>NC_091434.1:68359063-68989063 GCF_964237555.1 Oryctolagus cuniculus
GGCTAATCCTCCACCTGCAGCACCGGCACCCCAGGTTCTAGTTCCAGTTGGGGTGCCGGATTCTGTCCCAGTTGCTCCTCTTCCTGTCCAGCTCTCTGCTGTGGCCCGGGAAGGCAGTGGTAGATGGCCCAAGTGCTTGGGCCCTGCACCTTCATGGGAGACCAGGAGGAAGCACCTGGCTCCTGGCTTCAGATTGGTGCAGCGCCAGCCATAGCGGCCATTTGGGGGTGAACCAACAGAAGGAAGACCTTTCTCTCTCTCTCTCTCTCTCTCTCTCTGACTGCACTTTAGTCGGGAAGTCCTGGGCTAGAGAGCCAGCTCTGTGAGTGCGACTGCTCAGGGACTGCCAGGGGAGTTGATTTCCTACATCTTGGGGACAACAAACGTCAACATTCACTCAGTCTAGCAGGTATCCATCTACACCTACTGCTCACCACATTACATGCTGTGGTTACCTGACCAGGATACTTTCCCTCTCCTCAAGGTGTGTGTACGTTCAAATAAGGACATCCCATGGATGACTATATCACAACCTGGTGAGCACCAATTTGGGAAATAACAGTAAAAATAGCAGTTGGCATTTTACCGTCTTTGCATTAGGGGCCAATCAAATGCACTTGCTTTACAAATATTTATTTAAACCTTAGCAATTGTTTTCTTGGGTAGATATTCTTATCCTGCAGAGGGGAAAACTGAAAACTGAGGTTGGATGTATTAGTAAATTTCCCCAAATCTCAAAGCCAGTTGGGGTAGCCCAGACTGGTACCAAGACCATTTGACTTCTTTCCTAACCATCATGGTTTTAGTCGGCAAGAGGTGTGTGGCTGCACCAAGCAGGCAGATAACCAGAATTCGCTGCAAACATTCTCTATGGGTTCAATATTTTTCAGCACAGAAGGTGAGCAGAGGAGGAAGATCAGCCACGGGCATCCCTCAGCTACTCCTGTTTCCTGAAGCAGTTTAGAAATGGTTCACATTGGTATTCTCTACTCACAAAAGAGAGTAGGCTCATAGCCAACGCTCCCAATCACCACGCATTGAATTAGTCTGAAAGGAGTCGGGCTGTGGTTAGTCATGATCACCTTGCCCTCCCATCCTCTCAACATTTTATTAAAGGGGATCTTCCATCCCTAACCAGTAGTTGTATGTGTGAAGTTCTAATAAGCCTTGGTTGCCAGAATTGCAGCTACAAATATGGAATGCCCACTTAAATTTGAATTTCAGATAAGTGATGAGTAATTTTTAATGTAAGTATGTCCTACTGCAATAATTAGGACATACATATATATTTCAAAATTGCTTATCATGTACATGAAATTCACATTTAGTTGAATGTCTTGAATTTAAACTGGAAACACTATGTAAGCCCTATTTTCTGCAATCTTTTATTCCTGCTGATGTTTTCAAATCGCTTTAAGATTGGTGTGTCAAAGACCATTGCCCTGAAATCTCAGACTAACCTAGCTCTGGTTCTACCTCTCTCACAACATCATGACTCAGGCCACATTGGCACACAAGGAAGCGGAGAGGCTGTGCCCCTCACTGCCATGTGTGTGCTCAGCATCCCATAATGGTATTGAGTTCTGCACGGGCATGAAGGCAGAGCCACACCATGAAGAGGAAGCATCTACCTGGGGCGTCAATCATACTGAGAGATTTAGAGGAGAGTTTCACATGTTTGAGTTTTTAGAAGAAGAATCTGTCACATGAATATGCAGCTGGCTTCTGGTTTTTCATCTCAGCCAATTTCAAATTGCTTCATGAAAACCTGCAGACCATAAATATTTCTTATGGGCAGTGCAGAACTGTGACTTTGGGTGCTTAGAGGGACACAGGAGTCCTCAGAATCCACACTGCAGTACAGAGACAGCAACGTCTATGGCAAGGACAGATTATGCCAGGGAAAGCCGTGTGCACAGCTGGCATGCTTTCTGCCTGAGCATTCGTACCAGGAAGTGTGATTTCTTGATGAATCCACAGAAACTGTTTTGCTTTTCTTTCTTTCTTTTCTTTTTTAACTTTTGGCTGCAGATTATCTACTGGCTCCCACAAGCTAGTGCAACTTCCTATGGGAATTGCTCAAAAATGTGATAAATCAAAAGTTTACCAACATGACACTAGAAAGAATTCTATTTTCTCTTTTTGCAAGTTTTCCATAACATAAAAATCAAGCAATTATTTTTATGGTAGATATATTTTTCATCTCACATTTGAAAGTGGTAATACTTTTCTTACATGAATGGCTGCCTAAGGATGCATTCATTCTTTCAATGACCTTGAACTTCCAGTCTTATAACTCCCAAGATTTTACCTGGTAGAGATGTTGACCTGTCTGTGCACAAACAGTGCATACATTTTGTCTAAGTCAATAAAAAAAACTTCCATGCACCAAAACAACGTGAATTATTAAAGACCTTGGCACGTAGTGGCTTAGTGTCACCTTCTAAGCTTTCTGAAGAGAAGATGCTGGAAAACCCACTCCAGAGTTGTTTGGGGTATGCACAAAAACAGCTATAGAAAGCACAGAATGTGTTTATATGTTTATTTAAGACAGAGCATTTATCTTTGTGGATACAAGGAATGCAAACCTTGTTATATCTTAGATGAACTATAACCACATAAAACTATTACTTTAACAACATCTAAAAACCAATTAGATACATTTTAAAGGAAAGAAGCAAGACTATTTTGCTGCTAAAGATAACAGACTTTAGGGCCAGTGTTGTGGAATGGAGATAAAGCCATTGCCTGGGACACCAGCATCCCATGTAAGCCTGGGTGCAAGTCTCAGCTGCTCCACTTCAATCCTTCTCCCTGTTAATGTGCTTGGGAAAGCAACGGAGGATGGCCCAAGCACCTGGAACGCTGCACCCATATGGCTTCTGATTTCAGACTGGCCCAGCTCCAGATGAAGTTCTTGGATCCAGGTTTTGACATGGTTCTTGCAACCACTGGGGGAGTGAACTGGTAGATAGAAGACTCCTCTGTTTCTATCCACCCCCCCCCCGCCCCCCGTAACTCTTTTAAATAAATCAAATCAAATCTTAAAGGAAAAACAGCAGACTTGATCACAGGCAAGACAATCACAGGCAAGCAAACTCAATGATTGCTAGTAGCTTTCTTTGAGGATGGTTTCCAAATCATCTTGAGAGATGAAACACACAGGATAGAAGAAAGTTCAGTGAAACACTGCCGATAGCTCTGCCCAAATCAGCTTGGGGCCCAAAAGAAAGGCTGGAGAAGCTGGAAACATGCTCCTATCCTACAAGTCCATCAAAGAACAAATTATACTATGCTCAAAGGGCATGGTTGAAGTGAGAGAGACACAGAAGTGACCAGAAGTCCTCATCAAGCTGATGGATGAAAGCAGGAACACAAATGACCCCTGCCCCCACACTTAGAATGGTATACACTAAACATTTGTCCACAGGATAAGTGACTGGAGGTTAGAAACAAACACAAACACACACAAGTGGGTTACAGATTCTCATCTGCATACACCAGAACCAAGGTAAAGAAGAGAATGGTCAGGGTGGATATTTAGTGCGGCAGTTAAGCTACCACTTAGGAAGTCACATCGCGTATCAGTGCCAGTTTGAGTTCCAGCTACACTGCTTCCAATTCCAGCTTCCTGTTAATGCACACTCCGTGAGGCAGCAGGTGATAGCGCAAGTACCTGGGTCCCTGTCACCTATGTGAGAAACTTGGATTGAGATCCTAGCTCCTGGTTTCAGCCTGGGCCCAACTCTGGCTGTTGTGGGCATGCGGGGAGTAAGCCAGTAGATGGAAGATCTCTGATTCCCTCTCTGTAACTATGCCCCCCAAATAAATAAATTAGATTTAAAAAATGTTCAAAAGAATGGAAATGTTGGGTGGTCTGGAGGTCATCAGAGAAGTGGGCTGGGAATACAGGCATAGAAGTCTTCGGCAGGTGCATGGCGGTTGGGCCCCTAAGGAAAAAGAGACTATTCAGAAGCAAAATGTAGCCCAATAAGAAAAGCTGAAGATGGAACTCAAGAAACAAAGGACAAGCCATCAATAAATGAGGATTCATAGATACTGGAAGGTACAGGCATTTTTAAAATCTTATCTTAAATTCAGCTATTAATGGATTTCAAACACAAGCTTGGAAAAAGAAAATGCAATCATCAGTGACAAGAAGCTTAAAACATTAAAGAAGGAAATTATTTGAAGAAGAAAAGGACTCACACGTGTAGGCAGTAGCGTGAAGACAGAGAATGAGTCAGGATTGGTTTGAGAGGAGTTGGAAGAAAGCAAGAGCTGGAAGCTGAGGGAGGAGAGGTCTGGTCTGCAGGAGTGCATGGTGGCAGGTCTGATGCTGCAGAGGGAACATGACATCAGGACCTGAAAACGCTACCAGAACTGAGCAATGATGAGTTCACAGGTGACCTTGGCCACAGTGGCTTCTGTGGAGAAGCATAAATAGTGAGGGATCTCATGTGTAAGCACTTTAATATTGTATTTTTATATGCTACAGTTCTCTATTATATCTTAATTTTGAGGCTGGTTTTAGATGTCTTGAAAGAGAGAGAAAGAAAGAGAAAGAGAGAGAGAGAGGAGAGAGGGTGTCCCATCTATTGATTCACTCCCCAAATGCCCAAAACAGCCAGGGTTGGACTGAGGCCAAAGCCAGGAGTTGGGAACTCAATCTGAGTCTCCCAGGAACCCGACCACTTGAACCATCACTGCTGCTCCCAGGGTGCTCACTAGCAGGAAGTAGGAATGGGAGCCAGAGCCGGGACTCAAACCCAGGTCTTCCAATGTGGGATGTCAACACTGCAACCAGTTTCTCAATCACTAGGCTGAAGACCACCCCCATTCACACAAATGTTCACAACAGTTTCATTTGTATTAGCCAAAACCTGGAAATAGCCAAATGCCCATCAGTAGATGTTTGGATAAAGCAATTGAATATTTCCAGGCAAAGGAATCCTATTCAGAAATGAAAAAGTATGAACTCAACAACATTGTCGCTCCCCCTCTTCGTGGAGGAGTGACACTGAACCCTGCCTAGGCTTCATATCCGAGTCACGGACCATTATGTCGCTCCCCGTCTTCTTGGAGGAACGACACAGGACCCTGCGCTGTTCTTTTGTCTGCTCGGCCCTCCCCGGGTTTGCTGCTGGTTCTTCCCGGGTTGGCTACCGTCCCTTTCACCTCCATGGAAGGGCGGTTCCCCCTGCCACATTCCCCACTTCCGCGGGGGAGTGGCACACCGCCGGCCGGCTCTCTCGGGGCCTGCACAGGTGTTCCTTCAGATAGATGTTCCCCTTAGATGTTCCTCGTGCATGTTGTCTCTCTCCTCCTTTATAGTCCTCTTCCACCAATCCCAACTCTGCTACCCACACGCCGAGTAGGCTGCTCTCCTCCAATCAGGAGTAGGTCCTACAGTTTATTGGTTGAACTGGAGGCAGCTGTTTAGAAGCTGTTTCTCCCTTCTCAGCGCCATATTGTGGGAGAGCAGATGCATAGAATAAGTCTTAATTCCAGTAACTTAGTCTAGTCCGAGTTGCTCCCCACAGATCCCCCTTTCTTTTTATTTTTTTGGCATTGATACGCACCTGTCTTCGGTGCCCCGCGGCACACACTCTGCTCTGCTTGCTAGAGTTGCCCACAGGTGCTTATAAGCCCTACCAATCAGGCAAACCGAGTCCAGGCCCTCTCTTCACCATGTTGTGAGGAGGTTTTTAGGCGCTGATGCGTGCCTGTGTTCGGTGCCCTGCAGCGCATGCTCTGCTCTGCTAGAACTGCCTGCAGGTGCTTACAAGCCCTATCAATCAGGCAAACCGAATCCAAGCCCTCTCGTTGCCGTATTGTGGGGAGACTTATTGGTGTTGATTCGTGCCTATCTTCGGTGACCTGCGGCTCATACTCTGGTCGAGCTGCCTGCTGGTGCTTATCGCCTAATCAGGCAGACCGAATCCAAGCCTTCTCATTGCGGTATTGTGGGGAGACTTATTGATGTTAATTCATGCCTGTCTTTGGTAACCTGCAGCGCATAAGCTGCTAGCCGCCCACAGGTGCTCACCACCTCCCTAATCAGGCAGACCGAATCCAAGCTCTCTCATTGCCATGTTGAGGGGAGGCCTTATTTTTCTCTATTTCTCTATCTCCGGGCATTCCTATTTCTCCTATTTTACTTCTATCTACCAGCATTCCTATTTCTCTCATTTTACTTCTAAACTTCTGTTTCTCTTATCTCCGCGGCTTCCCGGTGCCCGCCCCGAGGCTGCTTCTCGGCGGCTTCCCGGCTCTGAGCCGCTTCAGCCCACGCTTCTCTCATCTGCGCGGCTTCCCGGCGCCCGCCCTGCGGCGGGCTCCCGGCTCTGCGCGGCTCGGCTTCGCGCGCTCCGCGGTCTCCACGCCCTTCGCGTCCGCACCACGGCCTCGCGCCAGCCCTGCGTTCCCTATCTATTCACGCCCCGTGCTCTCTCTGCACGCGGCGGCTTCCGCGAGTCACACAGCACAGCTCACGTTTCCGCCACCGGTATTCAGTTCAAGTTCCCCGGACTAACCTGGCGAATTCCAACCTGGCGGCCCACGTCTCTGCCTCTGGTTCCAGGTTTTCGCCTTTTGCTCCCCGGGCTGACTTGAAGAATTCCAAGCTGGCTTACGTCTCCGCCTCGGCCTGCACTCGCGGCTTCATCCTCCCTAACATTTTTCTCTACCCGGTATGTTTCCCTAAGTTTTCTTCCAACAATATTCCTCCCTCATTTCTCCTGGCCTCTCCCCACAGTCCGTATCCAAGTCTAAGTTTCTTATAGGTTTCACTTTCACTTTCAACCTGCAGTCCGTATCTGAGTCTAAGTTTCTTCTTGCTTTCACTTTAAATCCTAACTTCTTTCCCACAGTCCGTATCCGAGTCTATGCCTAGGCTTTCGATAGCTTCTTCCGGCACCTTTTCTGTCCGGCTTTTCCCTAGGCTCTTTGCTAGTCTCTCTCTCCGGTATTTTCCACTTCTTCCCGTTTCTTCCCTCCTAGGTTTTCTATCCAAGTCACGGCACCATTATGTCGCTCCCCGTCTTCTTGGAGGAACGACACAGGACCCTGCGCTGTTCTTTTGTCTGCTCGGCCCTCCCCGGGTTTGCTGCTGGTTCTTCCCGGGTTGGCTGCCGTCCCTTCCACCTCCGTGGAAGGGCGGTTCCCCCTGCCACATTCCCCACTTCCGCGGGGGAGTGGCACACCGCCGGCCGGCTCTCTCGGGGCCTGCACAGGTGTTCCTTCAGATGTTCCCGGTGCATGCTGTCTCTCTCCTCCTTTATAGTCCTCTTCCACCAATCCCAACTCTGCTACCCACATGCCGAGTAGGCTGCTCTCCTCCAATCAGGAGTAGGTCCTACAGTTTATTGGTTGAACTGGAGGCAGCTGTTTAGAAGCTGTTTCTCCCTTCTCAGCGCCATATTGTGGGAGAGCAGGTGTATAGAATAAGTCTTAATTCCAGTAACTTAGTCTAGTCCGAGTTGCTCCCCACACAACATCAGACCTTAAAACGATCATGCTGAGAGAAAGGAGGTGTCCACAAAGGACCACTTACTGAATGAGTCCACTTACAGAAAACTCTAGAAAACAAAAACTACACAAGAGTGACAGGGCAGATCCATTGTTGATTGAGGATGATGAGTGTTGGGGAGGAGCTTCAAGTGGGGGAATTTGATGGAGGACTGGAGAATTCAGGGGTGATGGACATTTGCTATCTTGATATCTTGATTATGTTTTTTTCATAATTGTATATGTAAATAAAACGTACCAAGTTGTATGATTTAGATGAGTGCTTTGTTATATGACATTCTACCCCATAGGATATAACCAATTTGCATAAAAATGTTGTTTAAGTAGGTATGATAAACCCAAGAACTCTAAATCACACATGATATTGAAAAATCAAATGACTTTCAGATCACAGTCCAGGATAAGCCCACCTTCTACAAGTCTATCTTCACAGAGAGAACAGCCTATGGTTCATAACTTACAGCTACCTCATGTCCACCCCAGGCTCACAACCCGGAACCCAAGGTCTGAATACACACGGAAAGTTCCTTACCAATATGCGGTTCCTCCATAAATACCAATAGCCCGTGAGCTGACCTCACAACTGCAGCAGCCAGAATAGAAGAGGAGGAAGCCCAGCACAAGCAGCAGACATGATGATTTCCAGGTTTGTAGTTGACTTTGCTGGAAGTACCTCTACCTGATGTTCCTCAGGTTGTAAGAAGGTATGAGGAAGTCACTGGCCAGATCCAGACTCACATACACATAGAAGTCAGGCCTCCAGAGGGCAGCCTCAGTGTGGGCATTATCACTTTTAAAGCCACCAGCTTTCCCAGGGCCATGTTGATCTGATCCTTCATATGTGAAAGATAGCAGCACACTAGGAACACGTGGAAAGACCACGCCGGTTCTCTCTGTCTCCTGAGACAAGCAAGAAGTTGGACTTGCAGAATATTAAACAGAGGCCTTCAAACTACGTCAGGAAAATGGAACACACAATTGCTTTCTGTGTTCTATGTCATTGTGTGTACTGGATTGAATAGTGCCTGCCCCCCCAATTGTATGCCCACCTGGAACTCCTAATGTGACCTTAACTGGAAATGGGATCATTGCAGATGTCATTAGTTAAGATGAGGTCATACTGCACTAGGGTTGGCCCTAAATCCAATATAAGAAGGTTCTTATAAAAAGAGGAGCTGACACAGTGACAGACTTGTAGAGAACAACCGCACTAAGAGGAAGGCAGAATCCGCAGTGATTGCCTACAAGCCAGGGGATGCCAAGGAGAGCCAGCATCCGCCAGAGGTGAGGAAGAAGCAAGGGAGGGTGCCGCTCTAGTCCTCAGGGGAAGCACGGCCCTGCCTACGCCTCGATTCCAGAATCCTGGCCTCCAGAGCTGTCAGACAATACACTTCTGTTGTTTAAGCCACCCCGTCTGGCACGCTGTAACAGCACCTACAGGAAATGAACACAAGGTCACATACAAGTTGATCATCCCAGAGCAACTCTCTGCCCCGGTTCTTTAACAAGGCTGACCGAATCGCCCAGTGCTGCCGCCATGGAACAGAAAGCACTCCGGACAGAGGGAAAGCCCGCTGCTGGTCTCCACCACTACAACGGTAGGCACTGCGGGCTCGCACCCTCGGCTGCGTCAGCTCACTGTGCCCACGTGTCTGGGAGTACATCAGACCACAGTGCCATATTCCCGTCTTCCAGGTAACTTCTACAATGACCTGTCCTCTGCTCTCAGATGGGACAGATGCCCCAGCTCTGGGGTCACGTGTAGCACATTGCTCAGCATAATGGGTTAACACGCATCACGCGGAGGCTTCATAAAGGATTATTTAAAAATGACTTCCTTGTGTCCGTGTGCCTCAGAGAAGGGAAAGCGGTCAGGATGAAGTGATATGGAAGGAGGTATGCACTACTGAGGAAGTCAAGTTTTCGGGATTTGAGGGCTTGGTATTCCGGGATTGCTGCGATTGACTGGCTTATCGAGTTAAGTAGGCTTTCATCTTGGAAATCTTAGTTTTGAAAAATAATTGAAAGCCTTTCCTTAATAACTAGCAGGAACAACTGACATTCACGACTCCACTGTGAGGGTGCTGGCTTCCCCCAGGCCCGTGACCTCATCACCACGCTGGGGACCCCACGGTCACTCACAGGCCTAAGCGTTCGTCATTGGTTCTTCTCTGTGTCTTAGTTGTTCTCTTTCTGTTGTGTCTTCCTTCCTGATTCTCCCAGATTCCTCCTTAGCTTACTTCTGCGTTAGGAACTTCCTGTAGTCATTGCTTTTGGGCAGGACTGCTGCTCACAAGCCCTCTTAGTTGTCCTGCATCTGAGAACATCTTGGTTTCCCCTACGCTCCTGAAGCATATCGTCACTGTGTACAGAAGTCGGGGTTGCCAAGTCTTCTCTTTCCACGCTTTAGAAATTTTCCATTCTGAGCACCAGGGTTTCTGATGAGTAATCTGTTGTCATCCTTGTCAGTTTTCCCCCTCTAGGTGTCTTTTTTTTTTTTTTTTTTTTTTTTTTTTGCTGCATTTACAAATTTGTCTTTGTTTCTAAGTTTCAGAGCTTTGGTTTTGTGTATTGGCATGGATTTCTTTGGGTTTATATCATGGTTTGGGTCCACTTGGCTTGAAATTTATTTCTTTCATCAAATTTGGCAAATTTTCAGTCACTATTTCTTCAAGGACTTTCTAACACTATCCTCTTTTTCCTCTCCTCATGCGACTTGAAAGGCATCAATATTAGATCTTTTGTTCACTCCCATAAACGACCAAGACTTTGTTCTCTTTATTCCCCAGCTACTTTCTCTCTGTTATTCAAGTTGGATAATTTCTATTGTTATGTCTTCAAGCTGCCTCATGCTTTTTCTCTGCCCTGTTCCTTGTGCTTTTGAAGCATCTATGGACTTTTCAGTGAAAGTCATCATATATTTTCAGTTCTAAGAGTTCCATTTTATTGCTTGTATTTCTTTGCTAAGGTTCTCTACTTCTTTGCTTAGACATCTTGTTGTGGTTTTTTGGCTTGTTTTTGTGCCAACTAGTTTGTAATTGCTCCCTAACATCCTTTTATCGTGGCTGCTTTAACATCTAGGGGAGAAGGGCTTCTTTATTACAGTCAGGTAGGGGTGGAAGACTAGGATCCTTGCTTGGTCTTTGCTAATGGGGATGGAGGGCGGCCTGGATTTTTTTCTGTGGTCTTTGGTTACGGTATTGTCTGGAAGTTTTCTGTCATTAGGCTTTTCCTTTTCTTGTCCTCTGCAAAGGGGCACTTTTAAAATTTTACTTTCATTGTCTTTGAAAAGCAAAGAGACAGACAGAGACAGAGACAGAGAGATCTTCCATCTACTGGTCCAGGCTCCAGATGCACATAGCAACCGGAGCTTGGCCAGGCTGGTGACAGGGACCAAGTCCTTTTGCATGTCCTGCTGCTCCTCTCAATCTGCCTTGGCAGGAAACCAGGATCAGAAACAGCACTGGGACTCACAGCCAGGCACCCCAATAGGGGATGCGAGCGTTGCAGTGTCTGCTACAGCGCTCACCTGCCGGGGCACTTTTTGTCTATAAGCCCTGGTGTTCTGGGGGCTGCTGCAAGAAGAGAACTCAAGGAGATCAACACTGGGTCATTCTCCAGAGAGAGAAGGTCCGTCTCTCCAGAGAGAGAAGTTCGTCTTTTTCTCTTCTCCTCTTAGAGTCTTTTATCACTTGTTTCACATGCAGCGCAGAGGGTTTACAGGTACACTTCTGGGGCTAGGGTCGGCGGCAGGGATTGAGTCTACTCCAACTTGTCCAGAATCAGAAATCTACGGTTGTCCTTTTGGCAGCAGGCACTGTTTCGCAAGAGCCAGATGCATCAGAAGTGAGCAGGCACCAACTAGAAAGTCGTTTTCAGAGGCACACTATCTCCTAAGAGGATGTGTTCCAGGAACATGGCAACCAACAAGCCATATGTTGTTTATTTGTTAATCACTTGCCGACTCTGGCTTTATTGATAATATCACTCTGAGTCCCCCAGCAGCCTGCGTGCCTCAGCTGTGACAGTCTCCTTCCTTGCTGCTCAGCATGTATCGTGGGGTTGACTGCCAGTTCTTTTCCCCATGTTACAGAGAAGTGACGTGCTGTGACGTCCTAACCGCACCCATGTTATCCACCCTCTGGCTCCCTCTGCACCTTGCTTTTTGGGTCTTCCCTTATCCAGCCTCCACTGTTGATTTGCATTCTTGTTGAAGGATCTCATTCTAGTCTAAGCCACGGCTGCTCACTTGTCCTGCACCCTGTGCATGGAACTTTCTACAAGTCTTTTTAGTACTTCCAGCTTCCTCATCACACCATGTCAGCACCTGACACAGTCTGCCCTCAGCCCAACCGCCAGCCAGGCTGGAGGAGCCGCTCTATTGTCTGTAACACCTAACACGTACCACTTCCCACGCAAATCTCTCCTCATCCTGAAGTCCCATCCACACGGCACACTGTGAGTATTTAAAAACGACTTTACTGGCCCTTCAAGACCCAATCCACAGTCCCTTTGTTATGCTCCCGCCGCCCGGATCACTCTTGTGTTAGTTACTTCCCTTCTCCCTGAACTCTTTCCTTTCATTACTTGCTTCCTTCGTTTTCTTTAATTTTAGTTTTAAATATCACCCCTGTACCAATGACTCCCAAATCTATTTCTCCAGTGCAGACCTATCTCAAACTCCAGAACCATAAATCCAACTTCCTGTTTACCATTTCCGATTGATGTCTATCAGACATCACAGGTTCAGCACGTCCGGAACTCAACTCCTTCTCTTTGCTTCCAAACAAGCCTTATCTACTGCCTTCCTCAGTACAACAAACAGCCGCACGGTACTTCCAGTTACCCAGTCCGAGGCCTCAGAATCACCCTGGACTCTTCTTTCTCACACATTCCCACCTTCAAGTCAACAGCAAGCCTTCAGGGTCTGCCTCCAGAGCTCCTCTGGTTCTTACCATCTTCACTGCAAGTCGCCGCTGCCTTTCACCTGGATTGCTGCACTGGCTTCCTACGAGGTCACCCTTCTCCCAACACTGTCAGCCTCTCCCCAGCATCTTTTCAACATTGCAATCCTACTGATCCTTTACAAATTGCAGCTGAGTTACGTTACTCCTCTGCTCAAAACACTTCAGTGGGTCCCTAGTTCATTCAGAGTAAAAGCCAAGGCCTTTAGAATAGCTGTCAAGAACCTTCACCTTGTCCTCATTCTTCTTCTGACTTCCTCTCCTACTCTTTCTCTTGCTTACTCACTCTAGCCACAGTAGCCTTCCTACTGTTGCTCAAACAACCCATGTCTGCACCCACACCAGGGCCACTGCACTGGCTGTTCCTATCGCTGGGAACTCCTACCCTAAACATGTGCTTGCTTAATCTCCCTCCCCTCTTTGCTGACATGACTTTCCCAGGGAACCCTATTATGACCATCCTGCTTAACATTAAAATCGTAATCATTACAATAATGCCTCAATTATTCATAGAATATTTATCTGGGGGTGGGGGCAATGTGGCATAATGGGTTAAGTTGCCACATTTGACACTGGCATCCCCTATGGGTGCTGGTTTGAGACCTGGCTGCTCCATTTCTGCTCCAGCATTTCTAATGCACCTGGGAAAGCAGTGGAGGATAAACCATGTACTTGGGTTCCCGCATCCACATGGGAGACTTGGGAGGCTCTGGGCTCCTGGCTTCACCGTGGCACAGCCCTCGCCATTGTGGCTATTTGGGGAGTGAAACAGCAAATGGAAGGTCTGTCTCTCCCTCTTTCTCTGTAACTCTATCAAATAAATTTTTTTTAAGATTTTTTTATTTATTTGAGAGGTAGAGTTATAGACAGAGAGAGGGAGAGACAGAGAGACCTGCTGGTTCACTCTCCAAATGGCCACAACAGCTGGAGCTGGGCTGATCTGAAGCCAGGAGCTTCTTCCATGTCTCCCACGTGGGTGCAGGGACCCAAGCACTTGGGCCATCTTCCGCTGCTTTCCCAGGCCCTAGCAGAGAGCTGAATGGGAAGAGGAGCAGCTGGGATACCAGCTACCACAGGCATAGGCTTAGTCCACTGCACCACAGTGCCAGCCCCAAATAAATTTTTTAAAAATCTTTTAAAAAAAGAATATTTATCTAGAAATCTCAGTTATTAAAAAAAATCAGAGTAAAATCATGTAGGAAGTTTAAAAGAATTTGTGAAATCAAAATCCAAATTCTAAGTACTAAAACTCAAATTCACACACTTTCCTCAGAGGAGAAATACTCAGGAAACAAAATACACACACTCCTTTTATCTATCCCATCCTAGTAAGGTCAGTTACCTGGACTGTGAGCTCAGGGAACTAGAAGCAATATATCATGTTTGTGCAAGGGAAGGTGACAGGGCAGAAAACTGAAAGGCAGCCAGCAAAGAGCAACAGCTGCTGGGCAACAGGGGAGGCAGATAATTAAAACAAAAACAGGAAGAACTTAAAAAAAAAAAAAAAAACAACATTGGGTGGGGGCATTTGGTGTGGGAATAGATAATGTACAAACTTCAAAATCATATATGGGGCCAGCACTGTGGTGCAGCAGGTTAAAGTCCCAGCCTGCAGTGCCGGCACCCCATATGGGTACTAGCTCGTGTCCCAGCTACTCCACTTCTGATCCAGCTCTCTGCTATGGCCTGGGAAAGCAGTAGAAGATGGCCCAAGTCCTTGGACCCCTGCACCCGCTTGGGAGACCCGGAATAAGCTCCTGGCTCCTGGCTTTGGACCAGCTCAGCTCTGGCCATTGTGGCCTTTTGGGGAGTGAACCTACAGATAGAAGACCCCTCTCTCTCTGGCTCAACCTCTCTAACTCTTTCAAATAAATAAATAAATCTTTAAAAAAAATCATATATGACATAGGATACGGATTTCTGTTCCATATACTGAGATTCAATCACCAAGTTAAAAAAAAAAAAGATATTCAGTATGCTAAAGAAAGGCAGTCCCATTAAATACCATTTAAGTACTTGTGTTTCTACTAGAATTATTAATGAATGCCAATTTGGGGGGATTAGTTGGGATAACCTTGTATATAGTTAACTTCTGTACGATGCTGGCTAACTGAGGACTCTGTAAATAACTACCCCGTTGGCTTTCAGCTATCTGCGGGGGGGGGGGGGGGGGGGGTGGCAGTCGGGTTAACAGGCAGTTGGGTTGGTGCAGGTCAGAATGAGGAAAGGGAAGACCTTTTAAGAGGATACAAAATGCTTGTTTCTCCCCAAAAGCTACCTTTAGCAAGACAAAAGTGTCTACCCTGCTCCTTTGGACCTTCCGGTTTTATCACAAGAATAGCGGGGAACTAGTGCTTCCACCTGAGTTCTCATTTTACCATGAAAACAGTAAGAAGTCAGGGATCCCACCCTTCTGTTGATTTTTTTTATGTTATCATGAGCAAGCTACACAGGACAGCAAGATTACAAATCCAGTAATCTTTCACAGTTTTGTTTCTGCCCTTTCACTGATTATTAGCTGTTCTTCTGATTTTTCCCCCCAAAAGACCCATTTCCTTGGGTTGGCCTCTCTTGGAGCCCCCCTTCTGATAACTGTGGAAGGAAGCTTCTGGTTTAAATAAACCTTGCTTTTCTTTCTGCCTTGTCCGCACGGAAATTCTTCTTTCACATGAGACAAAAAACTGAATTCATCTTTCTCTGCCACCACTGCACTCACATTATGAATCCATAAATTAATGCCCAAAAGACAGTACATTCTGATCCAACTTGAAGGTTTCAGCAGGTTTCCAGAATTCTAGGTAATTTGAGGTTCTTATGATTTAGAAACCACATATTGGCCAAAATGCTTAGGGAATGGTTTGTCCTAGGGAGGTGCACTGGGTTAGGTTAGAAGGCACATAACTGGGGCAACGTGACTTGAAAGAAGTATCACACCAATCCCCTTATTATTTCCCACCAGTGTTACCATTAAGGTTTTCATATCTCTAGGAAGCCTTTAGTTAAGTAGCATCATATCTGCAAGGCAGAGCACATTAGATTAACACACCAGCTCAGATTACTTTAAAAATGGTTGGAAATGTGGGACCACAAGGACCTGAACAAGTAGGTGCAAAATAGAAAAGAGGAGTGAGGGGTCCCATCATCCCACGTCTGCCTCCAGGCAAAGTGCCCAAGGTGCCTGTCCTGCCTTTTCTGTTTGAAAGACTGGCCTAACAGGGAGGGACAAGACAGCGCTGAGCGGAGAAATGTGGAGGCAAATTCACAGAGTGTGAAACTAGAGACAGTCAACTGGGGCATCTGGGTAGATCCAGAGAGTTGAAAATGGCCCCTAATAGGCTCCTGGAAGCTCACCCCCAATGGAAGAGCACAGAAGGGTAAGAGCTGGATACACTGCCATCCTGCCAACCCCTGGACACTTGAGGTACCCAAGAAGGCATAGTGAGAATGCAGGGGGCTGCAGGAATGGGCACTGGAGAGCACACAGCACCTTCCATTTGCTTAAGGTCACCCCTAAACTACAAATGGATCTAACAGATATATACAGAACTTTTCATCCTACAGCTAAAGATTTTACATTCTTCTCAGCAGTACATGGAACCTTCTCTAGGATTGACCACATACTAGGCCATAAAGCAAGTCTCAGCAAATTCAAAAGAATTAGAATCATACCATGCAGCTTCTCAGACCATAAAGGAATGAAGTTGGAAATTAGCAACTCAGGAATCCCTAGAGCATACACAAACACATGGAGATTGAACAACATGCTCCTGAATGAACAATGGGTCATAGAAGAAATTAAAAGAGAAATCAAAAATTTTCTGGAAGTAAATGAGGATAACAGCACAACATACCAAAACTTATGGGATGCAGCAAAAGCAGTGTTAAGAGGGAAGTTTATATCAATAGGTGCCTACATCAAGAAATTGGAAAGGCACCAAATAGATGAGCTTTCAATTCACCTCAAGGATCTAGAAAACCTACAGCAAACCAGACCCAAATCTAGTAGGAGAAGAGAAATAATTAAAATCAGAGAAGAAATCAACAGGATTGAATCCAAAATAACATTACAAAAAATCAGCCAAACGAGGAGCTGGTTTTTTGAAAAAATAAACAAAATTGACACCCCATTGGCCCAACTAACTAAAAAAAGAAAAGACCCAAACCAATAAAATCAGAGATGAAAAAGGAAACATAACAACAGACACCACAGAAATAAAAAGAATCATCAGAAATTACTACAAGGACTTGTATGCCAGCAAACAGGGAAACCTATCAGAAATGGATAGATTCCTGGACACATGCAACCTACCTAAATTGAACCAGGAAGACATCGAAAACCTAAACAGACCCATAACTGAGACAGAAATTGAAACAGTAATAAAGGCCCTCCCAACAAAGAAAAGCCCAGGACCAGATGGATTCACTGCTGAATTCTACCAGACATTTAAAGAAGAACTGACTCCAATTCTTCTCAAACTATTCAGAACAATTGAAAAAGAGGGAATCCTCCCAAATTCTTTCTATGAAGCCAGCATCACCTTAATTCCTAAGCCGGAAAAAGATGCAGCACTGAAAGAGAATTACAGACCAATATCCCTGATAAACATAGATGCAAAAATCCTCAATAAAATTCTCGCCAATAGAATGCAACAACACATCAGAAAGATCATCCACCCAGACCAAGTGGGATTTATCCCTGGTATGCAGGGATGGTTTAATGTGCGCAAAACAATCAATGTGATACACCACATTAACAGACTGCAGAAGAAAAACCATATGATTATCTCAATAGACGCCGAGAAAGCATTTGATAAAATACAACACCCGTTCATGATGAAAACTCTAAGCAAACTAGGTTTGGAAGGAACATTCCTCAATACAATCAAAGCAATCTATGAAAAACCCACAGCCAACATCCTATTGAATGGGGAAAAGCTGGAAGCATTTCCACTGAGATCTGGTACCAGACAGGGATGCCCACTCTCACCACTGCTATTCAATATAGTTCTGGAAGTTCTAGCCAGAGCTATTAGGCAAGAAAAAGAAATTAAAGGGATACAAATTGGGAAGGAAGAACTCAAACTATCCCTCTTTGCAGATGATATGATTCTTTATTTAGGGGACCCAAAGAACTCTACTAAGAGACTATTGGAACTCATAGAAGATTTTGGCAAAGTAGCAGGGTATAAAATCAATGCACAAAAATCAACAGCCTTTGTATACACAGACAATGCCATGGCTGAGGAAGAACTTCTAAGATCAATCCCATTCACAATAGCTACAAAATCAATCAAATACCTTGGAATAAACTTAACCAAGGACGTTAAAGATCTCTACGATGAAAATTACAAAACCTTAAAGAAAGAAATAGAAGAGGATACCAAGAAATGGAAAAATCTTCCATGCTCATGGATTGGAAGAATCAATATCATCAAAATGTCCATTCTCCCAAAAGCAATTTATAGATTCAATGCAATACCAATCAAGATACTGAAGACCTTCTTCTCAGATCTGGAAAAAATGGTGCTGAAATTTATATGGAGGCACAAGAGACCTCGAATAGCTAAAGCAATCTGTACAACAAAAAGAAAGCCGGAGGCATCACAATACCAGATTTCAGGACATACTACAGGGCAGTTGTAATCAAAACAGCATGGTACTGGTACAGAAACAGGTGGATAGACCAATGGAACAGAATTGAAACACCAGAAATCAACCCAAACATCTACAGCCAACTTATATTTGATCAAGGATCTAAAACGAATTCCTGGAGCAAGGACAGTCTATTCAATAAATGGTGCTGGGAAAACTGGATTTCCACATGCAGAAGCATGAAGCAAGATCCCTACCTTACACCTTACACAAAAATCCACTCAACATGGATTAAAGACCTAAATCTATGACCTGACACCATCAAGTTATTAGAGAACATTGGAGAAACCCTTCAAGGTATTGGCACAGGCAAAGAATTTCTGGAAAAGACCTGGGAGGCACAGGCAGTCAAAGCCAAAATCAACTATTGGGATTGCATCAAATTGAGAAGTTTCTGTACTGCAAAAGAAACAGTCAGGAGAGTGAAGAGACAACCGACAGAATGGGAAAAAATATTTGCAAACTATGCAACAGATAAAGGGTTAATAACCAGAATCTACAAAGAGATCAAGAAACTCTACAACAACAAAACAAACAACCCACTTAAGAGATGGGCCAAGGACCTCAATAGACATTTTTCAAAAGAGGAAATCCAAATGGCCAACAGGCACATGAAAAAATGTTCAAGGTCACTAGCAATCAGGGAAATGCAAATCAAAACCACAATGAGGTTTCACCTCACCCCGGTTAGAATGGCTCACATTCAGAAATCAACTAACAACAGATGCTGGAGAGGATGTGGGGAAAAAGGGACACTAACCCACTGTTGGTGGGAATGCAAACTGGTCAAGCCACTATGGAAGTTAGTCTGGAGATTCCTCAGAAACCTGAATATAGCCCTACGGTTCGACTCAGCCATCCCACTCCTTGGAATTTACCCAAAGGAATTTAAATTGGCAAACAAAAAAGCGGTCTGCACCCTAATGTTTATTGCAGCTCAATTCACAATAGCCAAGACCTGGAACCAACCTAAATGCCCATCAACGGTAGACTGGATAAAGAAATTATGGGATATGTACTCTTTAGAATACTATACCGCAGCAAGAAACAACGAAATCCAGTCATTTGCAACAAAATGGAGGAATCTGGAACACATCATGCTGAGTGAAATAAGCCAGTCCCAAAGGGACAAATACCATATGTTCTCCCTGATCGGTGACAACTGACTGAACACCAAAAAGGAAACCTGTTGAAGTGAAATGGACATTATGAGAAATGGTGACTTGATCAGCATAGCCCTGACTGTTAATGAACAACTTAATACATTATCCCTCTTAGTAGTTTTTTTTGTCTGTTCTACTTAATATGACTGGTTTAATTCTGTAATTAATACACAGTTATTCTTAAGTGTTGAAATTTAACCGAATGTGATCCCTGTTAAACATAAGAGTGGGAATAAGAGAGGGAAGAGATGTACAATTTGGGACATGCTCAAGCTGACTTGCCCCAGATGGTAGAGTTAGAAACATACCAGGGGACTCCAATTTAATCCCATCAAGGTGGCATGTACCAATGCCATCTCACTAGTCCAAGTGATCAATTTCAGTTCACAATTTATCATAATGAAAGGACTAAGAGTCAAAGGGAGCACATAAACAAGTCTAGTACCTGCTAACGCTAACTGATGGAGTAAATAAAGGGGAGAGCGATCCAACATGGGAAGCAAGATACTCAGCAGACTCATAGAATGGCAGATGTCCTAAATAGCACTCTGGCCTCAGAATCAGCCCTAAAGGCATTCCAATCTGGCTGAAAAGCCCATGAGAGTATTTCAGGCATGGAAAGCCAAGACACTCTGGCAAAAAAAAAAAAAAAAAAAAAAAAAAAACAACAACAAACCAACCCTAAATGAAAGATCTCTGTGAGTGAGATCCCAGTGGAAAGAACAGGTCTTCAAAGAAGGAGGTACCTTTCTCTGAAGGGAGGAGAGAACCTCCACTTTGACTATGACCGTGTCTAAACAAGATAAGAGTCGGAGAACTCAAGGGGCTTCCATAGCCTTGGAAACTCATGACTGGTGCATAGGGAGATTACTGATGCCATAAACAGGAGTGTCAATTTGTAAAGTCAACAACAGGAGTCACTGTGCACTTACTCCTCATGTAGGATCTCTGTCCTTAATGTGTTGTACATTGAGACTTAATGCTATAACGAGTACTCAAACAGTATATTTCACTTTGTGTTTCTATGGGGGTGCAAACTGTTGAAATCTTTACTTAATGTATACTAAACTGATCTTCTGTAAAAAAAAAAAAAAAGACAAAGAAATTATCAATTCCCAACTTGATTCTCACTGGGATTAAACATGACAATAGGTCTGATCTGATTTCATCATCATTTAAAAAATCATCTATTATTTTTCACTTTATGTTTCTGTGTGGGAGCAAACTGTTGAAATCTTTACTTAATGTATGCTAAACTGATCTTCTGTATATAAAGAGAATCGAAAATGAATCCTCATGTGAATGGAAGGGGAGAGGGAGTGGGAAAGGGGAGGGTTGTGAGTGGGAGGGACGTTATGGGGGGGAAGCCATTGTAATCCATAAGCCATACTTTGGAAATTTATCTTCATTAAATAAAAGTTAAAAAAAAAAAAAAAGAACTACACAATGCACGCACACACTCGAGTGCATGTAAAACTCACAGAATCTGAATAAACTGGATCATGCAAAAGTCCTTCAAAAGGCTCATGGAAAATGGAAAAAATAAAATTATAACAAGAATTTTTGAATGAAAAATTTGAAATCCATACACCGTTTTTGCATAATATGCATCTCCCATGGACACTGGAACAAATCTTAGTATATGCATGGTTTTCAATATTTTTGGCACCAAAATAAGCTTATCTTTTAATTCCATTCTCGATGAATTTTTTGAAGTATCCTAATGTCAACTTCCTTGTTTCTGATCATCCTATAGTATAGTTACATGAGACGTTACCATTGGAAGTCAAGGCTACATAGGACTTCTCTGTACAACTTTCTGTGAATCTTTATTTAAAAACAAAAGTGTTTTGGAAAGATAATTTGAAGGGGCTATTAACTCAACCTCTGTTATTTTTCTATTTTAACAGTACACATAACATCTGCAGGGATTGAAATTAGTAAGAATTTAACTATACACCTAAACAGTTTCTCGTCGGCCGCTGAGTCCTAACTGAAGGGATAAGGTTAGGCTTTTCATGGTCCTGGGTTAAGAGTTTCTGTGCTGGGCCAGTGGAATACAGAAGTCGACTCACAGTCCAGAGTCTGCATTCACTACCCCAACACAGCCAGCGCTGGCCAGTCCATCCTAGAGTGTTCCATGGCCACTTTACCATCTTGTCTGCACGGTGATGTTTGGGCTTTGAGGATTGCTTTCTAGAGATTGAACTCAACATTTCCCTAGTTTGTTAGCAGGTGACTTTTCCTTGCACTACCACTGCAAAGAACCCACTTGAAACACTGTTAGAGTGGAAAGGGCCCGCGGTTTCAAGTCCACATTGGTCCCCCACACTTACCCTGGGCAGTAATTTGATTTTTCTAAACCTCAATTGCCTTATTTATAAAGTATGGGTAACAACAGCTATTTTTATTACCTTAATGTAAAGTAATTTGAAGATATATATCAATAGACTTAAATCTCTTCACACATATTAATTTTAGGTCTATAGATATCCATAACAAATCATCTAAAACACAGGAACAACAACATAAAAAAGAGGGAAGCTGGATGTAATTCATTAATTGTGACGAAGGGATTAACATGAGATGTTAATAGGGGATAGGGGGAGAGGGGTAACTGGGAACTCTTTGTACTACTATCTCACAATTTTTTTAAGTTAAAACCATTCTGAAATAAAATGTTAAAAAATAAAAATAATGAAAATTTTTTAAAGATTTATTTTTATTTATTTGAAAGTCAGAGTTACACAGAGAGGAGAGGCAGAGAGAGAGAAGTCTTCCATCCAATGGTTTACTCCCCAGATGGCCGCAACGGCCAGAGCTGCGCCAATCCGAAGCCAGGAGCCAGGAGCTTCTTCCGGGTCTCCCACACGGGTGCTACTGCTTTCCAAGGCCATAGCAGAGAGCTGGACAGGAAGAGGAGCAGCCAGGACTAGAATCGGCACCCATATGGGATGCCGGCACTTCAGGCTAGGGCTTTAACACGCTGTGCCACAGCGCCGGCCCCAAAAATAATGAAATTTTTAAAAGAATGGATGTCGGGGCCGTTTTTGTGGCATAGCAGATAAAGCCACCGCCTATAATGCCGGCATCCCATATGGGTACCAGTTCATGTCCCAGCTGCTCCACTTCCCATCTAGCTCCCTGCTAAAGGCCTGGAAAAAGCAAAGATGGCCCAGTGCTTTGGCCCTTGCATCCAAATAGGAGACCTTGGTGAAGCTCCTGGCTCTTGGCTTCAACCCGGCCCAGCCCTAGGCTGTTGCAGCCATTTGGGGAGTGAACCAGCAAATGGAAGATTTCTTCTCTCCCTCTCTCTGTGTAACTCTGCCTTTCAAAAAAAAAAATAAAATTTTTTTAAAAAAGATGAATCCTATGAGAGAAAAATTCCATTGATGAAGTTTACACTTCATTGATAAAATGGAATAAATATGCATATATACAATTATATAAATAAACAGATTCAGTACATAAAACCAATTGCATGCCTGTGTTATTGCCTGTCTTCATTCAAAAGAAATAAATTCAAGCGCTGTTCTATTTGCAGAGGCATCCTTGTGTAGCAGAATTTGACTGCAAAATTCTTTATAGGCAGATAAAAACCAATGATAGGTGAATAAATAAAATAAGATCATGGCTAGTTTAACTAAAATGGAAAGAAAACTCCCTTTTACATAATATTCCAGCTTTTTTAAGGGATACTGGTCTGCAGTTTTCTTATATCTTTGTCTAGTTTTGATATCAAGGTAATGCTAGCTTCATAGAATGAGTTGTGAAGTGCTCCCTCTTCTTCTACTTTTGAAATTTAAGTCATTCTAGTCTATTTTATAAAATTTTGATAGTTTCACGTTCCCTTCTCACTAAAGACTGTATTTTCTCTAAAAGTTTTGAATATATGCATTTTAAAATTATTTCAATATTGCAACTTGACTATGATTATCTTTCAGAAAACCAAAAACATTACCAGAGTGAAGTAATGACCACTTTTGATTTCTGCAAGCTTCTCTGAGAATCGATGTCTTTGCTCATTTCTTCTGTGGATATTTAAGGCTAGGACTTCAAGTGATAGAGGGAAAAAGAAAAAAAAGAATCATCTGAATGCAAAGGATTTTTTAAATTAAATTCACTTTGACATCCACAACTATTGAATTCTAAAGTGAACCTGGGAAGTTGTTAAGATAAATATCCAATGAAGTGCTGCAAAGGTAGGAGGCAAAGCAATAGAGATAATGTAAAATTCAATTGAGGAGCTGATAAGGTACATTCACAAGCTGATCCTGTGTGCCTACAGCCCAGGGAGATGAAAGAACACAATAAAATTGTATTCTATTCACATTCTTCCGTTGGGCATGCAAGTTTGCCTCTGCTTCACAGATTGGCCTTATAGATAAAGCTGCCCAATTACAAGGCCCCTTGGTGTTTGCTGCACCCTTTTGCATCAATAGAGGGCTCCTTTATGCTCTGGTCAACTAGATAATTAAACATGGGCTTGCTTTAAGTTTTTATTATTTGTCTACTAGATAGTTTTAGCTCCACAAGTTAGACCTTCAAACACCATCAGGAAATATCTACAAGCCTGATGTATACATGATATCCTAACATCACAACAGAGTCTTACTATTCTCAAGTTGCCTTCAATTTCTGACATGAAAAATATTTTAAATATATTGCTGTATCATTTAATTAGTCAGTGAGGCAAATTCAAGAACTTAATGCAAAAACAGCAAAAGGCTACCAGTGGGATGATGGTAGAAAAGTTAAGACAGTGAATAAACCCATCAAATGAGAAGTGGTTGGGATTTCCAAGAGGACCATTTTCTTGCTCTCACACCTTATTGTGAGAGGCCAAAAAGAGGTCCCAGACAGGTGCACCACTGAGAAGTAACCTGGCTCACTCAGAAACCTAGAAGGCCACCAGTGTGGCGGAGGCAGTGACAGAACCATTAGTCAGTCCCCAGGCTCCATGATCGAACATGCACGCACACCACACACACAATACCTTTTTGACCTCACTACATGACAGCACTTTCCCTGCTCTGGACAGACCCATTTCTCTCAGGGTAGCTTTCTTTTTCCTGAAAAAAATTACAAAGGGAACCTAAAGTGACCAGAATTATACAGACTTTTTGTTTGTTTTTTTAAATTGTATTTAAGTTAAACAAGCTTCATGTACTTCATATATGCAGATTTCAGAACATAGTTACATTTCTCCCACTCCTTCCCAAACTGGGCTTTGGGGAATGAACCTGCAATGAAAGATCTGACTCTCCCCACCACTCTGCCTTTCAAGTAAATAAAAATAATTTTTAAAGGGTAAAGGACTTGAATAGACATTTTTCCAAAGAAGACAAATAGCCAACAAGTATATAAGCAGGAAAATGCAAATTAAAACTATGTTGAGATATCACCTCTTACCTGTTAGAAATGGCTATTAGCAAAAAGACCAAAAGAAACAAGTATCTGTGAAGATGAGGGAAAGAGAATGCTATGCTGCAGGTGGGAAGGTAGTGTTAGGTAGGAAGTCAGAAATGAGCTTACATGTGTGTGACAAAGGCCTAAGGCATTGACATCCAGGTCCAGCATCTGCACCTCAAAGTCATCCCGATAACCTTCCAGGTGCAGCCCAGTATCTGCACTTCAAACACCCTATCCCTTCTACCTGATAACCATCCTAACCATCCTTCCTCTAAGGCTCCTCTAAGGCGGTGAAGCCAGCCAGGCTTCCCCCTGTCTGATAATTTAAGGGGGAAAACTCAGAGAGGAATTTTTTGTATTTACATCCAAAAACTCCTTTGTTCCAGGAGGAGAAGAGGCGGGAAGGCAGGACCCATCCTCTTAGCCCCACAACCACCACCACCACCACCTCAACCAGACTGCGCACTCAGCCCTCTGCTCTTCTGCTAAGTCGCCCACCTGGCCTGCCCAGGTGTATTCTCTCCACTCAACCATGCAACCTCGCTCTCCCCCAGTCTGAGTGACTGGGCACTCTCTCTCAGGTTCTGTCTAGAGAGGTGCCCATCCATCCTTACGGATGTCCCTACCCTAATAAACCTTGCTATTTTGCTTTCCACTGCTCTCTCTCTCATGCCTGAATTCTTTCTTGCGCAGACAAGAACCCTTGCTTCTCCAGTAACAGGACTGGTACACCAGTTAGGAAAAGTGGTGTGGAGGCTCCTCAAAAGTAAGAATAGAACCACCTTCTGATCCAGCAACCCCACTTCTGAGTATAGAACCAAAGCAAATGAACACCTAGGATCCTGTGGCAGCACTGCTCATGAGAGCCAAGGCATGCAAGCCATGTCAATGTCTAGGGGCAGATGAATGGATTTTTCTTTAAAAATGTGGTATGTGTATGTGTGGTGTGTTACACTCAATGGAATATTATTCAGTCTTCAAAATGAAGAAATCCTGACATTTGTGACAACTCGGGTAAATCTATTAGAAATTATGCTAAGTCAAATAAGCAAGGCTCAGAAAGACAAATAGCAGGTGATCTAGCTGACACATGGAATCTAAGACAGGCAAACTCACAAGAAGCAGGGAGTAGGATGCTGGTTGCCAGGGGGTGGGGGAGTTGGGGGAGGAAGTGTGTGGCAGGGTACAAAGGTTCAGTTATGAAAGGTGAACAGGCCCCGGAGTGGTAGACGCACAGCAATGTGAATAGTTAACAATGCAGTGCTGCATACACTCAAAATTTGCTAAGAGGGCAGACCTTGAGTATCCTCAACACACATCACAGAAGGCAACTGTGTGAGGTAATAAATATGGTGATTACCTTGATTGTGGAAATTCTTTCACAGTGTGTATGTATATCAAAACATCAAGTAGCACACCTTAAATACATGGAATTTTTATTTGTTAATTATCTCTCAATAAAGGTGAAAAAAAGAATGACTAGACAAATAAGGCAGTCCAAACACGAGGCAAGGTATTAATGGCTTCATCTGGGGTCTGAAGAGAATCAAAATTTCACATGATGTCAAGAATCAAATTATTAAGAAGAACGTAAAGCCTACTTTCCATCAAAGTTCTATCTGTTTCAACATCTCAACTAGTAAGATTTTAAAAACTCTTTCTCTATTGGATTAAGAGACTCTCAAACTTTAACCAATTTATAGGTAATACTTCTATATAGCCAGTCACCTTTTTTGATACACTTCCATTTTATTTTTTTAGTTGTAATTTTTAGTTTTTAACAGATTCAGTGAGCTTCGTTGATACAATTCTAAGAACACGACGACATTCCCTTCCTCATTCCCTCCCTCTCCTTCCCCACCCTCCTTCCTTCCTTTTTTTTTTTTTTTTAACTTTTTGAGATGTAAAAAGGCTTAATACTTTGCCAAATGAATTTAGCAAGTAAAAAGACCCTGGTTTAGTGGGAACATAGTCAATGCCTACAAACAATAATTGAATGGAAAAATGACCATTTCACCCACATACAGTAAATTTTAAAGTAATCACAGATCATTAAAACTATACCTTTGTGAAACCAATGGCTAAATGCTATACTGGTATGCTTCCGTTTTATAATCAACTTTATTCAATGAAAAAAATTTTTAGAAAATTTTATTATAGCAAAGCATTTTAAGATGACTTCAGGGCAATTAACATATGTTCCTTGGTTTCCATGGTTACAATTACAAGAACTGTGCTTCTCTGTGGTATAAGCTGCAGATTTTCTTTCTTGCTTTGAGAGGCAGAGACAGACAGACAAAGCTCTCAGCCACTGGTTCACTCCCCAAATGCCTGCAATGAAACCGGAAGCCAAGAATTCAAACTAGGTCTCCCCCATGGGTTGCAGGAACCCATCACTGCGGCCTCCTAGGGTCAGGAGCTGAAGGTCAGGCATCCACCCGGGTACTGTTAACATGGCACACAAGCACCCTAACTGCCGAGCCCAGTGTCTGCCCCCGCCCCCAGAACCTGTGGGGTTTGGACCACTGTTTGTCTGTTGGTTGGAGTGGCACCATTATCCATGCTTGAGAATATATCCTTGCACCCATATCCTCACAGAAAACAGGTGGGCCACCACTGGGGGGTCTATATTTTTGTCTGAAAGCCAAATGTGAATGTAATTGCTCTCACTAATGCCACAGCTATATTACTTTTTAATCTAAAAAATAGTAGAGAACATCCTCCAGGCATTTATTGGAAAATATTAATGCAAAGTCATTTTTTAAGATTTATTTATTTGAAAGGCAGAGAGAAAGGGAAAGCTGGGAGACAGAGAGGGAAAGAGATCTTCCATCTGCTGGTTCACTCCCCAACACCAGGGCTGGGCCAGGCAGAAGCCAGGAACTCCATCCAGGTCTCCCGCAGGCGTGGCAGGGACTCAAGGACATGATCCATCTTCTGCTGCCTTCCCAGGTGCATTAGCAGGAAGATGGATCAGAAGAGAAGCAATTGGGACCTGAACCAACACTGGGACATACGATGCAGGCATGGGGTTGGGGCGGGGGGGGGGGGTTCAATCCACAGCACTGCAATGCCAGCCCCAAAATCAACTTCAGCCAAGCACCATCTTGTTAGGTTATAGAACATTCTAATGACAAATTACAGAAAGTCTAAACAAAAAGTGATTTCCAGAAATAGGGATTTTTTTTTCTATAAGTCAGAAAGTCTGAAGGTAGGCAACTACTGATCTAGGTTCAGCAATTGCTCAAAATCTGGACTGGGGTCTCTGTACGTCCCTTAGGTCAGCCCTCTGGGATTACAAGATGGCCACCACCAGCCCAGGCCTCAGGTAGTAATTCCAGACAGAAAGTGCACACACAAGGAGGCAACAGTGCTGTGGCATAGGGGGTTAAGCTGCCACCTGCAGTGTTGTCATTCCATATGGCCACCGGTTCAATATCCAGCCGCTCCAGTTCTGATCCAGCTCCCTGCTAATGTGCCTAAGAAAGCAGTGGAAGATGGTCCAAGTCCTTGGGTCCCTGCACCCATGTGGGAGACCCGGATGAAGCTCTTGGCTTTGGACCAGCCCAGCGCCAGCTGACCTGTGGCCATTTAGGGAGTGAACGAGTGGGTGGTAGACCTCTGTGTGTGTGTTCGTGTGTGTGTGTGTGTGTGTCTCCCTCTCTCTCTCTGTAATTCTGACTTTCAAATAAATAAATCTTTTTTTAAAAAGAAGAAAGCAAACAGAGAGGAAGCAGGTGTTGTGCATCAGTAAAGCCCAAGCGTTGCAGGAAGCCCCAGTCTCATTGGCCAGAACTGTGCCACATGGACAGCCGGCCTCAAGGGAGGCTAGGAAAATAGGCATTTTGTTTTTCCAGTCTCTGGAGCCAAGGTGGGTGGAGGAAAACAGCATCTGTCACAAAATATTAATGGGATATTCAAGTGGACGTACCCCACAGAGAGACAAAACCATATCTGGTCTAAGAAGCTACCCAAGAACATAGATTTTAATCCACAAAGGAGAGGAGTGCACATGCCAAGAAAGGACACACGCAGAGAGGCCCAGGAGCAAGGGTGGCGCTGCTCTTCTTTCCCAGCAGAGAAAACGAGCAGGTGCACACAGACGCAGCTGAGTCAACATGATGGGGACAGATCCTTCCCCTTCAGCTGTCTAGCTGGGTTCTTCTCCGTCACCCTCCACCCTCTCTCCCTTTCCCCAGTCCCTCAGCACCCCTAAGGGGTCTCTCTTCTCCCCTCCCTCACCTGTGAATTGAAAGTAGCAGAGGAAACACCCACGTTTCACTGCCACGGCTTAGATGCACGAAGATGGATCACACGTGATTGAAGACCCAGCGGCTGCAGGGGAACTGAGGCAGTGGTCCAGGAGAGTCGGCGGCCACCACGGAAAGGTGATGAGTCCTATATACTCATGGCAACTGCAAGCTGCCAGTGTCATCCTCACTGCAAGAGCCAGAAACCCCTTGGGCGAACCCCGACTAAGACAAGAAGCTGAACGTGCTTTGCTGAGCACCACTTTGCCTCTACCAGGCTCTCAGCCATGTTCAGAACACCTGGCGGCAAAGGCTCAGTGTGCCCGGGACCAGCTGCCCTTCTCACAGGTCCCTGGGTCCTAGGGCACAGCATCCAACATGTGCCCCCCAGCCTGAGGACTGCAGGTCTGGCTAAATGCTCCTTTCCTAAAATACTTGAGCAAGTTAACTGCGCAGCACAGAACTTAACCTTGATTATATAATAGGCTGTGCTGTCTTCCAGTTGCTCCACATATGCATGTCATGTGCATCTATGGACTTAGGGCCACAACGAGATGTCTCCCAAAAAGATGCAAATAGTTATCAAGCACTAAATTTAAAAATAACATCTCACTAACATCAGAGACCATTTGACATCGTGTGACTCATGATGGAACTGTACAACACTTCCATGAACTATTCTCACCAACACAGTACGATCTGAATCTGATCGAACTGTGGCCTCAAATACCAATTTACAGAAAAGACAGGGGCCGACACTGTGGTGTAGCAGATAAAGCCACCGCCTGCAGCATCAGCATCCCATATGGGCGCCAGTTCGAGTCTTGGCTGCTCAGTTTCCCATCCAGCTCCCTGCTATGGCCTGGGAAAGCAGCAGCAGATGGCCCAAGTCTTTGGGCCCCTGAACCCACATGGGAGACTCAGAAGAAGCTCCTGGCTCCTGGCTTCAGATCAGCGCATCTCTGGCTGTTGCAGCCATTTGGGGAGTGAACCAGTGGAAGGAAGACCTCTCTCCCTCCCCCCTCCCCCTTTCCCTCTCCGTAACTGCCTTTCAAATAAATAAATAAATCTTTTTTTAAAAATCCACATTCTCCAGGAAACAAAAGGATCAACAGAGGCAGCTGCTGACTGTCCGTCTGGGCCCTCTCCCAGGCAGAGGGGGCCAGCACAAGGAGCTCCCTAAGAGGCTGCAGAGGCCGTTCCACCCTAAGGAAATAGCAACACGTGGCTATCTCGCCCTGGTCCTATTAGTCATCACTCCAGTCAAGGAAGTCCACTGCAGCGGGAGATGAAATGATGAGTGATACACAGTACCCGGAGATGTGAAAAGAGAAGTCAACAGGCAATCACATTGGAGCTGACCCGTGTTTGCTGGACAAGGTGCACTACGGAAGCAGGAAGAGGTGAGGGCCCGGCTGTGCTGGAGTCTTCCCGGAAATACCTTCTCATTAGGATTCAGCGCCCCGGCTCCGGGCCTCTAGGAAGAGATTGTGCTCTGCTTCTGCCAGAGCATCCTGACCTCCTGGCAGCTCCGCTTTGCGTAAAATATCTGAAATGGACTCCTGGTAACGAGTGGATTTCCCATCTAGCCTGCCCAGAGAAAGCATCCATTAGCCGGAGGATATGAGTGTCCACTTCTCGGACGCTGCAGATCCCACTGTCAAATTAATAAACTGTCTTGCTGGATTTCACGGTCTCTGAGAGCCTGGTGCCTGCGTGTCCAACCCTGATGGCTGCATTCATTCTTGATGTGCTGACAACCCAGGATTCCCAGCCCTGGGCCCTGGAGGTTTACCAGCGTCTTGTCATCCTGTGGGGCCTCCCCAGGGCCGCCTCCTGCTCCGTGAGCTGCTTTGATCTTCGTTCCTCAAGGGTGGGACCACAGCTGATGCATCTCTGATCTCTGAGTCATCTTCTCTCACCATGTGTGCTACAAAGCATTTGGGTTTTTAACGAACTTGCTCCTTGGTTTCTTGCACTCTCATTCAAACACATCAAAATGGCTATTTTAATTTCTATGGGGGGGGGGGGGTAAGTCAGACGCATAAAAGTTGCCCAAAAGGCATTTTAAAAATGAAACATGCATACTTAAAAAAAAAAATCAGAGGCTTCTTTGAAGGCTCATAAGCCTCTTGGCGTACGCTCTTCCGTGTGAACTTCACCTCCTGCGTGGGCCCAGGACAGCCAGTGGTCCTCAGAGAAACCCCAAACTGAGGACCTCCCTCTAAGTTGCACTTCTCATTAAAGAACAAGAAACCACACATTGCCAGCTCCTCCCCAAACACAGCCAATTTTCCTTCATCTCCAGTGGTTCCACCGTCAATCACCCAGCTGGGTTCCTCCATGCAGAGCAAGGGATGGCAAACTTGGTCTGTAAGGGCCCACAGAGCAAGCATATTGAGCTCTGTGGGCCACACGGTCCCTATGGCCACCCTCAACCCTGCCACTCAAGTGTGGAAGCAGCTGCAGACACCATGCAACCAGATGAGCCTGGCTATATTCCAATTATAGACATTCAATTTCTTATAAATATCATCGTCATAAAATCAGATTCTTCTTTTGATATATTTCCAACCATTGCAGAATGTAAAAATCACTGTTCACTCAGGAGACAGGCAGCTGCCAGATCTGGCCCACGGGCTACAGTTTGCCAAGCCCTGGCAAGAATCACCTAAACATTTGTGAGTGTGTGGCCCCTCCCCATTAATAACACACCCTTAGCAACCATGAGAACCATGACCTACAAAAGGCTGTCAAGGTCACAGCTGGCAGATTTAAAGCCTTACGGGCCAAGGATTGTCACCGAAATTAAACAACGGTTGGCACACTTCTCTAAAACTGTGGGAACGAGATGATGCATCACTAGATACCATCCCTGCGAAGAGTCATGTGATCCATGAGAGAGGGGTGAGCCTGTTTGGCTTTGACAGCATGTCATTGGAGAGTTTCTTAACATCCATTCACCCACCTGAGTGTTCCATGTCTTTCCAGTTTCAAGAGTCTTCGTGGCCCCTCATCTCTTTGGTACCGTGATGGCCCAGGACTGTGAGAACTGCCTTGCTTTTCTGCTTCAACTCAACACCCACTGCACACTTCACTCCTGCAGACCTTGACTTTCAGCACTTCTCTTTATTTCCAGTCCCTGGGCTCCCCTTTGTCTAGCCATCCACAGTAGTTGTCATTTGAATGATGCGTGTATGTGAACAGCATTGCCCAGTCAGTCATGCTACATCCCCACTCGGTTGGGAGGTCCCAGAATCATAGCCCCAAACAGGACACAGGGATTTGCTATATCTCTCCTTGTGTGTGTGTGTGTGTGTGTGTGTGTGCTTGGAAATGTCTATACTGAAAAGTTTTATAAAAATAGAGCATACGTTCCTGTATTCTAGATTCCGTCACAAGAGGAACTGGTGCTGAGAAGAGATTAGCATGTACCACATCTTTGTGTCTTTGCTGAAATCGCTCCCTCCAACTGGCATGCTCTAAAATGTCCCTCACTCTCTAAGGTCCGGGCAGGAACCCATAGAAGCATCCCTGGCAGCCCTCAGAGCTCTCTCCCTCCGCATTCCAAGCACTTATGCATCTCATCAGAGCACTTACCCTGGCATTGAGGTTAGTTGTTTATGCAGCTGTCCCACCACCAATCCTCCACCTTGCCAGCCAATAAACAACTCGCATGTTCCAGTTGCAACCCCAGTGCCCAGCAGAGAACCCAGAGTAAGGTGTCAAGATTGCATTTCTCAGAAATACTAAGGGCAGTGTCCTCACTGAGGAAGTTCGCAGAGCTTCACCAGCCACTTCCATGAGCACTCTCGCTCCACGTTTCCCCTCTCAAGAAAGAAACAGAGGTGGCCCTAGTGGTTGACATGCCCATGTCAGTAGTTCAATTCCCAGTTCTGGCTCCAACTTCCTGCTAATGCACCCTGCGGCTGATGGTTCCAGTGACTGGGCTCCTGCCACCCAGCGGGGAGACCTGTCTTCAGCCCAGCCCCTTGGCAGGCCATTGAGTGAGACCGGAGATAAGAGCTTGTTCTCCTTTCTCTCCCTAATTAATTAATTTAATTCAACATGAAACAATCTTAGTAAAAACTATAACTTTAGAACACATCTCCCAGGCTCTCTAACAATGAGCTGGCCAAGCCTGAACTCACAGGAATTCCAGCACCAAATACTGCAGACAAGCAAGGTTCTCCTATGACCACAAAAGAAAATGCCTGCGTGGCATCTCACCATCTCCAAAGTACTCTTCCACCTCTTTTTTGTCTTCCATTTGTCCACTCACCCCAGTGAGGCAATCTTCATAGTCTGACCCCCATTTTTGACACCCAAGGAAGTAAAAGTGACAAGTTCAAGATGGGAATAGCTGACAGTCTAGGCCTAAAATTCTTGGTATGTCCATCTGTCCACTCACCTGCCCTCCACCGAAGGTGGGCTGAGTGCTTGTGAATAGTTTTATTTTTTTTTCTAATACACTCCATAAATGGTGGCGCCAGGTTGTGGCACCGTGTGTTAGAAATCATTCCAGTAAATAGAAACTGTGACTCTCTATCATATATGCCCTTCTTGTGTTAGTATTGCTCTATGACTTTGCTGGAAGCGCTCATTGACTAACGGGTTTTCAGCAAATTACTGGTAGTTCAAAGAAATGGCATAGCCTGCATTTCTACAAATAGCAAAGTTACGTATTATCTAAAATTTTCACTCATGAGGAAGCATTACTGCCAATAGGTTAAGCACAAGATCCTGATTTCCTCTTCTTTTATAATCATTTTTCCTAAGCTATTAAATTGAGACTACTTATTACATTAGCAGGCTCTACAGTTAAATATGCTCATAGTTCCTCTACATAATTGTGTATGATTTAACCATCACTTCAATCCTTTTACTATTTCTTACATGCAACTTCTAATATTAGCACATATCATTTTAGACATAAATACGGCACTGCTTGCCAAAAAAATCTTGCTACTGTGTGCTAATTGAAAGTCAAGTTTATTTCTCAGATATATTAAGTCATGCAAATGAGCTACATTTAGACTCTCTCAAATTAATATTTTTTCAACAAAGGCCTATCAGAGGAGAGTATGCACAGCATGTCTCACTTCAGATTTTCAAGTTCCATCTGAGTAGGAGTCTGCTGATTGAAAAATTTTCAATATGGCAGAGCACAAAGTATTTCCCGCAAATGCAAACAGAGGTGCCATACAGATAGCTACAAGCCTAAATCACTGCCCTTAGGCACCCAATTCCCAAATTCAGAGACTGCCCACTCTGCAAATTTCTTGCTCAGTTCTCAAAAGTTCAGATGCATCGCCTTCTAATCCGGGTGCCCACTGTGTAACGGTTACTGCTAAACCCACGATCTGGGCAAACAGAAAATCAAGCTCTCAGACTGCAATCCACGGATCCGCACGACGACCTCCTCAGAGGGCGGCCGTTGGGAGTGACGCACTCCGTGGCTTTCCTGTTTTAAGAGGAAGGGTCTTTTCCCCCGAGCAGGGACTAAGAGGAAAGCTGCCTCCCGCGTGACCTTCCCGAAGCAGACCTTGGGTGAGGGACTGCGGGGGCAGAGAGCTGTGAATTTCAGCAAGGGACTTGACAGCTCCGCTGGGTCTCTCACACTTTGCTTTCAGGAACAACAACAAAAAAGAATGTTACTCTGCACCTGCCTGTCCCTCCACCCTGCCTTAAAACTTAAATCACACTCGCCCCTGCGGATCTGAGCCACGGGAGGGGAGCCAGCATCTACCTCTTGTGTCCCGATGCCAAGAGAAAATCAACCCCCCATGCGAGCTGAGCCGAGTCGTGGTGGGGAGGGGATCGGTGAGGCTGGGACACCCCACCACCACCACCACCGCACTGCGTTGCGGTGTCCCACCACGTGTAATAACCTCACGTAGGTACACCCCACCAGAGCTCGGGGTCTGTGTCCTCCTGCCTCGGGGACCCCGGGCCGCAGCCCCTCCCCCGCTCAGGGACCCTGGCCACCCACAGCCCCGCCACGCTGTGCCCAGGTACTGGGCTGCGGCTCCCTGCATCGCGCCCGCAGCGGTCCGGGGTAGGGGCAGCGCCGGAGCCCAGGCCCCCACAGGGCACCCTGGTACCTCTTGTCCAGGCAGGCAATCCACTCGGCCGAGGAGGAAGAATGGGCAGCGTGCGCAGCGACCATGTTGGGCAGCAGCGGCGCGCGGTGTCCCCGGCTGCGGCGACCTCCCGCGCTCGCTCTGCCTCCGCCTTCGCTTCCTCCCCGCCCGCCTGGCGACAGAGCGCGGCTGCCCGGCCCGCCCTCCCAGCGGGCTCCCCGGCCTGCGGGTGGGTGGGGAGGGGATTCGAGGGGAGGGCCCAGGCGCCGCCGAGCGCTGCACTGCGGCGCCCGGGGTGGGGAGCCTGCGTCCCGCCTGCCCGCTGGGGAGAAGGGTGACCTCGGGAGGCCGGCCACCTGCGGCAGGTGCCTGCCTTGTCCCTGGGAGACCCGGGCCCCACCCGCACCTCAGGGCCTCAGGAGCCGGGCAGGAGGGCGGGAACGGCGGGAGTGTAAGTAGGGGGCGGGGTGGGGGGCTGTCTTCGGTGTCTATATGTTTTTCATACTGCAAATGCCACTAAAATGGCTGCTGCCTCTCTGTTTCCTTAGAAACCCGCTTCTCTTCCCCAGCAGCTGTCAAACCTGCTACTGGGGTCTTGCTCACCTGGGCTTGCACTCCCAGCCCGTACAAACTGATAGAGGGGAGGGCTCTGTATGCCCTCGATGGGGACACCCCCAGTGCCTCTGTGTGTAGAATCCGGAGGACAGTTCCCCTAGAGCGCGAGGAAGCCCGGGATAGGACGGGGAGCAGGGCAGACAGGTGGAGAGGCAAAGAGGAAAGACCCAGGAGGCCTGGGCGGAGGGAGCTCAGGGCCTGGTGGTGGCTGCGGGGTACCTGGAACCTCGCACTTGCTCAGGCTCCCCCTTGGTGGTGAAGAGTGGGCCGCAGAACTGAGGCTTCCAGGTTGGAGTCCAGGTTCCCAGGTATACTGGTGACCTTGGCAGGTGGTCCCAGGTGTGGCTCTTCCCCCAGGGCTGGAGTGTTGAAAGGACAGTCACCATGGCTTGTGTCCTGTGGTGTTCCCAACAAGTGTCCCACTTACAAGTTCTTCAGTTATACTCTGCCCGCAGTCAAGTTACACACCGAGTGTTATTTGGGAATCTGGGGACAAATTCCATCGTTTGGACAGCTGCCAAGCACTGCTTTGACATCTGGGGGCATGTGTGTAGGGCTAGACAGTGGGGGCAGGTGTGTGGGACTAGACAGTGGGGGAGCCTTGCTTTCTTCCCCTGGCTTTTTTTCTCCCACCCAGTCCTGCTCAGGGGAGGCTCAATGAGAGCAGAGAGAAGGAAACAGCAGTTGCTTTCTGAGATGCTTTTATCCTAACAGAGGACTGGGAAACTAAAGTCCCCCACCCCGCCACAAGAGGGAGCCATCTCTCCTCCACTCCATGGCTAGGATCTCCTTTCAACCTGCCAGTGTTCCCTCAGCAACACCTCCCTGACCTTCTACCATGTTGACATTTAAAATACTATATCACATACAGTTCCCAAAGGTGAGTATGCTGTGGCTTTTGTACCTTACGGTATAAAGAAGGCAATGCATCTCCTATATATGTTAGCTTTTTTCCATAAAGACATCGGAGCTATTGAGAATATCGGGGTCACCAAACATCTCCTTAAGATGGCTTTCCTCAGAGAACACTCCAAGAGGAAAGGGGCTGCGAACACCAGCCATGACCCGGAGGCTCAGAGCCACCACGGGCTGGGCCACGATGGCTGCCAATCACTGCTGACCGAACCTCTGTGGTTAGAGCCACACAGTTTCCTTTACGTGGGTCACCTTGTTGAACCTTCAGAGCATCCCATGACGTAGGCCTAGTGCTCCACAAGGAGCAATGATCTCTGGAAATGTAGGGGCCGGAGCTGTGCAAGAGTGGGTAAAGCTGCTGCCTGCAGTGCCAGCATCCCATATCACATTGGTTCATGTCCCGGCTGCTCCATTTCTGATCCAGCTCCCTGCTAATGGTCTGGGAAAGCAGTAGAAGATGGCCCAAGTTCTTGGGCCCCTGCACCCGCGTGGGACACCTGGAAGAAGCTCCTGGCTCCTGGCTTTAGCCTGGCCATGCGGCCATCTGGGGAGTGAATGAACAGATGGACGCGAGCTCTCTTTGTCTCTCTCTTTCTCTCTCTTCTCTCCATAACTCTTTCAAATAAGTAAATACATAAATCTTTTTAAAAAGGAAAGGTAATGAAACAGAGAAGAATATTCATCAATACTTTCAGAGAGACTGTTGACTGGATTCAGAGAAGGTACTGAGACAGGAAGGCTCTGTCTCTCTGCCTTTCGAAATAAATAAAAGTACCCTTTCATGCAGTCAGTACATTCAGCAAAAAATGTAATTGTTACACTATTTAAGAGGCAGAGAGAAAGTGACAGACAGAAAACACTCCCATCCTCTGGTTCATTCCCCAAATGCCTGTAAGAGCCAAGACCAGGAGCACAATGCAGATCTCTCACATACTTGGCAATAATCCATCCCTTCAGCCATCACGGCTGCCTCCTAGGATTTGCACTGGTGGGAGCTGCAGGTAAGAGTCAGTGCAAATCCAGGCACTTGGATGTGGGCGCAGGCATATTAACCACTAGGCTTAAATGCCCACTCCATCTGTGAACTTTTTTAAAAAGTTAATTAATTTAAAGGCAGAATAACAGAGAAAAATCTCTCCAAACACCTGCAACAGCCAGGGTTGGGCAGGCCAAAGCCAGGATCCTGGAATTCCATCTGGGTCTCCCATGTGGGTGGCAGGGACACAAGTACTTGGGCCATCTGCCAGTACCTTCCCAGGCACATTAGCTGAGAACTGGAACTGACATCCCAGTTGGGGATGCCAGTGTCACTAGTGGTGGCCAACCCCATTGATGTACTTCTTGAAGTCTGCTCATAGGAATGGATTTCAAAGGTTTTTCTCCAAAAAATATTCATTCAGCTCCATCTTCCACCTCATAAACCCCACACTTCCTCCCATGTACTTTAAGCCATCTCTAGGTGACTCATAAGATACCTGACCTAAATACACAGAGAATCGCATACTGCATTGTTCAGGAACTAATGATGGGGAAAAGTCTCTCCACGCTGAATATAGATGCAATTTTTTTTAAATATTTGTGAGCCACGGTTGATTGAACTGCAGCTATGTCGAGCTGGCTGTACCCACCAGGATGCTGACTCGGGAGGGGACAGAGACCCGGCTGCCAAGGCTGGGGGACCCCTGAGCTGGACACAGGTCTGTCTGATTTCACAGCCCATGCCACTCTGTGGGAGTGTCACTCTTTCTTTCAATCATGTGTCAGTGTAAAACGACTGCCCAGGTGAAAAAACAGAAAGAATTATAAACCAGCTTTGTAATGCAAGAATGGAGAAATTCATGAGGACTGAAAATTAAAAAGAAATCCTTGAAACGCTTTATGGATTGTTCTCGTGGTCCAAACAGGATGTGTTAGTGAAGGAAAGGAGATGCTGTCCATCATTGAAATAAACAAGGTGTTTTGTTTGGGTTTTTATGGAAAAGGCCATGAACCAGAAAGTATTTCTTCTTTTCCCTTTCTTTAAAAGAACAAAGTAGGGTCAGCAGTATGCGACAGCTGGTTAAGCCCCTGTCTACGACACTGGCATCCCATATCAGAGCCCTGGTTTGCATCCCAGCTGCTCTACTTCAAACCCAGCTCCCTGTAATGCACCTAGGAAAGCAGGAGAGGATGGCCCAAGTGCTTGGTCTCTGCCACCCATGTGAGAGTCCCAGATGGGGCTCCTGGATCCTGGCTTTGGCCTAGCCAGGCCCAGCTGTTGCAGTCATTTGGAGAATGATACAACTAGATGGAATATCACTCTCACTATCTGTCTCTCCCTTTCTCTGTCACTGTGCCTCTCAAGTAAACAAATCTTCAAAAATAAAATAAAATAAAATAAATAAATAAATAAAGTAAGCCAGACCCCAAGGACTATACACTGAATTATTTATTTTATATGGAAAATCCAGAAAAGGCAAATTTAGAGAGACAGAAAGGACATCAGGGACTGCCTGGGGCAGGACAGTAGAGTAGGGAGTGTCTGCAAAAGGGACCCAGGGAAATTGTTAGAAATTGAATTGTGGCCATAGATGCGCTCTCTACAGATTTGATTATCATCACTGAATGGCGTATAAATGAGCTCATTCTATGGCGTGCACAGTGTATCTCTATAAAACTGTTAAAAAGTAAATAATAATAGTAAACCTGTTTGAGGTAGGGGTAAAGAACATGCCCTGATCTTTTGGGGGGAAATAAACATACGGAGAAAAATTTCCAATCACATTTAGCCCACAATTCAGCCTCCTCGATGATTGCTAACATTTTCTTGCATTTAATTCTAAATTTTCTGTTTTAAAAAGATAGAGTTTTCATGTACCCATGAACACATATCTATAACTAGCTACATACATACATATGTGGAAATAGACACATGCATTCATACAGACTCGGAAGCATTCACAGCCTATAGGCTACTTTTTTTCCTAGCTAGAATGGAAAAATGCTTTACATGCTTAAAAAAAAGATCCTCATTAAAAATTTTTACTTTCTACCAAATATTCTAGCACATAATTTACATAAACTATCACTTTTTAAAAAAAATGTATGTATTTATTTGAAAGATAGAGTGACAGAAAGAGAAGGAGAGAGAGAGAGAGAGATCTTACTGTCGCTCCCCCTCTTCACGGAGGAACAACACTAAACCCTGCGCTGTTCTTTTGTCTGCTCGGCCCTCCCCAGGTTTGCTGCTGGTTCTTCCCTGGTTGGCTGCCGTCCTTCCACCTCCGTGGAAGGGCGGTTCCCCCTGGCCACTTTCCCCACTTCCGCGGGGGAGCGGCACACTGCCGGCCGGCTCTCTCGGGGGCTGCTCAGATGTTATCCGGATGTTCCCCTTAGATGTTTCTGGTGCATGTTGTCTCTCTCCTCCTTTATAGTCCTCTTCCACCAATCCCAACTCTGCTACCCACATGCCGAGTACACTGCTCTCCTCCAATCAGGAGCAGGTCCTGCAGCTTGTCAAGTTGGTGAGAGGCAGCTGGGTAGAAGCTGTTTCCTCCTCTCCCAGCGCCATATTGTGGGAGAGCAGACACATAGAATGAGTCCTAATTCGAGTAACTAAGTCTAGTCCGAGTTGCTCCCCACATCTTACATCTGGTGGTTCACTCTCCAAATGCCTGCAACAGCCAGGGCTGGGCCAGACTGAAGCCAGGAACCGGGAACACCTTGCAGGTCTCACATATGGGTGACAGGAACCTAAGTATTTGGGCCATCTTCTGCTGCCTCCCATACGCATTAGCAGTGAGCTGGATCGATAGCAGAGACAGGCCTCAATCCTAGGTACTCCAACGATGGATGCAGGCGTCCCAAGTGGCTACCGAACCTACTGTACCACAATGCCCACCCCCTATAACCTATCTTTTGTTCATTCATTGACAAAAAGGATTTTGCACCTAATCCGCACCCTGTAGTCAATGAAGTCCCTCTGTGGAAGCACTAAAGGTCACTGCTGAAGATCTCCAATGAGATGAGAACCAGCAGTTACGAGTGTCACATCTGTTAAGGCCACGCAGCCCCTAATGTCCTAGTTCCATTTTGTTCAACTGAGCAGAGGTTGAACGTTAGGAAGTTGGAGAAAAGCAGCTAAGTTCAATTGCAGTTCTGTCTTCTACTGAGTGTTCGACCTTAAAGGACTTATTTAGCCAAAGACTGCTTCATCATCTGTAAAGTGGAGAAATTAATGGCGTGACACACGAACCTGATGCTTGTAGGATATTTAGGATAAGTAACATATGTACCAAGTGCACAGTGAGTGTCCGGTAGCCCTTAGCTATTATTCTGCTTCCAGGATAGATCAATAGTGTGTCCTCTATGTTCTTCACAGCGACCCAGCTCTAAGCCACTGAGATCGCTTAAGCTAAAGGTGCTCTACACATCTGTACAGTCCAAGTGTTCAGTTGGATACAAGTGACGGCTCTCCCTGAGAATACAAGGATACAAGGCATGGGTCTCCCTGAGAAACCCGACAGTTTCCCAAGGGCTGTTTTAGGTTTAGTCTCCCAATCATCCCTCCATTCACTCTCTGCCTACTTCTGCCATTCTTCATAGGAGAGCTACACGCACACACCACCAGGTCATTATTGCAACACATAGAGCAACCGCACAGGAACAGAAACACGATAAGGCCCTGTGTCTTGGGCACACGGGGAGACTCTGGTGCACCCTGCTACAGGTGCCTCACTGGAAGCTGAGTTATAACAACACACTCACGACTCCTGCTGGTGATGCAAGCAGTTCCCTGAGGAAGCAGTATCCTGGGGTGAAATCATGGATGCCATTTTAATGCTTTTTCTCAGTGTCCTTTCAAGCTTGCTCAATGGAGGGCAATTCCACCTGTCACTGGATATAGCTTTCCCTGGTCACTTACAGGTAATAAAAAGCACTAGAGTCTTTCTGGTACAATGTCCAAACCAGTAGACATTTGATCCTTGACTTATGATGGATTCCATCCTAATAAACATCACACAAATTGAAAAGATCACAAGATGCATTTAACATACCCATAACCTAGCAAATACCATTGCCTAGTCTAACCTATCTTTTTTTAAAAAAAAAGATTTTATTTATTTCAGAGGTTGAGTTACAGAGAGAGGGAGAGACAGAGAGAAATACCTCCCATCCACTGAATTACTCCCCAAATGGCCGCAATGGACAGAGCTGGGCCGAGCTGAAGCCAGGAGCCAGGAGCTTCCTTCGGGTCTCCCACACGGGTACAGGGGCCCAAGGACCTGGGCCATCTTCTACTGCTTTCCCAGGCCACAGCAGAGAGCTAGAAAGGAGGTGGAGCAGCTGGGACACAAACCAGTGCCCATAGGGGATGCCGGTGCTGCTGCAGGTGGAGGCTTGGCCTACTACACCACAGTGCTGGCCCCCTCTAACCTATCTTAAACATGCCCAGAACACTTCTGATAGCCTGTAGTTATGGAAAATCATCTAACACTAAGCCTATTTTATAATGGAGTGTTGACTGTCTCACATACACTCACAGATGGGCATTTTGAAGGCAGCATGGGATATGAAAACACAAAATGCAACAACCAAACCACTAGCAGCATAGCACACCGCAGAGTACCATGTGCTGACTTCAGGATCACAGAGCTGGCCGGGAGCCCTGCTCTCTGTCCAGCGTCCCTGCAGAGTGTTCTACTGCATGGCACCAGCCTGAATCAGGTGAAAATTCAGAGGCCAGTTTCTACCAAATACCACCACTTTCACTCCATCGTAAGGCTGAAAAACTGGGAGTCCAACCATCGTAAGCTGGGGACCACCTGTATTACTAAATACTTCCACCCTCATTCAGATACGAGAATTCTTTCCTCCTTCCCCATCAAGAGCTGGTCACAGCATGTCTCGGCCTTTAAGGAAGAGGATGTGGTCAGCTTTTCCTTTCCTTGCTTTTACCTGCCCCTGAGTAATCACTGCTGGGTTTGATCCGACAAGATTAGAAGAGTAGGAGAGGTGAGAAAAGGGGGACACAAAAGCCCTTCCTTTCCAGGACGGTTATAAGATGCCACCGTGTTTTCCAGGACTAATAAGTATGTCAGGCTGGCTCTGCTGTCGGTGATTTCACATGTCCTTAGGTGGCCTCCCTGTTGGGCCATAAAACATGGGCACCTGCCATTCTTTTGGCTATCTGCACTCTCCCCCATCCCCAATTCAGGCCTGGACGTCCTGAGTCCCTTCTTTTTTTTTAAATTTTTTATTTTTTTTTTACTTTTTAATTTTTTAATTTTTTTTTGACAGGCAGAGTGGACAGTGAGAGAGAGAGAGACAGAGAGAAAGGTCTTCCTTTTGCCGTTGGTTCACCCTCCAATGGCCGCCACAGCTGGCGCGCTACGGCCGGCACATCACGCTGATCCAAAGGCAGGAGCCAGGTGCTTCTCCTGGTCTCCCATGGGATGCAGGGCCCAAGCACCTGGGCCATCCTCCACTGCACTCCCTGGCCACAGCAGAGAGCTGACCTGGAAGAGGGGCAACCAGGACAGAACCCGGCGCCCCGACCGGGACTAGAACCCCGTGTGCCAGCGCCGCAGGCAGAGGATTAGCCTAGTAAGCCATGGCGCCGGCCCTGAGTCCCTTATAAACTGCCTCTCCACACAGAGTTCCACCATGTCCTGCTGTCTCCTTGGAAAGAATTTAAAGGGGGTACCAGGATGGTTCTCACCAATGTCCCACATCCAGTCCATAGAAATACTCCTGACTACTTGCCCCAGTAAAGTCAGAGAACAGTACCTGTTCTCCACGTAACCAGTCCCTCTGTCTGGCTCATTGGGTTCCCAGGGTTGAAGTCAGGCAACAATCCCGTGGGTCCCAACTATAGCTAACTGCTGTGGGTAGCTCAGTGAAGCCCTCCCTTTCCTACCCTTGGTGGTGGTAATCTTAGCTTAAGTCTCACTGCTGCATTCCTCAGGCCTTCCCAGAGGCCCAAAGCCCAGAGGACTCACTGGCTATGTATCTGTAGGTACATCTATGTCTCTCTCTGGGTGCAGATCTGTAAAAGGAAATTTTGAGGAACCAGCTCACACGATGGACAATGAGAGGTCCCATGATATGCTACCTGCAAGACGGAGACCCAAGGCACACGGTGGCAGAGTTCAGGCCGAGTCTGAGGGCCTGAGAACCAAGGTAGTTGTGGGATCAACCCAAGTCTGAGGGCGGAGATGGGTGTCTCAGTCAAGCAGTGTGGCCAGAAGAAAGGGGCAGATTCCTCTTTCTTCTACCCAGGCCCTCGATGAACTGGATGATGCCCAGCCTCATTGAGGAGGACAATTTCTTGAGTCCACTGATTCAAATGCCAACCTCATCCAAAAAACCCTCCTAGACACAGCCAGGAGCAAGGTCTAATTTGGGCACCCCGTGGCCCACTCACACGGACATGTGAGATGAGCCATTTGCAACTCCTCACAAATTCCCCCCTCAGTTGCCACATCTAGACCTTCTATTTCCTCCTTGGGTGGAGGGGTTTGGACTCATGAACCTAGCCATTTTGAGTGAAAGTCCACATGTGACCATGTCACCTTGGAATTTCATATCAATCCCATTTCAGTGCCTCGGGTGAAACCTACACTGTCACCTAGGCTACTGAAAGTGGAATCAATACAACCTCCATCTCAACACCCCCAACCGTGATTCCTACTCAGCCAACACCACTGCCTTGTTAGGCAGGGCTACTCTGGCAGCTGAAGCAATCTCACATTCATTAGCAAAGTGCAACCCTGTGGTCCCTCAAGTTAAAGAAGAAATCAGTCATTTAAAATATCTCATCTGGGAGTCCTAATGTGTGGGTTTTAATAAAAAGGTTTGTGGTTTTAATTTGAATATTTGTCCATTTGAGGGGGGTATACTTACATTAACATCTTAAAACAATAGTAAAGGGCCCTAGGAAAGTAGCTAAAACTTTGCTGAGTAACACAAATGTTATAATTTTACTGATGAGGTTACCAATGAGTTATGTTTAGAACCTCAATACAAATAGCACTAAATTAGGTGTTGCTATATTTCTTTGTGAGTTTAAGAAATAGTTTTCATTTTTTTTATATTCAAATCCTTATGGCATGTAAAAGTCAAATTAGAAAGGAATCAGCTATTTAGTGTTTGTTGTTATTTGAGGGACAGAGAGACAGACAGAGCTTGGATCTTCTAATTCATTCCCCAAATGCCTGCAACAGCCAGGATAGAAGCCCCGATTCAGAACTCAGTCCAGGTCCCCCATTTTGGGGGGCAGGGGCCCTACTAAAGCTGTCATCCACTGCCTCCCAGGTCCACATATTAGCAGGAAGCTCAGATCAGAGCTGTGGCTGGGACTCAAACCCAGCATCTTAATCACTAGGACCATCATCCACCCCCGCTATTCAGTTTTAATTGCACTTTATATATGTAAAACTTTAGGGTATGGGACCGAAACAAAGAACCAAAGTTCTTCTCAAGGGACCGCCTCCCCATCTCCAGATTCATAAAGGACGGATATAAAACCCAGCTCCTTTACTGTGAAGACAGTACGCGTGTGGTTATCATAGCACTTTGTTTAACAGAATGGAAAATGAAAACCATCAATAGTTAAGATGAACTCAGAAACATCTGCGTTGAAGTCTGTGATTTGTTAACAGGAGTCCTGGGAGAGAAAGACATTCTGCCCTGGAAGTAAAACTGCCTGCCAAGGCAGCACACTGACCTCTCCAAGGAAAACTGTCGTCACTGGGGCTGGAATGTGCCACCTGGCCTCCTTCCCAGAAAGGACAACCCTTCAGGGCCCACAACGCTGAAAATCATTGCTCTGGCCCAAGCCAGGTTCAACCCTGTGCCAGGGCCAAAGCCGCTGTCACCAAAACAAAGCCTGCCCTGCCTGGCCAACGGCTCCACAGGCTGCTCCGTCACACAGAACTGGCAGGACTGCAGCGATGAACTTGGGCCGAATGATTTGAGATGAGGAGAGCGTCACCAGGCTGTAGCTTTAGTCTTAGGCCTGTTGTAGCAAAATACTAAACTTCAATCATCTTTCAGTACCACATGTGAGACACACGGCGCATTATTCAACTCGGAAAATCTCCACCATGCAATAATACACATTTCCACACTAATAGAGAAAATTACCATAAAAACAATTTCAAGTCAAATAGTGGCACCTAGTATTTGCTGCAGTGTCCTTTTCATCTGTGATCCAATATGGATTCTCACATCTCAAAAATAGATTAGTTTATAGAGTGGATTCCACAGAGAAAATAAGCACAGGGAAGAAAGAATGTGACTTAAAATCTTATTGATTATATCGAGCCAAGAACATGTGGAATTTGGAGGGAAAAAAACTGAGAATTGTCATTTCAAGGTAGATGCATAAAAATCTTGACTGCTTAATAAAATAATGCGTCTGATCGCTTTCGCTCAGGAGACACCAATTTTCACTGTAAAGTGTAGTGGTGCTACGACTACCGAAGAAGAGGTGTGTCTGTTGTCCTTTTGGGGATTAGAAGGGCTAGCTTGCTGCAGAGGCAGACAGAGACTAGGGAGCCATCAAGGTGGGAAAGGGGATTCTGTACTTGCAATGACTCCACAGGGAACAGTGCCCTCTCCTCTGGGCAAAGCAGTCCACGCCCCGTCAGCTCTGCAAGTCCAGCTGAAGAGAGCAACTCTCCTGTGTCCGCTCCTCTCAGTCTGGTCACCCCGAGACCCCAGGGCCAGCTCCTCACAATGCAAGTGCTGCACAGGGAGCCTTCCTAGGCTCTGACCTGCTTAGGACAGGCCTGTCTGTACCTAAGATGACCCCCTGCCACTTTCTTTGCTGCAAGAGAGGGTCTTTTTCATTTCCTTCTAGCCACTAATTCATCAAGGCATTCAATCCGATGAATCATCGCTGAGTAACTCTAATGCGCCAGGCATGGTGACAAGAGTAGACAAATGTCCTACTTGCACAGAAAGTTGTGCAAATGAGATGTGAATAAGTACTCAAATAAGTGGCATGGCCCATGGGCATAAGTGTTATGAAGAACAATTAGCAATATGGGGATAAAGAGATGGGAAGGGGGCTTCTGTTTGGTATGAGGGATTCAGACAAAGTCTGTCTCATAAGTTGATGTTTGGGTTGCACCTGGGTCCTGTCTACACACCACCTATCCCTCCCTGGGTCACCCGCTCCCCCTTCGCTGGCCCAGTGGCCGATGGATTCCATGAAGGTCTCCCTCATTCCACTGCCGGAGGTGGACCAGCCAGGGGCCTAGAATATCTGGCTCTTCTCACCTCTTCCAAACCCAGAATAAATAGCCAACCGCAGGGCCCATTTCCCCAGCAACTGCCCCTGAGGCCGAATGATGCAGCCAGGAAACTCAGCACACCTAATTGCCCCTGAATGAACCTTGATCAGTGAGACACACAGGATGGAGAGTGGTTTCCCATATTTCCTGTCTGTGACCAAGTCTGTGTGCTTCCCGAGTGTCAGAGGTTGAATTGTGTTCCCCCAAAACATACATCGACGTTCTATCCCCCATCCCTGGGAGTGTGACTTTATTTGGAAATAGGGTCTGTGCAGATGTCATCAAGTTAACATGCAGTGATTGGGTGAGCCCTAATGTAATCCTTTGTCCTTATTAGAAAAATACAAGACCCATGGGGAAATAATGACGATGTGACAATAGAAGCCGCTATTGGAGTGAAGACGCCTCTACCAACCAAGGTGCCCAAGAATTGCGCAAACACCAGAAGCTAGAAGAAGCAGGTTTCAGAGGGACTGTGGCCTGGCCATACCTTGATCTTGGACCTCTTACTTCCAGCACCGAGACATCACAACTCCCTGCTGTTTGCAGGGCCCCAGTCTGTGGTACTTTATGACAGCAGCCCCAGGAAGCTAACACACACAGTGCCCAGCTGTGTGGGATTGTACTCTCAGACAAAGCACTAATACTTCATCCTTGCGTGGGCCTGTTCTCTAGAGAATCAGCACAATGACAACCGGCATCCTGAATACCTTGATATCTGAGGGGACATTTGAGTACTGAGAGCACTGACAGAGGCAGCAGTTCATGCAAAGCCCCAAGGTGGCCACCTGCTAGGTGTGTTAGACAAACAGGAAGGAAGCAGGGGTGGGGAGGATGGGAGGCTGGGATTGATCAGGGGAAGAAGGTAAGGAGATGAAATTAGACTGGAGGCCAAAGTCAGAAACGTATGGGCCACTTGCATGGCTTCCCCTGGAGAGAGAGATGGCAGGAGACTGTTAGCCAGGTGTGCCGTATCATCATTCCTATTATGCTATTGGCTAATCCTGGTACAGTGTGGGAGGGGACTCCCCAGGCTGCTTATCACAGGAGGTGGAGTTCATTGGGTGCCATCTGGGAGGCTAGTAACCTCAGGGAGGGATCCTCGTGTTTGTAAATGAATAGGAGTACTCCAACCAGATGTTCATTTTACTGAGCCTAAGGGACTATTTCATAGAGCGGAGAGGAACAGAAAACATTCATATAGTTTTGTCCAAATTAAATAGAAACTTTCTTAGCAACACAAGTTTCATTAACTGAAACTCAGAATCAGTTTATCCAGTGTCTATTTATCTCTGTATTTTAGATTTATTCGTTTACTACAAGTGAATAAGCTTCCATTGAGTATTACCACAATTATAAATTAATCTGAAAAATACAATCTTTAAATATATGCATAGCAATTTTCGCAATAACAAATTGTTAAATCAAAATTAGGCCAACTTAGTCAGGCATTTTATATTTCAGTATATAAAGTATACTTGGCAAGTATATTGTAGCCAAGTGTATAGAAGTGGTGTACACTGAGAAACATGACAGTGAATGAGTAGGCCAATACACACTTTACAAAATAGTAAAGCCTTTTTTCTTTTAAAAAACATTTTTATTTATTCATTTGAAAGTCAGAGTTACAGAGAAGGAGAGGCAGAGAGAGAGACAGAGATTGCTCTTCCATCCACTGGTTCACTCCCCAAAAGGCCATAATCGCCAGAGCTGGGCCAACCTGAGAAGCCAGGAGCCAAGAGCTTCTTCTGGGTCTCCCACATAGGAGTGGGGATCCAAGCACGTGGGCCATCTTCTACTGCCTTCCCAGGCCATTGGCAAGGAGCTGGATTGGAAGTGGAGCGGCCGGGACTCAAATTGGAGCCCATATGGGATGCCAGCGCTACAGAAGGCAGCTTCACCTGCTGCACCACAGCAACCACCCTTTACTAACATGGTTTCTCCATTTTCTTATCAATTATGTATGTGCTAGCCATACATCCATCTTTCTACATTTTTCAAACCTTCAAGGGTAGGATTTCAATTTTGTTACTTTGTCTTACCACATTGAGTTTTAAAGTTTATAAATGATTTATAAATTTGTGGCAATGTTAAAATAGAAGTTAAAAAAGTGTCCTGCATGAAGAACTTCTATGAGTAAGACCCCAGGCTTGGAACCCTCAGATTGGGGTTGGTGTAGTGGCCATGAAAGAAGGAGGTACTATTCTCTGGAGGGAGGAGAGAACTTCCAATTTACTCATGGCCTTGTTTAAATACTGAAGGAATTTGTGGGTTCAAAAGGCTTCCTTGGCAGCTCATGTCAAGAGCCTGGGGTGATCACTGACGTCATACATAAGAATGTTAATTCTTAAATTAACAACAGGAGTCACCGTGCACTAACTTACCATGCAGGACCTCTGTCCTCAAAAAATTGGATTATGGAGAGTTAACAGAAAACTTGTTCTCAAAGATCTACTTTGTTTTAGCGTATTAAGTGGAGGATATTCTTATGACTCATAAGTTGTAGTTATGTCTAAGTGCTAGCAAAAGATGTATCACATTTGCATTCTTCTTTAAAGTTAAGTTGCTCAAAAAAAAGGGAAATCAGCTTCAAGATGCAATGATTTTTGTCTTGACTGTTGAAGAACATTTTCTTACAATTCGTTGAATTGTTTACTTAGAATGAATTAATCTTCTGTGTATAAAGTTAATTGGAAATAGATCTTAGATAAGATCTTAAATCTAATTGGAAATAGATCTTAAATAAGACTGGGAATAGGAGAGGGAGGAGGAAGTAGGGTGGGAGGGCAGGTAGGGTGGGAAGAATCTGTATGTTCCTAAAGTTGTATTTATGAAATGCATGAAGTTTGTATTCCTTAAATAAAAGGTTTCTTTGGGAAAAAATAAAATAAGATAGAAACTAAAAGTGTTCTTTTGGGGCCAGTGCTGTGGCACAGTGGGTTAACACCCTAACCTGAAGCGATGGCATCCCATATGGGTGCAGGTTCTAGCCCCGGCTTCTCCTCTTCTGATCCAGCTCTCTGCTATGGCCTGGGATAGCAGAAGATGGCCCAAGTCCTTGGGTCCCTGCACCCATGTGGGAGACCTGGAAGAAACTCTTGCTCCTGGCTTCGGATCGGCACAGCTCGGGCCATTGGGGCCATGTGGGAAGTGAACCAGCTGATAGAAGACTTCTCTCTCTCTCTCTCTCTCTCTACCTCTCTGTAACTCTGTCTTTCAAATAAATAAAATAAATCTTTTTTTTTTAAAGTGTTCTCTTATTGCCTTAAAAATTATTAATCATTATTATGACACTCCGGATTGTGATATGTATACTTATAGATACCCTATAAAACACCATGATGGTTTTACTCAACTCATTCTTAGAAGAATGCTTCAAAAGATCTTAAATTTAAGATTAAGATTATGGCCTTGTCTGAATTTTCCCATCGCATTTCAGTTATGATACTACGTATGGGTTAGCCAGTTCACACACAAAAACTTGCATTCCCTTCTATGGACATAAACTTTCACTCGCAGTTGGGAAGATATTCAAGGCACTTGTCTTCCCTAGCTCTAGAGTCGACTCTGTGGGCTGTGGACCCATGAGGAAGGCAGGTGTCACATGGTGACCAAGCCCCCCTGTTGAACTTCCCAGGCAGGCTTTGTGTCCCTGGACTTTAAAATGTTTAAATAAACTTCAAAGACATCAGGCTCTCCGCATTCTCTCTCGTGGCCCTCAGACTGGGGCTGGTGCTGGGCATTCCCGGGTGATGGGGAGGGGTCAGTTTCCAGGTCCTCAACCTCTGGATGTACTCTGCTCACACCTGATCTCACCTGCCTGAGAACACAGGGCTGTCGGGGGAGCACTGTGCCAGTTTCCTCCAAGCTCCTCATGCTAATCTCTTTTATCCAGCTCTACAAAAATAAAAAAAAAAAAACTAACCCTGGGGCAGGTGTCGGCCTAGCATTAACACATTGCATAGGGGGTCAGTGTGGTGACGCAGGTTGGGCAGCTGCCTCCAACGCCAGTATCCCATATGAGTACAGGTTTGAATCCTGGCTCCCCCACTTTGGATCCAGCTCCCTGTGGAAGATGGCCTGAGTTCTTGGGCCCCTGCCACCTGTATGGGATTCCTGGATGGAGTTCCTGGATCCTGGGCCCTGGCTTCTGGATGACTAATGGCCATTGTGGCCATTTGGAGAGTGAACCAGGGATGAAAGATCTCTCGCTCTCTGTGACTCCATCTTTCAAATAAAACAAACCAAGATGCTGCTTAGGATGCCCAAATCCCATGTTGGAGTGCTTGGGTTCCATTTCCACCTCCACTCTTGGTTCCAGCTTTCTACTAATGTGCACCATTGGAAGCAGAAGGTGATGGTTCAAGTTCCCACCACCTGGATTGAGTTCCAGGCTCCTGGCTTCAGCCTGGCCCAGTCCCAGGCCATTGAGGGCATTTGAGAGTGAACCAGTGGACAGGGCATTTCTCTCCTTCTCTCTCCTGCCTCTGAAATTTACAAAAGGCAGAGGAAAATGCAAAAAGCACTGCTCTCACCACTGGAAACCCCATGACCGGACCTGGCCCAGGTGGGAGTGCCTAGGGGAAGCAGCCTTCCCCAGGGCACTGGGCTGTGTCTCAGCTGTGAGAGTTCAAGAGGGAGGACAGAAACATTTCTATGCTTACTCTTGCTGATCAACATTACATTTTCAAGCAATACTTTGGAAATGAGTGTTTTATAGCTTAATGTTCATACAGATAGTTGCAGAAAAATCTATATTCACTGTACTAGGATGCATTTCCTTCTTGCTTTTATCAGTCCATCTCCTTCTACCAGTTTATTTCATCCTCTGATATACTCAGATGTATATTAGTTTACAGTAGAATCCAGAGTCCATTCTTGATAGTCATTAGTACAACTGTTATAAGCCCTATAGCTAAAAAGTAGCCAATATTTTTGTGTCAATTTCCACAGAATCACGTTCTAGCAATGAGTAACATGTCTACTGATATATGAACTAATTAAAAAGGAAAAATCCTCTATCTATTTCATGAGAAGATACAAGGGAACCTCAAAAGATTGTGAAAATGCATATTATGAAAAAACTATGCATGGATTTTGAAAGTTTTCTGTACCAAAGTATACTTTCTTAAAAATTATTTTCATTTATTTGAAAGGCAAGGAGGGAGGGTAAAGAGGCAGGGATGGGGAAGAAGAGAAAGAGGTGAAGGGGGCAGCGAGAGAGAGAAGAGGGAGAGGGAGAGAGAAAGGAGGAGAGAGAAAGAGAGAGAGAGAGAGTGAACCTCTGCCTGAAGTGTCGGTGTCCCATAGAGGATGGTCCAAATGCTTGGGCCCCTGTACTCACATGGGAGATCCAGAAGAAGCTCCTGGCTCCTGGCTCCTGGCTTCGGAACGGCCCAGCTCTGGCTGTTGTGGCCATTTGGGGGAGTGAACCAGTAGATTGAAGACCTTTCTGTCTGTCTCTCCCTCTCACTGTCTGTAACTCGACCTCTCAAATAAATAAAATCTTAAAAAAAAAAAAAAAAGAGGGAGAGAGAGAGTTCTACCTTCCATTGGTTCACTCCCCAAATGCCTCCAAATAGCTGAGATTGGGCCAGGCCGAAGAAAGAAGGCTGGAATTCCATCCGAGTTTCCCACATCGGGGATAGGAACCCAAGTACTTGAGCCATTACTTGCTGCCTTCCAGGGTGTATATTTGTAGGAAGCTGGAATCAGAAGAGCCAGGACTAGGACCCAGGCTCTCCAGTAAGGGATGCAGGCATCCCAAGTGGCATCCTGATCACCAAGCCAAATTTCAGCCCCTAAAATTATCTTTTAATTGCATTTTTCATGAACTTTTTGAAATTTCCGCCCAGAGTCCCAGTAATATTTTATTTATATTTAATAATCAAATTTAATACATTTGTTATTTTCAATTATTTACTAATAAATCACTCATCCAGAAAACATTCAGATACACTCATACAAACACACACACACACACACACAGAGAAATATAGGAAATGGAAATTTTAAATGTCAGCATATATGTATTTCTTGTTTCATAAAAGTATGATAGATGATAAAATTTCTTTAAATTTTTCAACAAGAACAGAGTTCTGTGGGTAAACTACAATGAAAGGGGCCGGCACCATGGCTCACTTGGTTAATCCTCCACCTGCAGCACTGGCATTCCATATGGGCACCGGGTTCTAGTCCTGGTTGCTCCTCTTCCAGTCCAGCTCTCTGCTATGGCCTGGGGAAGGCAATGGAGAATGGCTCAAATGCTTGGGCCCCTGCACCCGCATGGGAGACCAGGAGGTAGAACCTGGCTTCTGGCTTCAGATCAACACAGCGCCAGCTGTAGCAGCCATTTTGGGGGTGAACCAACGGAAGGAAGACCTTTCTTTCTGCCTCTCTCACTCACTGTCTAACTCCGTCAAATAAATAATAATTTAAAAAACTACAATGAAAATATAAGTTCAAAGGGAAACAGAAACAATATGGTTTCCTAATTCATAAAAGTTGTTCAGAAAATCAAAAATCATCACTGTCCACAGATGACATGATCTTAGTTGTAGAAAACCCACAGATGCCACCAAAACTCTTAACTGTTAAACAAATTCAGCAAAGTCACAGGACACAAAATCAACATATAAAAATCAATAGCATTGTTACCTACCAATAGTGAAATAGCCAATAAAGAAATTAAGAAAGCAATTCCATTTCCAATAGCCACACACACACACACCAAAAAAAAAAAAAAAATCCTATGAATAAATTTAACCCAAGATGTGAAAGATGTCCATAATGCAAACTATAAAACATTGATGAAAGAGATTGGAGAGGGCGTACAGAAAAGGAAAGACATCCTGTGTTCATAGATTATTGTTAAAAGGTCTACACCACCCAAAGCAATTCACAGACTGAATGCGATCCCTACAAAAATACCAGTGATTTTTCACAGAACTAGAACAAAAAAATCTACTAAAATTTCATGGAACTACAGAAGACCTTGAATAGCTAAAACAATCTGGAATAAAAAGAACAAGAAGGGAGCATTACACTACCTGATCTTACACTTCAAGGCTGCAGCAGGGACTGGGGCAGTGGAGAAGCTGCTGCCCATGACGCCAGCATCCATTTCAGAGCGCCAGTCTGAGTCCTGGCCGCTTTGCTTCTGATCCAGCGCCTTGCTGATGCACCTAGGAAAGCAGCATGTGATGGCCTCTGCTATCCAAGCTCCTGGCTTCAGCCTGGCCCAGACGCAGCATTGAGGCCATCTGGAGAGTAAACTAGCACATGAAAGATCTCTCTCCCCTCATCCCTCCACCTTTCAAATAATCTTTTAAAAGAAAAAGCTACAGTAATAAATCAGCATGGGTATTAGTACAGAAGCAGACATACAATGGAGTAACAGAGACCCTAGAAGTAAACCCATGTCTCCAAGCCAACTGATCTCAGCCAAAGAATATGCAGGGGAGAAGGAGGAAGACAGTTATTCTTTTTTTTAAACTTTTATTTAGTAAATATAAATTTCCAAAGTACAGCTTATGGATTACAAGACAGTTTTTCAATAAATAGCACTGGAGAAATTAGACACAAATATGCAGGGAATGAGACCAGACCGTCATCTCCATGTTCAACAATTACCTTGAGATAAGTCACAGCTCTAAACGTAAGACCTGAAACTTGGACATTACAACAAGGAAGCACAGGGGAAATGCTCAGGATGTTGGAATGAACAAGGACATTTCGGATCGAATCCCAAATCCACACAGAACGAAAGCAAACAGACAAATGGAATGTCATCAAATGAGAGAGGTTCTGCACCGTCAGCAGAGTGAAGAGACACCCAAGAAACTGGAAAGAAATGTTTGCAAGCTAATATTTGGACAAGGGGTTAATAGGCAGAATATATAAGAAATTCAAACAAATAAATAGCAAAAAGAAAACCACAATAATTCAACTTAAAAGTGGATGTATCTCAACTGCTTTAGCTCCTGCCACCCACATGGGAGAACAGGATGAAGCTCCTGGCTCCGGCCTGGCCCAACCTTGGCTGCTGTGGTCATCTGGGGAGTGAATCACCAGATGGAAGTACCTTCTTTCTCTTTCTTTCTTCCTTTCTCTCCGTCTCCCCCCCGGCCCCATCTTCTCTCCTGGTAAACCTTACAAATAAACATTTCAAAAAATTTCATGGGAAATGCATTTTATAAGAAACTCATGCTTGGATTTCAATTTTTGCACCCAAATGAATTCATCTGTTCATTTCATGTTTCCATGAGATTTTTTAAGTACTCTGATACATGCACATTCTTGTAACAAAAAATATGAGATAGGCAGATAAACTTGTAAAAGTTCCCATTCCCCAGTATTCTATAATCTCTGCTCTTTCAAGCAAAGGGGTCTCTTTACAGCTTCTGTGACATTATGGATTGACACACAATCTGCCTGCACCCAAATTCCTCTTCTTGTTGCCATATAATAACCTTGGCTGCTTCCATTAAGGAAATAAAACACTTTATACAGCATGTAACATTTATTGAGAACTTCTTGTGAACCTGTCTGTGCTAATCAGCTGGGTGAATATTAATATTATGTTGCATTATTCAGGCATGCAAACCTTGACAGGGGTGTAGAGGTACAGCGAGAGAGGAAATTAATACAGTATCTTAGAACTTAAATGGTGAAGTGGATCTGGACATTTGGGGAAGATACGAAAATATCACAGCCCTTCATATATGCCTTTATGTGGCTAATAATCACAAACATTTCTGGAAGTCATTGACCAGCAAATAAGGACATTGTAGAAATGGGACAAGTGAACAAAGAGTCAGGTGGAATTTGTCATAAGTCAAAACTCCAGCCTAAGCTTAAAGATGATCTTTGAGTTCCCACTTCCAACCTAGAGGGAAAAAAAATTTAGTTGTGCAGTGAAAGTTGGTGCTGGCCAGCAATTGAACTAAATAACTTCCAATGTCCCTTCCAATAATAGGTTTGTATCAGGTTACACACAGCACAGAATTCAATTAAGAGAATTTAGTTACAGGATGCAGTTGCTTAATGGATCAGTCTTCTCCACAATGTGGATATAATGACCAGGCTCAGCGAGAATGAGAGCATCCTTGCTATGGACGCAACCCTTCAGGGCAGAGTGAAGGGGTAGGGAGGAGGAGAGTAATAAAAGCCTGAGAACCACCTTTGGGGAGGTCGCCGATCTGCACGGTCTCACTCATCTCTAGCACTTCCAGCAGAGGGCAGGCAGGTATAGGGGAAAGACGGGAAACAAGGGACTTCTCGATTTCTTTGACAAGCACTTGGCACAGTAGTGTGAACACGGACATGACTGTGCAAGCTAAAAGTGTGCAAAGCGAGAAATGGTGATTGTTCTGTGACCTTTAAAAATTTGTCAAAACATTAAAACTCTGCCAGTTATAAATGTATGAGGAAAGGGAGACTAATGAAACTAGCATTTAGTGTAATTGCAAACATTGCAAATGTCGAGAATTGAAGATTCTCTTAAAAAACACTCAGCAAGAATAGTTTAACCAGTGCCTGCTCTCTTCTTATTGCAGAGCTTATAGGCAAGAAGCATCCTTGCTAACGCCTTGACTGATTGTCAGGCTCCTTTCTGTATTTGCAGCAGCCTCCATCATGTTCTCCTTTACAAAATGAAACATCTATTTGCAAACAGATCAATGGTTGTTCTAAACTCCATGTGTTAGCTTTTTTTGTTGTGTTGTGTTGATTTTTTTTTTTTTTGACAGGCAGAGTGGACAGTGAGAGAGAGAGACAGAGAGAAAGGTCTTCCTTTGCTGTTGGTTCACTCTCCAATGGCCGCCGCGGCCGGCGTGCTGCGGCCGGCGCACCGCGCTGATCCGATGGCAGGAGCCAGGAGCCAGGTGCTTTTCCTGGTCTCCCATGGGGTGCAGGGCCCAAGCACCTGGGCCATCCTCCACTGCACTCCTTGGCCACAGCAGAGAGCTGGCCTGGAAGAGGGGCAACTGGGACAGAATCCGGCGCCCCGACTGGGACTAGAACCTGGTGTGCCGGCGCTGCTAGGCGCCGGCAGTGTTGTGTTGATTTTTGTACTAAGTGTAGTGCTGGTCATAGAGTTCAATGCCTGGTAATGAGCAAAACCTAGTAGTACACATCATCTTTTCATGCTTTCAAATAAATAACTTTTCTTAGAGGTAGATTTAAAATGTGAGAGTAAACAAAATGGGCAGAGTAGAAAGCGTTTGCATCTGAGGAAGAGAATTGGGAGTAGGTGTGAACAGGCTACAACAAGTGGCATCATTATGATTAAAAACTTAGAGAAAATATTTATTTCCTCTGAAATAAGGCAACAAGATTCAGTTAAAGTTGGTAAATATTTGGAGGAGGATGTACTTATTACATGTCAAGGGCAGGAAAACAAACCTGAAAGGATTGACGTGATTAGATAGCAAATAGACTGGAGCAAAAAAAAAAAAAAAAAAAAAATTGGGGAGTAGGAATCTGGCGACAGTTTAGTCTATCATTTGGTTGCAGCTTTGCTAACCAGCTATAGGGTCTTCTGCAGCCAAGGAAAGCACAGTTACTGTGATTAAACTCCAGGTGGGTTTGGTCTGTTGGTCCCAGTGCAGGTGCCCATCCGAATCCACTGTCTTCTCTAATTTTTGACCATTCCCCACTCTTGGTCAGGCCCTTGCCAAATGAGGGCATCAGCACCGCTCTGTGAGTCCCCTGGGTGTCTGGTCTCCAAGGCCCATCGTGGGTTCCCATGTTCTCATGATCACTCATTTCCAGGAGTTCTCATTCTTCCAGCCAAAATCATTAGCATTCAGCAGAACATGGGATGCAGACATTCAAGACTTTGAGCATATAAAGATGGATCTATTTCTATTTGCACACCAAGGAGGCGATTGTTATTACTATTTGGAGAACAATAGTAGGAGTTTGGAGGTTGCTTGCTAGCCAGGGTCTCCAGGAAGCAAAAAGCAAAATTGAATAATCAAAGAATGAGCCACATGAAGAGTCCATTTTTATTTGGCATCGGGGGGTGGGGGGTATTTATTTATTTAAAAGGGAGTTACAGAAACAGGGAGAGACAGAAAGATCCTCCATCTGCCGCTTCCCAAATGGCCACGATAAATCCAGGAGCATTAGCAGAGAGCTGAATCAGAAGTGGATCAGCAGGGGTTTGAACTGGTGTTCATAGGCTGGCATTGCCATTGGTGACTTAACCCACTGGACCACAACACCAGCCCCAGGAATCCTTCCATTTAACCTAAGAGTCTGTTCATTACTTTTTTAAACTAAGTCCCTACAATCACCAATGTGTATTTATCTATGCCCAGCACAAAGTGTAATTGAATGCAGAGACTCTTCCCTCTTCAGCTAACAACCCATAACCTAGTTATTAAACTGGGGAGTAAAAACAAATGTTTAGAAGAGTCTGAAAGTCTGGTGACAGCTTTCTCCAGTGCAAGAGACATAAGTAAAGGTTGAGGGGAGACGAGCAAGAGCATCATTACAATAGGAATCTTATTCCAACACCTTGGGGAGAGCTGTCCACATGTAAGATATCATTTACTTCTGGTATAAATCTTAAAATCTCTTGGTGTATGAATCCAAGCCCCCAGGCCCTGAAACTTTACAGCAGTGTGGTAAGAACTTGTATTGTTCCTTCCAACGGGGTTCAAAGGGCAATCCTTCTCTGACTGCACTTCTAGAAGACCTGGTCTTCAGACCCGAGGTGGCAAAAGATCTGGTTTCCTCAGTTGGTGGATCACAAAGAGCTTCCTTGACCTGGTGAAAGTCTGCCTTGGGCAGTGTGTCCAGGCCCTGCAGTATTTAGTCGAGTCAGGATTTAGGAAATAGGAGATACATAAAGGTTCTATTATTAAAGACACAGACCCTTCAGTAACAATTCCATCCATTAGTACTAATGACAGTAGCTTTCGCCAAGGCAACCCAGTTGACCTTGCCAATTTCCAAATGCTATCTGTCATATCAATCTCTAATGCTGGGGATGATAGGGCAATGGCAATGCCCCTGTGATCATAGCACCTGTTTAACTGTCTCACAAGTCACCTGATAAAGTGGTTTTCTTTTCTGTCACTGAGATTTCTCCAGTTATATCTCAGAAGGGAAATTTTAAATAACATTTTAGGGCCAGCGCCACGGCTCAATAGGCTAATCCTCCGCCTGCGGCGCCGGCACACCGGGTTCTAGTCCCGGTTGGGGTGCCGGATTCTGTCCCAGTTGCCCCTCTTTCAGGCCAGCTCTCTGCTGTGGCCAGGGAGTGCAGTGGAGGATGGCCCAAGTGCTTGGGCCCTGCACCCCATGGGAGACCAGGAGAAGTACCTGGTTCTTGCCATCGGATCAGCACGGTGCGCTGGCCGCAGCGCGCCGGCCACGGTGGCCATTGGAGGGTGAACCAATGGCAAAGGAAGACCTTTCTCTCTGTCTCTCTCTCTCACTGTCCACTCTGTCAAAAATAATAATAATAATAATAACATTTTAATTCCCACCACGGTAGTGGCCCTCTGTTGGTGGTACAGAAGGTTTCCATGCAGAACAATTAGAAGAGCATTCAAGTATTTACATCCCACTGAAGGTAGCAACCAAAGGAAATCCCACTGTAGGTATTCAAATGTCCCATCACTTGGCGAAGGTGTGCCATGAGTTTTTAAATCTATTTTCATTTTCTTCAAAAAGTAGAGAAAGATTGTGTGGGAAGGGGGAGATCTTCTATCCCCTGGTTCACTCCTCAAATGCCTGCAACAGCCCGAGCTGTCCCAGGCTGAAATCAGGAGCCTGGAGCTCAATCCAGGTCTTCCTCTTGGGTGGCAGGGACCCAAGTACTTGAACCAACACCTGCTGCATTAGCAGGAAGCTGAAATTGGAAGTGGAGCTGAGACTTGAGCCCAAGAACTCTGATAGGGGATGTGGGTATCCCAGGCAGCATCTTAGTTGCTGAGCCCCGACCTGAAGTACCAATTGCCTTCCCAGGATTTCAGGCTTGACAAGCCCAAAACTGGTAACAGAGCCCCTTAGTGTTTTGGTATAGCAGCCGGCATGCCATATTTTCCCATGATCTGTTTCATTTTGTCACTTCATGATGAATCATGGAACACAGATCTTTCAACAGTGGAAGCTCTAGAGACTGAAGAGGAGACCCGATGGCCATCCGGGCCCTCCGCGAGTCCATGCTTACCACCAGGTTCACTTCCTTTCAAATACTGGCTTTGTTCCTCTAGCTCGAGTGTGTAACAGCATCCACCATAGACAATTAGATACGGACCCACCTAAGGAGTTCATTCAGACTGTACATCTCAAAAAGGCAAGCACAAAAAGCCACATGGGGGCAGGAAAAATCCCAGCTCTCCAACAGAGCACTCGGTTTCCCTGAGTAATCAGAAGATCTGATGAAACTATGTCCTGCTAAGAGCAGATCAGGGGGCCAGCACTGTGGCATAGTGGGTAAAGCTGCTGCCTGCGATGCCGCCATCCCATATGGGTGCTGGTTCAAGACCTTGCTGCTCCACCTTCTATCCAGCTCTCTGCTATGGCCTGGGAAAGCAGTAGAAGACGGCCCAAGTCCTTGGGCCCCTGCACCCACGTGGGATACCCTGAAGAAGCTCCTGGTTCCTGGCTTCAGATCAGTTCAGATCCGGCTATTGCGGCCATCTGGGGAGTGAACCAGTGGATGGAAGACCTCTCTCTCTCTTCCCTCTCTCCCTCCCTCCCTCCCTCCTCCTCTCTTTTGCTCTGCCTTTCAAATAAATAAATCTTTACCAGAAAAAAAAAGGGAGGGGGAATCAATTCCCTACGAAAATCTTGTTGTTTTAATATAGGAAACAAAGTTCTGATTTTGAGGAGTCATAATTTTTACTTTAATGCTCAAGTAGAAGAACTTAGAATTTCCTTTAATTTTAGGCAGCTCAATAACATAGCTTCCTTTCACAACTTCCTGCAAACTTCTTGTATGCTAGCAGTAGTTGTCCTATACTTTTCCTCTCATTTTACAGCAACCATTCTCTAGGCTGGAAAATTACTCTTTTCCTAAAAGAACACATCTTCCGTACCTTACAGCTTTACTCACCAAAAAACATTTTATCCTTGCCTGGGGGATTGTTTCCAGTTTTAATTACCACATGAGAATTCTAAAATTCCTAGTAACGGTGATTTCTAGTGATAACCTAGGAAGCAATGAATCAGCATTTCGTTGATGACATCATTTCACAATTTTTAGAAACACTGTCTCATACCACACCCCTTCCCATGGCTACTCACAGATCCCAGTTCTACCTTGCTTCTCAAGACTGAATTAAAAATGACGTGTACCACTAGCAGGTTTTGTTTATTATCAGACATTGAACTGTAAGACCAGCACCATACTTGGTACAAAAATCAACAACGAAAAAGCTAATTCAAGGAGTTCAAAGTAACCATTGATCAATTTTCAAATTCTAGTGAATGGACAACCCCCTTTTCCCTCTTAGCACTTAATATAATTACTAACTGTCCATACTTTTTATATATTTATATATATAAATACAAGTTTCGTGTACTTCATATATCCAGATTTAGGAACACAGTGGTACTTCCCACCTTACTGTCCCTCCCTCCCACGCTCCAACCCCTGATTACTTATATTGCACATATGTGTGCATGTGTTCCTTATAGCACTCTGTAAGGGATCTCTGCTTCCTTTGTCATTACCTCCCTGAGCCTGAGAATATGATCATCAGAACCATGCTAAATGCCATTCATTGACTCTTAGCCTCAACCAGTTTCTCATGCGTGAATCGATGCTTTCCAAACTACAGTCCACACTTTCTCAGCGACAGCGAAGAACAGTCATTCTGACCACAGAACAGTTTCTAGGATCCTACCCTCGTTAACAAGAGTAACTGACAAGTCCGTCACTAGTAAGGATCCCATTCATCCTGTAACCAGTTGTAGTATTCTAACTTACTTAAAAATGGCTCAAACATCCCACACCTACCTACCGCTTGATCGGAACACGACTCTCGGCCGTCAGGGGATCCCGACAAGTTCATGCATACATTTTTTTTTTTTTTTTTTGACAGGCAGAGTGGACAGTGAGAGAGAGAGACAGAGAGAAAGGTCTTCCTTTTGCTGTTGGTTCACCCTCCAATGGCCACCACGGCTGGCGCGCTGCGGCCGGTGCACTGCGCTGATCCGATGGCAGGAGCCAGGTGCTTCTCCTGGTCTCCCATGGGGTGCAGGGCCCAAGCACTTGGGCCATCCTCCTCTGCACTTCCTGGCCACAGCAGAGAGCTGGCCTGGAAGAGGGGCAACCGGGACAGACTCCGGCGCCCTGACTGGGACTAGAACCTGGTGTACTGGCACCGCTAGGCGGAGGATTAGCCTATTAGCCGTGGCGCCTGCCCTCATGCATATATTTTCAACTCATCTTCCATTCACCTGGTCTACTCACTCTTAATTAGCCTTGAGTTTCTTATTAAGCAACACCACCCATGGAAAGAGTTCAGGAAACACCACCCCAATATGTGTCACTTTACTATGCTAATCACCAAAAGGTAAACAGGGCCAGGCTGAGTTCCCTAGATCTCCAGAGAGGCATCAGTTCCCTGGAAACCCAGGCTCATCAAGAGAGGATGACTTCATCACACCCCGCCAACCTTGTTACCCAGCAGCCTCCACTCTCCTAAGGGCACCTCCATGTATTCCTCCATCTGCGAAAGCACTCACTCTGGGACAGCGCCTTCTCTCCTCGACCATCTCACTCATTTCAGCAAGGGCGTGAAGGGCCTCCACCCTTCACTTGCCCGTTGATTTTCATTGGAATCTTTGCTCCTAATGTACCCAACACAGAAACAATCTTCCGGAAACCAAAACCCCCCCATTGCAGCCAACGTAATTCTCAACAATTTCTGGGAAGGTTCGTCCAATTTTCTGGGGGGAAAAATGCTTTTTAAAATACAGGTTCTGGAAATTCTTATAAAGTTGGTTAGAGTTCCAAAGGGAGGAGGTCCCAATGCTGACCCCCGTCCAGTTTGCCTGGCAGCCACACTACTCCCCAAGGTCATCTGAGTGCAGTGTGGCCCCTGGCGACAGCACAAGCTGATGAGCTCTCTCACATCACAAACCCGACCTGGGTGGAGCTCTCCGCTCCCAGGATCCAGATGCACCCAGGATTCCGTCTCCCAGTAACCTCACCAACCCACTGAACCCTGGTCGTCTTTTTCTCATCTGACCCAGCCAGACACCCTAGGTCTCTCTAAGGGGCCCAGTGCTCTTCCTGCTGAATCCAGTTAAGCTCCTGTCTGATCCAGTCCGGACCAAAAAATTTGTTTCAACAAGCTCAGATAGCTCAAAGCGCAAAGCCGCAGAGCTTCTTAATGCTAGAGAACTTATGCACGATACTCAAATGCAGCAGAAAGCCACGTGCACGATGGGTTCAGCAGTATCCTCCCCTGGTTACCCAGTGTTCACGGGGAGTAGGTAGTCTCTGGAGCCCTGCTTCTGATCCTGCTGACTACGCTGACGAAAGGAGAATTCCTTAGGCCAATTAAATATCTTGGTCTGTTTGAGCAAACCAAACAATTTGTGAAGCAGAACCACAGCAGGCTCCGAGGATTCCCACCAGCAATGTGCTCAGACAGCATCTGCAGAAAAATGGAAGGGAGGCAGAGAAAACAATTTAACTGGCTGCAGCTTAGCCCATCAGCCAGTCAATTGGCTGCAGCTGAGACCATCAGCGGCAGCATCTCCTGCTGTCAACCAGGGCTCAGTTATTGTGATTAAATTCTATTTTGGTTTGGCCTGTTGGGCCCAGAACTAGTTTCCAGTCCAAATCCAAGGTCTCCCACAGATTTGGAGAATAACAAGCATGATTTCTATGCTATTTATGAAGGCCCCTGTGCTCAAATCCTGCAAATTTTTATTTCTCAGAGAAAGCAATGCATTCATCTTGCCATGAAAGGTTGCATCTTTGATTTCTAGCCCCCAAGAGATAGCTATCAGAAATCAGTTTGTTATTATGATTACTATAATTATTTAATGTTTATTGAATAAAAATAGTCTTGGACTATGGGGCATCTAATATGGTATAGGGATTTTTGAAATATTTCATGTATTCTCAAAATATTAAAATATGATAGTACTTTGAAAATTTTGTGGAAATGGAATTAAAAGATGCTTTTGGCACAAAAAATTTTAAATCCAAGCATACTTTTTCCATAATGTGCATTTTTCAAGAACTTTCTGAAGATCCCTCATATACATGAACCTCAAAATTATTTTGTGCCAAAATAAACTTTGTTTAAAAAGTTCAACATTTTAATGCTTTTGAAAAGGCAATCTTCTTGTTATTTTTTGTTCTTAACTTTTATTTATTTGGAAAGCAGAGAAAGAAAGAGAGCTTCCACCCACTGGTTCAGTCCCCGAATGCCTGCAACAGCTCGGGCTGGGTCAGGCCTGAACCAGGAGCCTGGAACTCAATCAGGTTCTCCCGTATGGACGCCAGGGACCCAAGTACTTCCCCCCGACTTCCCAGGCTGTGCGTCAGCAAGAAGCTGCGACCAAGAGCAGAACTGAGACTCAAACCCAGGCACTCCCCCATGGGATGCGGACGTCCCTGCTAACTGCGTCATTAATCACCCACTCCATACATTTATTTTTTAATTCTATTGTCTACAACTTTTTAAAAGTATCCTCATATACATGCCTCATGTAAAAGCCAAAATCTGTAGAGGAGACTGGAGTCGAGGTGTTCTCTTCAAAGCCCACTCCTACTTGCCTCTCCCTTCATCCCAGCTGCTCTCGGTACAGTGGCACACCACACTCACCTGGGGAGCTGCTAAGGGCCCCCCAGCGCCTGGGGCACAGCCCTGCGAGGCACTGCTTTCCAGTCTCGGGAGGACTCTGGGGTGGACGTGGTTTGAGGTCTCTTCAGGGAGTCCTAATGTGCACTCGGGGGTCAGGGCCACTGTCTAAAACAGCAGTTCTCAAGGCGTGGTCCCTGGCGCAGCAGTTCCAGCCTTGCCTGGGAATTTGCACCCAGCGCAGATCCTCAGGCTTCTGCCAGCTCCGCGGCGTCAGGAGCTGTGGGGGTGGGGCCCCAAGGCTTGGGCTTCAACAGGCCCAGGTGATGGCGAATCTCCCAGTCTACTTAAAGGAATAGGTAAGCAGGGGTTTCCAGAACGCAGTCAGTGACGGAGGGAGAGCTGGCTAGGTGGGCCCTTGTTGCGGGGTCAGAAGCTGTGAGAAGCCTGGGATGGAAGCACAGAACTTGGTGGTGAGATGCTTCCTTGCCTAACACATTTACCCAGGATGAGTCAGACCTGGGTAAGTGAGTCACACCCACAAACCGGCCTCAATCTGCGGTGTGAGTTGTTGTTTTGTTTGTTTTTGTGGTTTTTGCCTGACATGAGGGAAAATCTTGAGAGAGAGAGAAGGTGGACAGGAAAGAAATCTGAGCAGTCTTGTAAGGGTGAAAAGGCACTGACATCTTGAGGCCAATCATTGTCCACACCCCGGTGTCCCTGCCCCTGTTCTGTCTCCCTTTGAGCTGTCAAGCTCTTTGTTTAGAGGCGCACTGAGCCTGTGATTATAAAGTAGATTGGAGGGATGTTACTGCCAAAAATCTAAGGACAAAACGGAAAGGCAAGGAAGGGAGGGAGAGGAAGGTATACTTGTATTCTTGGAATTGCGTCTATGACAGTGTATACACTAAGAAAGCACAAAGTCAAACAGAACACAAAGCAAAGAAAATCAAGAGCTCTAAGCAGCTGAGAAAACCATGGAGGAATCACCATGCCTCCCTGCATGAGGACACACACAGTCAGCAAATTAAACTGATTGGCTTTTAAATTTTTATTTTCCTTGTATTTGAAAGGCAGAGAGACAAAGGTCTTCCATATACTGGTTCATTCCTCAAATGCCCACAACAGTCTGGGACAGGCCAGGCCCAAGCTAGCCGCCCAGAATTCAATCCGGGTCCCCCACATAGGTGGCACACCTGCTTGAGCCATCATCTGCTGTCTCCCAGGGTGTGCATTAGCAGGGAACTTGTTTTAGAAGTGGAAGAGCCGGGACTTGAACTACACACTCCAATGTGGAGTGCAGGCATCCCAAGCAGTGTCATTTTTTTTCTCCTAAGATTTACTTTATTTGAAAGGTATGAGTGGGAGAGAGAGAGAGACCTTTCATCTGTTGTTTTACTCCCCAGATGCCTGCAACAGCTGGGGTTAGGCCAGGCCAAAGCCAGGGACTCTATCCTACATGGGTAACAGGGGCCCAAGCACTTGAACTACATCCTCTGCCTCCCAGGCACATCAGCAGGGAGCTGGACCTTAAGCCTAGAGTAGCTGGGATTCCAACTGGCACAGCAATGCGGATGCAGGAGCTCAACCTGCTGTGCCACACTTCCAAAAACATCTTAATTTCTGGCCGAACACCCACTCCCAGTTGGCTGGTTTTAAGAACTATTTTATCTGGCCTCCTAAGGAGGCCTGGAGGACTTTCTACTCTACCATAAAAATTACACAGGAGTAGGGAGTCTCTTTAGGCAGAGGTGGAGTCATTTATTCCGTCCTTCAGAGTGGAGAAACGAATGTTGATCATCTTCTAGGGTTTCTAGCTTTCCAACGAGATGCTTCGGGTAGTTGCCATGAGAAGTCCCCCAGATGGTATTCTAAACTCCCCTCACTAGCCAGCAGCACATGGTGAGGTCACACAGTGAAAAGTTTTCTAAAATAAAAGCTGAAAACAGGTAGGCGGGTCCACTCCTGTCAGGTGGAGCCATTACTCTGGGAGTGGGGAGGTTTCTCCTCCCATCACATGGGCTCAGGATAAAGGCAACACATGCTTACCTTAATTGCTTTTAAGTAGATTCCCAGTCTTGGAGCAAATCTAATTTAATTGTCGGGGTTAACATCTTAAACGGCCTCAGAGGACTGCAATATAATTAGCAGAGATATTTTGAGCTCTGGATTGTAAAACATCACTGCTCAACAAATTCTAAAGATAAGGAGAACAGTGGCTCAGTGCATCCAGATTTCTACTGCTAGTGTTGAATTTGGAGGAATCAAATCCTCATAAGGAATGCTCTTCTGGCACAGCAGTCAGGACACCACTTGGGACGTCCACATCTCGTGCCAGAGTGCCTGGGTTCAAGTCCTGGCTCCGCTTCTGAGCTCAGCTTCCTGCTAACGTGCACCCTGGAAGACAGCAGTGATGGCTCACCTACGTGGGTCCCTGTCACACATGTGGGAGATCTGCATGGAGTGCTGGGTTCCTGGCTCCAGCCTGGTCCAGCCCCAGTTATTACAGGCATTTAGGAAGTGAACCAACAAATAGATTTCTCTTTTTCCCCCTCCCCACAATTAAGTAAGTCAATCATTTTTAAAAGAAATACTTTCCGGCCGGCGCTGCGGCTCACTAGGCTAAACCTCCGCCTTGCGGCGCCGGCACACCAGGTTCTAGTCCCAGTCGGGGCACCAGATTCTGTCCCGGTTGCCCCTCTTCCAGGCCAGCTCCCTGCTGTGGCCAGGGAGTACAGTGGAGGATGGCCCAAGTGCTTGGGCCCTGCACCCCATGGGAGACTAGGATAAGCACCTGGCTCCTGCCATCGGATCAGCGTGGTGCGCCGGCCGCAGCGCACCGGCCGCGGCGGCCATTGGAGGGTGAACCAACGGCAAAAGGAAGACCTTTCTCTCTGTCTCTCTCTCACTGTCCATTCTGCCTGTCAAAAAAAAAAAAAAACCTTTCCTTGAACATTTAAATTTGACCCCTACCTCTGAAAAATCAATTCAAAATGGATCAAAAGTCTAAATGTAAAACTTGAAACTATAAAACCACCAGAATAAAACATCAAAGAAACACTTCAAGACACTGGCAAAAGCAATGCTTTTTTTGGATAAGACCTCAGAGTCAGGCAGCAAAAGGAAAACGAGACAAATGGGATTCTATCAAACTCAGAATCTTCTGCACAGCAGAGGAGAGAAGCAATGGAGTGAGGACCCAAGCGACAGCATGGGAGAAAATGCTGAAAAGAGGTTAATATCCAGAACCTACAAGGAACTCAATCCATTTAAAAATGGGCGGTAGATCCAAACACATTTCTCATAGGAAGACACAAATGATCGACAGGTACATGAAAAGATGCTCAACATCACTAACACCACCAAAACACAGTCAGGTGCAAGTAACAAGTTCTAGACTCCACAGCACAGAGGGGCAACCATCATTCTGACCAGTGCACTGTGTAGTCTATGAAGGACTGGCAGAGAGGAGCTGGTGGGCTCCAGACACAACAGAAAGATAAGGAAACAGACAGGCTAGTTGCCTGGCTTGATTGCTTTATGCCACGTATATATGTTAGAATCCTGCACTGCACCCCATAAAATATAAGTACTTCATCCTAATCAAAAATTTAAAAAATTACACTTGACATGTCAGAGGCTCATTAAAGCTGGATATTTGCAGGAGAAACTAAAGTCAGGCACTGACATGGCTGGTTTGCCAGCAAAAACAAATGTGACATTTTACCCTACCTTCTGTGGTGTTTTTCTGGGACCATCAACAGAGGACCAAATACAGATATTGAGGAATTGGCAGCAAAATTATTTGTTGGCTTAATGAATCTGGCCCAGGGATTTTTCCAGCTGCAATTGGCAAATAGGAGAAGTCCATTTTCTTAAGGCAACAAATGAGTAGATTTAGCACAAAGAATATTTGGGGCAATGTCTTCATTTTGCCTTTTAAATATTTTATTTATTTGAAAGGCACGGTAAATGGGGGGAGAGGGAAGTCAGAGAGGGAACTTCCATCTGCTGGTTCACTCCACCAAATGGCTGCAAAAGCCAGGGCTGGGTCAGGCTGAAGGCAGGAGCCTGGAGCACCTCCTGGGTCTCCCACAGGGTGGCAGGGGCCCAAGAACTCAAGTCATCTTCCACTGCCTTCCCAGGGGCATTAGCAAGAAGCTGGATCAGAAGAGGAGGAGCTGGGATTCAAACTGGTGCTCTTATATGGAATGCTGGCATCAGAAGAGGCACCTAACCCACTGCACCCCAATACCCGCCCCAGTAGATCATGAAAACAACTGGATCAAGATGGCCCCCAGCCTGAGATGTTCTGTAGTAATGCCTTTGGGTTATGATTTAGAATTGTACATCACATCACTTCTCTACCTTTTGGCTAAGATCAAGTGTAGAATTGTACATCACTAAAAAATCAAAATAGAAGATGCTAAAACCCCTTTGGGGAGTTAGGTTATGTATTAGTTATCTGTCACAGAGTAAGAAATTGCCACAAAGTTATTGGCCCACGACAACACAAGGTATGACCTCAGAGTTTGAGTCAGGAACTCGGGCACAGCTGAGCTGGTCCTCTGTTTGGACTCGGACAAGTCTGCAGTTAAGGCGCCAGCCAAGCTGCATTTTGGGAAGTAGATCCCTCAAAGCTTACCCAGAATCGGGTGTTGGCAGAATCAACTCCTTGCCGCTGTAGGATTGAGGGCCCCAGCTTCCTGTGCTTGGAGGCTGTCTTCTCCTACAGTTGCCTGCAGTTCCACAAGTCACCTGTAGGTGGAGGCTACCCTGACTCCTTCGCCACGTGTGCTTCCCCAAAGTGGCTGTTTGCTTCATGGAGCCTAGAGCAACCTGCTAGCAAGATGAGGTCTCATCCAGTGTAGCACAGTTCCAGGAGTGGTCTCCATCACCTCTGCCATATTCTGTTAGTGGGAGGCCAGTCCCAGATCCTACGCACACCCAAGGAAGGGGATAACACAAAGGCTGGAACCCCAGTAAGTGGGATGGGCTTGGGGCAGCAGTCAGATGGGGTTAGCGTCTACCCATAATAAGTAATTTCTTTAATCTAAGTGTCCTTTTCCCCACCTGCTAAGCAGGAGATATAATGTGCAGCACATGAGCTGCTGTGTGCAGGAAATGAACATAGAACCTGGGCTCTGCCATATAGTAAGTGCTCAGAGCCGCAGTTAACGCATCTGCCTCACTCTGTTCTCGCCCCTTTCCTTGCAGTGTGACACAGCATTTCTTTTATTTCCTTTGTCCTCACTCTTGTAGCTCCTTGGAAAAATGGATTCTAATGTCTACTGTAAGAGGGAGACAGGCATTTGTTCAGTGGCTAAGACCCCCCTTGGGATACCTGAATCCCCTATTGGAATGCCTAGGTTCAAGTCCTGGCTCCATTTCCGGTTCCAGCTTCCTGTTAATGCAGGAGGCAGCAGGCGATGGTTCAAGAGAAGGGACTCCTGGCTTCAGTGTGGCCCGGCCCGGGTGTTGTGGGCTTCTGGGGAGTAAAGCCGTACATGGGAGCTCTGTCTGTCTCCACCTCCCTCTGTGTTTCTCTACCTTTCAAATAAAATGAAAAATTTAATTTACAAAAAATTCAGAATGCTAAGTTCTTAGTGGTATCTCTTCTGGTCTTGCCATTATGGTGATATTGCTTCAGGGTGATACAAGTCCCTGCTTAACCCGGTGTCGGTGTAATAGGAAAGAGAGTGGCTAGAGGGTCCCTGTCCTTCTCTGCTGTGGTTACCAGTGGAGGGGAGGGACACCCCACGCCCCACTGCTCTGAATGGGCTTGGATGTCCACACTGGTGATGCTGCATGTGAACATAGAATCGGAGAAGCTCTGTTTCTCCTGTAGCGGGGCTTTCTGGGGAGAGCACGGGATAATGGCTTTAGCTTTATTACGCTTAGGGCTGGGGCTGGTGATGATTCCTGCAAGAGAGAAGGGGTTGTGTGAGATTAGGTTTCCCGTGAGCACCAGGAAGCAGGATTGTGGACTCTCTCCTTCCCTGCTCAGATATGGCGGGAGACAGAGCTGGCAGCTGTCAACATGGAGGCAGGTTCTTTCTCACATCTTCATCAAGGCTTGGAAGAGGAAACAGCATCTTTGTCCTGTCCCCAACCCAGAGCCCCTCCTTCTAGGAGGAGCCGCTCTAATGCCATAGAAACAAAAAATACCCCACACTCATGCCAAAGCATGTGCTGGGCACCTCCCAAGTATTACCTAGTCAAGAGTCTCACCCAGGCTGGCGCTGCAGCTCACTAGGCTAATCTTCCACCTGCAGCGCCGGCACACCGGGTTCTAGTCCTGGTTGGGGCGCTGGATTCTGTCCCGGTTGCCCCTCTTCCAGGCCAGCTCTCTGCTGTGGCCAGGGAGTGCAGTGGAGGATGGCCCAAGTGCTTGGGCCCTGCACCCCATGGGAGACCAGGAGAAACACCTGGCTCCTGCCATCGGATCAGCGCGGTGCGCCGGCTGCAGCGGCGGCCATTGGAGGGTGAACCAACGGCAAAGGAAGACCTTTCTCTCTGTCTCTCTCTCACTGTCCACTCTGCCTGTCAAAAAAAAAAAGGGGGAGGGGGGCGTCTCGCCCAAAGTCACCCAAGCAGTAAATGGCAAGGCCAGAACTCCAGCCTGGGCAATACCACTCCCACTGCGTGGCTCTCTTTGCAGCAGTGACTCAGAGGTCATGAGCAGCGGCTCCCCACTGGTGTGCCATCAGCACCTCCCAGGGGTGTGCACGTCCTGACTCACGTGGCAAATGGATTTCTCTCACCCCTGTACTAGTGTGTTAGACAGGGCTGACAAACCCTGGGGCATAGGAGGGCACTGGAACATGGGCAAAGGAGAGAGGCTTGCTGGGGCCCAGGAGGGCTGGGGTTGCTGGAGGCGGAGTCCTGCCAGGGCACCACTCAGTGGGTGCTGAAGAGTGGTCCAGAGAGGAGGGTCCTCACAGATTTCGTGAGGCCGCCACATTCGAGGTGATTTGCTGCAGTTCTTGCCAGCTTGCTTAGTGTCTTTTGGTCAGCCCTCCTGCTGACAGAGAAAAGAACTATGGAAGTGTGTGGCGAACACACAATGGTTGTGAACTACTATTATGCGATCCAAACTTCCTTTTCATGGAGGCCTTTTTTAAATTTGTTTTTCTTTTAAGATTTATTCATTTATTTGAAAGGCAGAGGCAGAGAGAAAGAGAGAGAGTGAGGCAGAGAGTCTTCCATCTGATGGTTCACTCCCCAAATGGCTGCAATGGCTGGAGTTGAGCCAATCCAAAGCTAAGAACCAAGAGCTTCTTCCAGGTCTCCCATGCAGGTGCTGGGACCCAAGGACTTGGGCCGTCTTCTACTGCTTTTCCAGGCCATAGCGGAGAGCTGGATCAGAAGAGGAGCAGCCAAGACTCGAATCGGCACCCATATGGGATGCTGGCACTGCAGGTGGCAGCTTTACCTGCTATGCCATAGCACTGGCCCCTTAGATTTGTTTTTAAGGATATGTTTCATCAAAAACACAGAAATACATAATTTGTGGTATGAAGTGCGGTAGAGCCCCCATCGTGTTCCCTCTACACAGTGAGACGTGGCCTGCCTCCAGCCCTTGATGTCCCTGTGCACTTGTCCGTCTCCTGCCCAGTGACACACACACTTCAGAATGCCTGTGTCGGTGACCCCCAGCACGGATGGGCTGATGAGGAAGAGTCATCGATGCTTTAGCAGTGCTCCGAGGTAGGATCCCTGGCCATGCAATGATCGATTTTAAAACAAACCTACAGTCTCACCAAACGGAATACTCACTTAACATACAATCCAACTCCTTGGTGTCTGCCCGGAAGTGTTGAGAAACACGTGCACACCAAACCACCTGCCCACGATGTGTCTGGCAGCTTCATTCGTGTTTGGCAAAACTCAGACACAAGCAAGACGTCCTTGAAGAGGTAAACGGGGCAGCAAGCCGTGGCACACACACAGACGATGGAGTGCTATTCAGTGCTAAAAAGAAGCAGGCTGTCAAGCCACGACGATACAGAAGAACTTCCAGGTTGGTTACTGGGTCTAGAAGCCAGCCTGGGGAGACTGCACACTGTGTGATTCCAAACGTTTGCTGCTGGAATTCTGCAGAAACCTGTGCGTTCTGTTTGAGGTTAATGGCTCAGAATACAGGATATATATTGGAGACTGGAAATGTGAACGCCCAGCGGAGGCATTGAACTTGACTTCAAGAGGCACTGGAGACAGGGAAGATCTTTAGGGGGTGGCAATGGGAGGCGGCACATAACCACGTGCAGCTACTGTCAGCGCTGAATGAAGCAGGATGGAGATCTGTCGGATGTCTGAGAGAAACTCAGAGCCACCTAAGAAAACGGGAACACCACAGTGCTGATTTACCGTAGGTCAGTGTGGGTCAGGTGCATTTCTCAGGTTCTGGGAGAAGGGCTGAACCGGCTCATTCACAGCGATCGAATGTGTCACACGGTGCTAGGCGCTTACATGTTTATTAATGTGGGACCTTATTGTTTAACCCAGCCACACTCCAGTGAGGGGAAGGCTGTCCTTTTACAAACAAGAAAACTGAGGCTGAGACCATGTGAGTGACAGACCCAAAGTCATTCCCTCAGCAGATGTTTTGCTGGGCACAGTTGGTGAGGAGGTGGAAATCGGACCAGATGGGGTCCCGCAGGCCAGCCTCAGGCTGTGACTCCAGGAGGCGGGGAAAGCAGGGAGCGAGCTGATGAGATGTCCGGGTCCAAGAGCTCCCACCGCCGCCGGCGAGGTCTGGGAGCAGAGGGAGACTTGCGGGCCATTTTGGAGAGGGAAGTAAGAGGCTCCTGGAGAGCTGCCGGGAGTGGGTGCTGGGGGTCCTGGACCACGTGGAGAGACCTAAGACGCAGAAACCTCCAGCAGTTGATGACAGGTTGTCACAATGACTGACAGGTTGTGGCCCAAGGGCGTGGAGCAAATGCAGGAGACAGGAAAGATTGCAGCCGAAGTCAGCCCCCAGTCCCCTCTTGAAGGTGGCGGTGCAGCCCCAGGCCCCTGGAGGCGACCAACTGGGCTCCAGCGTGGCTTCCTGGTCTCAGAAGTGCCTGCGGTCTCCATCTCCTCCCCAGCCGTCAGCCTCTTCCCTGCCACCAGTTCTCGCTCTCAAACAGAGCTGGTTTGTGATGACCACTATGGCCCAAAGGATCTCCCTTCCCGAACTCTTCAAGGGACAGAACCCAAGCGTTTCCCAGCCTGGCTGCCTCTGGGGTATTGAGAGCAACGCAGGCACTTCCCTGCCCCTCTGCTGGGCCTCTGGGGTTGCTGCCCTCATCACCGCTCCAGTAGTCACGTGTCTCTCCCACTCCTAAGGGGCGAGGAGCTGTTCTCATCTGCCGCCTGGCTGTGGGCTGTCTTCTCAATGTTGCTCTTATTTTTTTTTTTTATTTTTATGTGAGGAACACACATTTCGTGTATTTCCTATATACAGCATCAGGAACATGGTGATACTTCCACCCAGCCCTCCCTCCCACTCACGTCCCCACCCTTCTTCCTCCTCCCTCTCCTGTTCCTACTCTTAATTTTTACCATGACCTGTTTTCAGTTAACTTGATACTCATAAGAGGAATCCTACACTAAGTAAGGAGTTCAACAAATAGTATGAAGAAAGAAAGAAAAACACTGTTCCTCAACAGTAGACTAGGACTATAAACAATCCTCAAATCTCAATGTCCATTTCACTCATTTCCTCCCTAAGAAACCTTTTATTTAATGAGTACAAATTTCATAAGTACAACTCTAGGAATATAGTTATTCCTCCCATCATACCCACCCTCCCACCCCACCTCCTCCCTCTCCCATTACCAGTCCCATTCTCCATTAAGAAAAAAAAAAAAACTGTTCGTTGACAGTCAAGGCAAGGTCTGTTCAATCATTGCTTCTCAAAGTGTCAATTTCACTTCTACAGATTGCCTTTTAGGTGCCTGTTAGTTATCGCAGATTAGGGAGAATATATGGTATCTGTCTTTCTGGGACTGGCTTATTTCACTAAGTAAAGTGGTTTCCAGTTGCAAACAGCAGGATTTCATCATTTTATCACTGAGCAGTACTCCATAGTGTACATGTACCATAGTTGCTTTATCCAGTCATCAGTTGATGGACATCTGGGTCTATTCTGTTTCTTAGTTATTGTGAATTGAGCTGTAATAAACATGGGGTACAGATAACTTTCACATGCTGATTTCATTTCCTTAGGGTAAATTCTCAGGAGTGCAATGGCTGAGTCATAGGTAGGACTGTGTTCAGATTGTGAGGTATCTCCGTACTGTCGGTCACAGTGGCTGCACCAGTTAACATTCCCACCAACAGTGGATTATGGTACGTTTTTTGCCCACATCCTCGCCAGCATTTGTTCTTTGTTGATTTCTGTATGGGATCCATTCTAGCGGGGGTGAGATGGTTTTAATTTGCATTTCCCTGCCAGCCAGTGATCCTGAGCATTTTTTTCATGTGTCTGTTGGCCATTTGAATTTCCTCTTTTGAAAAATGCCTGATCGAGTCCTTTGCCTGTGTAATGGGATTGTTTTGTTGTTGTTGAGACTCTTGAGCTCTTTGCAAATTCTGGATATTAATGCTTTATCAGCTTCATAGTTTGCAAATATTTTCTCCCATTCTGTCGGTTGCCTCTCACTTTGCTGAGGGTCAGTGTTACTCTGGACTTTTGTGTTAGGCAGAGGAGGCTAGATTGCTGTAACGGAAGCAGCCCCACCTCTCAGTAGCTCAGCCAACAGCGTATTTCTCTCTCGCAGATGGCACCGTCTGGACTGGGTTCAGCATGGCAGAGCAGCTGCCCACCACAGGCTCATTTTGTCCTGGCTCAGTGGCAGCTCTGCTATCTTCTGGCCACCTGACCACACCTGTGCACCATTGTTCAAACGACAGGAAACAAAATACACTTTGGATGTGAAAATTTGAGGGTGTTGCAGACTAACAGGTGTCAATGCAACAAAAACAAGCGAACATCACCTACTCTGCCTACATTACAGGCTATAATTTCTGAAAGCTTAATTAATATCCCATTGTGTGCCTTTGTCTTATAGGGATATTGATAGGCCTGTCAAAATTTTTCCTTCTAAGCTGTAGAGCTAAATTTCGTAAGATGATCCCCCTCCACAGCACTTAGATGCCCTTCTGCTGAATTCCACTCAAGCCAGCATGGCTAGTCATTACACCTGTGCCTGGAAATATCACCTTATAAACTTGGTTTCTAGAAGGTTCTTCCACCTTTGAAGATGTTACTGAATTTTGCTTTTATGCATTAACAAATATCCCGTAATCACCTACTTTGTGCCAGGGCCCTTTTTCAGAGACAAACAAAACCTACTCTCAAATCACACCTTTCTTTGAGGGGAAAGCGCTAAATGAATAATGTAGGAAATAAGTATTATAGGAATACTTCAGATATGGCTTCTTTCCATAAGAGAAATTTTTGGTTTATATCAAAAAGCTCTAGGTAAGACTAATATCTGTTATAAAAGCTAATTTTATTTTAAAAGAATGTATAATTATTTTAAATCCGAGTATAGCGTCTCCTATTCTACTTTCTCCCATTTCTGATTCCAGCTCCTAGAGATAAATACTTTGAACAGGGTTAGCGCTTATGTTTCTCCATTTAAGATAATAAACCTACAAAATAGTAATTATATACCTGTAACTTTGGAGACCAAATGCCTAGTTTTCCCCATCATTGAAATTACACCTGTTATCTTGGCATATTTGTAACCAGTGGGCCCCTACACCCTCCAGAGTGGAGAGTGTCTCTGTGACGTACTAGATGATACTCCACTTACAATGAATCATCATGAACATTGCTAGCACACCACAATGACGTTGTTTACCCCTCTTTCTTCTTTCACTCTTCCAATTTAGCTAAGTAATTCTAGGCTAAATCCATATTTAAGGTAATCAATAATTATCCTATTTCACCATCTAAGTATTATTTACTGCTAAGCCAAGTACTTCATTATGATGTTTTCTTATAGAACTTTTTATTTTCTTGCGAGTTAACGATTGCCTCTTTTTAAAATTTTTAATGCTTTATATACCTTTATTTTTCCCAAAATGACACCACAGAACTGTGAAATGCCTAAGCAACCATTCCCCAAAATACTCAAATACTTCAGTTGATGTGTTTCCCTTGAAAATACTATTCCTAGTGCCCTCTGTCCTTTGTTGCAATCCAGACCCATTTGCTTGCTGGAGCTGTCGCACAGACATTGCCCCAAGACTTCTCTTATAAACCCAGTCAAATAATTAATCATGCAGGAGGAGAGAATAAATGCAGTCAAGTACTAAAAAATACATCTTGCGTATGCTCTAGAAAACCACTGTAAGATGAGGCTTCACCAAATGAAGGAAATGAGTGGTATAATTTGAATGTGTCCCCCAAATTTCTTGCGTTGGATGCCTAATCCTCAGGGTAGCAGTGTTGAGAGGTGGAACTGTTACATGATGATTAGGTCTCCTGACTTCACGAACGGATTGGCATTTTAATAAGACTGAGTTTAATATTGCAGAGTGGGCTTGCTATAGAAACAAGGTCTTGCTCTTTGCCCCACATGCGCTCTCACCACGGGGAAGGCAGGGGCGTGCTTCTGCCATGTTAGGATGTAGCATAGCCCTTCAGTCTTGGACTTCCAGACTCCAGAACCATGGACCAAACACACTTCTCTTGTTTATGAGTTGTCCATCTGTGGTGTTCTATTACAGAGGCACGAAACAGACTAAGGCAATGAAGAAAGAAGGGAGCATGGTACTTTTGTACCCTATTCCTGAAATTACTGAGCTCTGTGTTCTTGCCTGAGGAAGTACAAATACTTCTCACCATGACCTCCAAAAATGACACCATCTATCACATTGGAACAAAAGCAAAGTGTGGGGATATTTCAGTAACCTTTTCAGGTCATGATCTAAAATCACACATCCTTAATAGTCATGGGAGTATGCTTGACATTTAGACTATAAAGAGAACAAACCAGAAACAAATTTACTTAGCAAGGAGCGGAGGAAGGAAGACCTGTCATCTGGTGATTCATGGATAAAAATACAGCCATGGAAAACACAAGGGAGAGCTGTGACTTAGAGATTTCATCCTGAAGCATGATGCCAACTTTAAACTTTAAACAGCTTGGAAAGGTAGCAGAAGGGCTGGGATGCACATCTCCGCTGATTCAGAGTCCATCATCAAGTCAGCCATTCTGGGAAGGATCCAGGGAATCTGCATTTGTCTCCCTCTCAGCAGACCCATTAGCTTTCCAAAAATACCTCTCATCCCTTTCAAAATCAAGGAAGCTTCCTCTTCAAGACTCTTCCTCTACCGACTCACTGTGCTGACTTTTCCCAAGTGTTCCCGTGGAAAGAGCAGAAGGAAATAAAGTTGCTGACTTTCGCTGTCCCATCTAATTAACTTGTCCATTCATGGGATAAGTGTTTATTGAGAATCTGTCTTTCTCCACATTTCCATCTTTCTTTTTTCTCCTCTTCAATGTATTTAAGTTTTGGAGCTGGCACTGTGGCATAGCAGGTTAAGCTGCATCTGCAGGGCCAGCATCCCATATGGGTACCAGTTCCAGTCCCAGCTGCTCCAGTTCCAGTACAGCTCCCTGCTAATGTGCCTGGAAAAGTAATGGAAGATAACCCAAGTCCTTGGGACCCTGAACCCGTGTGAGAGACACAGAAGAAGCTCCTGGATTCAGCCTGGTCCTATCCATTGTGGCCATTTGGGGAGTGAACCAGAGGATGGAAGTGCTCTCTCTGTCTCTCTCTCTCTTTTTGTAACTCTGACTTTCAAATCTTTTTTAAAAAGTATTTATGTTTTCACTATGTTCCTGTCTTCACTTTCCTTGTAATTTTCTGGCTATAGCCTAAGGCTAATGATAGAATTTTCATCTAAGACAGAACTGTTAACTTCTCCTTCTCTTCTGTGCCCATGGCTCACCGTAGATATGACCCAAAGAGATGTAATTGTCCCTTAATATTTGTTTATACACAGGTTTGTCAGTTTATCACATTATCAGTATGTGCTACATCAAGAGGGATCTTCAAAAAGTTCACAGAAAATGCATATTATGAAAAACATCCATGGACTTCAAAAGTTCTTGTGCCAAAATAAACTTATATTTTAATTCCATTGTTCATCAACTATTCTCATAAAATAACTATTTGCAAAATGTTGACATTGTACTACATATTAGAAGTAACCTAGTGGTTACTTAAAGTATATGGAAGGAGGGGCCAGCATTGAAGCACAGTGAGTTAAAGTGCCTCCTACAATGTCAGCATCCAATATGAGTGCCAGTTTGAGTCCGAGCTGTTCCTCTTCTGATCCAGCTCCCTGCTAGCATACCTGGGAAGGCAGCAGAAAATGACCTGAATACTTGGTCCCCTGCACTCATGTGGAGACCTGAATGGAGTTCCAGGTTCCTAGCTTCTGCCTGACCCAGCCCTGGCTATTGTGGCCATCTGGGAAGTGAACCAGAGGAGTGAAGACCACTCTATCTCTCCCCCTCTCTCTGCAACTCTGCCTTTCAAATAAGTAACTAAACCTTTAAAATGAAGGAGGATGGGGAGTTGTCATTCCTTTGCCATTAAGGAAGTTGTCAACAAAAATGAAAATCCAAACTGATTTTCATATCTATGAATATCTCACTAACCAAACAATTTAGAATACTTCAATCACTAAAGTATGCAAATATCCAACAGAGCATTTAAAAAGTAGTGTCATGAGGGAGAATAATCTACATTGAGCCATGAAGAGGGAGAAGGAGTTTGGAAATTCTAAACCATAGTTGCCATCATTTTTGCAGGTAGTCGATATCACAGAAATATTTCCTTCAAGGAATCCTAGAGATCATAAAATATGAAAATTTTAAGTAATGGTAATTTGTATTTAAAGTCTATATAAAGTTTATAAATTTAAAAAAATCTAGGCACAGTGGGAAGAATCGCCATGTTCTTAAAGTTAAAATTATGAAGTGCAAGAAGTTTGTAACTGTAAGGCTGTATAATTCTGCAAAAAAAAAAATAATAAAAGCAAACAATCTAAGCCTATACCTATGCATTATAGTGGTTGATCCCAAAAACACATCTCAAAGCTCACAGGATAGATCTGAGTGATTCCAAGTGAGAACCCAGTGACCCATGGGATACTTCGTGTTTTTAATTCTTTGTTTAGTGTCATCCAAAACTGAAGCACACACTTCCCAGTGACTCTGAATCATGAAAAATTAGAGCAATCTAATCTGAGTGGTTTTAGAACCAAAGCAATGGGGAAATATGAGGATATTTTAAAAATTGTATTTGCATCAAAAACAGGTTGCCTGCAAGTTATAAATGGCTGGCCATACAACACATAATATTAGCAAATAGACGACAGCAATGTGAAATTGCAAAATTGCCACCCTCCATTTTTAAGAACAGGGACTTTTTTTATCCTACCAAGTTCTGCAAGTTTTTGCTAAGAGTGCTTGAGGCCGTTGTTGAAGCTGTCACTGAGGCTGCTCACAATCTACCCTGAGGCCAGGGGTAGTTTTCAGCACCCTGCACTTCCCAGTTCAGGGAAACACCTAGAAGGTAAATAGAAATAAATTCAAAGTGTGGAACCAACCTCTCAAGCATAACATCACTTTTGACAGTTTCTTTAGGCTTTGTTCTTGATCTGTATCTTCAGGTAAATTTTCTTGGCAAGATATCTTATGGTGTCAAGGGGAGATGAGTAAGTGGGCAGGTAGGAACAGGCAGTGGAAACACTGAGCTCCCTGATCTACTTAGGATGGCCAGTATCACCATGAGGTTAGCTCTGATGAGGCCTTGCTGCGTGACATGTGGCCAATGGACCTGGCCCACTCACCAGGGAGCCAGTGTCACTAAGAAGTTGCACTCAGAGCCAATTCCTGTGGCCTCTATTCTGTGGAGCTGTTCTTCTGGTCACATCAATTATAGATCTCTATTTCTGGGTTTCCATTCTAAGGCCCTATGGCCTTAGATTCCGAAATATTACTGTTGCCTGCCTTCCATAAAGATAATTTCATCTTCACTAATGCTAGACATGAAATGGCCAGGACTTAGATTTAAACTTCTTATTTTGAAATATTTTCTAGCAACATATAACATTTGTATAACACTCTCACTTCCACTTTCATTGTGATCTTCCATGTAACATTGATATTTTTTAATGTTCACCTTCAGTCCTCTGGCTGAAGCTTTTCCTAGCCATTTCTTGATTTCCTCAACTAATTTTCTTTAAAAAGGGCCAATGGGTGCCTAATTCCCTATGTCCTGTAAGTTGACTTTTCTAAATGCTTGATACTGAAAGACAGCTTAGCTGGATATAAAATATTTACTTTACTTGTTATTTCAGCAATCTTTTGAAAAAATGCTGCTCCACTGTTGTCTTGCTTTATGTGTTTTTTAAATATACTAAAGGGCACTTATTTAATGATTATTTTACCATGTAATATATAATATATAAGGTGAAGTTTCCAGACTGCATTTTCTCAAATGAAGAATGAGGCCCAGGATAGCACTCCTCTTTGGTTCCCCCATAAGAACCTCAGCATCATCTGTCCCTTGGAGGATCCAGTTTCTTATGATGTCTGTGACAATGTCCTTGAGGACAGCAGTGGTGTTCAGTGGTAAAGAGCACATTGCTAGGGATCAAGGTGTTCGCTGTTTTCAGACACACTTGATTGTGTGTCTCTTCATTATGAAGCATGGGGCCTGATCAAGGGGTAGGTTGTTCATTCGGAAGATCTACAGAAGGCAACGGCATACTATTGTCCTGCCATCTGATGTCAAAGCAAGCCCTGCTTTGCAGTCATGGTCACCTGGAACAGGTTAGCCATAGACTTATGGCAAACACACTTTAAAGCTGCGTTTTGGATTGGAAATAAATGGTTAAAGACAGTTTGCTTTGATGCCACCCATTTCACTACCGCTGTTGTCATGTGTATCAAGATGCTGTTTATCAGGTGGGATGAAAAAAGATATTTTGAGGAAAATAACTTTTAAAATTGACCTGTAGGCACACTAATTTTCAGCCATTGAGCCTGCCATCTTGTCCTCTCTACATGTTACTTTTAAAGTTTTGATGCCTAATTCTTTTGCCTTTAGCTTATTTGATTTTTGTGCCGAGTCATTAAAAATTTCACTTTCATTTTTGAAACCTTATAGTTTTGTCAGGAAATTTCTTGAATATTGATCATTCTGGCTTAATTGTTCCTAGTACCCAGTGAGCTCTTTGAATATGTAGACACAGGTCTTTTTCCACTCTATTAAGTTACATTGGATTATTTATTTATTTATTTTTTTATTTCTTAGTAAGGCAAAGAGAGAGAGAGAAATTGGATTTCCTGTATACTGGTTCACTCCCCAAACATCTGCAATAATTAGGGCAGAACCAGGCTGAAGCCAGGAGCCCAGAACTCAACTGGGGTCTCTCACGTGGGTGGCAGAGACCCAACTACTTGAGATCTGGATTGAGTTCCAAGATCCTGACTTCAGCCCTAGCCCAGGATTGGCCATTGCAGGCATTCAGGAAGTGAACTAGCAGATAAGAGCATTGGGAAGATGAGGCTGAGAAGTGAGATTTATCAAGTTACCACACCTTTATGAACTTTGCCCCTTTATTTCTATGCCTCTATGGCAACCAATGTCATGGTAACCAACAGCCCACTTGCCTGGCTAGCTGCCCACAACCCTGTATGTAACTGATGACCATGAGCCACTTGTACCTGCAAGCTTATGCAAGAAGCTGGGACGTGATTAGACACAGACGCCTCCTTGCAGTCCGGTCAGCTACCACGGACAAGGGGTTGTTTTCCTCTGTATGTTTTCAGCCACCACCAAGAATAAAGAAATCTGAATTTGCACAAGGCTCCTAAGTTATTTTTTGGTCTGTTCAAACCCAGACCTAGTCTCCCAGGGATAGAACTCCTGAATCACAATAAGTCTACATGTTTCCATCTTATTGACATTCTTCCTTGATAATAAAATCCTGATTTACGATGGAGAAGACAAGTATAGTTTTGGTGTTTTTGTTTTTCATTTTTAAAATTTATAAGAGGTAGAGAGACAGAAGGCAAGGCAGACAGAGAACTCCTATTTGCTGGTTCACTCCCCAGATGCCCACAACAGCCAGGGACCAAAGCCAGGAGCTGGGAACTCAATGCCTGGTCTCCCATGTGGGTAGCAGGGACCCATTAACTACTTGAGCCATCTTATGCTGCCTCCCAAGTCTGCATAGCAGGGAACTGGAGCCAGAAGCAGAGCTGGGGCTCAGACTCAAGCACTTCAGAATGAAATACAGGCATCCTGACCAGCATCACGACTGCTAGACCAAGCACCTGCCCTTGTCTTGTTTTTAAATTCTGTTTCTAGGTTCCTTGGAGCAGGTGCTACAGTTTGGTTATGTGTGTGTGTGTGTGTGTGTGTGTGTGTGTGTAGAAATCTATTGGATGAAGTTTGTAAGAAAGTCTACGTCTCAACAAAAACAATCAAACTCGGGTATGCCTTTTTTTTTTTTCTTTTTTTCTTTTTTTCTTTTTTTTCTTTTCCTCTTTTCTCTTTCTGGAGACTCAGACATGACACCTGGAAGGGCAGCAGTTATCTTGTGACCACAAGGATGAAAGCCAAAAGCTAAGGATGATCAGAACAGATAAATAACAGGAGCCTGAATATTTGAGGAGACGTATCAGAGAAGGTGGTAGCCATTCCCATGGTTACCTTTCTTCAGTAATCTTTGGGTTTTATTCGTTTTCTGCTTTGGTTTGATAGTAACCCCAACTATCAGTTATAAAGAAGAACTGATGCAATGCCCACTAAAACAAGTCCCTAGCCAAATTTAAAGCTTGCTCTGCCAGAAGTCTGTTGAGATGTGATGTGACAGGTGAGAGGTGTGCCAGTGTGTGGCTTGATCGTGCCAGGTGTGAGAAGGAATAGATACACCCCAGTGTGCTACAACTCAGCTGGTGGGGAGGGGAAGGCCATCAGGGCAGTGTAATCTGGGAAGATAGGAGGCAGGGAAGCAGAAGGAAGTTATAGCAGATTAGCAGGGAGGGCTCCAAATGGGAGAACTCACAGACAATATCAAGTCTGAACTGAAAATTAAATAAAAAACAAACTCAGGGTATCTAAGACTCGTGCCTCTCTTGTTTCTGTGGTCACAGGGTGCATTGACACTCACCAGCAGATTCATTGTACATAGAAAGTGCTGTCTTTACTTTTGAATGAAGACTTGAACCAATGAATGTTGAGGTGGCATGTAATTATTTCTCAAATGAAATACATGATCGTATTCTATTCACATACTTCATGCTGAATTTTTCCATTTTTCAATTATCTGTTCTAACAGGTACTCAGGATATGTTGAAGCTAAGCTTGGTAAGACACACAGACTCAGATATTTCTTTCATGTAGGAAGAAGTTTTCGAACTCACACAGCCCTAGAAACAGAAGGCGCACCACGCAGGACCACATGGGCAGCAACCGACATGGGCAAGAACCTTGGCTGTGGTTTCTGCAGAAGGAACCGGCAGATTGGATCATCCAAATAATGTCAACCAGCTCTGTGGCCTAGAGGGAGGTCCCTGGTTTTCCAGTACCTGGCCCTGAGATGGCTAGGAAAGGGATGAAGTGGCCCAAGTATAGGAATCCAATAAAGGAGTCGGCTGGAAGTGTAGACTCTGGCATGGTCAGATTGCCTATGAACAACCAGTTGTTTGCTGACTGTAGGAATTAGCAAGCTCTAGGGGACAGTCCTTGTAGGGTAGGCAAGGCCCCAGACATCAGAGCATCCAATACAGAAACTAGAAAACACTGCAATCGCACACATTATTGCAATTGACTCAGTCTCCTGTGAAGAAAATCTGATAAAATATTCCTGGTAGATATAAGGTAATTCCATATTCCCTATGGAATCGACATTACCATCCATTGCTAAGAAAGCTTTTGGTATTCGGCTGTCTGCTTGTGAGCCCTAAGTGAATGAGATTTACTGACTGCTATGGAAACTTTCAATAAAATATTAAGTGCAGCCACGGACAGCACAGCTCATCAATGACCAAACTGGGCATTGATCCTCAGCTTCGTGCCTCCTGGTGTGTTGTTATCCAATAAGATTGTACTTTGACCAGCAAAAGTCGATGCAACTTAAGAAAGCCTACATGGTAAGCTTTAGGTAACAACTGCCTCACTCTGGTCCAACAGCAGGAGCCCATTCCAAAGGACTGGCTCTGGAGAATTCCAGGAAGACTTTTTTTTTTTCTACTTCTGCTATGTGGAATTGCAGGATGCTGTTGAACCGTGTCCCAAAGGTGAATCCCAGCAACACTGATTGAAATCTGGAAATCGAGTAGTGTCCTTGGCATCAGTATTAGCAGCAAACCCCTTGTTGCTAGAGCAATTATAACAGAAAATCTCAACTGCCTGAAAGTGTCCACTCTCTCTACTCTTTGACAATGAAACAAAGTTTAAGAGACCCAAAGAAACCTTTGCAGTCATGTCTTTATTAGTTCCCTCATCTCTGCTTCCTAGAATGAGACATCAGTAATTGCCTGTGAGTCATAGACCTCGTGATTCAGTTCTGGGATTATTCTTTTTCTCCAAGTAAGCAAACGGTATACACCCTTCGTGACTTCATTTTGGACTCAAGTGGCTACTCTTCCTGCTTTTAGCTACAGATAGAATCTTGGGTAATGACGTCTCTAAAATGTCACTAATAATTTTTTTATCCTCTCTCTCACTCTTACTACATAGGAAATGGTGGCTTCATTGGGTGGTTGCTCTGCAGCTTGCAAGCTCATGCCAGCCAACCTCAATGAAGACTGTTTCATTGATTGGCCACCACTCAAGTCAATGTCATGCGTGTTTCCAGAAGAAGGAAGAAATCTTATTTCAAGCCACTCCTATGTAGCAGCAGAACTCTTGGTTTATGAACTTTTGCATGCAGATAGCTTCTTGCCCATTACTTAAATCTAAATTACAGGGCAGGTATTTAGTGTGGCAGTTAAGATACTATTTGGGATGCCTGGATTTGAGTCCCAGCTCCACCCCGGCTGCTAGCTCCCTGCTAATGTGCACCCTGGGAAGCAACGGTGATGGCCCAAGTACTTGGGTCCCTTCCTCTCACAAGACCTGGATTGCATTCCTAGCTTCCAGCTCCAGCCTGGCCCAGCTCCAGCTATGGCAGGCATTTGGGGAGTGAATTACTGGATGAGAGACCTCTGTCTGTCTGTCTCTGTGTGTCTCTCTCTGCCTTCCAAAGAAATAAGTAAAAATTTTTAAAGCTATATTATAAAACATGATTTAAATTGTAAGCCCCTTAGCTATATAAAACTAGCATGATCAAAAGTATTAGATTTGTTTATAATTATAAACCAAAACAAAAACACACATAAAATGAGTGTTCATGATGTCAAAGGGCAAAATTACAGCAGTTTAGTTTCAAGGTCTCAAGTGGCATTACTTCTAACTCTGCAGCCAGCCAGCACTTCATTCTGTAAAATAGAGAAAATGGTCTGATGGCCTCAGCCAAAATGTTTGCTTTTATTGACAGAAAGACTCAAGAAAGCAGAAATAGGGAAAAAAGCGGATTTGTATTTGAAAGTTACTATCCTTGTAAAGCAGGGGGAAAATAATTTAAAAATATCTCCCTTGGCTGTTTACAGGATGCCAGTACTGGGAGGCTGGGGAGAGAGAAACGTGTCCCTTTTTTTCCCCTCTAGGTTGGCAGGTGCACTGTCCCCCATACGGCTTCAAACCAGACTCCTGCCAGGCTCAAGAGGAAGCATATTTATTTAGCAGAATTTTTTCCTTTATTTAGAGCTGTCCAATAAAAGAAGAGTATGAACAAGTAAAAATGTTCCCCCAAACACCCACCATACTCATTACACTGGTGACATACTTCACAGATACAGGGGAAAAGCGTTCAGATATAAACCCTATGAGTTCCACTATTTCTTACCAGAACTGTGTTTAAAACGTCCAAAAATTGCCTCAAGCCAGAGGGTAAAGCTTACCCACATGGATTTAAATTCAGGGGCGGTGTCGTGGTGCAGCTTCTTGGGGCGCCCACATCCCATATGAAGTACCTAGGTTCAAGTCCCACCTCTGCTTCAAACCCAGCTCCCCTCTAATGTGCATCCTGGGAGGCGGCAGATGATGGTCCAGTACTCAAGTCCCGCCACCCACGTGGGACATCCAGACGGAGCTCCTAGCTCCTGGCTTTGGCCTGGTCCAGCCCTGGCTGTTGTGTACATTTGGAGAATAAGCCAGGAAATAGAATATTTCCCTCTCCCTCCCTCTCCCCCTCTCCCTTCCTCTCCCCCTCCCCTTCTCTCCCCCTCCCCCTTCCCCTCTCTCCCCCTCTCTCTCCCTCCCTCTCTCTTTCTCTCTTTCTTCTGCTCTGCCTTTCAAATAAAAAAAAACTAAAATTCAGTCTTAGTAAAACAAGTTTACAGCAGGAGTAAGTTTACCTTTGGATATCTAAAACGTAGCACAGATTTCATATTATTCAGACTTGGCTCTTGGTTTAATTTCTTTCCCTTTCAATTAAAAAAGGCCACTCACAGCAGAACATTTGTAGAAATAAAGCACATGTACCACTCTGCATGATTTCTTTCACTTGTGCCTTGCCTCCTTCCCTAAGAATGGGCAAAAAGGAACTGATCTTTTTTATTATCTAATAAAGGAAAGACTTATTTTCCATTTCCACATCTCCGTTTTTTCATGCAATCCTGACAATAACTCAGGAAAATGGTGTTATTCATCCATTTTTTTTGTGGGTGAGAAGATCAGGACTTAAAACGATTCAGAGACTTGGGAAAGGTCAGATCATTAAGAAATCTCAGAGCCAATACCAACCCCAATTCAATCCATCTCTGAGTGTCTGCTAGTTCCCCTATCAGGCCCCTTCCCAGAATGGCCAGAAAAGGATTCAACAGCTTGGACAGCCATGGGTTAGCACCTTTTCACCTTCTTAGGTGAAGAGAAAGTGTGGTCTGCAGACAGCAGGAATAGCATCACCTGAGAGTGTGTTAGAAGTGCAAGTTCATGGGACCGGCACTGTGGCGCAGCGGGTAAAACCACAGCCTGCAGTGTCAGCATCCCATGTGGGCACCAGTTCAAGACTGGCTGCTCCTCTTCTGATCCGGCTCTCTGCTATGGCCTGGGAAAGCAGTAGAAGATGGCCCAAGGTCTTGGACCCTTGTACCCACAAGGGAGCCTGGAAGAAGCCCCTGGCTTCAGATTGGCACAGCTCCAGCCATTGTGTCCACTTGGGAGTGAACCAGCAGGTGGAAGATCTCTCTCTGCCTCTCTCACTCTCTGCCTCTCTGTAACTCTGCCTTTCAAACAAATAAATAAATATTTAAATATATGTATGTGTGTGTGTGTGTATGTGGTGTGTAAGAAATGCAAGCTCTGCAGTCTCTCTCAGACTTCAGGAAGCAAAATCTCTGGGAATAGGGTCTTGAAAACAGCATTTTAACAACTGCTCAGGAGATTCTCGTGCACTCTGTGGGAAGCACTGCAAAAACACTATATTTTAGTTGGTAAAAGAATCAGACAGGAGTAGCCATTTAGCTCAGTGGATAACATGCCCACATCCCACATCGGAGTGCCTGGGTTCAATCCCTGGCTCCTGATTCCAGCTTCCTGCTAATGCAGACCCTAGGAGGCAGCAGTGTGGCTTAAGTGATTAGGTGCCATGGGAGACCTGGACTGAATGCCCAGACCCAGACCTGGCCCTGGCCATAGCACAGCTCTATCCATTGTGGGCATTTGGGAGTGAACCAGAGGATGAAAGTTTCCCTCTCTCTCTCACTCTCGCTCTCTTCCCCCCCCCCCCCCTTCCAGGCTAACACAATATAACCCTCTGGCCGAAACCCTACCTGAAGCAATTGCTCCAAGCTATTTTTGTTTCTGTAAGTGTGTTTACCTAAAGATTCCCATAATTCAACATTCTCCTTTTCTTGGGTATCATCCAAAGAATTCCAACACATGATTAACTCAGTGCGTCTATAAAGCTGTCAACTTGCAAAAAGTGACACAAATACTCCAACACAGAGCACCACTTCCTTTCTCTTCTGATTTCTAATGTCTTTCTCAGAAAACAATGCAAAAAGAACAATTAAAAATAGGCATGTGTGCTGATTAAGTTGCCATTCAAACTCTTTGTGCATTAAGAATCATTCCCCAACAGACAGATATAAGAAGTCTTCTTTTCCATTGTGTCTTAATTTATCAATTTAGCACATTATTATCTATCCATGGAAAATCTCACAATAAATTCTAATAATCCAGTTGAGGCAGTGCACACTGTGTAATTATGACATTTAGTGTTTTTCAGTTAGGTAGTAACTGAAAAACTGTTGAAAGTACATACTTAGAAAAGAAAGGATGACAGTGGGCATTTTGGCCATGTTTATCCACAGTAGCCTGACTCAATTAACCAATCCATTCAGCCCTTTGAAAAATCACATTTTGGGGCCAATATTGGGGCACAGTGGGTTCAGCTGCCACCTACGACACTGGCATCCCATATGGGAATGATTGGAGTCCCAGCTACTCCACTTTCTATCCAGCTCCCTGCTAATGTGCCTGGGAAAGCAGTGAAAGATGGCCCAAGTGCTTAGGCCCCTGCCATCCATGTGGGAGACATAGATAAGGCTCCTAACTCCTGGCTTCAACCTGGCCCAACCCTGGCCATTGTGGTCATTTGAGGAGTATAGCAGCAGATGGAAGACCTTTCTCTCTGTGTCTCTCTTCTCTTTTTCTTTCTAACTCTGCCTTTCAAATAAATAAATAAATCTTTTCTTAAAAGTCACATTTTATGTGATATATAACCATATGCTTTATTTCCCTACTGTCTGACCAAACTGATTTATCCAGCCATTTATCCAATAGGCATCCATTCTTCCAGGAACTGCCCTAAATCCAGGGGAAATGAAGAAGAATGAAAGGCATAAAAATGAAATCATAGGAAAGCCAGGAGGTGAACCTGTGCCCTGTGAGGCTAAGGCTAGTATTCCATTGCATAGACTGACATTATGTTCCACTAACAGATAAGAGTAAGAAGAGTTAAGTTCAGGAACATTGAACTGGGAGACCATTAGGCTGAGGATCTTGGGTTCCTATGCAAGCAAACCAAAGACCAGTGTAAACAGGAAAATGAAACTTAAGCTTAGCAATCAGAAAGCCCCAACTAAGCTGTTACTAGGGACTCCCCACTTTTACCATGCACATCTGTTTTCTCTGCCTTGCTGCTGCTGCTTCCTTTTTAAATTTATTTATTTGAGAGACAGATGGGGAGATCGCTCATCTGCTGTTTCATACCCCAGATATCCACAACGGGCAGGCCTAGGCCATGCCGAAGCCAGGAGCTGGCGGCTCAATCCATATCTCCAACATGAATAGCAGGAATCCAACTACTTGATCCACTACCTGCTGCCTCCCAGGGTGCGCATTAGCAGGAAGCTGGAATCAGGAGCAGAGCCAGGTCTCAAACCCAGGCCCTCCAGTGTGGAACATGGGCAACCCAACCAGGGGCTTAACTGCTAGGCTAAATGCCCACCGCTCCTGGTCTTATTTCTACAAAATCTTTATAAAAATTTTCCCATTTCCCCACTCCAGAGGCATACCAAACAACTTGCATGGTGCTGCTGGCCTATTCATGGATGCTGTCTACTCAAACTCTTCAAAAGTTTCATGTGCCTACATTCATTCTTTCACTACACTAAAATTATCACCTGAGTCTTCCCAGATGAGCCTGGGGCACTCCAGATTTGGGCAGTCTTTGTGCTGGAGCCTGAAGCCCTGGCTGCCTTGGCTGTGGGAGGAAAGCCTCTCCTCTCTGGTTGAAGTCACGCTCACCCTGTGGCTCAGAGCTGAATCCATTCATTGAAGAGATTGCTTTTTGTTTGAAACTTTGCTTAGTATCCATATAGGCAAATGTTGTTCATGAGAGCCAGTAACAAGAGCAGTTATCACCCACTCAATGCTTATAATATGCCTAGTGTTCTATATTCTACATGTTTCCTTTCATTCCATCCTGGCTACCGCCCTGCATGGTAGGCACCACTGTTGGCCCCATTTTCCATGAAGAAAGCTCAGGCATAGGGACAGCTCTGAAAGCAGTCACCCGAAGGTGATACAACTCACAGCTAGCAGATCCAGGATTTAATCCCCGCTCGTATGTTTTGAGAACCTGAACTCTTAGCTATTATGCTACCCTATTCAGTCCCTACACACTGCACACCAAGGCGCTGGCCGATCTGGTGGCTCAGCAGCCCAATACCATGTCATTTTCCAAACGTTCTTTTCTGTACATTTTAGTCTCAGTCCCAAGCATGTGACCTCCCCTGAGGTCTAGGGCCGCACACGCTGACACTGCTACCTGCCTGCAGGAAAACAGATGGGAGGAGGAGGGGTGTATAGGCCCTGGGTGTGAACTCAGGGTGTCCGGGCAGGAAATTCCAGGGCCCAAGGTAGACGTGACACCTTGAGGCTGGAAGAGGACTTGAAAACAGCCTCCGAATCCCAGGGCTCAGGTCCAAGGCCACACCTTTTTTTTTTTTTTTAATGTTTTTGTTTGAATCAGGGCATGGGGGAGGAGTTGAATTTACTTTTTTGTCCAATCAGCAGAGGCCACAGTGGCTACTTTATGGCTGTTTTCCTCTCCCAGGGATCCCTCTTCTTTTTGCTAATCCTGTCTCCCCATCCCCTACTTTTTTTTTTTTTTTTTTTTGTAGCATTTAAGAGCTCTGTGGGACTCCTGCAACCCATATTAGAGTGTCTTTTTTTTTTTTTTAAAGATTTTGTTTATTACTTTGAAAGACAGAGTTGCAGAGAGAGAGAGAGAGGTTTTCCATTCACTGGTTCACTGCCCAGAGAGCTGTAACTGCCAGGACTGTGCCAATCTGAAGCCAGGAGCCAGGAGCTTCTACTAGTCTCCCATGTGGGTGCAGGGGCCAAGGACTTGGGCCATCCTCTACTGCTTTCCAAGGCCATAGCAGAGAGCTGGATTGGAAGTAGAGCAGCCGGGACTCGAACCAGTACCCATATGGGATGCCAGCACTGCAGGCAACAGCGTTACCCATTATACCACAGCACCAGCCAAGGCCACTCTTGTGTGTATTCTGGGTTGGCACTGATGCTAGGAGTCATGAGAATGCATTTCCCGGAGGACAGCTCTGACATGGGCAGTAATGCTGAATGATTCCAGTATTTGACAAATGAGTGAAAGCAAGGTAGGTAGTATTTACAATCATAATTATTGCTATCATTACAAGGAGGTGACTTGGTATCAATAGCCAGAAGTCATCTTTTCTGCCCCAGCTGTCAACAAGACCAATGAGATATCGTTTGCTAACGGTTTATAAGAAACGTTATGACATTCCCAAAAGAACTTCATTTTAAAGGAAAGGAAGGTTCCCCAACTAGCTCCTCTCTTGAATATGCAGATTACTTTTGAATAATTTCCTTTATTTTCATTTACTGAGTGTGAAAGCACATAATCTTTTTTTAGACTTTATTTATCTGAAAGAGTTAGAAAGAGAGGGAGAGACACAGAGAGAGAATCTTCCATCTGCTAGTTCACTCCCCAAATGGCCGCAGTGGCTGGAACTGGGCCAGTCTGAAGCCAGGAGCCAGGAGCATCTTTTATGTCTCCGAGGCGGGTGCAGGGGCCCAAGGATTTGGCCCATCTTCCACTGCTTTTCCAGACCATTAGCAGAGAGCTGGATTGGAAGTGTAGCAGCTGGGACTTGAACTGGCGACCATATGGATGCTGGCACTGCAGGCACAATGCCAGCCCCATGATCCCTTAAGAGTAAAGGTTTGGCACGTAAATGTCCTGAATTTCAGCAGCAAAAAGAATCGAATAAAGTCAGTACCTTGGCACAGACACAAAATGCTGGAAATGGGAACGCAAAAGCTCAGGATACCCATGAGGCCGGGCCCAGCCACTGTGGCCGGGTCTCAGGGAAGCACCCAGACCCAGCTGACTCTCCCAGGCATGAAGCTCTCAAAGTTCCTCATCATCAGACTCACTCCTCCGCCGTTGCTCCGCCACATTATCATGATGTCTTTTCTTTGCTATTTGATGCTGTTCTAAGTTAAGATCTTCGACAATCAGCATGATTTTGACCTTTACCTTTCTATGGTATGAGGCCAGTTTTAAATGCAAATATAAGAACGTTTCACTCATATGTACATGGAATCATCAATATCACAATTAGACTTCACAGTTCTCGTAGGCAAGCAAATTTCCCTACCGGAACAGTCAAAATGCTTCCTACAGCCAACTCAACATCACTTCTTGGCCCGTGAGCATCTCCACCAGCACTCTCTGCTTTTCACCTGCTGATGAGTGAGGAAGGACTGGAAGGGAAAAAAAAACAAGGATCTCCCTGTCTTTTTTCCTTTCCTTCAATGTCATCAATTTCAGTGCGAATTGTTGGCCATACAGGGAAGTTGCATGAATACAAAAGGAGAGGATGGGATTCCCTGGTCAATCATCTTTCCTGAAATATGCTAATCTTTGTGCTTTCAGAGGAGGGTCTGGTTCTCATGGAGAATGTGGCCTCTTGGTGGTTCAGTCTTCAACATCACACCGTTGCACCTGCTTTGAGTCAGCAAATGGACTCGCACTCATCTGGGTTGACTGGATCTGAGCTATGCGGCACTGTGAACACTAGCGGTAAATGGGATGACAAGGAATGGCAGGCATGCATACTTCACCTATCGCAAAGACGAGCTGAATGCAAATTTCTAGATAGTGACAGCAGAGGACTGAATCAGGCACTGGGTTGTCTTCATGGTCACGTGGTCTGGAAATGGGAAACGGTGACCCTTGCCTGAGCCCCAGCTGTGTCTGCTCCTGCTGTTACAGCTGATGACCTCTCCCTGTCTTTGGCATGTAGCTTTTTTACCATCTGCCGCCTCTAGAGTCTGAATCAGGTCAAAGCTGGAGTCAGGAGCTGGAACTGAGTATCAAACTCAGATATTCTGGTATGGGACATGGGCGTCTTTTAACTGTACCGTGGCCACGTGGCTAAACCTCCACCCCCAAAAGAATAGTTCTAAGTGGCTTAAAGTATATCAGGTCACTTGAGGATGTTCAGTGGGCATTAAGACAGTACACAGGTGCTGGTGCTGTGGTGCAGCAGGTAAAGCTGCCCCCTGCCGTGCCAGTTGGAGTCCCAGCTCTTTGCTATGGCCTGGGAAAGCAGTGAAAGATGGCCCAAGTCCTTGGACCCTTGCACCCATGTGGGAGACCCAGAGAGAAGCTCCTGACTCTTGGCTTTGGATCCGCTCAGCTCTGTCCATTTTGTCCCTCTAGGGAGTGAACCAGCAGATGGAAGAACTTTCTCTCTCTCTCTCTCTCTCTCTCTCTCTCTCTCTGCCTCTGTAGCGCTTTCAAATAAATCTTAAAAAAAAAAAAAAAGAGAACAGTATGCAATGACAGGAGGCAGCACAAATGAGCTATGTGGTGGTTCAGGGGTGAGCGTGTGATGCATTCCCATGCAGTAGTGGGTTCCAGAGCAGAACACAAAACAGCTGATGGCAGAAAACTGCTCTGAACTCATCAATGTGGCAAGCAAACAATGTCTGGAAGCACTGTCTTTAAAGTCAGCTATAGTTATTTCACGTAGAAGTCACTGGAGTTGGAGCCAAGGCAGATTCATGAACCCATCCTGCACACTTCCTCATAACTATTATTGAAATCCTGCAATATAATAACCAGTTACCGAAACAGCCTATGTAATCCATAGCAAGCCAGGGAGTCTGGGGACCCTTGCCATTTAAGGAGGAGACTTTTTACTTTTCACCTTTTGGTGGTTTTGCTATTGACCCCAGATTCCTTGACTCACTTGCAAGTAGATTGACAAGAGGTAGATGTGCAGCCCATACAAGGTTTACTGGGATTTATGCTTGAGCACAAGGAAGGAGGCAGGGAGGCAGAGATTCTGCCTACCAGCTCTCCGATGGCAGCTGAACAGGCATTTTTGGGGGGTTGGAGGGGCCTGGTACTTCCAGTTCAGCTCACGCACTCCAGCTCACACCCAGCTTGGTGTTCTGGGCAGGTGCTGTTGGCTTTTGTTTTTCCTACCACCATCCCAGGAGGGTCATATTTTGGTCACACGGGGCTATTCTGAGCACCTGTGCAGGCTGGAGCACCAGCAAGGCAGTAGCAGGTCTCCTTGCTCCTGGTTGGTTTGAAGCTGGAGATAGCGCCACAGTTAGGTCAGGGGATGGATACACCTCAGGCCAGGAGAGGCTTGATTCAGCAAGTCCTACTTCTACCCTGTCTCTGTTTGATTTTTTTTCCCTATGTGCATTTTGGTTTTAATTCGGTGGGGAATGCTATGGTAGACCCTCTGCAGATACGTCTCATTTGTACCCACAGGATTTTACTAAATGGAGGAGACTGAGGGCTCACACAGAGATCAATGTCTTTTAAAGAATGTATCACTTATATTTCCACACAGGGCCACATGGGGAGCACCAGGGTTGGATCAGACTTGACTGGGGTTTCTGTAGGAAAGGAGAGAAAGGGCGAGGGAAGCAGCTTAGGACTGGTTAGTTTGAATAACCCTTCCAGGCTCTGGGCTATCCAGGTGATAGTGGTCCAATGCCTGGCCCTGGAATGATTTAGGGCAGTGGGAATCCTGGCTGGTGCAGAGTTAGAGGGCTATGGTTACCTTGCAAATGCAAAGTTTGCTCCCATGTCTGTAGAATATTGCCATCCTTAGGAATGAGCTGGGCCAGGGAGGAGAGGTCCTCCCCCTTGTCAGTAAGGCCCCCCAATGCCAGAACATCCACAATACAATTAGAAAACACCGTTAATATAATTGGCCTCATGATGAACAGATGCCAAGAAAAAAATCTAAGAAAGTGTAGTGTGAACAAGATGATAAAAATGTGATTTGATTTTCTGCACTTAAATATGACTGGATTAAATACACAGTTTTGTGAATCCTACTCTTGTGATAGCAGTGGGTACAATGCAAATGTTAGACGAATGCAGGATTTGCACATCAAACAGTGCAGTGTTGTTGTCTGCTGAAGCCCATATAAGAGAGTTCAATATTTCTGATGAAGCAGTGTTAGGCAAGACTGCATACACCAAAGAAAAACTCACGTGGATGGAAACTGATTGGGTTGTGCTTGCTTCCGGGGCAGGCAGTGGGGGTGGGGGGTGGGGGCGGGGTGGGGGAAATACATGCAGGGAGATTTTTAAAAATGAGTTCCTAGTGGAATAAAGAATGTCAACAGTTTTCCAAGGGTCTGCAAGCTAACCACAGCTTGCTGCACGCGTGTACAGGGTGTGATGTTGAAGACTGAACCACCAAGAGGCCACACTCTCCATGAGAACCAGACCCTCCTCTGAAAGCACAAAGAATCTCGTATTTCAGGAAAGACAATTGACCTTTCATGGAAAGAAATTACAACTGCTTTCTTCATCACTCTGCACTAATCCACCGCAATTATTTCATACAAAGAGGGAAATGCTGTCCTTAGTTTTATTAATTATATTCTCCTTTGAAAAGGATAAAAGAACTTTTTTTCATTTAAAGAAGTTGCCTTTATTGAGAAACTGCAGATGTGGTTAAGGAATTCTTGCACCTAACCATGGAGAAGGAAATATGTCCAAGGTCACAGCAGCAGTGACTGTGAAGACAAATTAATGGAAACAATTAAATTTCTCTCAACAAAGCAATTTATACAATGAAATAGAACAAAGAAATTAAAATAAATCTATTAAATTTACATGTATTAACATAGAGGGAACTAAAAAACAATGTTGAGCAAAAATTGCAGATATACCAGATGCTACAGATGTCATACAGGTAACATTTTAAAATCCATGAAAGATACTGCATATTATTTATGGGTCCAGTGTAATAAAACTACACATATGTGGATTGGCTACACTCCAAATACAAGGGAATGGTTGCCTCACAAGAGGGTGGAAAATGTGCATCAAAACAGAAAAACAGAGAACTTCATCTGTAATAATAACAGTATTATTAAATTAAAAATAAAATATGATTACATTAATTGCTTGAACGAAGACGTTGAAGCAAATGTAAAATATCAGCATTTATTCATTTGGGAGGCTGGAGCATGGGTGTTTGTTATATTACATATCATACTTTCAAGCATGTTAATTTAAAAAACTACAAGCAAAACAAGAATATATGTTGGCCCAGCCACCAAAAAAAAATTAGGAATGCACTTAGTACTATAAAGCACTAGAATAAAAGTAGTGCATGCAATAACTTGAAAATTTAATGAGCATTTCAAAGCGGTGATCATTTTGATTTTGATCAATTGAATTATCAAGAAAGCAGACAGAATTAACCAGAAGTAATGAAAATGAGCAAATAAAAAAACTGAGTAAAAATATATACTAGATTTCATTGAATGAAAAGCCATTACGGTCCAATGTGTCATATTGTCATGTACCACAAGGGGGCACAAGGTGGAGGCAAACATCAAGGTAGGGATGAACATCACTGCAGGTATGCAAATACAAAATTAAAAATGCATGAAGTGTGGCTCTTTTGGCTCTCTGGGCACCACCACCGTGGTTGGTAAGAACAAACACCTTACAAAAGGTGGCAAAAAGGGAGCCAAGAGGAAAGCGGTGGACCCATTTTCTAAGAAAGATGGGTATAATATGAAAGCACCTGCTATGTTCAACATAAGAAACATTGGAAAAACACTAGTCATGAGGACTGAAGGACCCAAAATTGCATCTGACAGTCTCAAAGTCGTGTTTTTGAAGTGAGTCTTGCTGACCTACAGAACGATGAAGTTGCATTTAAAAAATTCTAGCTGAGTACTGAAGATGTTCAGGGCAAAAACTGCTGCCTGACTCCCCTGGCTGGATCTTCCCTGTGACAAAATGTGCTCCATGGCCAAAAAATGGCAGAGCATGACTGAAGCTCATGTTGATGTCAACACTACCGATGGTTATTTGCTTTGTCTGTTCTGTGTTGGTTTTACTTAAAAAGGCAACCATTAGATACGGAAGACTTCCTGTGCTCAGCACCAACAGGTCCGCCAAATCCAGAAGAAGAGGGTGGAAATCATGACACGGGAGGTGCAAACAAATGACTTGAAAGAAGTAGTCAATAAACTGATTCCAGACAGCACTGGAAAAGCATTGGAAGGCTTGCCGATCTCTCCACAACATCTTCGTTAGAAAAATAAAGATGCTGAAGAAGCCCAGGTTGACGTTGGGAAAACTCATGGAGCTTCATGGTGAAAGCAGTAGCTCTGGAAAAAGCCACTGGGATGGAGACACGGGCTGAAGTTGAACAAGCTGATGGATATGAACCACCAGCCCAAGAAACTGTTGAAAATTTAGACTTTAATAGTGACAAATAAAGTCCTATTTGTGATGGTTTGCTTATGAAAAAAAATGAAGTGTGAATTAAAATCGACAAAATGTAATCGGCTGGTGTTCTGGATTTCCGTTGCAAATTAACCCAATAAAGAAGGCACAGAACCTTTACAAGAAAACCTCTCTGAAACGCTCATGAAACGAGAGTTAAATAGAGAGAAACTCCATATTTACAGTTGGTGTGACTTAAAATTGCGAAGAGTCCACGTCTCCCTCTATTAATCTGTAGGTTTAATGCAATTATCAGCAAAATTCCAGTGAAGATATTTAAGAGATGTAAGAACTGTATTCTCAAGTTTATATGGAAAAAAGTTGAAAGCAATTTTAATAAAGAACGGAAGAATCATCAGAAACTGCTGCTCTAAGAGCTTGCATAGGCAGAGGATGATCGGACCCAAGCAAGAAGCCCAGAAGTTTGATTGATATCGACAGATAATCAAATTTGCCAGTGCCTGAGGCCCTTTCAGCAAGCAAAAGGGGGAAGGGAGAAGAAGTGAGTGCATTCAAAGGTGACCTTGTTCACTTGGGAGAGGAAATCCTCCCTAGAGAATTTTGTCTCCCTCATATTATTCACAGTGTACCACATGGCCAAGCACTGCTGCAAGAGAACCTGAGAAAATGTGTGTTTAGGGCAGGGTCCGTGGCTGACCCAAGCACAGCTGGAGTTCCCGCTACTACAGAAGGAAGGAGGAGGGTAGACTGAACACTAATTAGGTGAGTCTGCTCTAAGGGAAGACCTCATCTTCAAGTAACAAGTAAACAACAGAACCACCAGTGTACACAAGTCATACGGACTGATCATGAAACAGGATTGGATAGAGTAGAACGAGAAGGAATAAAATAGAACAGAAAGCTCAAAATTGACACATGTATTAGTTGATAGACATGGCCCCACAAACCAGCAAAGAAGACATGAATCATTCAATGTATGGTTTTTGGAAATCAGCCCATTGTATGTAGAAAAATAAAGTTGGAACTTTGTCACCCATATATAAAGGTGACTTCCAAATGGATGAAAGACCTTGGTGTGAAAGATAAAGCCGTAAAGTGAACGGCAGTATACGTTAAGAGATTTGTTTACTACTTTGGGATGAGGAAGGACTTCTTTTAAGATCACACGAGAGGAAAAAAGGATAAATGGATATGACTACATGAATACTATGGATTTCTATTCAATGAAGGATACAATAAGTAATATTTACAGTTGGGTGACAGGGAGAAGATACTGTCAACATTTAAAATGGATGGGGGTTAATATTTAGTAGCACTATCCAATAGAATCTTCTGTGATGTTGAAAATGTCCTTCTGTATTTCCCAATATGGTGCCACTACCACATCAGGTTATGCACACTTGAAATGGAGTAAGTGCAACTTAAGAACTGAACTCTTAATCCTAATTAATTTATATTTAAGGAGCCACATGTGGCTGATGGCTGCCTATTGAACAGTGCAAAACTACAGTATGTACAAAGGTGGCCATCATGATGTTGCCATGACCATAGAAGTGGGAATGGAGGAGTAAAATGCAGTGGAGGTACATTCTGGAATACTCTGCTACTCTCAGATGTAATTAGCCTGTACTACATACAGCAACATGGCTAGAAGTTAAATCTAGGGCCTCGTCTTTAGTGCAGTGCAGTGGGTCAAGCCTACCTGCAATGACAGCCTGCCATATCAGAGCACTGACCCAAGTCCCAGCTGCCCTGCTTCTCATACAGCTCCCTGCTAATGTTCCTGGGAAAGCAATGGAACATGGCCCATGTGCCTGGGTTCCTGCCACCCATGTGGGAGACTCAGAGTTCTGGGCTCCTGGCTTCAGACGGCACCAGCCCTGGCCATTGTGGCCACCTGGGGAATAAACCAGCAGATGGACGCTCTTTCTCTGTCTCTCTATCACTCTGCCTTTCAAGATAAATACATATTTCTTTTTTAAAAAGAAATTAAAAATCTAGTGTTGATGAGGAAGATATGAAGTAGATTTACATGTGTAGTATAAGCCTACTAATATATGTTCAAGGTCAACACATACAGAAACAGTATTGTATCTTCAAAGATGCTTACGTATATCCAAAGCCATGTACCAAACATGATATTTTTGGTACCTGTGAAGTAAGGGTGAAAGGACATAGAAAAGCAGGGATGAAGGAGAAAAAAGAGAGGACAATGACAAAGAAGAGAGATGACATGCCCTCCGTGAAGTAGGATTGTCTTGGCCCTCTACCCTTGGTGCCATGGGAGGACAGAGGAAAATATGGTCTGGTGCTTGAATTTCCTGGGTCCTTCAACCGCTATTTATGAATTTTATTAATACTGAGCATAGTTTTTTATTTGACAAGGCAGAGATCTCTCAGCCACTGGTTTACTCCCCAAATGCCCACAACAGCCAGGAGACTGGAACTCTGCCCAGGTCTCCCATAAGGGTGGCAAGGACCCAAGTAGTTGAGGGATCACCAACTGTCTCCAAGGGTGTGCATAAGCAGGAAGCTGGAACAAGAGAGCGGAGCTGGGCCTCTGCTCTCATATAGGATGTGAGCATTCCAAGTGGTGTCTTAACCCCTTTGCCAAATGCCTGCTCCCAGGTACTGGGCATATTTTGAGCTAAACAGAAGCAAATTCTGGGTTCTGCTGCCTCTGTCAGAGCTTCCTTTAAACATCAGCATGTTTATAACTCATCACATGTGCTCTGCGAGTTTCTGTACTCTGCACCAGCTGCTGTTGCTTTTGCACACCAGACTATTTGATGTCCCACTGAAGGATTTCCCTAAAGTTCAGGATGCTTTGTGAAGCCTGTATTGTAGAAAATGTCTGAATGTTGAGTGGAAACTACGGGAATTGATGAACAAAAAGGCCAAGAAGAACAGAGCCTGGGACAATCTGCAGGCAGTCGGGCACAGCTCTGCAAGCAGGTTCATACGCTGTCCTTGCAGAAGAGGGTCTCAGCTGTGTGTGTCCTTTTATCCCATGCACCTGAAGTGACTTTCAGCATTGTGTGCCTGAGCCTGGAATTTCATCCCTAATAATTTTGAAGAGTTTTTAAATTCTCACTCTCCCTCCACCTTCTTCTCTGTTAGAATTGTGCAGGAATAGATTTGGTGTGTGTGGTGGCGGGGTGGGGGGAGGGGAGTTCTTTCTGTGAAAGTTGATCTTATAAATCATTCCCAAATTGAAAAGCGTTCAGAGCTGAGAAGTTGGACACTTGTATTTTACTACACTTTCCAGACGATATCAACAATCTTTGTAAATTATCTTCTTGTGTTTTACTGTTTTCTAAAATACATTAATGACTACCCCCAAAATAAAGTGTCTAATTACAAAACTATATTTTTAAAGGTGTATTTGTTTACTTGAAAGGCAGAGTTATAGAGAGAGAGGGGGAGGGAAGGAGATGGAGAGAGGGATCTTCCATCCGCCGGCTCACTCTCCAAAAGGCCACAATGGCTGGAGCTGGGCCAGTTTGAAGCCAGAAGCCAGAAGCCAGGAGCTTCTTCCAGTTCTCCCATGTGGATGCAGGGGCCCAAGGACTTGGGCCATCTTCCATTGCTTTCCCAGGCCATAGCAGAGAGCTTGGTTATAAATAGTGCAGCCAGGACTTGAACCAATGCCCATAGGAGATGCCAGTGCCACAGGAGTTGCTTTACCTGCTGCACCACAGCACCAGCTCCCAAAGCTATATTTTTAAAATAGTAGAAAGGAATATCCATATGGACTTCCACACCACAGACCAACCAGCAGTTACTTCATTTTATCGCATATAAAGCTTCTTCTCCAAATAAGAATGAGTCTTCACCCCTGGCAACACTGACATGTTAACAGAAATTTTATGTATGGGAATGCCTTTTCATTTACAATCCCATTATTATCAGTTACCACCCTACCTTCAAAAAAATCAAATTGAAATCTAAAACATGGCTGACAAAGGCTCTTGAAAACTTGAGTGTTATGGGCCTTTGATGCAGTGGCTAAGACACCATGTGGGACTCCCACACCCTGTATCAGAGTGCTTGGGTTCCAGTTCCAGACTACTTCCAATCCAACTTCCTGTATTATGCATGACGGAGTCAGTGGATGATGACTTGTGTCCCTGTCACCCACACTGGGAAACTTGGGTTGAGTTCTGGGCTCCTGGCTTCAGCCTGGCCCAACACCAGTTCTTGTACGTATTTGGAAGTGAATGGAAGATCTCTCCCTCTTCCTCTTCCTCTCCCTCTCCCTCCCTCCCTCCCTCCCTCTCTTTCTCTCTCTCCCTCCCTCCCTCTTTCTGCCTTTCAAATAAACACAAATAAGTTTCAAACAATTAAACAGTTTTAAGTATTTAAGTTTCAAAGAACAGATGAGCTTTAGCAGTTTGATTAATATCAAACTCAGAATTCAAAATACACGCACATAAATAAACTTAGTTTCTTCACTGAAAACATTGTTTTTGCATTTTCCAAGTATAGTAAAGGAAAAAGGTCTGGAAAGAATCCAATCCATGGCTGAGTTTTGAAAGATTTCTAGGAAATGTTTTCCCCTTGGCAGCCTCCAGAACTTGAGAAATCAGTTACAACACTTGCACCAAGGAGAATCTTTGTGGGTTTTGTATTTTTTTTTTTTTGGTTTGTTTTTTGCTCATTGATGAATGCCATTGGCCACATATAAGAGTACATATGATACGCAAAGATACAAATATGAAGATACTTCAAAAGGTTAATGGAAAAATAGAACTAGAAGTTCAGGGATTGGTGTGGTGGTGCAGAAGTTAAGTCACTTGGGACACCCACATCCCATGTCACAGTGCCTGGGTTTCCAGGTCTGCCTCTGCTTCCCACCCGGCTTCCTGCTAATGTGTACCCTGAAAGGCAACAAGTGAGGGACCAAGTAGCTGCTTCCCTGAGGGACACCCTCATTTAGTTCTGGACTCTGTTTCCCCTCACTATTGTGGGTATTTGGAGAAAGAGCCAGTGGATGGAAGTCTTTCTGTCTGTCTCTGTCTCTGTCACCCTGCCTTTCAAATACTTAAATAAAACTTTAAAAAAGCTTTTTTTGCAAAAAATTTTTAAATCCACACATATAGAGAGTCTTCCAAAAGTTCATGGAAATGAGTATTATGAAGGCTATGCATGGATTTCAATTTTTATGCACTAAAATTTATTTTAATTCCACTTTCCACGAACTTTTGAAGTTCTCTCAGAGATGTAAGGTCTATATATTTTCTGCTGTGTGTTAGGCAGTGTTCCAGGCCCTGGGAATGCCATGCCCATGAGCCTTTATAGTGCGTATGATCCAGAAAAGGAAAACAGACAACTAAGGCATCATAAGCACTCCACTAAGGCAAGTAAGACACACTGGGGGAGCTCACAGCTGACTACACTGAGTTAACAGTTCAAGCAGGCTTGCTGGATAAAGAAATAGGCAGAGCACTAAAGGTGAGTCAGTCTCATTCCTATGAAAACAAAAGCATGAGAGGAATGTGTTCCATGCATGGGGTGTGGTGGGCAGGCAGGGATGAGCAGGAGATGAGGTTGAAGGGAGAAAGTTACAAACAGAGCATGAGATGAGGTGGATACTTTAGAAGCATCACTGTGCCTGCAAGATGGGTGTGGGAGACAAATAACTGCCAGAATCCACAGGCTGAGCTACAGTAGAGCAGTAAGGATAGAAAGGATTTCCATGACAGAGAAACCCGCAGGCTGATGAGCTGTTTGGAGCAGGTGGGCTGGGAGAAGAGCAGCTGAGCCCAGACCTGAGGTGAAGCTTACACACAATGCTGCTAAGCAGTTATGTGCCAGGCCACTGTGTTACTCAGGCTCTCTGACACTAGCTGCTGTTACAACCTACAATCTTCATGGCTTAGCCCAGTAAATATTTCTTTCTCTCTCCCCTTCAGTCCAAAAGTGGGCTGGGAGGTAGCAGGTTCTGTTCCACACAGTCAGTCAAGCAAGGATCCAGGCTGACAGGGGTAACTGGTCTTTAATTCCTAAGCCAAACAAGGGGTGAGAGATTAGGTAAAGGAAGCACGTTTGCTGTGCCTGGCTTCACATCAGACAGAACACTTTGGCTCCACTCCTGGCTCACTGGCCAACCCGCTAGGGAAGCTGGCAAGTGAGGCTGAGCTGTGAGCCCACGAGCACCAGGGAACAGGCCTGGGTAGCCCATGGCGTCATCTCTGCTCTGGGCAGCAACCAAAATGGATGCAAAACGGAGCTCCAAATTGGTAGATGCCATTCGAGTGCAGAAGGCTTTGTTTGCACCCTCACTCTGGCCTGCAGGGAGTCCTACGGGAGTGCGTGTTTCACAGCTGTGCATTTTCACTCGCACCTGGGCAGGCCTCATCCTGCCGCACAGCCCTGGGAGTCACCACTGTCTGGCCTCCCACAGTTCTGCCACTACATTGGCTTTCCCCGTATTCTCTCTCAGCAGACTGTCTACTGTCTCAACCAAGAGGACCATACTATCCAATTGCTATTCAACCAATTGCTCCAAAACTCATGGAGTGAACAACCATTTTCCTTGCTTCTCGTGGTCTCTGGGGGTCCAGAACTCACTCAGGAGAGCGTGGGGGTGGCCACAGCTGAGGCCTCTGATGGAAGACGTGCTGCTGTGGGGGTGCAGGCATCTGAAGCTTGTTCACTCATGTCTGGGGTTGGTGCTGCTGCCCCCAGGCCCTCAGCTCCTCTTCACGGCAACCCCTCCACATGGGCTTTGTGCTCAGCCTCACTCCTTCCCCAGCGGCGGCCTGGCTGGGTCATCCTCCACCACAAATGAACGAGCGACTAAACGACTCAATCCCACGTTGCCGTTAAGAAGCCCTCTTCTTGCCCAGCTCCTAGCCCACTGGCACTTTATCTCCTCCGTAAAAGCAACTCAGCCATGGCGAATTAACGAGGCTTCTTTGTGTTCTCAGTGGCAGAACTGAACTCGCACTAGTTCAAGTGGACAAAAAATCATTGTCTTGTGAAAGTGAACAGCACCGGGCTTGCAGGGATTCAGTCATAGCTGGATTCAGGCATCGAGAGGAGACCTTTCCCCCTTTCCATTTCCTGGCTCTGCGTACACTCAGCACGGCTCTCTCCTGGTGAGCAGAGCGCCCCCAGCGTCGCCGCTCCGATGCTCTCCAGCCCTTGTGATCTCAGGAGACGAGCTCTCTGTGTTCTCCTCTTAGCATCCCTAAGCAGCCTGCACGAAGGGTTCTGGGCCTCCCCGGCTCAGCCGCCCCGCCTGGGCCAGTCGCTTTCCAAGTAGATGGGAAACTGCGATCGCCCAGCCTGAGCTAGAGGCAGGTGGCTGGCTGCTGCTTCGCTAGTTCCTGACTAGAACAGACAAGGACTCTGATACCGGGAGGCAGGGGCGAGCGGATGCAAAAGCAACAGCCGTCACCAAAGCTGGCATTTTTAAAAATTCTTATTTTTTTTAAGAGCCAGAGAGAATGAGATAGTGAGACACAACAAAGAAACAGAGACATACCCCCTGTATGCTGGCTCACTCCCCAGATGGCAGAAAGAATGGAGCTGGGGCAGGCCAAAGCTGGGGTTGGGAACTCAGTCCAGGTCTCCCACGTAGTGCTGGGACCCCATCACCTGCTATTTCTCAGGATCTGAATCAGCCGGAAGCTAGAATCAGGAGCCAGAGCTCCTGATTGGAGGAGGAACTCCAATATGGTATGTGGGCTTCTTTGTTTATTGGTTTTAAGAGCTCTTTATTTGAAAGGCAGAGTTACAGACAGAAAAAAAGAGAGATGTCGAGAGAGAGAGAGATCTTCCATCCTCTGGTTCACTCCCCCAAATGACCACAGTGGCCAGGGCCAGGCCACGTCAGTCAGGAGCTTCATCCGGGTCTCCCATGTGGATGCAGGGTCCCAGTCACTTGGGCCATCTTCCACTGATTTCCCAGGCACATTAGCAGGAAGCTGGACTGGAAGTGGAGCAGGCAGGACTCAAATCAGCGCCTGTATTGGATGCTGGCGTCACAGGCTGTGGCTTAACCTGTCATACTACCAAGCCAGCCCCAGTAGGTAGGCTTCTTAACTGCCAGATCAAATGCCCACTCCAAGAGTAGAATATTTTAATTCCTCATCAGACTGTGGTCTGGAATCTTGGTAGAGCTGAAAGGAAGAAAAATCAGCTTAGGAAAACCCAGGGAGCAGCCTCCTGGGCTCCTGGCTTTCAAGTGGGATGCCTGAAGCATTTCCATGTCCTGAGCCTGAATGTCACATTCTTTCCATGTCCACAGCCTCCCTGGGGTCCTATCTCTGGACTAGCATGGTTTCCCTTCAGTCTTTACAGGGCTTGCAGGTCTCCAGGGGAAAAGCGAAATTTAGTGTGCAATCTCCTGTGAATTAAATCACGGAGGAAAACAGCCCCCCTTAGCACATCCTGTTGGAGTCTGGGCTATAAGTACACGTGTAGGAGCTTTATGGCCTCATATCACAACTTGTATTAGCAGTTCCATTAACATCGCCAGTCATGAGCCATAAACTTAACTGAGTGCATCCTTGGACTCTGATCAAACTCTCTAGCCACTGGTTTTCCTATAAATCTTGCAAAACACGTTTGTGTAAAATAAGTTGCAACTCACTTGGTTTTGGCTTAGCCCCTGCATTGTCTAAGGGTAGGACCATAGCTGCTCAGAACTGTGGGTCCCAGGTCCCAGGACTCGGGACTCAGGGCCTGCGCTTCCTTTCCCTCTTTCTCTCTGCCTCTTAAATAATTTTTAAAATGTAAGTGCAAGCTGTCAGGAACATCTGGAAACCTGTATCAGATTCTGAACCTAAATTATTAACAAGATCTCAAAATGACTACACTGAGTTTGTGTCCTGACCGTGGTGTTTTTTGTTTGTTTGTTTGTTTGTTTGTTTGTTTTTTGACAGGCAGAGTGGACAGTGAGAGAGAGAGAGACAGAGAGAAAGGTCTTCCTTTGCCATTGGTTCACTCCCCAGTGGCCGCTGCGGCCGGCGGCTGGGGCACCGCGCTGATCTGAAGCCAGGAGCCAAGTGCTTCTCCTGGTCTCCCATGTGGGTGCAGAGCCCAAGGACCTGGGCCATCCTCCACTGCACTCTCAGGCCATAGCAGAGAGCTGGACAGGAAGAGGAGCAACCGGGACAGAATCCAGCGCCCCGACCGGGACTAGAACCCGCTGTGCTGGAGCCGCAGGTGGAGGATTAGCCTAGTGAGCTGTGGCACTGGCCCCCATATTTTTTTTAATTTATTTTATTTATTTGAAAGTCAGAGTTACACCAAGAGAGGAGAGGCAGAGAGTGAGTGATGTCTTGCATTCATTGGTTCACTCCCCAGAAGGCCACAACGGCCACAACTACACTGATCCAAAGTCTGGAGCCAGGAGCTTCCTCCGGTCTTCCCATGTGGGTGCAGGGGACCAAGGACTTGGGCCATCTTCTACTGCTTTCCCAGGCCACAGCAGGGAGCTGGATCAGAAGTGAGGCAGCTGGAACTTGAACCTGCACCCATATGGGATGCCAGCACTGCAGGCAGTGACTTCATTTGCTACACCACAGCACTGGCCCCTGACCATATTTTTTTTAAAAGATTTATTTTATTTATTGGAAAGGGTTACAGAGAGAGGTAGAGATAGAGAGAAGTCTTCCATCTGCTAGTTCACTCCCCAAATGTCTGCAATGGCTGGAGCTGAGCCAATCCAAAGCCAGGAGCCAGGAGCTTCTTCTGGGTCTCCCACACAGGTGCAGCAGTCCAAGGACTTGGCCCATCTTCCACTGCTTTCCCAGGCCATAACAGAGAGCTGGATTGTAAGTGAGAAGCCAGGACTTGAACCAGTGCCCATATGGGATGCTGGCTGTGCAGGCCAGGGCTTTAATCTGCTGTGCCTCAGTGCTGGCCCCCCAATCATATTTTTAAAAGCAGCACTGCGATATTCTGATGAACCTACCAGGAGAATGTGTTGATATCTTCAAGAACATTAAAAAAACAGCCAAAGGAAAGTAAATCTTTATTGATGTACTGATTTGAGTCCCATTGTCAACTCCAAAAAGTTGAAAATCCTTAAACTTTCAGAGCCCAATGTGGCCGTAGGTGGGCTGACCCAGGACAGCAGGTGTTGATGGGGGAGATGGTTAATAAAACTTCTCACAGACAGAATGGAAAAGAGTGGGCAGAGCTAATCTAACATCCAGTTACAGGCAGGCACCATTTGGGCTGCTCTTTAAAATGAATTCACTCTGGCCAGCGCCGTGGCTCACTAGGCTAATCCTCTGCCTGCGGCGCCAGCACCCCGGGTTCTAGTCCCGGTTGGGGTGCCGGATTCTGTCCCAGTTGCTCCTCTTCCAGGCCAGCTCTCTGCTGTGGCCCGGGAGTGCAGTGGAGGATGGCCCAAGTGCTTGGGCCCTGCTCCCGCATGGGAGACCAGGAGAAGCACCTGGCTCCTGGCTTCGGATTGACACAGTGCGCCAGCCCTAGTGGCCATTTGGGGAGTGAACCAACGGAAGGAAGACCTTTCTCTCTGTCTCTCTCTCTCACTGTCTAACTCTGCCTGTCAAAAAATAATAATAATAAAATGAATTGGCTCTGACATCTTGAACAGAGTCACCTATCAAGGTACAGTGAGCTCCACTTAGCACCTTAAAGGTCACCAGCACCCAGGAAGCCAAGACTCCTGGGTTCCCGCTTCCAGGATCTGTCCCACAGCTCTGAGCCCAGCAGAACCCTCCCTCCACCTCCCTCAGGAGCCGCAATTCCCTCTCTCCCTTCAGTCTCTCACCTTTCCAACCCAACAAGTGACATGTCTGCCCATGCATGAAGCTTTTCTGGCCCCCCAGTATACATGGCCTCTATAAGATAATATTGGATGTGAAAGTTACTTATTTATGTGCAAATCCTATTTTTCCCACCACACTAGGATCTTCTGATTAAAAAGACTGTGGGACCTGCTCTTAAGTTCTGAGCTCTCCCTGGAGGCTGTCATGTAACAGGCACTTAAAAAAAAAAAAGATGTATTTATTTATTTGAAAGGCAGAGTTATACAGAGGCAGAGGCAGAGAGAGAGGTCTTCCATCCACTGGTTCACTCCCCAGGTGGCTGCAATGGTCAGACCTGTACCAATCCAAAGCCAGGAGCCAGAAGCATCTTATAGGTCTCCCACTTGGGTGCAGGGGCTCAGGACGTGGACCATCTTCTATTGTTTCCCAGGCCATAGCAGAGAGCTGGATCAGACGTGGAGCATCTGGGATTCAAACTGGCACCCATATCGGATGCTGGCACTGCTGGCAGCAGCTTTACCAGCTACGTCACAGTGCAGACCCTGTATTAGGCACTTTTAATTAATGTCCATTAAACAAATCATTAACGGTGTCAAATTCATAAGTACACCCTAGAGTTACACAGTAACTTTGAGAGCACCCCTAAATGATCCCTTTGTATTGTACCTAGAGCAATCCTGGGAGATTATCCCATTACAAGGGTAAATGTTTGGCTGAGAGTAAGCAGTTAGTGACAGGGCTGTCATCAGCACTGTACCTCAGAACTCTTGGGACTGTATTTTATGGTCACCTATCTCGGTGACTTCGTTCGTTCCCTCTGCCAGGGACACCTCGTCTTGACAGCACAGTACCACCAGATCCTGAGCTTTCTGCAAGCCCAATGCCAGGGCCATTCCCAGACCACTAAAGGCAGCATCTCTGGAGGTGGGGCTCAGGAGGAGAACTTTTCAAAGTTCCCCAGAAAATTGCCTCATGCACCAATGCTGAAAACCACTGCTCCGAGCAAACCTTTTAATTCGACTTCCTGGGCAAAGGCCCAATGCAATCAAGATTCCACCTCTCAGATCTCAACCGTTACCTTTCTCATCCTATGGAAGCTGTGGGTGGGGAGGGGGGGAGGTTCATCAGGAGCCCGGGGCAGGCTGGGGCGGTCTCTGCTGCTGACCTGCTGTGTGACTTGGGAGAACATTCCACACTTTGCACAGCCATGGCTTCAGCGGCATTTTTGTGAGACGCAGGTGCCATCAGTGGAAAGTCTAGTGAGCTGTCTGTAGTCAAAGGCTAAGGAAGACCCTCTGGCTGACGGCCGGCTGCTGGGCGGGGCCTCGGTAGCACAATGGAATCATGGGACCTGCACCATTGCAGCAGTGCTCTTGTGCATCACAATTTAGTTTCATGGAATGAATGATGTCTCAAATGCTCATGAATTAGAAAGCAACAGCACTGTGGTATACAGAGGGAACGTCCACCTAGACACCTGAGATAGGCAAGCTGTGGATACACTCAGAGAACATGCCGAAAGTGAGTTTACAAATAACTTAGATAAAATAAACCTTTAAAAAAATAACTTGGACGTTTAAAAGAAACCAAAGTCACTGAGAAATGAAAAGGCATGAACACTGAAAAAAGTAAACTTGATGGAAATGTCTTCCTATAAACTGGTTTCATATGTCTTCCAGCAGATGAGACAAATGTCCGTTGCTAGCAACTTCTTCTCATAGATACTTTAAATGACATGTAATAATTGTACTGCTGGGTGGGCTTGAAAGTTAAAATCTTTAATGAGATTACTGGAACAAATTTTAACTTCTTATAAAGAAACAAAAGCACCTATTAATGTAAAAAGTTCTGAGGTAGGTATTTGACTTAGCAGTGGCCACGCCCACATCCCGTATCAGAGTTTGATATTCGATTCTGCTGCTGCCAGGATCCAGGAACTCCATCAGCCTCTCGGACAACTGGCAGGAATGCCAGTACTTAGGCCATCATCGGCTGCCTCCCAGGGGCATTAACAGAAAGCCAGAGTAGCTGACACTCCAATCAGGCACTTGTAGGGGATGTAGACATCCCAAGCAATAGCTTTAAAAAAAAAAAAAAAAAGATTTATTTTTTTGAAAGAGTTACACAGAGAAAGAGAACGGAGAGGCAGACAGAAGAGACAGAGACAGAGACGTCTTCCATGCGCAAGTTCACTCCCCAGTTGGCCACAACCGCTGGAGCTGCGCTGATCCAAAGCCAGGAGCCAGGAGCTTCTTCTGGGTCTCCCACGTGGGTGCAACGGCCCAAGGGCTTGGGCTATCTTCTACTGCTTTCCCAGGCCATACAGAGAGCTGGATAGGAAGTAGAGCAGCCGGGACTCGAACCAGCGCCCATATGGGATGCCAGCACTTCTGGCGGCGGCTTTACCCGCTACACCACAGTGCTGGCCCCCCAAGTGATAGCCTAACTCCTCCCCTGACGTGCACACGGACAGGCTCCCTGCACGGCCACCCCGGTTCCCATGAGCTGCCTCCTGCCGATAGACCCTTCCTGGAACTGGTTTCCACCGGCAGCTGGGCCTGACTTTTACATGCTGTCTTGCTCTGGGTCTAGAGTGGTGATTTAATGACAGCAGGCGGTGCTTCTACTGTTTTTGGCTGAGGCACCATGAAAAACGTGAACGGTGCCAGGTTTCAGGGAGAGAAGACTTACACTCATAAACCTCGAGCCTTTCCAATCGGGAGAAGAATAGAGGACCAACAAACTTTCTGATTGCATTTGGTTCAGTTCCCAGGCAGCCCCTCAATTTTGCACCTTCATTCACATACTGCATTCTAAAAACTGACATCAAAATTGTCTCAGCATAAGTGATTCGTTTACATAAATAATCCAAAGAAATACACAAAGTTACTTAAGAAAAAGGTCTGGAGAGATATGGTCAGGTGGAGAGAGCTGCAGAGTTCTGGGGGTGAGGGGGTCCCACAGTCCATTTTTCGCTTTCTTACCAAGAGGTGCTCATGCAGGAGGCTGCTCCAGTGAGCTGAGTGCATTCTGTCCTCTGAATTTTCCTTCACTTCTGCCAGGTTAGCATCATCATAGCCTGCAATTATCAGTAACACTTTTAAATACATGATCTCCATCCAGTCCAATGTGGTCTGAAGCTTCATTTTGGAGCTCTTTATAAACAATGCATTTCAAAGAAATCTATGTCTTTATTTTAAATGAATATGATTTTTATACTTTATTGAAAATTCATTTATCTAAAAGGCAGAGTTGCAGAGAAACAGAAAGAGAGCAATCTTTCATCCACTGGTTCACTCCCCAAATGGCCACAGCAGCCCAGGCTGGGCCAGGCCAAAGCCAGGAGCCAGGAGCTTCATCTGGGTCTCCCATGTGGGTGGCAGGGACTCAGATACTTGACCCATCCCTTGCTGGTTCCCTGTATGAATTTGCAGGACCTGCAGTCAGGAGTCAGAACAGAGAATTGAACCCAGGTGCTCCAGTATGGGAGAAAGGAGTCCTGACCGGTGTCCCAATGTCCTAGCCAAATGCCTGCCCTGAAAGACATTTGTTAAATGTTTACTAATTTCAGAGGAAGAGTGACAGAGAGAGAGGAATTTTCCATGCACAGGTTCACTTCCCAAATGCCTGTAACAGCAGGTGCAGAACCAGGCTGAAGCCAGGATTCTGGAACTTCATCTGGGTCTCCAACACAGACGGCAGAGGCTGAAGCATTTGAGCCGTCGTCTACTCCTCCCAGAAGCATCAGCAGGAAGCTGGATATGAATCAGGTGTCCCAAGCAGCACCTTAACCTGACACACCATGCGATAACTGCTCCTTCGAAAGATGGTTAAAAAAAAAAAATAGGGGCTGGCATGATAAGCCATCACTTGCATTGTCAACATCCCATATCAAGTTCAAGCCCCAGGTGCTCTGCTTCCAATCAAACTCTATGCTAAGGTGCCTGGGAAGCAACCCATAATGATCCAAGTACCTGGGTCCCTGCCACCTACCACGTAGGAGACCAGATGGAGTTCCAGGCTCCTGGCTTCTGCTTGGACCAGCCCTCACCATTATGGTCATTTGGGGAGTGAACCTGAGGATAGAATATCTCTCCCTCTCTGTCTCTTTCTGATACCCAGTCTTTCAAATACGTCATTTAAAAAAAATTTTCCTGATACAGAAAAGGTATCAGTGCTGATGTTGGTAGCTAAAGTCAATTCAAGTTCCCTGATTTTGGTACTCAATGGTGGCAGAGAGTGCTGGTTTTTTCCTTGAACACACACACACACACACACACACACCCTTTTGTTGTTGTGAAATGTGAAATTCAACTGACCACTGTAAAGTAATTCAGTGTCATTCAATAAATCCACAATGTTGTACAACCACCACCTCTATCTAGTTCCAAAATATTTTCATCTGCTCAAAAGGAAAATAAACCCTGTACCCCTTAAATAATAATCATTCATTTATCGTGCCAGATTTGCAGCACGGTTGGGGCCGTCTTTCCTGGGAACTTATTCTGTAGTCTTTTTATAGTGGTATAATTATGTAAGGGTGCAAATATAAAAGGATAAGGCTACAGAAACAGTTTATGCCTAAATTAGCTCTTGGACATATTGTCTTCAAAGGAATGTTTTAAACCAGCCAAAAACTAACATCAACATGCTTACATTATGTGTCCAAAATTTAAAATCAAGATAATAGAGGCTGGCATTGTGGCATGGTGGATAAAACCACTGCCTGCAACACTGGTATCCCGTATGGATACCAGTGCTGCTCCTCTTCCAATCTAGCTCCCTGCTGATGGCGCAAGTCCTTGGGCCCCAGCACCCATGTGGGAGACCCAGAAGAAGCTCCTGGCTCTTGGCTTCCACCTGGCCCTGCCCTAGCCGTTGTGGCCACTTAGGGAGTGAACTAGTGGATGGAAAACCTGTCTCTCTCTATCTCTATCTCTCAGCCTTTGTCTCTCTGTAATTCTGCCTTTCAAATAAATAAAATAATAAATCTATTTTTAAAAATCAGAATAATAGGGTGCCGGTGCTGTGGCTCGCTTGGTTAATCCTCCGCCTGTGGTGCCAGCATCCCATATGGGCACTGGGTTCTAGTCCTGGTTCGTCCTCTTCCAGTCCAGCTCTTTGCTGTGGCCTGGGAGGGCAGTGGAGGATGGCCCAAGTGCTTGGGTCCCTGCACCCGCGTGGGAGACCAGGAAGAAGCACCTGGCTCCTGGCTTCGGATCGGCGCAGCGCTGGCCGTAGTGGCCATTTGGGAGGTGAACCAATGGAAGGAAGACCTTTCTCTCAGTTTCTCTCTCACTGTCTATGACTCTACCTGTCAAAAAAAAAATCAGAATAATAAGTGCATTGGGTGTTTTTATGAACTTGGAAATAGAATCAAACAATTGTGAAAATATAATTGGGTAAGTTACATATATAGTTCTTTCCCAAACCCCTGCCATTCACTCTCATCTCTAAGATGTCATTTCACCCAGCCAAGAATGACAGCTACAACATGCTTCCAAGGGTCTTGTCACTCCCAGGCTTCCTCAAAACAAAGTAAGACTCGTATTCCCTAGGTACACTGGCTGTCACGGGGCTGGCAGCGCTGCCACCGTAACCGCAGGCTGTCACATCACGTGGAGTGCTGTGTGCTCCTCGGTGACTGGGCTGGAGTGGGGTGGGAAAGATGTGACAGCTTAGGGCAGAAGGAACGAGACTGCCACACTCGAGTGGAGGCTGACCCCGGGCCTGGCTGGAGCAGAGCCAATCCCCGAGAAACAGGCTCAGAGCAGCAGTGGGGGCCTCCAGCAGCCAGCTGGCAGCAGGGAAGGGAGGCGGCCGTGGAGGAGGGGCCCCAGCAGTAGAACAGCGTTCACAACTCATATTTGGAACCACAGCTCCCAGGGAACCACCACGTGAGTGTACACTTCAACTCCGAGGCAACTGGGCAGCTACCTAGAAAGAGTATTTTTTTTTTAACTTTTATTTAATGAATATACGTTTCCAAAGTACGAATAATGGATTACTATGGCTTCCCCCCCATACCGTCCCTCCCACCCACAACCCTCCCCTTTCCCACTCCCTCTCCCCTTCCATTCACATCAAGATTCATTTTCAATTATCTTAATATACAGAAGATCAGCTTAGTATACATTAAGTAAGGATTTCAACAGTTTGCTCCCACACAGAAACATAAAGTGAAAAATAATAGATGATTTTTTTTAATGATGATGAAATCAGATCAGACCTATTGTCATGTTTAATCCCAGTGAGAGTCAAGTTGGGAGTTGATAGTTTCTTTTCTTTTCTTTTTTTTTTTTTTTTAACAGAGGATCAGTTTAGTATGCATTAAGTAAAGATTTCAACAGTTTGCACCCCCCTAGAAACACAAAGTGAAATATATTATTTGAGTACTCGTTATAGCATTAAATCTCAATGCACAGCACATTAAGGACAGAGATCCTACATGAGGAGTAAGTGCACAGTGACTCCTGTTGTTGACTTTACCAATTGACACTCCTGTCTATGGCATCAGTAATCTCCCTATGCTCCAGTCATGAGTTTCCAAGGCTATGGAAGCCCTCTGAGTTCTCCGACTCTTATCTTGTTTAGACAAGGTCATAGTCAAAGTGGAGGTTCTCTCCTCCCTTAAGAGAAAGGTACCTCATTCAGATCTGGCTGAAAAGCCCATGAGAGTATTTCAGGCATGGAAAGCCAAGACACTCTGGCAAAAGATCTCTGTGAGTGAGATCTCAGTAGAAAGAGTATTTTTAAAAGGAGCTATGTTCAAATTTAACTGATAATTATCCAAGTAATAGCAAAAGGTGTGTAATTTTTGTAGTGTAATGCAACAAGCTGAAAATACAGATGACTGAGCACAACCTTGCGTCAATACTGGCTCAGCTGGGACTGAGGCTACGGATGCACAAAGCGAAGCTTTAAACTCCCAGCATGCTGAATTCACAGCTGTGCGTCATACCCTGTGCTTTAAGTCTGCCTGCAGGAAACCAGATCCCATGGCCATTTCACCACCTCCAAACTTTTCTTTTGTTCTTTTGAATTTTATCTCCACTTACTCTGTTTTGTCCTGTTTGAGTAAAGCCATTAAAATTCTCCAGTATTAGATATCATTTATTTTAATATAAAGTACCTATATCTTCTGAAAAAAATTAAAACTTCCTTAATTTACACTGGTTAAGTCATTGTGTGTGTGTGTGTGTATATATATATATATATATATATATATATATTTCAAGTGGTTAGGATCTTTTCTTAAAGATTTATTTTATTGGGGCTGGCGCCACGGCTCACTAGGCTAATCCTCCGCCTTGCGGCGCCCGGCACACCGGGTTCTAGTCCCGGTCGGGGCGCCGGATTCTGTCCCGGTTGCCCCTCTTCCAGGCCAGCTCTCTGCTGTGGCCAGGGAGTGCAGTGGAGGATGGCCCAAGTCCTTGGGCCCTGCACCCACTTGGGAGACCAGGAGAAGCACCTGGCTCCTGGCTTCGGATCAGTGCAGTGCGCTGGCCGCAGCGGCCATTGGGGGGCCTTTCTCTCTGTCTCTCTCACTCACTGTCCACTCTGCCTGTCAAAAAAAAAAAAAAAAAAAGATTTATTTTATTGGGCCGGTGCTGTGGCATGGAAGGTTAAGCTTCTACCTGTGGCACTGGCATCCCATATGGGTCCCAGTTTGAGACCTGGCTGCTCCACTTCTGATCCAGCTCCCTGCTAATGCACCTGGGAAAGCAGTGGAAGATGCTACAAGTGGATGCCCTGCACCCACATGAGATACCTGGAAGAAGCTCCTGACTCTTGGCTTAGGTCTGGCCCACCTCTAGCAGTTGTGGCCATCTGGGAAATGGACCAGCAGACAGAAGATATCTTTCTCTTTGTCTCTCAGCATTTCAAATTTTAAAAGATTTATTTTATTTATTTGAAAGGCAGAGAGAGAGAGAGAGAGATCTTCTATCTGTGGTTCACTCCCCAAGTGGCTGCAACAGCCTGGACAGGTCAAGCTCTGAGCCAGAAGCCAGGAGCCTGGAGTTGCATCTGGGTCTCCCACTTGAATGTAGGAGTCCAAACATTTGGACCATCTTCTGCTGCTTTCTCAGGCACATTAGCAGGGAGCTGGACCAAAGTAGAGCAACTGAAATTCCAGCTGGAACGCCTATATGGGATGCTGAAATCATAAGCGGCAAATTTAACCTACTGAGCAGCAATGCTGATGCAGATTTTTTTCCTATTTTTCATTTATTTATTAAAATCTCCTTATTGGAAAAGCAGAAAGAGGTAGGAGTTGAGCCTGTTGACTCAGACATCCATATCCCATATTGGAGTACCTGGGCAAATCTGGATTCTGACTCCAGTTTTGTTTTGTTTTGTTTTGTTTTGTTTTGTTTTAAGATTTATTTTATTTATTTGAAAGAGTTACAGAGAGAGGTATAGACAGATAGATAGAGGTCTTCCATCCGCTGGTTCACTCTCCAGATGGCTGCAATGGCCCGAGCTGCGCCAATCCGAAGCCAGGAGCCAGGAGCTTCTTCCAGGTCTCCCACACTTGTGCAGGGGCCCAAGCACTTGCTTTCCCAGGCCTTAGCAGAGCTGGATCAGAAGAGGAGCAGCCTGGACCAGAACCAGTGCCCATATGGGATGCCAGTGCTTCAGGCCAGGGCTTTAACCCACTGTGCCACAGCGCCGGCCCCCTGACTCCAGTTTTATGCTAATAAAGCCCCTGGGAGGCAGAAATGATGGCTCAGGTAATTGGATGCCGGCCACCAGAGTGGGAGACCTGAATTGAGTTCCTGGTACTTCAGCCATCTGGGGATTGAACCAGGGCCATTGGAGGAGTGAACCATCAAATAGGAGTGCACTCTCTCTCTCTCTCTCTCTCTCTCTCTCTGTGTGTGTGTGTATACATGTATGTCTGTCTTTCTGCCTCTCAAACAAATGAATAATTTCTAGAAATCATGGTGGTGATTGTGGCACAGTAGGTGAAGCTTCCACTTGGCTTACCCACCGCTGCACCACAAATCCCAGTGCCTGGGCTTGAGTCCCGCCCCTGCTTCCCACCCAGCTTCTGCTAGTGCACACCCTGAGAGGCAGCAGACGTTTCTGTAGCACTCGAATCTCTGCCACCAATGAGGGAGACGCAGATGGAACTCCTGGCTCTGGGCCTCCGCCTGGCCTGACCTTGTCTATTGTGGGCTTGGGGAGTAAACAAGCGAATGGGAGGGTGGGGGTGTTTGCTTGCTCTCTCTCTCTCTCTGCCTTTAAAATAAAAATAAAGGGGCCAGCGCCAAGGCACAGTAGGTTAATCCTCTACCTGCGGCACCGGCATCCCATATGGGCGCCAGTTCTAGTCCCGGCTGCTCCACTGCCCATCCAGCTCTCTGCTATGCCTGTTGTGCCCGGTATGAGACCCTCCCCAAAACAACTCACAAAAGGCAGGCTGCATGCAACAGCCAGAGTGTGGGGAGCAACTCGGATTAGACTAAGTTACTGGAATTAAGACTTATTCTATGCATCTGCTCTCCCACAATATGGCGCTGAGAAGGGAGAAACAGCTTCTATGCAGCTGCCTCCAGTTCAACCAATAAACTGTAGGACCTGCTCCTGATTGGAGGAGAGCAGCGTACTCGGCGTGTGGATAGCAGAGTTGGGATTGGTGGAAGAGGACTATAAAGGAGGAGAGAGACAACATGCACCAGGAACATCTGAGGGAACATCTAAGAGGAACACCTGTGCAGCCCCCGAGAGAGCCGGCCGGCGGTGTGCCGCTCCCCTGCGGAAGTGGGGAAAGTGGCCAGGGGGAACCGCCCTTCCACGGAGGTGGAAGGGACGGCAGCCAACCCGGGAAGAACCAGCAGCAAACCCGGGGAGGGCCGAGCAGACGAAAGAACAGCGCAGGGTCCTGTGTCGTTCCTCCAGGAAGACGGGGAGCGACACCAGAGGATTTATTTCCAGCTAGTTGGGGCTCTCATGGGCACATACGACGCAGTGCAGTGCTAAGGCGAGATGCCCCGGCCCTCCCCCTCCCAGCATCACTACACACGTGGGGGGGTCCTTATTCCTTATATGTCAATTACCTAAATGTATGATTTTTATTGGTGCATTTGAGCAACTTAGGGGCTAGGCATCACACAGGAAGGTGGAAGAATCTAAATTCCAGGAACAGTTTCACTCCCGTACTCTTAGGCCTGTCTTTTTTGGCTTAAAATAAAGCCTGTCATGGAGGAATGGCAGTTCTCACAACAGATCCTAAAAGCTCCTAAGACCAAGATGTAGCTTGACTTTAATATGCTGCCCCATGTTTCATCACTTAATCTTAACATATTACACACTATTAAGTCTTAACTTCAAATGTACTTAATCTAAGCTAACTTATGGTTTGAATTAATTACTTATAACTGAACTCCACATGGCCTGGGAAAGCAGTAGAGGATGGCCAAGTGCTTGGGCCCCTGCACCCACGTGGGACACCGGGAAGAAGCTCCTGGCTCTTGGCTTCGGATTGATGCAACTCCAGCCGTGGCAGCCATTTGGGGAGTAAACCAACAGAAGGAAGACCTTTCTCTCTGTCTCTCCCTCTCACTGTCTGTAACTTTACCTCTCATATAAAATAAATAAAATCTTTAAAAATAAAAACATAAACTTTTTTTAAATTTTAAGAATTTGGGCCAGTGCTGTGGCATAGCGGGTTAAGCTTCTGCCTGCAGCACTGGCATCCCATATGGATGCTGGTTCTAGTCCTGGCTACTCCACTTCTAATCCAGCTTCTTGCTAATGTGCCTGGGAAAGTAGCAGAAGATCGCCCAAGTACTTGGGCTCCTGCACCCATGTTGGAGACCTGAAAGAAGCTCCTAGCTCCTGGCTTTGGCCTGGCCCAGCTCTGGCCATTGAAACCATTTGAGAATTGAACCAACAGATGGAAGACCTCTCTCTTTCTCTGCCTCTGCCTCTCCCTCTCCTTCTCTGCAACTCTGTCTTTCAAATAAATACATAAATCTTTTAAGATAATTTTTGAAAATTTTTATTTGAAAGGCAGAGTTGCAGGGAGGGCAGAGACAGGGTAGGAGAGAGAGAGAGAGAAAGGGAAAGAGAGAGAGAGAGAGAGGTCTTCCATCCACTGGTTCACCTCCCAAAGGCTGCAATAGCCAGAGCTGAGCCAATCCAAGTGCCAGGAGCTTCTTCCGGGTCTCCCACCTGGACACAGGAGCCCAAGTACTTGGGCCATCTTCTACTACTTTCCCAGGCACATTAGCGGGGAGCTAGATGGGAAGTGAAGCAGCTGGGACTCGAACTGGCACCCATATTGGGTGATGGCACTGCAGACCAGGGCTTCAACCCTCTGGGCCACAGTGCCAGCCCCAATCTTTTAAAAAACAATTTAAGAACTAGGAGTAAATCTCCAAAATATAAAACTCAATGAATATGAAATAATGTACATAGTCCTTTAACCAATAAAGAAACTGAATTTATGGGGCCAGCACTGTGGCATAGTAGGTAAAGCCACCACCTGCGGTGCCAGCATCCCACATGGGCGCCAGTTTGCGTTCCAGCTGCTCCACTTCCAATCCAGCTCTCTGCTGTGGCCTGGGAAAGCAGTAGAAGATGGCCCAAGTCCTTGGGCCCCTGCACCCGTGTGGGGGACCTGGAGGAAGCTACTGGCTCCTGGCTTCAGATCAGCACAGCTCCGGCCTTTGCAGCCAACTGGGGAGTGAACCAGCAGATAGAAGATCTCTCTCTCTCTCTTTCTGCCTCTCCTTCTCTCTCTGTAACTCTGACTTTCAAATAAATAAATCTTTTTTTTTTACAGGCAGAGTTAGACAGTGAGAGAGAGAGAGAGACAGAGAGAAAGGTCTTCCTTCCGTTGGTTCACCCCCCAAATGACTTCTACAGCCGGCACACCGAAGCCGGGAGCCAGGTGCTTCCTCCTGGTCTCCCATGCGGGTGCCGGGTCCAAGCACTTGGGCCATCCTTCACTGTACTCCCGGGCCACAGCAGAGAGCTGGACTGGAAGAAGAACAACCAGGACAGAACTGGTGCCCCAACCGGAACTAGAACCCAGAGTGCTGGCGCTGCAGGCGGAGGATTAGCCTAGTGAGCCGTGGCGCCGGCCCAAATAAATAAATCTTAAAAAAAAAAAAAAAAAAGAAAAGAAATTGAATTTGTAGTTTAAAAACTCCTAAAAAATAATCTCCAAGCACAAATGGAGAATTCTATCAAATATTTTTTAAAATGTTAGTTTTATATGATCTCTTCCCCCCCCAAAAAAAGACAAAAACAATACCACCAACAACAAAACAGAACACAACACCTCCTAACTCAGTTTATAGAGGCAATCTTATCTTGATCCACAGAACAAAAGCAGTACAAAAAATAAAACTGTAATCAATACCTCTCATGAACTTAGATGCAAAAATCCTCAACAACATATTAACAGATCAAATCTAAGAACATATAATAACGTATATACAACGAGCAAGGCTGGCTTGTTCTATAAGGAAGGCTAGTTCAGCATTCAAGCATCAGCCATTGCCACCTACCACACAAACTGGCACTGGACAAGATCCAACCCTATTCAGAACAGCCAGGGCTCCCCACTTTGGCATCTGACAGTGCTGGCTCTCTAACTTCTCCACCCTTCATAGTCCCCGACATAGGAATAATGCTTTCCATGTCTCATTTTGTGAAGCAATGGTCTTGTGTTAAAAGAAACAAATGGATAGAAATGTAATAAATCAAACACACACCATCCAACCCACATTTTTTTTTAATTTGAGAGGCAGAGAGACAGAAACAGAACTCCCATCTGCTGGTTCATTGCCCAAATGCCTGCAACAGGTGGGGAGGCAGGAAGTCAACCTCAGCCCCCCCACATGGGTGGCAGGAACTCGGTTACTTCAGCCATCAGCACGGCCACCCCGGGTGCACATTAGCAAAAGCTGGAATCAGAAGCTGGAGCTGAGTCTCAAACCAGGCACTCTGATAGGAGAGGCAGGCACCCCAACAGGTGTCTTAACCGCCAGACCAAACTCCTGCCCCAACCCACAGTGTTAACATGGCTTTTCTCATAAAGAAAAGAGCGTTCTTCTAAGTATACAGTGTGGCTGTGAAGTTCATAAACACCCTAATGGTATGCATTTTACTGGCCTAGGCTAATAAGCACCATGATGTTTCTGTTGCCATGAGGCACTGTGGTACATTAGCGGTTGAATGAGTATGTCCATTACACAGCCAGGATAGTCATTTCCAGATCCGGTCCTAATGCACTTGCTGGCTGAAGCTGAAACTCCTAAGAACAAGGAACTAATCATGAGTTAACATCGTTTAGACATCAGTCTCTAGGTCTAAATGAGATGTCGCGTGTAAAATGCTAAGCACATTTCCTGACAGAGTAAATAAATGGTCAATGAATGATAGCTGTTAGTATCCGTGTCATGAACTAATGATGTCAAGAGATGTTCCTTTTTTATGTTGATTTATTTATTCAAAAGGCAGAGTGACAGAGTGAGTGAGTGGGTGGGTGGGTGAGAGATCCATCTTCCATACGCTGATTGACTCCCCAAGCGCCGGAACCGGGCTGGGACAGGCTGCAGCCGGGAACCAGGGTGTGAACTGCACCTTTGTAAGTGATCCATCTATTTTCTACCTCGGGATGAGAACTCTTAGAGAGCCAGGGGAGAGAACATGGGTCCCTAGGACGTGTGTATAAATTTATGCAACCACTTTCAAAATCAGTTTGGCAGTGTCTTGTAAAGTGACACATTGACATAACCTATGACCTAAATTCCCACTCATTGACAAAAACTCAATGCAGGACTTTTTATAATAAGAAGAGCAACTGGAAAAATACAATCCTCCCCAAATCCTGCAGGAAATAAGTAGCTTTTGATACATTCTGTGTGTTCAGTGGAATGACACATGGTTGTAAAAAGCTACCCACATGGATGAATCTTAGGAACATAATTCTGAGTACAACAGCAATTCTCAGAGGGCTCGTACTGTGTGACACATCTCTATAAGCTCAAAAACAAGACAAACAATGTATAGCTCATGTGAAAACGTATGTTCTTGTTAAAAAAAAAAGGCAGGGAGTGATGAATGCAAAACTCAGGTTGATAGTTAAGTGGATGGATCGGAAAGTGCATAGATGGATAAAGGTAATAGTTACAGTGAAGAGTTTTGTGCTGGATAGCACAATTCATCACGTCAAATAGTTCATTTACATGTTATATATGTTCCTTTTTGTTTGTTTTGTTTTGTTTTTTCTTATTTTGTTGTTTGGTTGTTCTTTTTCTTTATATATATTATATATAAAATATATCTTATATAATTTATATAATACATATGTGTATATATATTCTTTTATCACTGAAAAAGCAAGAAAATAATGCTCCCTCTTGGATAGCATGTGTGCCCCTAAATTGGTTAATGGCAAGTCTGGGAGTGGAGCCCATATTTTCTGTCTCCCAGCCTAATGGTCTTGGAAAGTCTACTGCCATTCAGATAGAAAAATACAACACAATAGATACTGCCCCGCCCCCTAGCCCCCACTCGCCCTCATGCTCTTGAAGTTGTAGCTCATTTGTTTCAAGAGAGAATCAAAAGATCAGATTCAGAGAATCAAAAGATCAGAATCAAAATATCAGTGTCTTGAATAAATTTCTCTATTTTGCTATTAAAAAATATTTATTTGGGGGCCGGCACTGTGGCATAGTAGGTTAAGCCTCCGCCTGCAGTGCCAACATTCCATCTGGGCCCCAGTTCAAGTCCTTTTCTACTTCTGACCCAGCTCCCTGCTAATATGCCTGGGAAAGCAGCGGAGGACAGCCCAAGTGTTTGGGCCCCTGCATCCACGTGGGAGACCCAGAGGAGGCTCCTGGCTTCTGGCTCCCAGCTTCAGCCTCGCCCACCCTGGCTGTTGCAGACATTTGGGGGGCAAACAGCAGATGGAAGAGTTTCTGTATGTCTTCTGTCATTCTGCCATTCAAATAAATTAAAAAAAAATCTTTTTTGTCTTCATATTTTGTCTTTTTTTTAACAAATATAAATTTCCAAAGTACAGTTTATGGATTACAATGGCTTTTCCCCCCCATAACTTCCCTCCCACCTGCAACCCTCCCATCTCCCGCTCCCCTCCCATTCTATTCGCATCAAGATTCATTTTCAATTATCTTTATATACAGAAGATCGATTTAGTATATATTAAGTAAAGATTTCATCAGTTTGCACCCACACAGAAACAGAAAGTGTAAAATACTGTTTCAGTACTAGTTACAGCATTACTTCACATTGGACAACACATTAAGGACAGATCCCACATGAGGAGTAAGCACACAGTGACTCCTGCTGTTGACTTAACAATTTGACACTCTTGTTTATGGTGTCAGTAATCTCCCTAGTTCTCTCCTCCCTTCAGAGAAAGGTACCTCCTTCTTTGATGGCCCTGTTCTTTCCACTGGGATCTCACTCACAGAGATCTTTCATTTAGGTTTTTTTTTTTTTTTTCCAGAGTGTCTTGGCTTTCCATGCCTAAAATATTCTCATGGGCTCTTCAGCCAGATCTGAATGCCTTAAGGGCTGATTCTGTGGCCAGAGTGCTATTTAGGACATCTGCCATTCTATGAGTCTGCTGTGTATCCCACTTCCCATGTTGGATCATTCTCTCCCTTTTTTAATCTACAGGATACTATTTAATAAAAACCAACATTCGGGTTCTAGGAGTTTCTGAAGGCATGGAGAGAGAGAAAGAATTAGAAGGCCTTTTTAGTGAGATACTTGCAGAGAACTTCCCGGGTTTGGAGAAGGACAGAGACATCCTAGTACAGGAAGCTCATAGAACCCCTGGTAAACATGACCAAAAGAGATCTTCACCACGACACATTATAATCAAACTCACCATAGTGAAACATAAAGAAAAGATTCTAAAATATGCAAGAAACGTCAGATTTCTCTTAGAGGATCTCCAATTAGACTCACAGCAGACTTCTCATCAGAAACCCTACAGGCTAGAAGGGAACGGCGAGACATAGCCCAGGTTCTAAGAGAGAAAAACTGCCAGCCCAGAATACTATATCCTGCAAAGCTCTCATTTGTGAATGAAGGTGAAATAAAGATCTTTCATAGCAAACAGAAATTGAAAGAATTTGTCGCCACTCATCCAGCCCTGCAAAAGATGCTTAAAGATGTGTTACACACAGAAACACAGAAACACGGACATCAGTATGAAAGAAGGTAAAAGAAGGAAACCTCACAGCAAAAGATCACAGGAAGTTCAAAGCATATATTAGAAAATATCTTTGGGAAATGGCAGGGCAAAGTTACTACTTATCAATAGTCACATTGAACATTAATGGCCTGAACTGTCCAGTTAAAAGACACAGATTGGCTGATTGGGTTAAGGAACAAAACCCATCTATTTGCTGCTTACAAGAAACACATCTTTCCAACAAAGATGCATACAGACTGAAAGTAAAAGTCTGGAAAAAGATATACCATGCCAACAGAAATGAAAAAAAAAAAAGCGGGCATAGCCATCTTAATATTAGACAAAATAAACTTTAACACAAAAACTGTTAAGAGAGACAAAGAGGGGCACTATATAATGATTAAGGGATCAATTCAACAGGAAGATATAATGATTATCAATGTATATGCATGTAATTACAGAGCACCGGTTTATTTAAAATATTTGTTAAGGGACTTAAAGGGAGACTTAGACTCCAATACAAAAAAAATAAATTTTTAAAAAATATATATATTGGGGCCGGCACATTGGCATAGCATGTAAAGCCTGCAGTGCCAGCATCCCATATGGGCACTGGTTTGAGTCTCAACTGCTCCACTTCTGATCCAGCTCTCTGCTGTAGCCTGGAAAAGTAGAAGGTGGTCCAAGTTTTTGGGCCCCTGCACCCATGTGGGAGACCCAGAAGAAGCCCTGGCTCCTGGCTTTGGATTGGCACAGCTCCAGCCATTGCAGCCATTGGGGAGTGTACCAGAGGATAGAAGACCTCTCTCTCTCTCTCTCTCTCTCTCTCTGTCTCCCCTTCTCTCTCTGTGTAACTATGACTTTCAAATAAACAAATAAATCTTTAAAAATAGTTTAAAATATATTCATTTTATTTATTTGAAAGGCAGAGAGAGAGAGAGAAATATCTTCCATCTGCTGGTTCACACTCTGAAAGCCACAATGGCCAGGGCTAGAACAGTCTGTATCCAGGAGCCAGGAACTTCATATGGGTCTCCCACAAGGGTGGCAGGGGCCTAAGTGCTTGAGCCAATGTCTGGTGCTTTCCCAGGCCATAGCAGGGAGTTGGATGGGAAGTGGAGTAGTTGGGACTGGAACTGGCACTCTGATATGAGATGCCCGAGTTGCAGGCTTCAGCTTAACCTGCAATACCACAATGCTGACCTCAACTTTTCCTTTAACTTATAATAACATTTTTCTAGTCGGGACCTCTAGATCACCATTCATACTTTCAAAGGTGTTGTGCTTGTCCATGGTAGGGGGAGTCATGATTTAATCATCATTATTAATTATGTTAATTATATTATTATTAATATATTGTTATATATTAATGTATTGTGTTATATATTATTATATAATATATCATGTTATGTATTATATATCACTATATATTAGTATATTAATGTATTGTATATTAGTATATTAGTATATTAATTAGTATATTAGTATATTAGTATATTAATGTATTGTATATTATATAATGCATTATATAATATATAATTATATAATTATTATATAATATATATTATATTATTTATATAATATATAATTTATTAATTTTTATATATTTTTATTAATATATTAATATATATTATATATAATATAATAAATTATATTATATATATATTAATATATATTAATATATAATATATATAATATATAATATAATATTAATATTTATATAATATAATATATTAATTATATATATTATATAATATATATTATATAATAATTATATATTATATAATATTATTATATTATTATTTATTTATTTTACCAATAAACCTTTTATTTAAGGTACACAAATTTCATGCATTTCATAGATACAAATGTAGGAGCATAGTGATTCTTCCCACCCCACCCTCCCTCCTGCTCATACTCCCACCCTTCTTCCCATTCCTATTCTTGTTTTTTATGAAGATCTATGTTCAGTTAACTTAGGTTATCGTCAGCATAACAAAACACTAAATCAGACTTGTATATCCATTTTAACAGGGGCTTTCAAGGCTGCAAATAAAACGGAAGGTGCCAATTATCTCCACATTCTAAACAGGGCTGCTAGACCACTTAGGCGGGTCTTGCAAAGGAGATTTCCAGAAACCGGCTCGGGACCCCAAGTCATCATGTATCCTAAGACATAGAATTGGGCAGCCATTGGTTTAGCAGTCAGGACGCTGCTTGGAACACCTGATCCCATATCAGAGTGCCTGAGCGCAAGCCTCCACTTGGCTCCCAATTCCAGCTTTACCTAATGTGCACCCTGGGAAGTGACCCAAGTAGCTGGGTCCCTGCCATCCACGTGGGAGACCCAGACTGAGTCCTCAGCTCCTGGCTTTGGCCTGGCTTGGCTTCCGTTGTGGGCATTCAGGGAGCGAACCAGAAGCCGGGAGATGCATCTGTCTCTCTCTGCCTTTCACATATAGGGGAAAACCCCATTGTCGTAACATGCCAGCAGGAAGAGGTCATTCGCTGAGACAAAAACTCAGAAGTTTACGCTGAGAATGGTAAAGTAGCACTTTCACCCAGTAGGTTCCACGGACCTGGGCCTGAATGTCAATCAAACACAGTCATTCAGACTGTCATCCCTCACCCCACTCCAGAGGGGACATCCCTGCGCCGCCTGCCGCCTGTCCCTGCAAAGTGTGTGTGTCCTGAGTTGTGTTGTGGTGAGCTTCGGTAGGCCCACGTGAAAGAATGCACAATTTCGTCACCATGAGCCTCGCAGACCAAACGGTTAACACAGAAGGGGCCAGGGGAAGGAACGCACCCACAACACTGATGAAACAGATTCTAGGCTTGTGGTCCACATGTGACAAGCATGTCACTCAAGCAATGGCCGGTCAGGTGAGGACAAGCAAAGAGCCAAGGATGCCAAGCCTGGCAGCTGGGGGGTCTGGCTGGCATGTGGTTTTGATGCCGGCGAGGGGCATCAACATTTAGCTCCAGAATCCTGTCATGCAAAGATGTGCATTCTAAGTGCTGACACATGTAAGGTGCACAAAGTAATAAAATTTATTTAAAAGGTGATAGAGTGAGCACACACACGTGAGCATGAGTTGCCCCACACATCGTGAGTGGGCAGTGGGCCAGGAGAAGGGGTGGGGGAGGGGAGATAGCGCCCAGCAGACCCTCCGGCCTTGGACTGTGGCAGAAGAGAGGGCCCCTGGCAGTTACTGGTCTCTTTTTTGAGGTAGGGGATGGCGCCTCCGGGCACGAAGCCACTGGGGATTACATGGTACTTCCACAAGTTCCACACTCCACGCGGAGCTCACTATCCACATTTTCATAGCATCCCTTTTTATTTTATTTTATTTTATTTTTTTTTTTTGACAGGCAGAGTGGACAGTGAGAGAGAGACAGAGAGAAAGGTCTTCCTTTGCCGTTGGTTCACCCTCCAATGGCCGCCGTGGCCGGCGCGCTGCGGCTGGCGCATCGCGCTGATCCGATGGCAGGAGCCAGGAGCCAGGAGCCAGGTACTTCTCCTGGTCTCCCATGGGGTGCAGGGCCCAAGCACCTGGGCCATCCTCCACTGCACTCCCTGGCCACAGCAGAGAGCTGGCCTGGAAGAGGGGCAACCGGGACAGAATCCGGCGCCCCAACCGGGACTGGAACCCGGTGTGCCGGCGCAGCAAGGCGGAGGATTAGCCTAGTGAGCCGCGGCGCCGGCCCATAGCAGCCCTCTTTAGCTCCCAGATGAAGCAGGTGCATCCCGGGAAAAGGGACGTTTTGATTGACAAGAGGACAGAATTATGAGGGGGCTCTTGAAGTGCAGCTCAGCAGACCTAACTAGCTGCCTGCCTATCCCTAGCAATCGGGCTCGTCAGAGAAATCAACCTCTGTGCTCATAATTCCATAGTTGTCTCCCTCCCACAAAATAAGACAAGGTCTTGCAGCCGCAGTGAGCTCCAGGGAGGAGTTCCAGTTCTCGTTATGGATGGTTGGCCACTGCAACAGAAATCTATCAGCCTTTCTATTTTCTGGTCTCCATTTTGAATCCTTAGTCTTTGGAATATCTCAGGAGACTGTCAAATTGATGAAATCCAGATACCTTATTTCAACAGCCTTTTTATGACCAAGACAAATTATTAAAAAAAAAGAAGAAGAAGAAAAATTGTGGCTGGATTTTCCCTATGTGGCACTTGACTGTTAGCAGTCTATACTTTGCAGTGTCCTCTTTCTCCTACTAAAAACAATTGAAACTTCCCTGACGTCGATCGTCTGATCCCTTTTCTCTTTTCATGACAAGGTTTCACTGCTCTCAGCCCGGGCCTTGTTAGTCTCCCTGGAGGTAACTGTGGCAGGGACAACATTTTGAGATGCTACCTAGGATCCCTTCTCTGAGTTCGGTTTTTACTCTCAGCCCTTCACTCATTCAGCCAATGCTTTCATTGCTGCAGGCAAAGGTAGTTCACAGAAGCAAAGCAAACAAGAGCCTTTCGGAATTTCTGAAGCGTGTGCTCTTGGACCTAAGGGAAAGCCTAGGTCTAGAGGGAACTGAAGTCATAGAAATTAAAGGGGGTTGGGTGGGGAATGTGCTGTGGGCAGCAGTCTGATCTTCCTGACCCTGTCCACCCCTGCTTCCTTCTTCTGCAGCCCTGGCCTACTGAGCTATGTAGATTTGGTCAGCTAGGGGTGGGAGGGAAGACCTCCACATGTCTGGGAACAGGAGAAAACTTTGTCTCTAGGAAAGAGAGGAGGCTGACTGTTTTCTCATGCCCAGAAGTGCAGAGTTGGTGGAAGTGTGTCTATGTTGTGGAAGGCCAGCGCAAAAAGCTCATAAATGGCTGAGCCTTCGGCATAGCAGCTAAGTGCCCGGCATGCCTGCCTTCCCTATCAGAGTGCCAGGATTCAAATCTCAGCCATGCTTTTTTTTTTTTTTTTTTTTTTTTTTTTTTTTTACAGGCAGAGTGGACAGTGAGAGAGAGAGACAGAGAGAAAGGTCTTCCTTTGCCGTTGGTTCACCCTCCATTGGCCGCCACGGCTGGCGCACCGCACTGATCCGAAGCCTGGAGCCAGGTGCTTCCCCTGGTCTCCCATGGGGTGCAGGGCCCAAGTACTTGGGGCATCCTCCACTGCACTCCCGGGCCACAGCAGATAGCTGGCCTGGAAGAGGGGCAACCGGGACAGAATCCGGCATCCCGACCGGGACTAGAACCCGGTGTGCTGGTGCCGCAAGGTGGAGGATTAGCCTAGCGAGCCACAGCGCCAGCCTCGGCCATGCTCTTGATCTCAGCTTCTGGCTAATGCACACACTGGGGAAGCCACAGGTGATGGCTTCAAGCACTGGAGTCCCTGCCACTCAGTGGGAACCTGGATTGAGTTCCAGCCTCCTGGCCCAGCCCTGGCTGTTGTCGGCACTTGGGGAATGAACCAGTAGATGGAATATCTCTTGTTGATGGAGCCTGGGACTAGAAGCAGGTCAGATTGACTCCATCCTGCAGCTCCTTGCCAGCACATACACACTAAACAAATCAGGATGGAAGCCCATTGTAACAAGTGCTAGCCAATGGACAACGAGATTTAGGTTTCAACAGAACAAGTTAGAAAAGGCTCCATTAAGATTGCCCCTGCTGGGGTGGGTATTGTAACACAGCGGGTATAGCCACCACCTGCACTGCCTGCATCCCCTATGGGTGCCGGTTTGAGTCCCGGCTGCTCCACTTCAGATCCAGCGCCCTGCTAATGTACCTGAGAAAGCAGCAAAGGAACTAATTACTTGGGCCCCTGAACCCAAGTGGGAGACCCAGATGAAGCTTCTGGCTCCTGCCTTCAGCCTGGCCCAGCCCCAACCATTGTGGCCATTTGGGGAGTGAACTAGTGGATCTCTCTCTCTCCGCACCCCCTTGTAACTCTGCCTACTGTTACATTTGCTCTCTGGAGATGACGTGTTGAAGACATGCAAATGCCCCTGGACTGTGAGACTTGGCAGCTTCATCTCTTCCCCACCAGCCCCTCCCCTTGTGGGGAGCTCCTCCTTTTCTTACTTATATGGAACTTCATTTACTCTCACCATTGTGTCCGGTCTTGTAAGTTGTCATCGACACCAGGACACGAACCCAGACGCATCCCGCCAGTTCTCCTGCAACAGTGCTGTCTGTCTCTGCCACTCCGCCTTTCAAATAATAAGCAAAATAATGTTATTTTAAAAAAGAAACCTGTGCAAATAATTCTTTTTTTCCCATTTTGTTTGAAAGACAGAGATACAAACAGAGATCTTCCTTCCACTGATTGACTCCTCACATGCCCACAAGAACTGGAGCTAGGCCAGGCCAAGGCAAGGAGCCTGGAACTCGATCCAGGATCCCACACACCTGAGCCATCACTGTTGCCTCCTGGGATACACATCAGCAGGAAGCTGAATCAAAAACGGAGCTGAGACTCAAACTCAGGCGTCTTAACTGCTACACCAAATGTCTACTCCCAATATGCTATTCTTTTTAAAAGATTTATTTATTTTATAAGGCAGAGAGAGGGGGAGAGACAGATCTTCTGCCCACTGGTTCACTCCCCAAATGGTCGCAACAGCCAGATCAGGCTAGGCTGAAGCCAGGAGCCAGGGACTCCATCCTGGTCTCCCACATGGGTGGACAGAGGCCCATGTACTTGGTTCCTCTTCTGCTGTCTTCCCCCAGGCACATTCACAGAAAGCTGGATGGGAAGCAGAGCCGCTGGAACTCAAACTGGCACTCTAATAGGGAGACTCTTTTCCAAGTCCACAATCAAGCACCATAGGACAGACAGTTAAAGAACGCCCATAACCAGCTCTACACCCAAATGCCAGCTTAAAGAAAACACAGAAGATGGACTTTCACCTGTGCTACCCCATAGGATGGTGGGTTACCTCCCTTGGAGCGGGAGATGTTAAAGTAGCTAAGTAGACATTAGCCTATATATGTATGTATGGGGGTGGGGGCTGAAGAAAATGGGAATTTTTATGCAGCCGAATGAGGGAAGAAAGGTCGAAGCAAGCCAGAGCCACAATTATACATCTATAGTATTATTTTCTTTTTTTGACAAGCAGAGTGGACAGTGAGAGAGAGAGACAGAGACAGAGAGAAAGGTCTTCCTTTTCCATTGGTTCACCGCCCCCCCCCCACAATGCCTGCTGCAGCTGGTGCGCTGCGGCCGGCGCACCTCGCTGATCCGAAGCCAGGAGCCAGGTGCTTCTCTTGGTCTCCCATGCAGGTACAGGGCCCAAGGACTTGGGCCATCCTCCACTGCATACGTGGGCCACAGCAGAGCTGGACTGGAAGAGGAGCAACCAGGACAGAATCAGGTGCCCCGACTGGGACTAGAACCCGGGGTGCCGGTGCTGCAGATGGAGGATTAGCCTATTGAGCCGCGGCGCCGGCCAGTATTGCTTTAAAAAAAAAAGATTTATTTTATTTATTTGAAAGGCAAAGTTACAAAGAGAGAGAGGAAGAGAGAGAGAGGTCTTCCATCCACTGGCTCACTCCCCAAATGGCCACAATAGCCAAGGCTGGGCCAAGATGAAGCCAGGATCCAGGAGTTTCTTCTGGGTCTCCCACATGGGTGCAGGTGCCCAAGCACTTGAGCCTTCTTCTGCTGCTTTCCCAGGTGCATTAGCAGGGAGCTGGATTAGAAATGGAGCAGCTGGGACTTGAGTTGGCACCCATATGAGATGCTGGCACTGCCGCCACTGTGGCAGCTTAACCCGCTATGCCACAGCACCAGTCCCTAGTATTGCTTTTTTGATAACTTAATTATGTGGGGCCCAGCCATCTCCCCAAGGCAGCTTAGGGGAATCTTCCCAACCTTACACCATTATGATGTCTCGAGAGGAATTTCAGGATTTCCACATCCAGAAATGCCTCCACCCAATAATATCCCAAAAGAAGGACGGGGTGGGGGGAAGCGGGGGGAGAAAAGAGCCCGTACCCAAATCCATAGAAATTCCAGTCTGAATACAAAGTGCAGTCTCATGCTTTCCTGAGGTTCTAGCTTCATTAAACTTGGTAGTGTGCTTACTGCTTAAAAAAAAAAAAAAAAAAAAACATTATTGACCTGGAGCACATGGTGTCGGTCTTACTTTCAGATCTTCCTATTTCCTCTGGTTTTCAGAAAATGAGGGCTTGAATTAAAGTGCCTTACCTCACTTCTGTTTCTAGACTGTAAACCTTATTCTGCAGGGAGGAATGATGAAGAGGGAGACGTTCAAGCTGAGAGCTGCAGCTCTAAATGTGTCTCCTGCTGGGTTTGGAATTGGTGATAAAACCAAATCTATGTCTGGTCTGCTGTGCTTTTGGATTAATCTAGGTATTACTAACCCCATTATTTATTCCTGAGAGTTCCTGTTGTATTTATTTTTTTAAAATTATCTGTTTATCATTTGAAAGGGGTAGAACAGAGTGCCAGCTAAGAGGCTGGTTTCCCTGGCGTGCCAAAGCCTCCCAGGCTGATCCTCAGCTTCAGTGTCTGGCATCCTCGGCTGGGAAGTGGCAGTGGCTCTGCTCTCCCCACGTCGTGGGTCACTGTTGAGTGGCATCTGCAGAGCGTGAGCCTGGGAATGACTTCCGCAGTGTGCTGTGAGCACTCCGCTCTTCTTCCCCCTGTTCTTGGTCATTGTTCACCTGGAAGGCCTCTGGTGGTGAGGAGCTTCTATGTACCTTCATACGGGCCTGTCCTGAGGCTTATGCATGCATCATTCTGTTTTGCCATCGGAATCTACTGTGGCGTCCACTGCCCATGCCATGCTGTATCTCTGCTGCCCACCCAGAATCTGTGTTGGGTACACTTTGGCCAGCTGGGCACCACCCTGCCAGCCAGGATTGTCAGCACCAAGCTCACATCACTGGGCCCCAGGAGGCCTCTCCAGTTGGGTTTACAGGAGGCTGTGGCTCACTGTTTTGGAGTGCCCATGCTTGGGGGACTTGGTTTTTGTTACAATGGATGTGTAAATTCTTTCTAAAAGGGAAAAGGTATCCTGTAATAACTATTAATAATCAACATTTCTGTGTTGATATTTTTGACATCAGCTCATAAGAGAACAGATGAGCAGTGGGTGCTTCTAGCTCGCAGAGGTTGGCAGTGCTCCCAGGGGAGGGCTCTGTGTGGGGACAAGGTTTCTCCCAGGCCCCCAGGCCCTGGCTCCCCCATGGTCCAGTGGCAGTGATGAGTGCACCAGCTTCCTGGGGAATGATGCTCACAGTAGCACAGACCCGGCTTGCTGTGAAGGAGGCTGCGTGGGGCAGGGGATGCCCCGTGCACTGCCCTGGGCAAGGTTTAACTCTAACCATGCCACTCAGTAGCCCTGGGTCCTCAGGCGGGTTCTTCCATGAGCCTCAGTTTATCATCTGTAAGTGAGGCTAACAAGCCCCTCTTCCTCCTAAGGTCATGGAGGACAAAGGAACTCACGCCTGTGACGCTGCTGGATTCCCAGGAGTAGAACATGGGCTTTGAGGCCCCTGGGAGCTCCTCCCAGGCCTGGGTTTCTGACACCCACCTCTGGCCCTTGTGGGTCGGTCTGATCAGAACTCTCGGGAGGGCCTCAAGTGTGGGCAGGTTTCTGTTGCAAGGGCTTGGAGGTCAGGAATCAATTGGTTGTGCAGGCTCAAGCTGGGGTGGAGGGAGCCCAAGTGGCCCTGTCTGCCACTCACAGTGAGTTCTGCCCCTCCCCCCCTTGCCAGTTTGCTGTGTGTAGAAGTTGGAATTATGGAGTGGTTGGTGGGCAGCGAGGAGCACCTGTGGCAGTGTCCTTCCCGGGTTTGGTCAGCATTGCTAATGCTCAGTGCAGTGGGCCAGAGTCCCTGCCACTCCGGGCCTCCCCTTCAGAGGCCAGAGCTGCTACAAATGTAACAGACAGGCTCCATTAAATGCCACGTCTAATTGGTTAGAAAAAGTGGTACAGCACTAAGGTACATGTCTTCCTGTACTGGGCTAGCCGCTCAGTTGCTGTAAAGAACATGAAATCCTGTTCTATGGGGATGTGACTCACCGACAGATACACCCTCCAAGGATTTCCTCTGCTCACTGCCTTGCTGTGTCCCATCCCGTGACTCCACCTTTCCCAGCTTGGGAGAAGGCATCACTAGGATTGTGTGCACCATACAGCACTAATAGATGGCAAAGCCACCTGAAAATGCCAGGAGGAGGGACATAAGCAAGTATTTTTAAATGATTTGGAAACTCTCATGGCTTCTTCCCAAATAGGTTTGAATTTGTGCCTGTTGCAGAATAAAGCTTCATGTGGTGTTTTCTTGGCAGAAAAGCAGGAGTTACAGATGACCGCTGTCAGTGGGATTGTAGGTTACAGTAGATGCTGGAGGCTCCATCTGTGACTTTCTAGGAATGGCTATCAGTCTAGGGAGACAGCTGTTGAAATAAAAACAAGAGGCCGGCGCCATGGCTCACTTGGCTAATCCTCTTCCTGTGGTGCCAGCACCCCAGGTTCTAGTCCCAGTTGGGGGGCCGGATTCTGTCCCAGTTGCCCCTCTTCCAGTCCAGCTCTGCTGTGGCCCGGGAAGGCAGTGGAGGATGGCCCAAGTCCTTGGGCCCTGCACCCCATGGGAGACCAGGAGGAAGCATCTGGCTTCTGGCTTTGGATCAGCACAGCACGCCAGCCACAGCACGCCGGCTGTAGCAGCCATTTGGGGGGTGAACCAACGGAAAAAGGAAGACCTTTCTCTCTGTCTCTCTCTCTCATTGTCTAAATCTGCCTGTCAAAAAATTTTTAAATAATAAAAAAAGAAATAAACACAAGAGACCCACAGCCCCTCAATTCTGTGGGAACAGCATCAGTCAGGCCAGCAGTGACCTTTCTGAAGGGGATAGAGGGACAACAATGCAAATGACTCAGCTCATGATTAACATTCAATGGGCCTAGCTTGGTAGGAAGAATTGAGTGCAAATGCTACTCTTCTGTGGAATACTATAAGAAGTGGGTTTCTGGCGATGGCGCTAAATTGGAGGTGCCATGAACCACAGAATCCTAGGGTTTTAGATTTGGGTGAGGCTGAGACGGTTGAATCCAGCTAGAGAGAAACAAACTGAAATGGTCCCCAGGCTGCAGGTTGAATTATAGTCTTGCTTGTCTTGGAGAAGAGGAAGACAATAACCCAAGCTTGCATGCATGATTGATAGAGACAGGAGACAGATTAATACAGGCAGGTAGAGAGGGATAAGGGACCCCAAGGAAGAATAACGCGATAACCAATGGCCAGAATCACAACAGCCAAAGGCCCGGCCACCACAGAGCAGTCTGAGCTCTCAACTTCCCTTTGCAAAACGAGTTACTCCAGCTCTGACCTCTGAGTGGCTTGCAAGAAGTAGCACTTCAGTTTCACCTCATTAGCATATCTATGCAAAAAAGCTGATTCTGGCAGCCGCTCCCTGAGTAGCTCATAAGTTTTTACCTGAGTAGCATAGATAGCCACCAGTCAGGGAAAGTTCCCCGTTTTAAAACATAAAAACCCCAGGCCTCTCTGATCTCTCCTCTGAGAACCCTCCCACCATTGCTGGGAGAGTTCTCTTTCTCTTTCACTTGATAGACTTCCTAGGCATTACTCACACTTCCTTGTTCATCCTTCCTGGTCGCAAGATGAAGAACTCAGCAGAGAGAGGGAGCTGCAACACAAAAGAGTTGTAACATTTCTAAACATTCAGCAGGAAGAAAAATCTGCAACATGATACGCATCTGCCTGTTGGCCAGATGCTTTGCCTGTTCAGGGCCTGGTGTGCCACTGTACTTCCTCCTGGTCTTTCTGTCCTCATGCAAAGCGTATCCCCACCCCTAGTCTGCCACTTCTGCTTCTACCCCGTGCCTAGAGCCCACTTGAATTTACATAGTTTGTACATTGCTCTCCTACCTTTTTCAACTTTCCCCACTGAATGGGGAGTAGGCATGGATTTCTGGAGTGGTGTGAGCTGCTCCAGTGGAAAGGGGAGAAGCTAGAGGGGAAACAGGGGATCCGAGTTTTCCAGAGTGGTTCCCCAGCTCTGCCCTGCAGGCCAGCCTTCCTCGCTGCTGTGTGTCCTGGGTCTGTCACCAACCAACACCCCAAACTAGTTGGAGGTATTGCTGTAGAACCCCCAAACTAGGTATGTTCACCCAATACACAGAAAGCCGATGGCTGACATCAGGATAGTGGAAGGAAAAGGGTATTTGCTGCAAAGCGCAGAGCAAGGAGCTGAGCAGCTGCTGCTTAATTCCAGGGCTCCCCGAGCAGTTGGGGAGAAGGTTCTCACAGGTTGAAATTGGGGCTGAGCGGGGTGTGCTCAGCTCGTGCAAGTCCCTGCGTGCTCAGTGGTGCACATGACCTTCCTTTGCTGGTCAGTGATGCTGTGCGCCTTAGGGAGTTTATGGTGGCTACAAGGGCCCCAGCCAGTCTGGGGGATACATGAAGGTGGCAGTGACATTCTGCCCAGACCTGGAACTCCCCTACACAGGCCTCTCCAGGACAGCACTGGCCATCAAGGTTCTTATCTACGGGAGAAGCAAGGGCTTATAACCTTGTGAGGCCTCAAGCCAGTGACATGATAGAGGACAGGCAAGGACATCTTGGGGTAAGGGAGACAGATAAGAGGCTGGGGTTCAATTTCAGGTCTCCCTCCTGCCCAGGAGACAGATGTGGTATGACTCCTTCATAGTTCATGTGCATCTGAATGCTGTGAGAACGCTGTCTATATCAGCTGAAACTGAGTTTGTGTCTTATGCAGTGACCTTGATCAATAACTGTGCTAAGTTGTACTTACTTGCATCAAATTGTAAGACACTGCTCATTTCAATGTTCTATTTGCAACATTAAATTTGATAGTAATTTGAAAACACAAAATCTTGCGTATTTAGTTGCATTTTTTAAGGATTTATTTATTTAATTGAAAGGCAGGGATACAGAAAGAGAGAGAGGCAGAGGCAGAGAGAGAGAGAAGTCTTCCATCCATTGGTTCACTCTCCAAATGACCATGATGGCCAGGGCTGGGCCAGACCTAACCCAGGATCCAAGAGCTTCTTCCAGGTCTCCCATGTGGGTGCAGGGGCACAAACACTTGGGTCATCTTTCACTCCCTTCCCAGATGCATTAGCAGGAAACTGGAGTGGAATTGGGTCAGCCAGGACTTGAACCAGCACCCATATGGAATTCCAGCACTGCAGATGGCAGCTTAACCCACTGGGCCACAGCATCAGCCCCTTAGTTGCATTTTTAATGTAGAAGTGAATATTTTCCATCATAAATGTTCTATATCTTTGTGATTTGGTGGACATATTCCATGCTTGATTTTCTTTTTTAATTTGACAGGTAGAGTTATAGACAGTGAGAGAGACAGACAGAGAGAAAGGTCTTCCTTTCGTTGGTTCACTCCCCAGATGGCCGGAGCTGCACCAATCCGAAGCCAGGAGCCAGGTGCTTCTTCCTTGTCTCCCACGTGGGTGCAGGGGCCCAAACACTTGGGCCATCTTCCACTGCCCTGCCGGGCCACAGCAGAGAGCTGGACTGGAAGAGGAGCAACCGGGACTAGAACCCGGCGCCCATATGGGATGCCGGCGCCGCAGGTGGAGGATTAGCCAAGTGAGCCACGGCGCCAGACCCGCCATGCTTGATTTTCAAGTGTCTTTCCATTTCTTGTTGATTTACATCTACTCTTTAGGATACTAAACCTTTGTAAATTGTTGATAGCAAAATGTGGGTAAGATATTTGCTTTTGTCATTCAGTATGTGTTGAAGATAAAAAATCACTTTAAAATAAGGAACAATATACTTTCAATTTAAATATTAAATATGGGTATAAATTAGACAGTTTAAGTATTATCCCTTCATTGAGCTAATTAGCATTTATTTGTTCATCATTATTTACTCTGAGCATCAAGATTCTTTGAGGCTCAAGTTCAAAATTTTGTGTATTTTGGAAGCTCAAGGGTTAATGCTTACAGCAATAACATGTTTCCCATCAGATGCTGTCAGCTGTGGTCTAATGGTTCACGTCTTACTTTACCTTCATAAAAGCATCAATGAAGTGAAGTACTTATATGAGTCTTATTTTCAAACTCTGCTGTTTCTGTTGCCTTCCATATGTGGGTTTGCGTTAAAATAGCTTACTCCCGGGGCCGGTGCTGTGGTGTAGCGGGTAAAGCTGCTGCCAGCAGTGCCGGCATCCCATACGGGTGCTTGTTCGAGTCCTGAATGCTCCACTTCTGGTCCAGCTCTCTGCTATGGCCTGGGAAAGCAGTAGAAGATGACCCAAGTCCTTGGGCCCCTGCACTCACGTGGGAGACCCAGAAGAAGCTCCTGGCTTTGGATCAGCGCAGCTCCAGCCATTGCAGCCTTATGGGGAGTGAACCAGCGTATGGAAGACCTTGCTCTCTCTCTGCCTTTCCTTCTCTTTCTATGTAATTCTTTCAAATAAATAAACAAATCTTTAAAAAATATCTTACACCATTTCCATTGCTAGAACATAAATCATATTTTGTAAGGAAAATAGGATGAAGAGTGAGGTGTGTAGACTATTAGCTCAAGGTACAAATTTGTCTTTGGCATCAGCGATAAAGTCGTCTCTATCTCTGGCCTGGCGTGCTTTTAATCTAGTATTTATTAATCTCTTAGTTATTCCTGGATGTTATTATTATGTTACAACCTCTCAAGTATCTGCCATCTCTTAATTTCGTCATGTTTTTAAGCATGTGCATCACTAAAGACAAATATTTGCCTTAATATTGTCCAAAGACAGCTGTGGGGGCTGCAGGACTAGTTTCAACCCTGCTCTCTGACACCTGGGTGTACTCAACCTTCCCTAGCACACTGGCGGCTTGGGTAGATTAAACCACTTCCCGGGGGGTCGTATCTCCAGAAATCCTTCAAATCCTCATCCATGGAAGTCAGGGTTGTTAGCAGTTTTTCCCGGTTGGCAGCAGAGACTAATGGAAATAATTCTCCTTTTTTAGATTTATTTGTTTACTTGAGAGGCATAGTTACAGACAGAGAGAGAGAGGGAGAGATAGAGAGAAAGGTCTTACATCTGCTGCTCCACTCCCCATGAGGCTGTCACAGCCACAGCTGGGCCGATCCAAAGCCAGGAGCCAGGAGCTTCTTCCAGGTCTCCCATGCAGGTGCAGGGGCCCAAGGACTTGGGCCATCTTCCACTGCTTTTCCAGGCCATAGCAGAGAGCTGGATCGGAAGTGGAACAGGTGGGACATGAACCACTGCTCATATGTGATGCCGGAGTCACAGGCGGATGCTTAACGTACTATACCACAGCACTGGCCCCATAATGCGAAAAATTCTTCATGTGGGTTTAAGCCTTCTTTCTTCAACACACTTAATGTGGCTCACACTGAGGCTGCCACTGCAAACCCTTTTTCGGCGGGGTAAGGAAGAATCAGTGCAGAATCTGGTTTCTTTGGCCTAGTGGTGTGACCACCTGTCCCTGCAGCGTCAGCATTTGGCACCATGGGCTCTGTTCCAGTTTGGTGGCTCCCTCCTTCCTGGGGACACAGACCACTGTTTGAGTGACAGTCATCTGTGGCGAGCATCAGCTGAGAAAGTCCACTTCCTCGGTGCCTTGTGAGCATTGCTCCCCTGGGCGCCACCTGAGAGGTGTGCAGTGGTGCCATGACCGTGCGTTTCTTTGTAGCAACTTGTCCAAGCTGTCACAGGGCGCTTCATCCTAGGCTGTCATAGGCTCACACTGACAAGGGCCTGCCGTAGCTCTGCTGCCTGCCTGGGGCCTGTGGGCAGGGAAACTATCTTTGGGCAGTTGGCCAGTGCCCCAGACAGCCCACAGTATTGCTCCACTGACCTGGCCATGGGCTTCACGGGCCCCTCCAGGAGGATTTTGGAAGCACGGGGTTGTCCTCCTATCAGATTGCCCATGCTTGCCTGGCTCGGTTTTTATTTTTTATTTATTTTTTTATTTTTTTTTTTAGAGAGAGAGAGAGAGACGAGAGAAAGGTCTTCCATCCGATGGTTCACTCCCCAAATGGCCGCTCCGGCCAGCGCTGCACCAATTTGAAGCCAGGAGCCAGGTGCTTCCCCTTGGTCTCCCACGCAGGTGCAGGGCCATCCTCCACTGCCTTCCTGGGCCACAGCAGAGAGCTGGCCTGGAAGAGGAGCAACCGGGACTAGAACCTGGTGCCCATATGGGATGCCGGCGCCACAGGCGGAGGATTAACCAAGTGAGCCACAGCGCCGGCCCTGGCTCCATTTTTATTAAAATGGAAATGAAACTCTATAACAGTGAAGGAGTCTCCTGTGATAACGTCTCCAGGCGAGGAGTTAGAGTGGTGAATTATTTTTAATGTTAACTGAAACAGGAAATGGACTGGGTGAGCAGGGTTGGGGTCGGTGCCATCTGTGGGAACAACTGGGTGCCAAGGCCCCAGGTCCAGGCTTGTCATCGCCCCATCATGGCAGTGTGTGTTGTTTTCCTGGGGCATGACACTCATTCACATCAGAACCAACGTGGTTTCTTATGTAGGAGCCAGCTACATGGGCCAGGGTGTTCCAAGGGGACCCGCGTGGCTTGGCTGTTAAGTCAGCTCTGCCACTCACCAGTGCTGTTACCTTAGGTGAACGCTACTATCACTACTACTACTGGGGCCAGCAAGTGGTGCAGCAGGTTAACACCCTGGCCTGAAATGCTGGCATCCCATATGGGCACTGGTTCAAGTCCCGGCTGCTTCTCTTCTTATCCAACTCTCTGCTATGGCCTGGAAAAGCAGTGGAAGAAGCCCAAGTCCTTGGGCCCCTGCACCCACGTGGGAGCCCCAGAAGAAGCTCCTGGCTGCTGGCTTCGGAATGGCACAGCTCCGGCCGTGGCGGCCATCTGGGGAGTGAACCAGTGGATGGAAGACCTCTCTCTCTGTCTCTACTTCTCTCTGTAACTCTGACTTCAAATAAATAAAATAAATCTTAAAAAAAAAATACTACTATTACTATTACTACTACTACCACTGTCACTACTACTACTTTTCTTCTTTTAACAGAGGTGATGAGACACAATTAGGCTCTGTTAAATTTTTTTAAAGATTTGTTATTTATTGATTTAGTTAAAAGGCAGAATGACAGGGAGGGAAAGACAGAGAGAGAGAGAAACAGATGCTTTCCATCTGCTGGTTCACTCCCCAGATGGCCACAAGGGCAGGGGCAGGCCAAAGCCAGGAGCCCAGAAATCCATCGATGGCTCCCACATGGGCAGCAACAGCCCAAGGACTTGGGCCACGCTCTGCAGCTTTCCCCAGGTGCAGGAGCAGAGAGCTGGATCAGAAGCCGAGCAGGCAGGACTGAACACGTGCTCCGCAGAGGGCTGCTGGCTCTGCAAGCCGTGGCTTCACCTGCCGCAGCACAAGGCCGACCCACAGGAATGCGTCTTGAGAAGCTCAGTTTACTCATCTCTACAATGGGGGTCAGAGGCCCACTCCCTTCTTCACAGAGCAGTGAATGGCATCAGTACCTCGGGCATTGGCCCCTGCTCACCGCCTGGACTAGGCAACACGTGAGCTTGGGGAATGTCCCTGCAGCGTGGGGGTGGGGTCTGGGCTGGGGGGACACTCCCCTTCAGGAGCCGCTTTTGGAAGGGCAGCCGACAGGAAAGCAAAGAAAAAGTGAACTTAAAGTGGGGAAGCCCTCAGTGCAGGCTGTGGCCTTGTGGGCTGGCCTCTCTGTGCTGTCACAGCATACAAGCCACGCGCCTCCAGGGCTGTGAGTCACTGGGAGATGAACCCTACTTGGCCAGGCTGTGCCTCGGGTAGGGCCTCCCAGTCCCGGCCCACCGCCCCCGCCACCCCAGCTCCCGGGTGAGGGGAGAAGGCAGCGCCCATAGAGCACCTTGCAGGCTGCACCTGGGCACCGCAGCTCTGAGAACAGCTGGCACCTGGACACCAGCAGCGATCTAAAGCGCTTCGGAATGGACTCAGACTTTGAGAGAGTTTCACACTTGACCATGTTGTAAAGCATCATCTGGTGTTGTTTTGTTTTTTTGTTTTTGTTTTTGTTTTGTTTTGTTTTGTTTTGACAGAAAAGCAGGAGTTAGAAGTCATTCTGTAATATTGAGGCAGGGTAGGATAACTGGCCCAGGGCAGGTGATCCCTACGTGGCAAGTGCTGATAGGGCCACAATCACCTCTTGTTTGTTTTTAAAGATTTATTTTTTTATTTGAAAGGCAGAGTGACAGAGAGTGAAAGAGAGGAAGATCTTCCATTGCTGGTTCACTCCCCAAATGGCCACAAGGGCCAGAGTTGGGCCCGTCCAGAGCCAGAGCCGGGAGCTTCCTCCGGGTCTCCCACGTGGGTGCAGGGGCCCAAGGACTTGGGCCATCTTCCACTGCTTTCCCAGGCCACAGCAGGGAGCTGGATTGGAAGCGGAGCAGCCAGGACTAGAACTGGCGCCTAAATGGGATGCTGGCACTGCAGGCAATGGCTTTACCCGCTATGCCACAGTGCCAGCCCCAAAGTGTGTACTTTAAAAAAAAAAAAAAAACAAAAAAAAAAAAACTGGAGGAAGACCTGGAGGAGGGTCCTGGCTCCTGGCTTCAGATCAGCGCAGCCCCGGCCGTTGTTAAGCGGATGGAAGACTGTCTTTCTCCTTCTCTACCCCCTCCCCCCACCTCTGCTCTGTGTAACTCTGACTTTCAAATAAATAAATAAATCTTAAAAAAAAAAAAAAAACTATTATGGAAAGCAGAGGGAGAGAGAGATCTTCTATCCACTGGTTCATTCCCCAGAAGTCTCATACGACCAGACCAAAGCCAGGAACCCAGACCATCTTCCTGGTCTCCCATGTGGGCAGCAGGAACCCACTCGGGTCACCATTTGCAGCCTCCCAAGTGCGTCAGGAGACTGGATTGGAAGCCTGGAGTAGCCGGGCCTCTAACCAGACACTCTGATGGGGCATGTGGGCATCCTCGGCAGCAGCTTAACCTGCTGCAGCCTCACACCTGCTCCCAAGTGGGTACTTCCACCTTTCCAGGCTATCTGTCCTTCCTACTGGCCCATGTCTGTGTCCCGCCCTCAACTCCCTTCCTGCATCAGTCACAAGAACCTGGGCTCCTCATTCTCCCGCTGTAGAGAGGAGAGCACAGATTGCAGGCTCCATCAGGGTCTTTTCAGGGAGGGCTGTAAGTCCAGGGACAGAGAGAGCTGGGGGAGCGCCGGCGTCCCCCTGCTCCCACCCAGCATCTCTGCCTGCTCTGTGGCTTTCTGACCCTCTCTCCGGCACCGCTCTTTTCTCTGTGCACCCGGGCACCTGCTTCCTCTGGCCCTCGCCCCAGCCGCCGTCTTGGTCTCCTTCCGGTGGATGGTGGATGTTGTATGAAGAAGTCGGGTCACTGGGAGGTGACTAGGGGTGGACACCAGCGGGAGGGCGGAGCCTCCTTGCTGGACTTAGTATCTTCATAAAGGAGGTCCCTGGTAGAGCCAGCCCTTTCCCTGCTGTGAACACCCAGTGAGCCGGCAGCTTTTGCAGCCCTGCTGTCTGTCATTGCAGAACCAACACTTTGTCCTTTATAAAGCGCCCAGGAGTGGTGTTTGACTTTAGCAGACCGGGGAGGAAGGCCAGGCACACGCAGGCTGCATAGCGTACTGTGGCATCATTAAAGCAAGTCTGCGGCCAGTGTACTGGGTGGATTGAGTTTAGCTCCATGTGATGGGTACTATGGAGTAGACTCCACTCTGCAGGAATGAGCCCTGGGAACAGTGTGCACAGGATCCCAGGCACCAGCAGCACGGCTGTCGCTCCTCGGACTTCCGCGACCCAGGAGGTGCGGGTTTCTCTCTGCTGCATTTCATTCAGCCCCAGTGTGATAGGAAACCTTACTTTGTTTATTCACTGCTTGTGTCTTCGCTTAGCTTCCTAGTAGGCATTTGTGTTTTAATTGATGTGTAATTACAATCCAAAGGTAGCTCTGACCTTCCATTTGGTTAAAGCTTTTATGATTTATGTGGTCTTTGTGAACGTTTTCCAGTTTCATAAATATAGACCTAGTATTTATTCCTAGGTGTTACATATTTTTGAAAATTGCTGTTATCAACAAGTATTTTCCCATTATTTTTCAACTGTTTATTATTGTTACATATAAAATTGTTAAGTTTTTTCCAGTGTTTTTATGACTAAAAAGCTTCAATGGATGATAGTAAAGAGGCCACTTCAGAAAAATTATGGAAAAAAGGAATTAAAAGATTAGTTTATTTTGGAGCCAAAGTCTTTATTTTTTTAATCCATGTGAAGTTTTCTCATTTTTGTTAACTTTTTTGAAGATGCTTCCTATGCACTGATTTCAAAAATCTTTTGCACCAAAGTAAGCTTTATCTTTAATTCCATTCTTCATGAGCCTTTTGAAGCAGCACGGTTCTATGTTCAGGAATAAACTCTGAGACCAGGTAAATTTTAGAAAGTTCACTGGAGCCAGAGAACAGAAGGGGGAGGGGAAGGGGAAGAGCATTCCACGTGGCAACTCCAAGTGTTTCCACGTCCAAGGTGGCCAGCTTTATGTTCAGTTAGAAAAACAGCAAATGAGTGGCAGAGATGACCGGCTTGGTGCACCTGGTGTGCTCCGTACTTGGGTTTGATTTGGAGGCATCTGGCCTGGGATTGGCCGGGTGCTCAGCTGCTGTGATTGGCTGGGTCTCAGGTGCTTGGGTGGGCATCAGGTTAGATTGCAACCTGCACGTGGAGCTCGGCTGCAGCTCAGTATTTGCAGAGGCCAGGTGGAGCCAGAGTTTTATGGAAGTTCAGAGGCAACTGTAGGACAAATTTCTTTTTAAGATTTTATTTATTTGAAAGGGGGGTTACAGAAAGGGAGAAACAGAGAGAGAGGGAGAGAGAGGTCTTCCATCTGCTGATTCACTCCCCAAATGGCCTGGGCTGGGTTGATCTGAAACCAGAAGCCAGGAGTTTCTTCCACGTCTCCCACAAAGGTATAGGGGCCCAAGGACTCGGGTCATCTTCTGCTTTCCCAGGCCATAGCAGAGAGCTGGATTGGAAGAAGGGCAGCTGGGACTCAAACCAGTGCCCATATAGGATGCCAGTGCCACAGGTAGAGGCTTAGCCTACTACACCACAGCGCTGGCCCCATGGTTATATAGGCTTTACCTGAGCCTTCTGCCCAGAACTTCCCCGGTGTCTAGTGGTTGGCTGCTGGTAGCATTACTTTGCTCCTGAATAAATAGCCATTTACCCACTGTATTACTCATGCACATTGGACTGTTACCCATTTTGGCAATTATGGCTACAAATAGGTGATAACACACAAGTCTTTGCACATCTTTTAATTTAAAAAAATACCTTTAGGCCGGCGCCGCGGCTCACTAGGCTAATCCTCCGCCTAGCGGCGCCGGCACACCGGGTTCTAGTCCTGGTTGGGGCGCCGGATTCTGTCCCGGTTGCCCCTCTTCCAGGCCAGCCCTCTGCTGTGGCCCGGGAGTGCAGTGGAGGATGGCCCAGGTGCTTGGGCCCTGTACCCCATGGGAGACCAGGAAAAGCACCTGGCTCCTGGCTCCTGCCATCGGATCAGCGCGGTGCGCCGGCCGCGGCGGCCATTGGAGGGTGAACCAACGGCAAAGGAAGACCTTTCTCTCTGTCTCTCTCTCTCACTGTCCACTCTGCCTGTCAAAAAAAAAAAAACCTTTGATGAAAGGTTTTTGTTTTATTCATTTGCAATTTTTTCTTTAATAGAGGAGTGTTAGAAAATACATGGAAATGTGTATTATAAAAATACTATGTGTGGATTTCAAAAATTTTTTGCACCCAAACACTTATCTTTTAATCCCATGTTCCATAAATGATAAAAAGAATTCATCAAAGCCCTCCTGTTGCATCTGTCCTACTCTTTTTCCTCCTTGGGTTCAGATTACACCATTGTTAGGTCCTTTTAGATCACTGTTTGTCTCTTAGGTTTCTGTTTTCCATCTTAATTCTCTGTTTCAAAGTGACTATTTTCTTTATGACAAATCTAGTTATTGTAGTTTTTGGTTCTAGGACTTCCTTTTAGGGTTTTTCTTTTTAATAGTTTTTAGGTCTTTGCTAAACTTTCTTTTCAGCCCTTCTGCAGCTAGCTTGGGATTGCTCAGCGCAGGAGGAGGGGGGTGTTTTGCAGGCTTTTATTTATTTATTTATTTATTTGTTTGTTTTTTGAGATTTATTTGAAAGGCAGAGTTACAGAGAGGCAGAGAGAGAGGTCTTCCATCTGCTGGTTCACTCCCCAGATGGCCACAATGGCCAGAGCTGTGCTGATCTGAAGCCAGGAGCTTCTTCTGGGTCTCCCACATGGGTGCAGGGGCCCAAGACTTGGGCTACCTTGTGACTTCCCACGCCATAACAGAGAGCTGGATCAGAAGTGGAACAGCTGAGACTTGAACCAGCAGCCATACAGGATGCCGGCACTTCTCCCAAGTCACTTTTCTTCTTGCCTGTCTCCTGTTGCTTTGAAATAGCACTGGTGAACTCTGCCCCCCAGGGGGCACTATTTTGGTTTTTGGGTTTTTTTTGGTGGTTCTTTGTTGGTTTGTTTTGTTTTTTTGGTTTGTTTAACTGAGAAAAGTTGGGGCAGAGTGGTTACCTAGCATCTGTCTGCCTCACACCTCAGTGACTTGAATTACCCACATTTAGCACTCGTGGTTTCTCACTTGTGATTTCTGTTGGTTAGGCGCTTGGGTACCCACACCCCAGGGGCCAGTCATGGGCTGTAGGAAGGTCACAGGCTAGCGTGAGGTCGCTCTGGGTGCCACCATAGGACTCACTCTGGAGCTCACTTCCCTGGTGCCGGCTGGAGGTCACCCTCAGCCCACTGCAGGGAGGGTGCTTTCAATAGACAGCTCACGTCCTGGTGGCTGGTGGGGAGGGAGGAGGAGAAAGCAGAGAGAGGGGGTGAGGGCAGCTGACAAAACACAGTCACTTGATGCCTAAGCTCAAGTCATTCTGTCAGCCCACACTCGGAGATGGCACTTGGACAAGGCCACGAGCTCGTGAAGGCTGAACTGTGGGCTCATCTTGGAGGGTGGCCCACCTCACCCTGGAAATTGGATTTCCTTCCAGGCTTGCTCTCAGCAGGTGTCCAGAGGGCTCTTGGCCACTCAGCCCTGGATCCCATGGGGGTGTGCTCTGTGGAAATGAGATGGACAAAGTCAAATTTCACAAATCACAGGTTGTTTTTCCATACAAAGAATCTTCTCCTTTTTTTAAGACGTATTTTGGAGCCAATGCCATGGCATAGTAGGCTAAGCCTCCGCCTGCAGCGCCGGCATCCCATATGGGCACCAGTTCATGTCCCTCTTCCAATCTAGTTCTCTGCTTATGCCTTGGGAAAGCAGTGAAAAATGGCCCAAAAGCTTCAGCCCCTATACCCACATGGGGGACCCAGAAGAAGCTCCAGGCTCCCGGCTTTGGATCGGTCCGGCTCCGGTCACTGTGGCCATCTGGGGAATGAACCAGTGGATGGAAGACCTCTCTCTCTCTGTGCCTGTAACTCTGCCTCTCAAATAAACAAAATCTTTTAAAAACCTTTATTTCATTTATTTGAAAAGCAGAATTACTGAGACAGACAGAAAGATTGTCCATCTGCTCCTCAAATGGCCTCCATAGCCAGGGCTGGGCCAGGCTGGAGCCAGGCACTTCATCTGGGTCTCCCAATGGATGCAGGGGCCCAAGCACTTGGGCAATCCTCTGCTGCTTTCCCAGGTAGGCAAGCAGGGAACGGGATGGGAAGTGGAACATCCAGGATTTGAACTGAGTCCCGGTACCCATATGGGATGCCGACATTACAGGTGGTGGCCTAACCTTCTGTGTCACAACTCTGGCCTCAGATTCTTTTTTTTTTTTTTTTTTAGATTCAAGATGTTAAGGCAGAGAATAAAATGAGCAAAGCTCACAGGAAACACACCCTTAGATGAGGTACATTTACCCACACAGTGAATGAGCTCCAAAATTACCAACATCCACTTGCTCATTTGCGGTGGAAGAAGACTTATGTGCAAAGTGAGTGGCATTGAAATTGAGGTTTTCCCTTACAGGAGCAGTTGTTACAAGAAGCCAATTTCACCACCACTGCAGAGATTCACGGCAACAGGAGACACCCTAGGTGTTCCGTTCTAGAAGATGGTGTTAGGCGAGGCAGCCACGATTGTTGTCTGTGTGTCTGTCAAACTCACGTTGTGGTGGAGTTTGAAGTCCAATAGCTGAAGTTGGTTACTACACAGGGAGAGTTAGATGAGGCAGGAGGTGACATTGCCAAGAGAGAGGCAAGTTCTGATACGACCTCCCATTCTCAAAAGAAAGAGGGAGCACGCCCCAAAACGGCAGACTAAGAATTTAGAGTGCTTTCCACAGTGCACAGTCGAGGGGGCAAGCCACCCTCTCTGGTGCAGGCTTGGATGCAGGGCTCGTCCCATGGCCAGGTGGACAGAAGGGACTGAGGTCTGAGGGAGGAGCCCCAGAGACTGAGTGAGCAGAGAGTTTCCAGCAGAGAAGGTGGTGCCGTGGCCAGGAGGGCAGAGGGTCCCAGCCCGGCTGCCAAGGCTTTCTCCCCAGGTTCCCATTGACTGGGGAGTGAGGGGTTAGCCTCCTCTCTAGACCACTGAGAAAATCTTATTTCTGACTAGCTTACATGATCCCCAAAACATGACGTTGATTAAAAGTGTATTTATTCAACTTAATCTGCAGCATTAAGGGTTTTGCTCCAGAAGGAACGTGGTCTGTGTTTAATGCAGCCATCATAAGTATCCCTCAGGGAAGCCAGGTGGCTTTCTTCTTGCCTACTATTTGTTAAGATTGCACCTGGATTTATGTTTTCATGGCCATTGTGAGAGGGACTTAATTTTTATTTCTGACCACTCTATGGCCGCTATAAAGGCTATCTATGGATATGATAAGTTTTGTCTAAAGGTTTTCATGAGGGCAAATAATGATGAATTTATATCTTTTTGTTACCTTGTTCTGTTGGTGCTATTGGTCCTATTCACTGCTCTTATCTGGACCTCAGAGTGAGGATCTTTTATTTAAAAAAATATTTACTTGAAAGGCTAAGTCACAGAGAGGGAGAGACAAGGTCAAAGAGGGCCTCCATCCACTGGTTCACTCCCCAAATGGTTATAATGGCTGGGGCTGGGCCAGGCTGAAGCCCAGAGCCTGCAACACCATCTGGATCTCCCACTGACTATCAGGGACCCAAGTATTTGGACTGCCATCTGCTGCTTTCCCTGGTGCATTAGCAGGGAGCGGGATCTGAAGGGGAGAAGCCAGGATTAGAACCAGCACTCCCATTATGGGGTGCTGGCATGGCAAGCTGCAGCTTAACCCCAAGTGCTGACCTTGACCTAGTAATCCTGCAGCTGAGATGGTGGAGTTGCAGTGTGCATGTATAGGGCTGACTGGCGTTGGGATTAAATGTATTCCAAAGGCGGTGTGCTCAGTCGTGAACACGGATTCCTGATGTTTGTGTTTGTGGCATTGTCTTCGGCTGGCCTGTGTGTAGTCTTTGGGTAGCCTGACAGCTCTCCACATGAGGGGCCTTGTCGTTTGCCTGATCTGTGGCATCTGTGTCAGGTTTTCATGCCATTATTACGTTGTTTTAAACCTCTTATCTTATTTGGTCCATCCACCTTGGTGTGTTTTTGTTTTTGTTTTTCCTGTACTTGGATATTTCCATTACTTTACTTGGCAAGTAATCACCTGTGTGGGCCAAATGTGGCCCACCCCTGGTTTGTCTAAATAAAGTTTTATTGGAACACAGTCAATGGTCATTAGTTTGCAGATCACCTATGACCCTGCCTTCTGGTTACAGCACAAGGGTTAAGTAGTTGAGACAGGACTGGACGGCTCTCCAGACTGAATTCTTTCCTGTATTATATGATCTACCACTAAGGTGACATCTGTGGACCCCCGTTCCCCACCCCCACCCGCTCCTCCAGTGAACCTTTTCAGTCTGTGACTACAGCACCCTGGCTTCTGCAGTTTCCTCACTTGGCCAAAATTCCTGCCCTTACCTGGCTTATAGACCAGTGGGAAGAGATGGGCGGCCAGCAAGGAAGCAGTGAATTGTACGGTGAATGAGAAAGGGCAAAGACTCGAGGCCAGCCAGGAGGTGGGTAGGAAGCAGAGCGCAGCACACCTGCAAAACTGAGGTCCTGCTGGGGGTGTGCCCAGCCTGGCTGCCCTTGCACCTGGGCGCTGACCCACCCTCACCCCATGCCTTCCTCAGGTGGACCTTAGGCGTGGAACTGCATGTGTCCCACCTTCTTTCACTGCCCCAGCCTCCATCTCCAAAACCCGTAAGTCCCCTGAGGGAAGCGCCACCTGAACTTGGTGGGTGGGGATGGGGGTGTTGAGGGCCTTGGGGGGGGGGGTAGCTGGAAGGGAAGTGGTGTGAGAAGGGGGGAGGGGCTGCCAGGGCCCTTCCCTGCCTTGTTGTCTCTGGCTTATGAGTTTGCACTTGATCTGTGACAACGAGCATGGTTGGCTTAGAGTTATGAGAATCACAATCACGTGTATGCTTTTTTTCCCTCCAAAGAAACCTTTTATTTAAGAATGCAAACTTCCTAAGTACAACTTTAGGAATATAGTGATTCTTCCCACCATACCCGCCCTCCCACCCACCTCCTCCTTCCTCTCCCATTCCCTGTCCCATTCTCCGCTAAGATTCATTTTCAATTAACTTTATACATAGAAGACCAACTCTGTACTAAGTCAAGATTTCAACAATTTTTGTACGGTTGTTAACTGATGACATTAATAGGATCTCTCCCAGGGCTGTATCAGAGTCAATCAGTTCACTGGCAAAGCCTGGCAGTGAAAGGTGGGCAGTGGTGACTTTGGCTAAATGAAGGCACGACTGCATTCCATTTCATGATTATCATTGTGTCAGCTTTTCCCAGTGGCACCATGTTTTCTAGGAACACATGTTTGAATGTTACTGCTACTAATAGAATGGTTTGGTCTCCTATAAAGTGGAAGAGGGTAATCAGCTTTTATTTCCATTAACAGCAGATGTAAGTGGTTGAACAGTGTTTTACTGTGAAAAAATTAAGACCACTGGTAGGCAAGTCATCAGATTGAATCAATTTGTATGCTGCTGTGTTTAGTAGTTTCGCATTGCTTTTCTGGAGGGCAGGTTTGTGTCGTGTATAAAGATTATAAGAAGGTAAGTCCAGTGTACTTAATAGTAATTTCAGTAATACATTTTTTTTTTTTTGACAGCCAGAGTGGACAGTGAGAGAGAGAGACAGAGAGAAAGGTCTTCCTTTGCCGTTGGTTCACCCTCCAATGGCCACCGCGGCCGGCGCACCGCGCTGATCTGATGGCAGGAGCCAGGTACTTCTCCTGGTCTCCCATGGGGTGCAGGGCCCAAGGACTTGGGCCATCCTCCACTGCACTCCCTGGCCACAGCAGAGAGCTGGCCTGGAAGAGGGGCAACCGGGACAGAATCCGGCGCCCCGACCGGGACTAGAACCCGGTGTGCCAGCGCCACAAGGCGGAGGATTGGCCTAGTGAGCTGTGGAGCCGGCCTCAGTAATACATTTTTAAAAATTGCATTTTGAAGCATCATTGAGGTTTAGAAGTATTTGCTGAATATTAGCTTTGAGAACAATTTCATAGAAAATCAGAGGCCGTCATTGGATCTATGTTATTCTACTCTAGCCCTGTACTTGTGTTCCAGGATGTGGTTTGTTATGATCTTGCACTGTCTTCATGTCTGAAGTGTCCATGGAGACACACTCACACGTGGTGTTAGTACAGGGGGGTTGGATCCTGTGAGGCTCCACAATATTGTCAGGCTAACCATGCGGCTGCAGGTTTTTGAGATGAGAACTAGCAAGGTCACATGCGTTGGTCAGGCCTGTTGGAGAGCAGGGGCCTGGGTGCTGAGACCACTTTTGCCAGAAGAAGTAGGAATGTTGGCAGGAGCTTGTGCCCAGCAGAGGGATGTGCGCCCCTTGTAAATAATGTTGAAAGGCACTTGCGAAGTGGGCAGATCCTAGGTTCCAGCGCTGTTTCAGGCTCCTGCTAACCAGCCTGCACTTCACAGCTAGTGCATCACTTGCCTGGTTTGAGCACTGGGAGTTCTCCATCCTAGAAGCCACTAGTAGTTCTGGGCGGACCTGGATGGCTGTCACCCCATGTACAGAGTTTTCTGGGTTCACAGATCGCACTGTGATTCTCCAGGGGCTGCTGCTGCTGTCTTGTTCCTCAGGCAGGAGTAGAAACCCCCGTCTCCTCTGCATCTCCTGCTCCGCCTGGGCCCCATCCTGGCACTGAGAAATGAACGGTCCTTCCCAAAGGTGGACACCGGCGAGTCACGGCTGACCAGCAGGTGGTAGGTTTGGGACTGGGCGATGGCTGGCTCAATTGCACTGTGGTTGCACTGAACTTGAGTGGCACGCTATACTCAACTACAAACTAGAACTGAATTGACAAAACAGTGATTTATTTATTTTTTTTTTTTTTAGGGCAGACTATAGGAATCTCCTTCAGTACGTGGTTGGTTCTTGATGTAATTCAGCATTGTCGGCCATGGATGTGAGGAGGTGGGAGCCTGTCTGAGTCTATTTGGGGTGCTTTAACAAAGAAGCCATAAACGGGGCAGCTTATAAATGGCAGGAACAGGAGATGCCTGTGCTGGTGCCTGGTGAGAAACTCATTTCTGCAAGCAGTGACGTAACGTGGTTTCCAGACAGAAGCACAGCAGGGGCTGTGGCCGCTGTCCCTGCCCTGGGCTGTGTTTGAGGGCACTGTGTCCCCCGATGTCGTCCTTTGTGAGTGGGCCTGGTCAGCCTGAGCTCCATGGAGGTGCAGGGCTCGTCAGTGGGCAGTACGTAGACGCTGCTCCCTAGATATCTTTTACAGGCTCTGCTGCTGCCCTGGGCAGGGAAGTGGCCCGACCTCCAGCCTCCCCCGCCAACCAGTGCCACGTCTTACCCACAAGTACCAACGGGAAGCAGTGGCTGTGCCCACCTGGGCTAAGAGCTTCACCTATACTTTGCCTAGCCTTCACCCAGGCGGCCGAGAGAGGGTTAGCCACCCTGGGTGAAGTTCAGGAAGCTGAGGAATGAAGAACATGGAGAGTTCACAGCTGTAAGTGATCAAATGGGGAGTCAGGCTTGGCCTGGCACTGGTCAGAAATCTTAGCCTGCAGGCTCTGTCCACCAGATCTCACCCACTTGGCCTTCTGGATTCAGCTTAACCTCCTGCAGTTCCTAACTGGCCTAATTAACCTTTCATCTTGACCTACTTGGCCTTGACCAATGGACTCATAGTCTTACCCGCCTGGTCTACATACACACACATGTCTATGAGCCTTACCACGAGGCCTTACCCTGGCTCACTTAACCCCCTGAACTTACCTGGCATTAATGTCTTGGCCTTTCACACCTGGCCTTACCCAGAGGTCTTAACCTCCTGGCTTTGCTCAGCTGGTCTCTCCCACTTGGCCTACTCATCCTGGGCTTGCCAAACATTTGCCTGGCCTTAATCTTCTGACTTACCCACTGGTGTTAACCACATGGTATTATTCAGCTGTCCCTTATACCCTGGCGTGAGGTCTTGTGCTTACTGTCTAGTTTACTACCCTGGCCTTACCCCATGGCTATGTCATCATATCTTAAACACTTGGCCTTACCTAATTGGTAACCACCAAACTATGAGTACCTGGATTCCTGATGATTTACTTACCTGGCTTATGAACCACTTGGCTATACCCATCTCTGACCTTAGCCACCAGACCTTCTATACCTGGCAGTACCTCACTGATCAGACTCTACAACCCTTACCTCTAGCCCCTACACCTCCTCCTACCCTCCCCCCCACCCCCAGACTCATTTACCTGGAGCAACCCATCTGGTGATACCCACCTGGTATGAACCTGATTCCCTGATTTCACTGAGCCATCACTTGCTAGCCTTAAATTCCTGGTCATGAGGATTTTCTTAACTCACTGGCTATACCATCTTGGTCATGATCTGGGGCCAGAAGTGCTTGGCTGTACTCCCCTGACCATTTGCCTACACTTAGACACCTGGGCTTGCCTTGCCTCAGTGTCTGGCCATATATACCTTGCCTTACTGAACTTACCTAGAACTGTGAACTTGCCCCCTGTCTAGACCTTCAAACTCATACAACCCTGGCCAGAAGTCCCTTCCTTATCCCTCATGACATGCTCTCTTGGTCTTTACCCAGTGACCTTACTCACCTGGACTTCACTATCTAACCACATCCACCCAGACTGCCATGTAGGCATTGTACATGGGACAAAAGCCCAAGCCCATATACCTCACTCAGAATTCCACATCATTACCCAGGTCTTTGCCTGACCCTTGGCCTTGCCACCACAGCTGATCTACTTGGTCTAAACCATCTAGTTTTATCTACCTGGCCTCACACTCAGGCCTTGCCACCTCAACAAGAACTCCAGGATCATACACCTATGTTCACATTTGCTCTTCTATATCTCCTTGACTTCTAGTCCTGCCCACCAATTCTTGACCAACCAGCCTTAACCATTTATCCTTATGCATGTGGTCTTTCACTCTGGCCTTGACCTGGTCAGAACTCCAAGTCAATACACTCAGTTACCTATCTTTCCCCCACCCACTCTAACCCAGGGGCTTCCCTATCAATATGTGACTACTTGACCTAAACCTGCTGGGGTTAACCACCTGGTTTTAGAGTCAGGCCTTACCTTCATGAACAGTACTCCAAGGCCATTCAGCCTTAGTTAAAACTGCCTGTCTATACCCCATCTGCCAGGCCCTTGGCCTTGTTCCACCATTCCTCACTGACATGGCTGTAAGCATCTAACCCTAACCATCTGGCCTTACATGCAGATCTTTGGCCACCAGGTTACAGTCCAAGACCATATAACATTAGTCTGAATTGAATGTGCTTACCCTCACCTCATGACCACTCGCAGAGCCTACCAACACTTGTCTACTTTGCTTTGATAATCTGGCCTTATTGATATGACCATACATCCTTGGCCTTGTTCACATGGCCAGAACCCTAAACCATACAACCTAGGCCAATTACCTGTCTTGAACTGCTTTCTAAGATCCCTGGTCCTAAATATTTGTCCTTGTGGAAATGGCCTTGCAGTCAGGCCTTGTCACCTGCATAGAACCTCAAGTCCATATAGGCTTAGCCAGAATTCCCTGTCCTTACCCAACCCTTGCCTCCAACCCTGGCCCTCCCCACCAGTGCTTGCCTACTTGGTCCAAACCACATAGCCTTATCTTCCTGGTCTTAACATTCAGGACTTGCCCACCAGATGTGCTCTCCAAGGTCGTATACCCCTGGTCCCAGTTGCCAGTCCTTTCTCCCAACACTTTGGTCACTGGCCTTGCCAACAAGCATTTATGATCTGTCTTAACCATATGGCCTTATTCACATGGCCTTACTCTCAGACCTTGACTACCAGGTCACAACCCCTAGGCCCAACACCATTAGTCAGAATTCCATGTCCTTACTCTGACCTCATGGCTACTGGCTAGTCCATCTGACCTCAGACATCTGGCCTTATCCACATGTCCTTACCCATCTGGCCTAACTCAGTCCTTGTCCACTTGGCTGGAACCCCAAGGCCACACATACTTGAACAAAAGCTTCTCCTTACCCTGGTACCCATGAATCCTGGCCTAGTCCACAAGCCCGGGCTCACCTATCCTAACCACCTGGTCTTATCCATCTTACCTTGCACTCAGGCCTTGTCCCTGGATAAACTCCAATCCTGTATACTTAACAGCCCTAATTCTGTGTCCTTCCTCTACCCCTATCCTGTTACCAGGTGTTGCTAAGCAATGCTTGTGCACTCACTCTAAATTTTCTGCCCTTATTTGCTGTCCTTATGCTCAGGCCATACACCCCTGGTCATAGTTGCCTTGCTATGTGTCCCCCCAACACACTCCACTCTACCCCTTTGAATTCATGCCTTCCCTGAAGCCATTGCTCAACTAGTCTTAACCATGTGTCCTTATCCATATGGCCAGGTTCTGGACCTGGTTGGAATTCCAGGGTCATACACAGAATTCCCTGTCTTTACCCATTCTGACCCAGCCACTGGTCTTGACAATAAAAACTTGCCTACCTAGCCTGAAGTTTCTAGCCTTAAACACCTAACTTTAGAATTAGGCCTTGCCCGACTGAAAAATACTTCCAAGCCATACAACTCTGGTCAGTGCTGTCTGTACCACACTGGCCCTGGCCCATGGTCTTGCCTACCAATTCTTAGTATCCTGGCCTTAACAGTCTTGCCTATCCACATGGCCTTGACCACCTGATAACAACCCCAAAACCATGTACTACTTGCCAGGATTCCCTGTCCTTTGACTACTGGTGGAGGCTACCAATCCCTATCCTCTTTGGCTTGAACATCTGGCCTTATCCAAGTGGCCTAATCAAACAAGCTTTTTAAACTTAGGCCTTGTTTACTCCCTCAGACACCAAGCCCACATAACCTTGGCCAATTTCCTATTCTTTACCCAGCCCCTTGACTCTGGCCTAGTTTATCAACCAATGATCACCTGGCATTATCTGGCCTTATTCCTATGATTTCAAACTCAGGGCTTGATCCTCTGGTCTTAAACCCATGGACATCAATCACTGGCCAGAATTCCATGTTCTTTCTCTCATAAGCACTAGCCATGTCCATCAATCCTTGTCCCCTGACCTTAGATATCTGGCCTTATCTTTATGGTCAAACCCACTTGGTCTCATACTCAGGCCTTGAGTATTTGGCCAGTGTGGGGAGCAACTCGGACTAGACTAAGTTACTGGAATTAAGACTTATTCTATGCATCTGCTCTCCCACAATATGGCGCTGAGAAGGGAGTAACAACTTCTACGCAGCTGCCTCTCGCCAACTTGAGTGATGACCTGCAGGAGCTGATCCTGCTCCTGATTGGAGGAGAGCAGCGTACTCGGCGTGTGGGTAGCAGAGTTGGGATTGGCGGAAGAGGACTATAAAGGAGGAGAGAGACAACATGCACCAAGGGAACATCTAAGAGGAACACCTGAGCAGCCCCCGAGAGAGCCGGCCGGCGGTGTGCCGCTCCCCCGCGGAAGTGGGGAAAGTGGCAGGGGGAACCGCCCTTCCACGGAGGTGGAAGGGACGGTAGCCAACCCGGGAAGAACCAGCAGCAAACCCGGGGAGGGCCGAGCAGACAAAAGAACAGCGCAGGGTCCTGTGTCGTTCCTCCACGAAGATGGGGAGCGACAGGCCAGAAACCCTAGGCCTCAAAATTTCAGTAAATAACTTGTCCTCACACTGTCATGAGCTCTGTCCTAGTCCATCAACTTTGTTCACCTGACCTTAAGTATCTAGCCTTAACAAACTGGCCTTATACTAAGACCTTGTCCATTGGCCATAATTGCCATAAACCCCTGGCCAACATTTCATGTCCTTTTCCAATCCCCATGATGACACTTGGCCGTGACCACTCTAATGAATGTCAAGTGGCCTAAACCCAATAACCTTATTGATCGGGCCTTACACTCAGGCCTTGTCTCCCAGAGGAGTTCCACAAGGCCATACACCACTGGATACAACTGCCGCTCCTTATCCCTACCCCTTTGACCACTGGCCTTGCCTGTCAACCCACAGGACCTCATCTTAACCATCTGACCTTACTCATGTGGCCTTAAACACAGGCCTTAGCCATTGGGCCACAATCCCAAGGCCATATAATACCAGCCAGAAATCTGTTACTCTGAACCTACTACCACTGGCTGAGCCCACCAATTCTTGCTTACATGACTTGAACACCTGGCCTTATCCATATGAACTTACATATATGGCTTTATGTACAGGCCTATCCACTTGGCAAGAAGCCCAAGGCCACTGAACTTTGGCTAATTTCCTGGCCTTACCCAGGCCCCATGATCCCTGGCCTAGTGTGCCTTTTTTCACCTGGCCTTAACTATCTGTCCCTAAACACATAGCATTACCCTTGGGCCTCTTCCCTGAGAACACCAAACCTATATACCCACGATCAGAATTACTTCTTATCTACACTATGACTCAACTCCTAGCCTTGCCTAGCAGTCCTTACACATTTGGCCTAAGCCATCTGGTTGTAACCTCTTAACCTTAAACATAGGTATTAACCCCTACCCCTCTAACAGTACTTGAAGACTATAAGCCCCTGGTCAAAACTGATTTCAATACCCTCTAACCAACTTTCTGCACAAAATATTAAACTCAAGCATCAACTACTTGGTCTCAACCCAAAGGTTATATTACGTTTCCAATATTCCATGCTTTTACTCTTCAATCCTAGACCACCAATCCTAACCTACCAGTCCTTCTCACATAACCATTACATTTGACTTTACCCACATGGCCCTACACTCAAGCATTCTTCAACTGGTCATATTCTAAGGTCATACAACCTTAGCCTATTGCTTGTTCTTACCTCTCCCACCATGACCCCTATCCCAGTCCACCAACCATTGCTCATGTGGCCTTAACAATCTGCTCCTATCTACTTGACCTTATATTCAATCCTCAACCAGCAGATGATATCTAAAGGCTGTACATCACTGTCAAAAATTCTATGCCTTTTCCCCGACTCCATGACCTTTGGCTGTATCTACCCATCTACTCTAACACTCATGCTTTATTTACTGAGCTTGAAAGCCATGGCACCCAACCTTGGCTAATTACCTGTCCTTATGACTTTGTGGCCTAACCAGATAACCATTGCTCATGTGGCCTTAATTATCTGGCATTATCCACATGGCATTACACTCAGGGCTTGTCCTCTGGGAAGAACTCCCTGTGGTTCCCCAACTCCTCCACCACTGGCCTTGCCCACCAAAATTTGACTGTTTGTCCTGAACTGTTCGGCTTTACTACCTAGCCTTACACTCGGGTCCTATTTCCTGATGAGAACTCTAAGGCATATAGATTTATCTGGTCATACATGCTCCCTGCCCCCACCGTTGAATCCTAATCTTGCCACACAACCCTTCCCACGTGGTTTTAACCATATGTCCACGTGGCCTTACATCTGGGACTTGTCCCCTGGACACATCTCCAAGTCTATATCCCTCTGGCCAGAATTTCCTGTCATTCTCCAAGTCCTGTTCCCATCCATGTCCATACCAATCAAACTTTGCTATTTGTCCTAAACTGATCTATTCACTTGGCCTTAAATTCAGATCCTATCCCTCTGACAAGTACTCCAAATCATACATGCCTGGTCATATATGCCTTTTTTTTTTTTTTTTGACAGGCAGAGTGGACAGTGAGAGAGAGAGACAGAGAGAAAGGTCTTCCTTTTGCCGTTGGCTCACCCTCCAATGGCCACCGCGGCCAGCACGCTGTGGCCGGCGCACCACGCTGATCCAAAGGCAGGAGCCAGGTGCTTCTCCTGGTCTCCCATGTGGGTGCAGGGCCCAAGGACTTGGGGCATCCTCCACTGCCTTCCCGGGCCACAGCAGAGAGCTGGCCTGGAAGAGGGGTAACCGGGACAGAATCCGGTGCCCCGACCGGGACTAGAACCCGGTGTGCCGGCACCGCTAGGCGGAGGATTAGCCTATTGACCCACGGCGCCAGCCCATATATGCCTTTTTATATATATCCTTGCTTATCCCCCAGCCCTGCCCAAACCCTGGCCTAACCCTAAAACCCTTGTCCACCTAGTCTTAACCACCTGTCCTTGTCCCAAATGGCCTTACACTCAGGCCTTGGCACTGGAAAGAACTCCAAGTTCCTAAAACCCTGCTTAGAGTTTCCTGTCATTTTTTATCCCCTCACTAGCCCTCTGGAAACCATCTGGATTAACCTCATGGCCTTAGCCTCAGATTTTGCTTCCATGGACAGTACTTCAAGGCCATACAGTCCTGGTCAAAACTGTCTATTCCACCTTCCACTTGACACCTGAACAGGCCCGCCAGTGCTTGGTGACCTGTCATTAACCATCTATCCTTATCTGCATGGCCTTATAATATGGCCTTCACCACCTGGTCTTAACCATGACACAGTACACCAAGGCCAGAATTTCATGTCCCTAACCACAATCCAGGACCATTGGCCAAACCTATCAATCTTTTGCCACCAGTCCTTCCCATATGGCATTGAATATTGGCCTCATTCACGTGGGCTTACCTACCTGGCTTTACACTCAGGCCTTGCTTGCCTATCCCTAATTCCAAGTCCACACAATCTTTACTAATTTCATGTCTATATTATGCCATCCTTGTCCCCTGGCCCACCCCACCATCTCCTGCTCACCTGTCCTTAACCATCTGTCCCTATTATATGGTTTTATATTTAAGCCATGATCCTCAGATGAGTTCTTCATGACCTGGCTACGGTTCCCAGTCATGACTGCCACGCAGTTGAATCCTAGCAGTGCCCACTGGTCCTCAGTGACCAAGTCTTAACCATTGGGCCTTATCTACATACGCTCACACTCAGGCCTTGTCCTCTGCATGGAACTGCAAGTCTATGTAATCTGAGCCATAATTCCCTGACCTACCCCACGCTGAACCTGATTTTAACCTTGCCCACCCATGGTTGCTTACTTGGCCCAAGTCATTTGACTTTAACCTCTTGGATTTACACTCAGACCTTGTCCCAGTTACCATTACTCCAAGGCCATAAATCCTTCATCAGGAATGCCCATACAGACCCATATCACAATGACCCATTGCCTCATCTACTAGTCCTTAATCACAAGGTCTTAACCATCTAGCCTTATCCACATGACCTTAATTTCAGGCCATGACCATCAGGTCATAACCCTAAGACCATGTACCACTCTATAGACTCCCATGTCCTTACCTTTCCCCAAGACCACCAGCTGTGCATACTCTATCCTTTCCCTCCTAGCCTTGAACTAAGGCCTTAGACACAGGGCCTTAAACTCAGATTGTGTTATCTGGCTGAAGCCCCAATACCACCCAACCTTGTCTAATTGCTTGTCCTTTCTATGCCTCCCAGGAAACTTGATCTAGTCCAACAACTCTTGCCACCTGGCCTTAACTCTGTCCTTGACCTCATTGCCTTACATTCAGAACTTTTCACCTGTATAGAACTCCAAGGCAATATATCTCTGCCAGGATTCCCTGTTCTTACCTCCCTCAGCCCTAACACCTGGCCATGCCTACAAATTCTTGCCTACATGGGCTAAACTATCTGGCCTAATCTACTTGGTTGTATACCTAGGCTGTTCCCCAAGATCATACAACCCTGATGATAATTGCTAGTCCATACCCCTTCCATTGCTAACCACTGAACTGCCCATCATACCTATTCACATCACCTGGCCTTACATCTCTTATCTTACCCAAATGGCCTTACACTCAGGACTTATCTTCCAGACAGAACTCTAAGCCTACATAGCTCTGATCACAATTCCCTGTCCTTTCCAAAACCACACCTGCATCCCTGTCCTTGTTCATCAATGCTTGTTTACTTGTGTACACCCTTGGACTTATAGATCTGGCCTTATATTCAGGCCTTATTCCCTGTCCACGTTCTCCAAGGCCATGTTCCCCTGGTTATAATTTCTGGTCCTTATTTCCACCCCATGTCCCATGGCCTAACTCATCAATCCTTGATGACATGGTGCCAACATTCTGGCCTTACACTCGGGCCTAGTCCCCTGGACAGAGTCCAAGCCTATGCACTGCTCAAGAAAATTACCCCAGCCCCACCCCTGGACTTCTCCATCAGTGCTTGCCTACCTATTCTAAACTTTATGGCTGTAGTCACCTGTCCACAATCAGTTCTTTCCCACTTGAACGGTACTCTAAGATCATACACCTCTTGTCAAAAGTACTTGTCAGTATTTTCCATTCCCTTGGCTCTTGAATTTCCCTACCAATCCTTGGTGACCTGTCTCTAACCATCTGTCAAGTCTTATCCACTTGGCTTTACACTGGGTCTTTTTTATTTTTATTTATTTATTTATTTTTGACAGGCAGGGTAGACAGTGAGAGAGAGAGACAGAGAGAAAGGTCTTCCTTTGCCGTTGGTTCACCCTCCAATGGCCGGCGCGCTTTATTTTTTACCAGTTTTTGTGTTAAAGTCTATTTTGTATGATATTAGGATGACTTTTCCTACTCGTTTTTATTTCCATTTGCATGGAAAATCTTCTTCTATCCTTTCACTTTCAATCTGTGTGTTTTCATTGGTGAGGTGTATTTCTTACATACAGCATATGGATGGACTTGGTTTGTAATTCATTCAACCAATTTATGTCATTTAATTGGAAAATTTAATCCATTTACATCCAAGGTCATTATTGATAAGTAATGGCTTTGTCCTGCTATTTTTTCTGTACATATTCCTATTGTTTTGGATCACCTTTGTACTTATATTACAGGGTTTTCTGCCTTCACATTCTTTCATAATGCTAAATATCTTTTTCTGTTTCTGTCCATAGCATATTTTTATGTATCATTTGTAAGGCTGGCTAGGTGGTGACAAATTCTTTAACTTGTTTTGCAAGGTTTTTATTTCACCTTCATTTATAAATGAGACTTTGCTGGGTACAGTATTCTGGGTTGACAGACTTTTGGGTTTTTTTCTTTTAGAACTTGGACTGTCTCTCCATTCTCTCACAGCTTGTAGAATTTCTGAAGAGTAATCTGCTGTCAATGTAATTGGAGTTCCTTTAAAGATAATCTGACATTTTTCTCTTGGACATTTTAGGATCTTTGTTTTACTTTGAAAGTTTGACTATAATACGTTATGGCAAAGATATTTTCTGATCATGTTTATTGGGGGTTCTATGTATTTCCTATACTTGGATATCCACATCTTTCTTCAAATTAGGGAAGTTTTCTGCTACCAATTCACTAAATAAGTCTTCTAAGCCATTTTGTTTTCCTGTTCTTTCAGGAATTCCTGACACATATATTTGGGCCTTTGATGGTATCCATGGATCTCAAACATTGTTTTCAGCTTTTCTGATTTTTTCTTTTTTCTGACAGGTATTTCCAAAGGTTTTTCTGGTAGCTCATTCTTTTTTCTGCCTCACTGAATCTGTTGATAAGGTTTTCCACTGTATTTTTATTTGACATTGAATTCTTCATTTCTAATATTTCAGTTCAAGTTTTCTTTCTGATATCTCTATCAGAATCTCTCATGCCTGTTATGTATGGATTTTTTTTAACTCATGTAATTGCTTTTTGAATAAGCGTACAATCATTTTTTTTTTTTTTGACAGAGTTAGACAGTGAGAGAGACAGACAGAAAGGTCTTCCTTTTTCTGTTGGTTCACTCCCCAAATGGCTGCTACAGCTGGCGCACTGCGCCGATCCGAAGCCAGGAGCCAGGTGCTTCCTCCTGGTCTCCCATGCGGATGCAGGGCCCAAGCACTTGGGCCATCCTCCACTGCCTTCCCGGGCCACAGCAGAGAGCTGGACCTGAAGAGGAGCAACCAGAACAGAATCCGGCGCCCCAACTGGGACTAGAACCCGGGGTGCTGGCGCCACAGGTGGAGGATTAGCCAAGTGAGCCGCAGCGCCGGCCTACAATCATTCTTTTGAATTCCTTTTCAGGCATTTCATCAATCTCATCTTCACAGTCTAATAATGAAGTATTATGTGTTCCTTTGGGGAGTCAAAGCCTCTGTCTTGTTCATGTTTTTTCCATTCCTATCTATTTTTACCATCTGGGGAAACTCTTAGGTCTCTGCTCTGAAGTCTTTGTTCTTAGAAAGGAGCCTCTGTGTCTTGGTGGAATGCCTGCACTCTCAGCAGATATCCAGAGGAGTGTGCTAAGTGGGCCAGGGAGCTCTGGCCAGCACTTATGGGTGGGGCAAGAGCCCAGAGTGGCATCCAAGTTGGGCGTGGCAGATCCCCTCTACTGTCAGTAGTGAGGAGGAAATGACTGCACTGACTGGCATAATCATAGTCTCGGGAGAAAAGGGAAGAGAGAGAGAGAACGCAAGTGCACACGGTGATCATATTGCCCAGGACAAGCTTACAGTGCCTGCAAACCTTCTCCCACTCCTCACCACACAAACCAAAGTGACAGCATTTTGATGTGTGAGCAGAGCCCTCCCCATTCCTCAGGGAGTTCTGAACTTCTGGAGTTGGACCTAGTACTGCCCACAGACCAAGCCACATCCCACGCCCTTCTCTGTTTCCTGGCCTGTCACAGGATTCCGTCACAGGGTACAAGGGGTCTACTCTCTGCTCTGCAAGCCTCCGCATCCAGAGAGAGCGCCACACCATCCCCAGAGCCAGTCACCTGGCCAACAGAGGTCAGTCAGCACTCTGTCTTGGCAAGCTGAGTTTGGTGTTGTGATGGGAGAGAGATAGGGAGACCAGCCTGCTCTCCCTTCATAGTGCTTACTCAGCACCCTGCCCCAACAACTCTCCAGGCTGGGCTTGAAGCCAGTGGAGACTGTGGATGTCTCCCTCAGATAAGATGGCCAGTGGTAGGTGGGCTGATGCAAGCTCCTCTCACCTCACTCTGAGAAGATGGTGTCCCTACAGCCACCAGCTGCAGGAGTTGCTGGTGGCACCTTGCCAGCTGCTGTGTGTATAGTCTTTGGTGCTCCATGGTGTCTACTTTCTGTAGAATTTCCACTGAAAACTTCTCTCCACCTGTCCCTAGGAATGCCGTTCCTCCCCTGTTCTGGTTTCTTCCCATGGTCAGAATCAGTGTCTTTTCCCTATTCAGCCATCTCGGACCTCTTCCCTCTTGACACTGGATTTCCTTCTGAAGTCACATCCTGGAGTCAGAATTTTTTGCTATGAATTCTTCTATAGAAAAATGCATTCAGGTGTATTTGGTTTGAGTGCCTTTATACTCACATACTCAGTGAAATCTAAAAACATTGACCCTGTGTCTCGGTTCCATTGGCCAAAGTTAAGTGGCCTTCACAGTTGACCCTGGGTGTTTGTTTGTTTAGATTTTTATTTATTTAAGGGGTCAGCACTGTGGTGTAGCAGGTAAAGCCGCTGCCTGCAATGCCAGCATCCCAAATGGGTGCCAGTCCGAGTCCTGGCTGCTCCACTTCCAATCCAGCTCTCTGCTATGGCCTGGGAAAGCAGCAGAAGATGGCCCAAGTCCTTGGGCCCCTGCATCCACGTGGGAGACCTGGAAGAAGCTCCTGGCTTTGGATCAGCACAGCTTCAACCATTGTAACCATCTGGGGAGTGAACCAGTGGGTGGAAGATAGTGCTCACACTCTCTCTCTCCTTCTCTGTGTAACTCTTTCAAATAAATATTTTTTTAAAAAAATTTTATTTAAGAGGTAGAGTTAGAGAATGAGAGACAGAATTCCATCTGGTTCACTCCCAAAATGGAGGCAGTAGCCAATCTGAAGCCAACGTGGGTCCAAGGGTCCAAGTACTTGGGCTGTCTACTGCTTTCCCAGGCCATAACAGAGTGCTGGATCAGAAGAGGAACAGCTGGGACTTGAACCAGCACCCATGTGGGATGCCAGCACTACAGGCAGAGGCTTAGCCTACTATGTCACAGCGCCAGCCCTGGGTGTTTAAAGGCTACACATGTGTTCATTTTGTGGGCTTCATGCTGTCCTATGAGTAAAGGGACTCTGAGAGGTGTCCCCTTGGGTGTAGAGCCTTGCTGGGGGACACTGGCATGTTTCCCTCAATAAGATAAGAATAAAAAGTTTTCACTGACCTTCCTGGAAAATGTGGATGAGGATGTCAGTTCAGGTAGGCTTCCTTCTTAATATTTTTGCCTAGATGTTTCTCTTCTCCATGTGCAACACACGCTGCCTTGTGCTTAATGGTTTCCTATAAGCATTTCCCTCACTGAGTAAAATCTTTTCATTTATTTTTGATCCTATGGCTTCTTTCAGTCTCAGACACTTCCCAATAGCATGGGGTTCTAACCACTAGAAATAACCACAGCATCAGCATTGCTCGTAAAACCTGCTTGCTGCTGGAGTTGTTGGTGTAGCCGTGACCCTTCGGCAAGGGTGGTCTGTTAACTCCACCTCTGTACCGCTGCAGACACTGTTTATTGTTATCCTTCCTTTCTGTAGATCGCTTCGCTTGAAGCCGACACAGAACTGAAGGCCTCTGTGGACCTGAATCTGCATCCTGAGAGAGCTAAGGGAGCGGGTTTTGGAATCGGAAGTCTGCTGGGAAGTGTTCTAAGTCTGATGGATGCACGAGGCTGTTGACAGTGAAGCTTCTTGTTGGTTATCTGAACTCCTGGGGCTGCAGCTTTCTTGCCCTAGGAACTCTGTTAGTAGACTTGGCGCTTCCCAACATTTAGAACTATAGAACATTCACACTAGTACCTTGCTACATTTTTCTTTCTTATTTTAGGGCGAGAGGAAGCAAAATACAGTCTCACATTCTGGTTCAGTCCCTAAACACTTGCAATTGCAGGGTTAGGTTGTTCCTAAAGCCAAAAGCTGTGAACTCTATCCAGGTCTCCCAGGCAGGTGGTGGGAACCCAGCTACTTGAACCATCATGGCTGCCTCCCTGAGTGTGTATTAGCAGAAAGTTAGAACTGGGGGCCAGAGGTGGGTAAGAAACTCAGGCCCTCTGCTGTGGGATATGGCTATGCCTACCCCTCATTTCCACATTGTAAGTTCCTTTTTTTTTTTTTTTTTTTAATACTTCTGTATTATTTGAAAGGTAGCAGTACAGAGACAGAGATCTTCCATCCTCTGACTGACTTCTCAAATGGCTACAAAAGCTAGGGCTGGGCCAAGCCAAAGCCAGGAGCCTGGAACTCCATGGGAGTCTCCTACATGGGTGGTAGGGGCCCAAGTATTCAAGCCATCTTCCGCTGCTTTCTCAGATGCATTGGCAGGGTGCTAGATACAAAATGGAGCAGCAGGGACTCGAACCAGCACTCTTATGGATTGCAGGAGGCAGCGTTGACATGTTGCACCACAACACCAGCCCTGTAAATACTATTTGTAAAACTTCAGAAGGTGGGGAAAATGTAAAGAAGAAAACTGAGGTCACTGCTTTTCTCACATTCAAAGATAACAAACACCTCAGCGACAGCATGGACACTTACAATGCCGCCTCTGTGGTAGCCACATAACACTCATGGTGCACACCCTGTAGGAAGTGGCATGTTCCCACAGCAGGAGCCTTTATGTGTATACTGCAGTAGCTTTTGAGGAGGCACTGTTTTCCTGTTCCTTGAGGAATCAAAGTGGTGAGGTTAGAGGCTCCTCTCTTCAATGTGCCCACCATCTGTGCCATTTCAGTCCTGGAAGTGACACAGTGGCAAGTGTTTCCAGCACAAGACTGTCTCCTGTAGACACTGGCTCCATAAAAAGGACATGCCCCAGGCTGCACCAGTAGAGTTGTGATTTGTGCAATGTCATTTTTGGTGCAGTCTGTTGCAACTGTGTTGACACCTGTGACAAAGCCTACTCAGTCCCAGAAGTGTTTGCTCAAGGCAGGGCATAGGACATCATTGTTCACACCCTGAACCACCACATCTGCTTTATTGTCATCCAGGCTGGTTACAGTTTTGGGTTCTAAAAATCCTAGTAGTTCACCCTTGAACTTCATCATCTTGATGTCAGAGACCAGAAGAGACTGTGGCTGGGAGGTGAGATGTGGCTGTCATGCTGGTGATGAGAGCAGATGGGAAGACAGTAGCGGAGTGGCAGCCAGCCCTCCTTGGTAGTCTCCACTTTGCCTGACAGCTCCACCTACAAAAAATCCTGAATCCTCCTTATTCCCCTGCATCCTAGGCAAGAAATGGGGAACCCAACTCAGGCTCCAAGTTCACGGTTTTGTACCCATGGTTCCAGGCAGCTGCTGGTGTCATTTTGTGTAGTGAGCTAGCGTTCTGGTGACCTCACAGTTCTAGCCATGACCACCTGCCTTCTGTGGATCTGTGTGTTCAGACCTCCATGTAGAACATAAGCTTGGGAAAACACTAGGGTAAGGACGTCTGAGCTATGTTGAGTGATGACTGCACAAGCTTTTTTGACTGAAAAGAGTCCATTTCTTTCTTCAAATTCATTGAAGAAATTAATTCAATGAAGAAAATGTTATCTTTGGGGCCAGCACTGTGGTGCAGCGGGTTAGGCATCCCATATGGGCGCTGGTTCGAGTCCCAACAGCTCCATTTCCGATCCAGCTCTCTGCTATGGCCTGGGAAATCAGTAGAAGATGGCCCCAGTCCTTGGGCCCCTGCACTCGCATGGGAGACCTGGAAGAAGCTCCTGGCTCCGGATCAGCGCAGCTAACTTGGGAGTGAAGTAATGGATGGAAGACCTCTCTCTGCCTCTCCTAACTTTCAAATAAATAAATAAATCTTTTAAAAAAAGCTGCGAGTAGTTTCTTCTATTCTGTTCTTTCAAAGTCTCTACAAAATAGGAATTATTGGCTTATTGATATTTTGGCAAAATTCACCTGCTCACACTAGGCTTCTGGTGAGATGGAGCTGTGATCACTGACTCCATTTTCTTAGTGGCTACTGGTTGACTTATACTGTTAAAATCCTGGTTGGGGGGGGAGGGCAGTATCGTGGCATAGTAGATTAAGCCACTGCCTTCGAAGCCAGCAAGCCAGATGGGCTCTCTCTCATTCGAGTCCCAGCTATTCCCCTTCAGATCCAGCTCCCTGCTAATGGCCTGGGAAAGCAGCAGAAGGTGGCCCAAGTGACCCCTGCACCCACATGGGAGACCAAGATGAAGCTCCTGGCTTCAGATGAGTCCAGTTTGGGCCATTTGGGGAATGAACCAGCAGATGGCAGATCTTTCTCTGTCTTTCCCTTTTTCTGTAAATCCTGTCTTTTCAAAATTTTTTTAATCTTAGATGGGTCTCTGTTTTCCCTAGAGATGTTTTTCTTTCCTATTTCCAGAATTTGTCACAAAGTTACTGGTATTCTTACATGAGTCTTTATCTCCATTTGCACTGTGTCTTCTTGATTTTTATCTAAATATGGTCATTTGATCCTTTTCTCCTTCCTGATTAGTCCTGGCCTCAGCTTCTCTGGAAGCAGCTCTTCCGTTCAACAGACCCCACCACCTTTCACCAACACAGCTCTGGCTTTACTTACTGACCTATCATGGGAGTGTTGGCACTTTTTTTTAACCATTTATTTGTTTGAAAGGCAGAATTACAGAGAGCAGGAGAGACAGGTATCTTCCATCTGCTGGTTCCCTCCTCAAATGGTCACAGCGGTCAGTGGGTCAGGCCAAAGCCAGGAGCTTCCTCCAGATCTCACATGGGGGTTGCAAGGGTCCAAGCACTCAAGCCACCTTCTACTGTTTGTCCAGGTGCATTAGCAGGGAGCTGGATGGGAAGTGGAATTAGCACCCATAGGGGAAGCTGCCGTTGCAGCAGGCTAGCCAGCTATACAATGCAAACTCCCTATAGTGTTGGCTTATTAGTCCTTTGTTCCTTAAGTCAAAGCTTGAACAGGTTTCTGCTAGTATTTTTTGTGTTAGACACTATCTACAGTTTTCTTTGTTAGATTACTTTTTTTGACAGGTAGAGTTAGACAGTGAGAGAGAGACAGAGAGAAAGGTCTTCCGTTGGTTCCCTCCCCAAATGGCCACTACAGCCGGCACTGTGCCAATCCGAAGCCAGGTGCTTCCTCCTGGTCTCCCATGCGGGTGCAGGGGCCCAAACACTTGGGTCATCCTCCACTGCCCTCCCAGGCCACAGCAGAGAGCTGGACTGGAAGAGGAGCAACCGGGACTAGAACCCAGTGCCCATATGGGATACCGGCGCTGCAGGCAGAGGATTAACCAAGTGAGCCACGACACCAGCCCAACTGCTTTGTGTCCATTGTGAAAGTAATCTTAAAAACAATCTTATGTGGCCGGCGCCGTGGCTCAATAGGCTAATCCTCCACCTTGCGGCGCCGGCACACCGGGTTCTAGTCCCGGTTGGGGCGCCGGATTCTGTCCCGGTTGCCCCTCTTCCAGGCCAGCTCTCTGCTATGGCCAGGGAGTGCAGTGGAGGATGGCCCAGGTGCTTGGGCCCTGCACCCCATGGGAGACCAGGAAAAGCACCTGGCTCCTGGCTCCTGCCAGGATCAGCGCGGTGCGCCGGCTACAGCGGCGGCCATTGGAGGGTGAACCAACGGCAAAGGAAGACCTTTCTCTCTCTGTCTCTCTCTCTCACTGTCCACTCTGCCTGTCAAAAAAAAAAAAAAAAAAACAATCTTATGTATTTACTAAACATACATGTAACAAGTGCATACTATACACTGGACACTATGGAAGACACTGAAAGAGATGAAAAAATTATTTAATATTATCAGATATTTTTGTATTATAGAGAAACAAATGGATTATTTTTCTCACATTCCTCATTCTATTTCACTTATATAAAGGTCCAAATTTTGGGAAAAATTATTTCATACTAGACTACCTTTATACAGTGCTATAACTATAGTATTTTCATACAATAGTCTAGCTATTACATTCTGGATCTCATAATTAGACATCTAAATATAAAACCATAGCAAGAATATTATAGTTTACATTTAAGCTTTAAGTTGTCTTGGTCTCATAACTGTTCCTTGAAGGAATTTATTATTGGCAGTTGGCAACATTTCAAACAAAATTATAAAACTTGTAAGGCAGGTGTTTGGCTTAGCAGTAAAAATGCTCATGTTCCACATCACAGTACCACAGTTATGGCTCCAATAATTGGGTTCCTGCCACCCACCTGGGAGACCTGGATTTGATGCCTGGCTCCTGCCTCAGCCCAGCCATGGTTGTTGCAGGCATCTGGAGAATGGATCAGAAGTTTGCTCTCTCTATTGACTTTCTCTCAATCAAATAACATTTTAAACAATGTTAGAAAATTTCTTAGAATAGTGTAATTCCACACTCTCCAGAGACAACTCCTGGACAGCCATTTGGTGTGGGGGTTAAGACACTGCTCTGGAAGGCTGCATCCTATACTGAAAGAGTCTGGGTTGGAATCCTAGCTCTGCCCCCCAATTCCAGCTTCCTGGAAACTCAAGCTGCTAGTTACAATCTTTCCAATGTTTGTAGAATGCTGAGCCTTGGTGATGAAGAGACTTCTATTTTAAGAACATGATGATATTTTTAAAAACAAATTGACAATTTATGTTCAAAATGAGAGCTGGTCCACTCTTTGTTTATTGCCTTATAGAAAACATTTTACAAAATAAGAAGGTAGACGTCCCCTTTAACATCTTCATGTAAAAATTTCACAGTGCAAGAAAGTGATCACTTTTAAGTATGAAGACATCAAAAGCCAGCCAGTACTTAAGTATAGCACAGAATATTTTTTTCTATCACTTTCTTAAAAATGTTGGCACATTACTCACTTGGGTTCTAAAAATTAGTGAGTGTCCACTTTTCTGTCCTTTGAAACATTTTATATCCATACTGCATATTAATCCTGGTGCTCAAAACAGCTAAGAATCTTGAAAAACCTCTCAGATGGCTTGATACCAACTGGTAAAAGGTATACCAGAATACTTTGCATGTAATCGTCTGTCCGTTACCACAATAACCAAATATAAAGCTGTTATACTTAAAAAAAAAAAAAGCTAAAGGAAAATAATTTCACTTTTCCTTTGCAAATATCATGTCTTAGCTCTTAAGAGAGGAAAAACTTTCTTGGAGGGGGAAATATTTTATAAGTAAAAATGTCAGGTTTAAGTTATTACAAATGTCTCATTTAGGAAAGAAAGTGAACATTTTGATTCAAAAGAGTCTAAAAACTTCATTACAAGCTTAATTTAAAGCCAAAAAATTGTAACATGTCAAACTAATATAAATCAGTATATTCTATTGTTTTTCAAAGAATCCATAATTGAGGAACAAACAATAGCTTATGTAAGATACCTGTTTCCAACATTTGTTCAGATTCGCTGGTATAAGAAGCCCTAGGCAAAAGGATACCACCTCTGAGTTTGCAGGTCCTCATTTCTTCAGTGAGGGTAGTAGACTGTGTGCCCTTTAACAGCCCTTCCAACCTACAGGTTTATACAGAATTGTTAACCTTGTGTGATCAAAAGAAAGTGTTTCAACTCAATGTCATTTTTCCAGATAAATACAGTTCTCCCCATTTAAGTGGCGTGCTGTTCTTTAAATGTTTAGATTTTGCTTTAAAATTTATTTTCAAGGTATCTATCACCTTAAAAAAAGATAAGGTACAACTAACAACAGTCTCCTACTTCCGGCTCTCACTCTAATCCTATGGAACTTTGGGCCAGGCTCTGTGTGAAAATGAGGGTGGTGCACCTGCTAGCTGCCTTGAAGACCAACAGAGCGACTATGATATATCAAATTATTTGTAAACTACAAATTACCACATGGATGCAAAGGATTGTCAAAAATCTAGGTTGACTTTTCCCTGGTTAAAGAAAAAAAATCTATTTTAGAAAATAGGCATTCTTTGTCAATACTTAATGCATTTATGATTCTGACTCTGGTTATCTGTCTCTAATCACTCTTCTAGTTGCACCAGGCCTAGACTCAGTTTCTCTCTCCTGGAGTCCAGAAATTTGACTCTGAAATAGGCGGAAACCACCATAAAGATCGCTGTTACTTTGGCAACTACACTGTCATCACTATTCACTCTACAGAAGTAGTATCATAACTAAACTAGCATCTGACTCACCTAGGAAGTGTTTTAAAAACAGATCTCTGGGATCCTGCCCACAAGATTCTGATCCAGCAAGTCTGCAGCAGGACCTGGAAAAACTTCTTAAAAGCTGCCCAGGCAATCACCAACAGTCAACTGATTAGGTCAGTTTCAAGGATTCACTGCTCTGTCGTCAATTTCTTCTCTATAATTTTAGCAACTGCCAGTTCATGTTTAATATAAAATTTTTCCCTTGCATTGATCACCAGCACATTGAAAAAGATTGCCCATGATCTTGGCTTAAATCCACAGGGAACTAGTCATCACAATCTTTTACAAAAATTTAAGATTATAAATTAATTTCAGAGCTAAGCAATGCATGTAGGCAGTGAAAGGTAGCTGGTCCTAGGTTTACATGGTATATTTGTAGTTGGTCACCATCGTATTTCAGTTGTCACTATTCAATAAAGGATAGCAGGAATACCTCCAAATCACAGAAAGATGGTTAACCAACTACACTCAGTATTTATAAAATGCTTCTAGCAGACATAAATTAAAAGTATTTTAAAAAAACCACACAGCTTCCTATAGAAACCCAGACATGCACACTTCTGAAGTCTATGGAAAGAAAAAATTGACCAAAACTACAGGTGTTTAAAATTATGCCCCATTGACTGTGAAAGTGTAAGCAGGTACAGATTCATCCTTTAGGAGGTTTACCAGGCACAAGTGGAACTCAGCTTCCATTTGTCCTACCCAAAGAGTCAACTGCAAGAACGACATGTGAAGTACTTGGTATAATGTAGTTCTGAATGCCATCCCTTCCAAATTTAACACGAAAGCCAGTTTGTCCCCAGCTCATCTAGGCACTGCGGAATGTTGTCATGTCCTTTGGCTCTCGGCTGGGGACACACCAGTCGTCGGCTTCGTGGTTGGTGTTGTAATGCTTCCAGGCAGCCTTGTTATACACAGGCAATCTTTCTATGGATTCTGTGGACAGAGCCTGAAAAATGAAACAAAAAGCAGAGCCTCTAAATCTGACATTTTCTAGAATTTGAGAAAAGATACAATGAAAAGGTTACTTCACATTTCTAAATACTGCATATATGTGAGACACCTGCCAAATACATGGCACTGGCCAATGTACATGAAAACTGAGTTTTCTGTCTGCACTAATTCCCAAGCCAGCTTGAAAACTCCAGGCCTAAAATTTCACAGTGGACACCTCTTACAAAACATGACCCAGACCAAAGATTGGCTAGTTGAACAAGTCAGAAGTCAGGTAAGCATAAAAGCATTTTAAAAAAGTATAAAATACTGATATGTGTACCTCAATATAGATATACATAGATTCAGTGAAATGTTTTAATTACTTATTAAAAAAATACTGTTTTTTTTTTTTTTTAGTATTGTCATTGAAGTTGTTTTAAAACATCATAACATTATTAATAAATATAAAACTGTCTAAGGCATCTTGGCTTCCTGGCTCTGGGGTTGACCTGGGTATTCTCCTTCAGGCCCAGCACCTGTGAATTTCTGTCACGTGATTCTTACGTAACTTCATGTTTGATACATCACTACCACTATTCAGTTTTATTGCAGCCTCCTTTAAATCACTGCAACCTGAGATACCCTATATTTTTCTTTATCTTCCAAGCTCGTACTTGTGAGTAGGTCGAACCTCAGGCCATAGGCAGTACTCAATATATGGGAAAAAAAAACAAATTCCATCCTGGTAATTAATGATTCTGTAAGACTTCTTGCTTTTTTCAAAATGGAACTAAAAACATTCCGTCTCTATATGTACTCTTTAAATACTCCAGAATTTCTTGAACTAAAGGCTAGATCAAAATGTTATATATGGTGATAAAAGTACTGCCTTGATGTTGCCATTTTAAATTCCTCAAAATTGACATGATTAAAGGGGAAAAAAAGAACTATTATCTACAAAGAATTTACTCTTTTCAGATGGTTCTTTCAGTACAGTTTTCAGCATTTCCTATGAAATGGGTGCCATCTAATGGCTGGAACAAGAAACTGAAGTCACTAAATTTTGCACCAGTAATCTTGATTATCACAGATAAGAATTTTCTTTTCCCATAGTTGAGAGGATTATCTGTCCATGTAAACAAAACCAAAACTAAGGTTTCTGCACATATAATAGAGGGGTAGAGTGAAATTTAACAATAAAATATTGGCAACATTTCTTGTCATCAAGAGGAATATCACCACATCAAAAAGCCCACAGTTATTACCTTAATGTAGATCACTGCATCTGTCCCATAACCCTCCAAGGAATACAGCTTTAGGTCTCCCTGGAAGTACTGGGCATAAAGACGGGATATGGGCAATCCATAACCAAAACCAGCCTGTTCAGGGAGAAAAAATTCTAATCAGAAAGCCACAAAATAAAGGACTTTTCTAATTAAAACAAATGTCACTGGTTACCCCAAGGCTATCAGGGCCTGAATCCAAGAGATCTAGTGAGTACTAATAATGATTCCACTGAAGCTTGGGTGAATATCACACCAGCTAATTCCCTCTGGTCATTTTAAAATGTGAGGTTCGGGTGGTAAGAACAGGGACATAGTCAACTCAAAGTTGACTGTGGGGCTGGCACTGTGGCTTAGCAGGTAAGGCCACCACCTGCAGTGCCAGCATCCCATATGGGCGCCAGTTCAAGTCCCGGCTGCTCCACCTCAATCCAGCTCTCTGCTGTGGCCTGGGAAAGCAGAAGATGGCCCAAGTCCTTAGGCCCTTGTACCGATGCAGGAGACCCAAATGAAGCTCCTGGCTTCGAATTGGTGCAGCTCCAACTGTTGCAGCCAACTGGGCAGTGAACCAGTGGATGGAAGACCTCTCTCTCTCTCTGCCTCTCCTCTCTGTGTAACTCTGACTTTCAAATAAATAAATAAATCTTTAAAAAAAAAAAAAAGTTGACTATTTTAAATCTGAAAACAGGTGACATTAAGATCAATAAAGGTAGCAATTATAATTTGAGCTTGCTTCAGGCTAGTGATAAAATGGATTTGAATTTAAATCTCATTTCTGATAATACAACATGAGACCTAATTACAAATACCTGAGGAAAAATGTCTATACAAGATGAACTCAGTGTTGACCTGGGGCCAGTGCCGCAGCATAGTGGGTAAATCCGTTATCTGCAGCACCAGCATCCCATATGGGCACTGGTTCATGTCCCGGTTGCCCTACTTGCAATCCAGCTCCCTGCTAGTGCACCTGGGAAAGCAGCAGAAGATAGCCCAAGTCTCTGGCCTCTGCATCCAAGTAGGAGACCTGGAAAAAGCTCCTGCTTCCTGGCTTTGGACAGGCCTAGCTCTGGCTGTTGCAGCCATTTAGGGAGTGAACCAGCAGATGGAAGATCTGTCAACTCTGCCTTTCAAATAAATAAATCTTAGAAAAAAAAAAAATAGGGCCAGCGCCGTGGCTCAGTAGGCTAATCCTCTGCCTTGCGGCGCCGGCACACCGGGTTCTAGTCCCGGTCGGGGCACCGGATTCTGTCCCAGTTGCCCCTCTTCCAGGCCAGTTCTCTGCTGTGGCCCGGGAGTGCAGTGGAGGATGGCCCAAGTGCTTGGGCCCTACACCCCATGGGAGGCAGGATAAGCACCTGGCTCCTGCTTTTGGATAGGCGCGGTGTGCCGGCCGCAGCGCGCTAGCCGCAGCAGCCATTGGAGGGTGAACCAACAGCAAAGGAAGACCTTTCTGTCTCTCTCTCACTGTCCATTCTGCCTGTCAAAAAAAAAAAAAAAAAAAAAAAAAAAAGTATTGACCAAATACCAGTAAAACCAATTTTCTTTCACAACAGAATTATTCTATCACAGCGTAGGGAAAACCATGCTCCCTATCAAGCTGGCAACAAGAACTCTGAAACCGCAATCTCCGTCTTGTGCCCATTTCATTAAAAAGAAGTACTCCCAAGGCTGCTGAAATGCAGAGGGAACTGTTTCCCATGATGCCCCCTCTTCCTGTTGAAGCATCCTACACAAAGGCAACTCACAAAAGCACACTTCGTTCTCTTGGTCACATACCAGGGGCACTGCGCGGGAAGTCTCTACGCGAGGTCGGGGTGCAGTTGAATACATGTAGTTGAAGAGTCTGTCAATTTTCCTCAAAGGAACGCCACCTCCTCGGTCACTCATCTAAGACAAGACAGGATCATACTCTGAGACCAAATTCCGTGACCCGCAAAACACCACTGCATACTCAGCATCACAGGGTAAACACTGGTGGGAGAGCACGGCTTTGAAAATTAGTACCACACAGCCCAATTCGCAAACAGAAACATTTCCCTTGAGCGTGTACCTGACATGCCCTTTAATATATGTAAAATTCTAATACATATTTCACTGCTGTGGCTTCACGCACTTCCTGAGGTCCTACCAACAGCACACTGTTCTCACCCATCTTGGGTGTAACAACAAATCTGTCATCCCTTTCTGAAGGACAGTGTGGTGACAAGGAGGAAATTTTAAACGCATGGACCTTGTCACTCGACAGTATCACTTCAGGAAACTTATTCTAGTAAGAAAGAAAGTATGCAATCCATGAGAACAGCCACCACAGTTCTATGTAAAGTAGCCAAAACTGAATAATGACCTAAAGGAGTTAGCCAACTAACGTACATTTTAAACAAAGTATTACATTTTGCCAGTAAGTATTATATAGAAAATAAGATGTGAGAGATGTCTACAAAATATTAAGAAGTAAAACCCAAGTTAGAAGGTATTTATAATTTCTAATTTTCTAAGAATTACATACAAGAGTACTTCAAAAAGTTCATGGTGGGGCCAGCACTGTGGCATAGTGGGTAAAGCTGCTGCCTGAAATGCTGGCATTCCATATGGGCACTGGTTTGTGTCCCAGCTGCTCCACTTCTGCTCCAGCTTCCTGCTAATATGTCTGTGGAAAGCAGCAGAAAAATTACCCAAGTGTTTGGATTCCTGCTACCCACATAGGAAACCTGGTTGAAGCTCCTAACTCCTGGCTTCACCTGGCCTACCCTTGGTCATTGCAGCCATCTGGGCAGTGAACCAGCAGATGGAAGACTGAACTTTCTTTCCCCCACTCCCTAACTCTTTCAAATAAATCTTTAAAAAAAAAAAAAAAAAAAAAAAAGGTCATGGAGGAGCCAGCCTTCTGGTGTAGCACAGAAAGCCACCATCTTGGATGCTGGCATTCTATATGGGTGCATTCGTGTCTCAGCTACTCCACTTCCAACTCAGCTCCTTCCTCACGGTCTGGGAAAAACAGCACAGGATAGACCAAGTGCTTGGGCCTCTGCCACCCACATAAGAGACTGAATGAAGCTCCCAGCTCTCGGTTGTCTCAACTCTGGCCACTGCGGCCATCTGGAGAGTGAACCAGAATATGGAAAACCTCTCTCTGTCTCTCCCTCTCTGTAACTATGCCTTTCAAATAAATAAATTTTTTTAAAAGTTCATGGAAAATGAAACTAAAGATTAAGTTTAATTTTCTATGAACATGAAAACTCCTTGAATGCATGGATTTAAATTTATTTATTTTATTTGAAAGGCAGAATGACAAAACAGGAAGCTGGATCAGAAGCAGAGCAACCTGGACTTCAACCAGTACTCCAATATGGGATGCTGGCACCCACAAGCAAACAACTAACTGTACCACAATGTTGGCCCCTTCACTGTTTATTTGAAAACCAGAGACCCATACAAAGAGCAAAAGAGAGACAGACAGATGGAGACATCCATCCACTAGTTCACTCTCCAAATGCTCCTAACAGCCAGGGTTGAGGGTTGGACCATACCAAACCTAGCAGCCCAGAAGTCAAGCCAGGCCTCCCACGTGTGTAGCAAGAACCAAGTAGATGAGCCATCCCCTGTTGCCTCCTAGGGCAGGCATCAGCAGGACACTGGATAACAAGCAGAGTAGCTGGAACTCAAACCAGGCACAAAGGATGTGGGCATCCCAAGCAGCAACTTAAACTGCTGTGCCAAATGCCTGCCCATAAACTTACCTTTCCACCTTTCCACAAACTTTCTGAAGTCCCTTCGCATTATAAAAAAAATCTGAAATTATATAATTTTAATGTATATGGAATGAGTTATTTTATTTCTTTAGATTTTCAGTCTGAAGCTTTTAAAAATCTTTATTGTGAAAGAGTGATTGATTTCCCAAATCCTGGTTCATTGCTAAAATGCACACAGAAGGCAGGGCTGAGCCAGGCCAAAGACAGAAGCAAGGGACTCAACTGAACCTCCCACATGGTGGCAGGGACCCAACTACTTGAGCCATCACCTGCTGCCTCCTAGGGTACAAATTAGCCAAAAGCTGGAAATAGGAACAAAGCCAGGACTTGAACTCAGGCACACTAACATGGGATACAGGCATTCCAAGTGGCATCTTAACTGCTATGCCAAACGCCCACCCTAGTTTCTGAGTTTTTTCCCCACAGTGTTTTCACTATAGAAAATAGTAACATTTTCATTTTCAGCAAGGAAAAAAGCATCTAAAAGAAATTTTACAACACAGAACCCAGGCAACTTTCTGGTGAGTTTGGACACAAGCCATCACATAATTTACATCACTTTTCAACTCAAATAACCATCTGGTGGATTGAACTCAGTAATTTATATATTATTCTTATTTTCCTTCAAAGTTAATTAACATGGGCTTATTTTCTAAGGTATTATACATACATTCATATATATAGGACTGAATAGCACATATTTAACAAGTGGGCTTTTGGCCCAGTGCTTTAAGTCATCACTTGGGACATTCATTCCATTAGCATAGTGCAGGGATCAAGTCACAGCTCTACTGATACCATTTCCTGCTAATGTGTCTGGGAGGCAGCAGATGGCTCAAATACTGAGTCCCTGATATCCTATGAGAAATCCAGATGGAGTTCCTGGTTCCTGGCTTTGACTTAGCCCAGCCCTGGGCTGTGGTGGCCATCTGAGTGAACCAGCAGATGGAAGTGCTCTCTCTCTTTGTGTTTCTCTTTCAAATAAAATTAAGTATTTTTTTTAAAGTCAATAGGCTGAACGGCTAATGGTTGTATTTATATATATATGTGTGTATATATATATTAAACATCTTTATAGCATGTATTTATTACTTTTATAGTGGGAATTATATAGCTAATTTTTAAAATATCTGCCTTGAAACACCATTTGAATACACCTCTCAATATATCTAAAATTAATCATAGTTAATTAAAGTATATAAGGACTTTACCAAGAACTGTGTCTAACATTCTGCCTGAAGTTGTTAACTATGAATGCAAAACCCTGAAGTGATTTATTTCAGTAAAATGAAGAAAAAGTCCTGAGTATTTTCAGAACCCCATCAATTTGTTAATTCTCCATCCTTAAAACCCTTGTTCTGCTGTGCACTTGCTGGTCATGTGAGAGAGAAGTATGCATGTTCTGTAAATGCTAAGAGGTAAACAACCCATTAGGACAGACAGTAATGGGCTGGCATTGCGGCATAGGGGGTTAAGCCAGTATCACAGGCAGCAACACTGGAATCCGATACTGACACCAGTTTGGGTCCCAAATGCTCCAATTCCAATCAGGCTCCCTGCTAATGGCCTTGGTAAGCAACAGAAGATGGCCCAAATGCTTGGGACCCTGTACCCACATGGGAAACCCAGATGGAGTTCTAGGTTCCTGGCTTCAGCCTGGCCCAGTCCTAAAAACTGTGACCATTTATGGAGTAAAGCAACAGATGGAAAATACCCCCCTCCCCATCCCCCGTAAACTCTGCCTTTCAAATAAATAAACCTTTAAAAAAAAAGATAGCAAGATAAAAAGGTACACTTGAATAAAAATTTCCTGGTTTACCTCAATCTTTTGCCCAGAGGGGCAGTAACAGTAAGGTAAGAATAAAACAAGAAGTGAGTTCCAGTCACCAGCTATATAAGAAATGCAAAGGAGCTGGGGGACAGGGGACCAAGAGAAGCAACATTTTAGTGGTGAATAGGCCCAGGAGACCAGGGGAATCCAGTCCGAGAAAGGGGAAGGGAATCTCTTCTGCTTTGCCACCAGCCATGCAATAAACGGGAGCCGACGTATTATAAGGTAGTCAGAAGTTCTCTCAGAGAGCTGTCAGAGGAAAAGGAAAGAGGGAATGGGACAGACATTTGGTCCATATATATTTAAGGCATGAAGAATGGCACCCTGATGACAAATTGACAGACAGTTATGACAGCTCAATGAGAACTCTCTAAGATAACTTGGGGGCTGGTGCTGTGGTGTAGCAGGTAAAGCCACGGCCTATGACACTGTCATCTCATATGGGTGCTGATTTGAGTCCTGACTGCTCTAATTCAGATCCAGCTCCCTAAAATGCACCTGAGAAAGCAGCAGCAGATGTCCCAAGTCCTTGGGCCCCTGCCACCCACGTGGGAGACCCACAAGAAGCTACTGGCTCCTGGCTTCAGCCTGGCCCAGCCTCAGTAGTTGCAGCCATTTGAGGAGTGAGCCAGTGACAGAGGATCTCTCTCTCTTTCTCTCATTAGACTCATGTGCCTGTGCCAAGGAAAAGAGATTATGAAAGAGGTACGTTATGTTAAGAAGGCTGAGAAAGAGAAGTTGGCCAATTACAAGTTTTCTCTTCTATGCAAAAAACCACTTCTCAATGTCACCTACCCAGGATCTGCCATCCCTAACTTCCTGTTCCTCATCACACTAGGTGCCATGGACTAATTCATGTGAATTTCAGGCTCACAGGAGATGAACCACTACTAACATGATGACAGCCCTGAAGCCAGGGCATAGACTGCCCTGTGTTCACCCAGAACTCCAGATGAACTGGAAATCTAATGTGCTAATCACAGTTTTCACCATCAAGTCTGTAAAATCACTAATGGTGAATGAATCAAGACAATCTGAAAGAGAGACAGGTATCTGGCAGCATGGTTAATATGCGCTTGGGGCACCCATATCCCATTCAGCAGTGCCTGGGCTTAAATCCCTGCTGTTTCTGATCCCAGTTTCCTGCTGATGTGTACCCTGGCAGGATGCACGTGATGACCCGAGTAGTTGAGTCCCTGCCACCCATGTGGGAGACCTGACTGAATACCAGGCTCCGACTTCAGCATGGCTCACCACCAACTGTTTTATGTTTTGGGGGAGTGAACCAGAAGATGGAAGTTCCCTGTCTATCTCTATAACTCCACCTTTCAAAATAAAATAAGTAAAATTTTAAAAATATGTGGCCATAACACTAATATGACTTACTGAATATAAGCCAAACACAACTCTGAAAGAATAACTAGGGGGAAAAAAAAAGAACTCAATTACAAGATTTTTAGCAAAATGAAAACGGGTGAAAAGTATCAGTAATTTGAAAAAGCTAAAAGAATAAGGAAAAAAGGCAACTCAAGTCCTGGTTCTGAAAGTCAAGGCTATCTGATAGGGATTACAAACCACTGTAGAGCACTAAAGCGAGCATTTGACATAAAGAGAGATGACAAGGGCAGCATTCCTGTGAGCCTGGACATGAGGAGCAGCAACAGGAGGCAGCAGAGCCTAACATAGGTAGTTTTTTTCAGAATTGGGGGTAGAAGAGAAGAGAGGGGGTGAGGGAGAGAAAAAAATCTATCTGCTGGTTCAGTCTCCAAATGGCTACCAACATACGAGGCCGGGCCAGGTCAAAGTCAGGAGCGAGGAGCTTCATCCAGGTTTCCCCACACAGGTAGCAGGGGCCCAAACCCTTAGGCCATATTCTGCTGCTTTTCCAGCCACATTAGCAGGGAACTGGATCAGAAGTAGAGCAGCAGGAACTTGAACCGGTGTCCATATGGAATGGTGGTGCTGCAGATGGCAGCTTAACTTACTACACCACAGAGCCAGCCCCACACAGGTAGGTTTCAACATGGCTTCTAGGACAGTCTATTCAAGACCCTTTCGGGGCCCATGCTGTGATATGGCTGGTAAAGCCGCTGCCTGTAGTGCCAGCATCAATATGGGTGCTGGTTCAAGTCCTGGCTGCTCCACTTCTGATCCAGCTCTCTGCTATGGCCTGGGAAAGCAATAGGGGATGGCCCAAGTCTTTGGGCCCCTGCACCTGGTTGGAAAGACCTTGAGGAAGCTCCTGGCTCCTGGCTTCAGTACGGCAAAGCTCCTACCATTATGGCTATCTGGGGAGTGAACCAACAGATGGAAGACCTCTCTCTCACTCGCTCTCTGCCTCTCCTTCTCTCCCTGTGTAACTTTGACTTTCAAATAATAAATATATAAATCTGAAAAAAAAAAAACTTTAAAAGGGGGGTACAGCGCTATGGTGTAGCAAGTTAAGCTGCCACCTGCAGTGCTGGCATCCCATATGAGCGCTGGTTCAAGACCCAACTGCTCCATTTCTGATCCAGCTCTCTGCTATGGCCTGGGAAAGCAGCAGAGGATGGCCCAAGTCCTTGGGCCCCTATACCCATATGGTAGACCAGGAAGAAGCTCCTGGCTTTGGATCAGCCCCGCTCCAGCCACTGCAGCCAATTGGGGAGTGAACAAGAAGGTGGAAGACCTCTCTCTCTCTCTGCCTCTCCTTCTCTCTGTGTGGAACTTTTTCAAATAAATAAATCTTTTAAAAAGACCCCTTTAACCTTTTTTTATTTTAATAATTTTATTGAAATATAATTTACAAGCCACATAATCCACACATTTAAAGTATATAATTTAATATTTTTTAAATTTTAGCAATATTTACAAATTTTACTCATTTGAGAGAGAATCTCCCATCTGCTCATTCACTCCCCAAATGCCTGCAATAGCTAAAGCTGGGCCAGGATGAAGCCAAGACCTACAAATACAATCTGAGTCTCCCATGTGGGTGAGAGGGACCCATGTTTTTAAGCCATATCCTGCTTCTTCCCAGGATGTGTGTTAGTAAGAAGTCAGAATTGAGAGAAGAGTCAGGATTCAAAACCAGACACTCTAATACAGAATGTGGGTGTCCCAAGCCACATCTTAACCACTGTGCCAAATACCCACCCCAATTCAATGGCCTCTAGTAAATGAGGGTTTTTTTTTTTAAGATTTATTAATTCATTTGCAAGACAGAATTATATATAGAGGGACAGACACACACAGAGATTTTCCATCCACTGGCTGACTCCCCCAGATGGCCTTAACAGCCTGGGCCAGGCCAAAGCCAGGAGCCGAGAGCTTCATGTGGGTCTCCCACGTGGTGGCAGGAACCCAAACACTTGGGCCATCTTCTACTGCTTTTCTCAGGCCATTAGCAGGAGCTGGATTGGAAGCAGAGCAGCCCGGCACCTGAACTGGCACCTATACTGGATGCTGGAGTTGCAGGCAGCAGCTTTATTTCTGTGCTACAGTGCCATCCCCAAATGAGGTTGTTTTTAAAAAATTCATGGAAAATGGAATTAAAAGATTTGGGAACAAAAAAATTTTGAAACCCATGCACAGTGTTTCCATAATATGTACTTTCCATGAACTTTCTGAAGACCCCTCCTATTTGTAGGTATCTGCAAACCACCACCACAATCAACTTTAAAAACTTTTTAGTGCCTCAAAAAGAAACCATGCTCCTTTGGCCATCACACCTATAAGCAAGCCTGTATCTACTTCCTGCCTCTAAATGTTTGCCCATTCCAGACTTGTGTGGCCCTATGTGACTGCTCATTTCACTTAGCATGGATGTCCAAGACTCATCTTACATATGAATGCCTGTCCTTAAGGCCAAGTAACATTCCATTGCATGTATATACCACATTTTGTTTACCTCTTCACTAACTGATGCTCACTAGGCTGTTTCCACCCTTTGACTAGGATGAACAGCGCTGTGATAAATGCTCACATACAAGTTTTTGCTAGAATACCTGCATTTAATCCTTTTGGGGTTCACCTAGAAGAGTGGAATTACTGGGTCACTGTTAACATTTCTCTGTACCAAGCAGATTCCTTTAAGCACAGCCTGTTCACCACCACAGGAGGAATCTCTGACAAATTCATTGCAAATTGCTCCATGCAAGAAAGGAGGACCTCAGGCAACAGAGACTAGCCATAGAGCCAGAGCGCAAAAGCACATCAGAAAGAAGCCGAAAAAAGTACATGGAAGGGCTAACTGCAGCACAATTTAAGCCCGGTGGGGAGGAAGAAAGCCCATGGTAGTAGAGCATGGATGGCTGACCCGGGTCCACAAAGAAGTGGAAGCAGAAGACAAGACACATGGGACGTACTATAAATCAAGTAAGCCTTAATAGATGAGATGCTGATTTGCAACTAATGAAAAATAGGCACATTAGCATCTGGGTTAAAAAAATAAACTAAGTGACACAATAGAATTATTTTAATAGCAAACAGATGGTACTGTCATACTATTCATTTATTTGTGCCTTCCCCTTTTAAATGAAAACTGAGAGAGACAAATAGATAAAAAAAAGAAATCCAAAGGAAACAGTGCAGGGAGCAGAAGCAAATTATTTTTAAAAATCACTACAATCGGGGCCAATGCTGCGGCTCAGCAGGCTAAGCCTCCGTCTGTGGAGCTGGCATCCCAAATGGATGCCGGTTCATGGCCTGCCTGCTCCTCTTCCAATCCAGCTCTCTGCTATGGCCTGGGAAAGCAGAAGATGGCCCAAGTGCTACAGCCCTGCAACTGTGTAGGAGACCCGGAAGAAGCTCCTAGCTCCTGGATGCCTTAGATCCAGCTGTTGTGGCCATTTGGGGAGTGAACCAGCAGATGGAAAACCTTTCTCTCTGTCTCTCCCTCTGTAACTCTACCTCTCAAATAAACAAAAATAAAATAAAATGGAGATAACAGAACCTGTTAAGTAGGGTTGTCAGAAAAAATGAAATTTAAAAAGAATCACTACAATTAATATCCTTGCAGTGATAAAATAAAACCGGAATACTATAAAAACGAATAACTTCTTGAAATTTCCTAATAAGATAATACAAGGGAGGCCAGCGCCGCGGCTCACTAGGCTAATCCTCCGCTTTGCGGCGTCGGCACACTGGGTTCTAGTCCCGGTCAGGGCACCAGATTCTGTCCCGGTTGCCCCTCTTCCAGGCCAGCTCTCTGCTGTGGCCAGGGAGTGCAGTGGAGGATGGCCCAAGTGCTTGGGCCCTGCACACCATGGAGACCAGGATAAGTACCTGGCTCCTGCCATCGCATCAGCGCGGTGCACCGGCCGCGGCGGCCATTGGAGGGTGAACCAACAGCAAAGGAAGACCTTTCTCTCTGTCTCTCTCTCACTGTCCACTCTGCCTGTCAAAAAAAAAAAAAAAAAAAAAAAAAAGATAATATAAGGAAGTACTGGGAATTTAAAGTCATGGAAGTCTCACAGAACAGAACAGAAAGTTAAAGTGATTTTTTAAAAAAAAAGGAAGAAATAAGAAAAATCAGAGCACGATTTCATGAAGCCCCAGTAGGACTACCTTAAAGAGTTAAGAAACAAGGAAGGATAATGGAAGGCCTACAGGACCTAACATATGAGTAAGAAAAAGCTGACAGTGAGATTTTGGACACAGACGAAAAATAGATTTATTTATTTATTTGTTTGTTTATTTATTTATTTATTTTTTTGACAGGCAGAGTGGATAGTGAGAGAGACAGACAGAGAGAAAGGTCCTTTTGCAGTTGGTTCACTCTCCAATGGCCGCCGCGGCCAGCGCGCTGCAGCCGGCGCACCGCGCTGATCCGATGGCAGGAGCCAGGTACTTATCTTGGTCTCCCATGGGGTGCAGGGCCCAAGCACTTGGGCCATCCTCCACTGCACTCCCAGGCCACAGCAGAGAGCTGGCCTGGAAGAGGGGCAACCGGGACAGAATCCGGCACCCTGACTGGGACTAGAACCCAGTGTGCCGGCACCGCAAGATGGAGGATTAGCCTAGTGACCCGCAGTGCCGGCCAAAAATAGATCTTAAAACAATACAGATGAAAAATAGATCTTTAGAGCTGAGAGCCTCCACACCAGTATTGGAGAGTATCAGGTGAGACCAGACTGCAGCAGACCAAGCCACCAGTGAAAAAGCTGCAGGAAAAGTCTAGAGGTAATTCAGCTTGGAGCCCTGTGGGGATGGTGTACCTGCCAAATTAGAGGAGAAAAAAACAAAGGGGGGCGGGGGGCACACATTTTCTCTCTCCCTGATCACCTTGCAACAGCATCCTGTAACAAGCGGATAGATAGCAGGCACCATTTTGGACATATATAACAGCTGCACCAGGTCATGTCCATGCCCAGCAACCACCCAAATGGAGACTGCTGAGTCTGGTAGGGAGAACAGATAGGGAGCTGGACTCAGACACAGTCCAAAGATAAAAGCCACCACAGTGAAAACAACAAAGAAGAAACCAACTAGTGTCTCTCTAAATGCTGAATAACAAACACACCAATTCAAGAAACATGAATAAGGAAGACAACATGACACCCCGAAAAGAACACAACACTTCAATACTAGATTGTAAAGATGATGAGACTGTAGGAATGCCAGAAATGGAATTCAAAAAATTGATCATTAGGATTATGTAGAAGTAATCAGAAGCAAATGCACAAATTAATGAAATCCATACATGACATGAAAGAAAATTTCTCCCATGAAATTGAGATCTTAAAAAGAAATCAAAATGAAATCTTGAAAATGAAGAATTCAATACAATGAATAAAAATGCAGTGGAAAGCCTTAACAGAATCAGTGAGGCAGAAGAAATACTATCCATCTTGGAAGACATAGCACAGGAAATTATACAATCAGACAAAACCTAAGAATTAGAAAACTAAAAAACACTGTTGGTAATCTACAGGATACTATCAAATCATCCAACATACAGGTTCTAGTTCTTGAAGGAGTGGAAAGAGAGAAAGGATTAGAAGGCCTTTTTAGTGAAATAATAACAAAGTTTTCCTAATTTGGAAAAAGAAAGGGACGTCCACGTACAGGAAGCACATAGAACTCCTAATTGACATGATCAGAAAAGATCTTCACCACGATACATTGTAATCAAACTTTCCAAAGTAAAACATAAAAGATTCTAAAATGTGCACAAGATAAACACCAGATTACTTTCAGAGGATCTCCAATTAGACTCACAGTGGACTTCTCATCAGAAACCCTACAGGTTTCTGTAGGGTTTGAGATATGATATATATTCCAAGTCTTAAGAAAAAAGAACTATCAACCCAGAATACCATACCCTGCAAAATTCTCATTTACAAATGAAGGTGAAATAAAGACCTTCCATGACAAACAGAAATTGAAAGAATTTGTCACCACGCATCCAGATTTGCAGAAAATGTTTAAGGATGTGCTGCACACAGAAACACAGAAACATGGTCATCACTGTGAAAGAAAGTAAAGGAAGGAAAGCTATCAGTAAAAGAACAAAGGAAATCTCAAGTAAAAAAAATAGAAATATTTATGGAAAAATATCAGGGCCAAGTCGTTACTTATCAATAGTCAACTTGAATGTAAATGGGCCACAACTCTACAGTTAGAAGACACAGACTGGCTGGATGGACCGAAAAACAAAACCCAGCTATTTTCAGCCTACAAAAAACACATCTCACCAACAAAGATGCACAGACTGAAAGTGAAAGGATGGAAAAAGATATTCCATGCCAACAGAAACCAAAAAAGAGCTGGTATAGCCATCCTCATATCATTCAAAATAGACTTTAACACAAAAACTATTAAAAGAGACAAAGAAGAACACTATATAATGATTCAGGAATCAATTCAACAAGAAGATATAACTATTATGAACATATATGCACCTAATTACAGGATACCTGGCTAATTAAAAGAAATGTTAAAGGATCTAAACAGACACACAGACTCAAATAAAATAGTAATAGGGGATTTCAATACCCCTTTCAGCAATGGACAGATCAACCAGACAGAAAATCAGCAAGGAAACAGTGCAGTTAATCAACACTATAGACCAAATGGACCTAACAGATATCTAAAGAACTTTTCATCCTACAGTTGCAGAATACACATTCTTCTCAGCAGCACATGGAACTTTCTCTAGGATTGACCACATACTAGGCCATAAAGCAAGTCTCAGCAATTCAAAAAAATTGAAATCATACCATGCATTTTCTCAGACCACAATGGAATGAAGCTGCAAATCAGCAACTCAGGAATCTCTAAAACATATGTAAACGCATGGAGACTGAACAACATGCTCCTGAATGAACAGTGAAATCAAGAGAACAAGAAATCAAGAGACGTCAAAAAATTTCTGGAAACAAATAAAGACAATACAACATATCAAACCTTATGGGATACATCAAAAGCAGTAAGAGGAAACTTTATAGCAATTGGTGCCCACATCAAGAAATTGGAAAGGCACAAAGTAAATGAGCCATCAATGCATCTCAAGGATCTAGAAAAATAACAGCAAACCAAACCCAAAACTAGTAGTAGAAAAGAACTAAAATTAGAGAAGAAATCAACAAAATTGAATACAAAAGATCAGCAAAACAAAGAGCTGGTTTTTTTAAATATGCAAAATTGACACACCATTGGCCCAACTATCCATAAAAAGGAGAGAGAAGAGCCAAATCAATAAAATCAGAGATGAAAAAGGAAATTTAACATCAGACACCACAGAAATAAATAGAATCATCAGAAATTACTACAAAGAGCAATATGCCAACAAACTGGGAAATCAAGAATAAACTGAGCCATGAAGACAGAGAAAACCAAAACAGACCCATTACCAAGATGGAAACTGAATCAGTAATAAAGACTCTCCCAACAAAGAAAAGCCTAGGAACAGATGGCTTCACTGATGAATTCCACTATACAATTAAAGAAGAACTAACTCCAATTCTTCTCAAGTTATTCCAAACAACTGAAAGGGAGGGAATCATCCCAAATTCTTTCTATGAATCCAGCACCACCTTAATCCCTAAACCCAGAAAAGATGCAACAGAGAAAGAGAACTACAGACCAGTTTCCATGATGAACATAGACGCAAAAATCCTCAACAAAATTCTAACCAATCAAATCCACCAACACAATAGAAAAATCATTCACTCAGACCAAGTGGGATTTCTCCCTGGTATACAGATGGTACAGCATTTTGCAAATCAATCAATGTGATACATCACATTAACAAACTGAAGAAAAAAAAGCATATGATTATCTCAATAGATGCAGAAAAAGAATATGATAAAATACAACACTCCAAGCTCCACCCCCATCCTAATAGGATTCAATGCTCCTACTTCCTTGCCCCACCCCTGGCAAAGTTTTAAAAGGACCTGTTCCTGGATAAGCACCTGGCTCCTGCCTTCGGATCAGTGTGATGCGCCGGCCGCGCGGCGGCCATTGGAGGGTGAACCAACGGCAAAAAGGAAGACCTTTCTCTCTCTCTCTGTCTCACTGTCCACTCTGCCTGCCAAAAAAAAAAAAAAAAAAAAAAAAAAAAAAAAAAAAAAGACCTGTTCCTTTCCACGTGTCTGTCTCTTTCTCTCCATCTCCTGACCTCTGTCTCTGTCTCTCTTACACTCTCCTTCTCCCTCTTTTTCCTTCTTTGCCCCTTCCCTCAAGTCTATTGGGTTTCCCCCATAAACTCTTTCCCTTAAAAAAAAAAAGTTTCGTGATGAAAACTCCAAGCAAATTGGGTATAGAAGGAACATTCCTGAATACAGTCAAGGCAATTTATGAAAAACCCACAGCCAGTATCCTATTGAATTTGGAAAAGTTGGAAGCATTCCCACTGATATTCAGAACCAGACAGGGATGCCCACTCTCACCAGTGCTGTTCAATATAGTCCTGGAAGTTTTAGCCAGAGCCATTAGGCAAGAAAAACAAATCAAAGGGGTACAGATTGGGAAAGAGGAAATCAAATTATCCCTATTTGCAGATGACATGATTCTATACATAGGGGATCCAAAAGACTCCATCAAGAGTCTAGGAATTCATAGAAGAGTTTGGTAAAGTAGCAGGATATAAAATCAATACACAAAAATCAACAGCTTTTGTATACACAGACAAAGCCACGGTTGAAAAAGAACTTCTTTTTTTTTTTTTTTTTTTTGACAGGCAGAGTGGACAGTGAGAGAGAGAGACAGAGAGAGAAAGGTCTTCCTTTGCCGTTGGTTCACCCTCCAATGGCCGCCGCTGCAGCCGGCGCACCGCGCTGATCCGATGGCAGGAGCCAGGATCCAGGTGCTTTTCCTGGTCTCCCATGGGGTGCAGGGCCCAAGCACCTGGGCCATCCTCCACTGCACTCCCTGGCCATAGCAGAGAGTTGGCCTGGAAGAGGGGCAACCGGTACAGAATCCGGCGCCCCAACCGGGACTAGAACCCGGTGTGCCGGCGCCGCAAGGTGGAGGATTAGCCTATTGAGCCACGGCGCTGGCTCGAAAAAGAACTTCTAAGATCAATCCCATTCACAATAGCTATACAAACAATCAATCAAACACCTTGGAATAAATTTAACCAAGGATACCAAAGATCTCTATGATGAGAATTACAAAACATTAAAGGAAGAAACAGAAGAAGATACAAAAAATAGAAGATACAAAAAAGAAGATACAAAAAAACTTCCATGTTCATGGACTGAAATAATATCATCAAAATGTCCATTCTTGGGGCTGGTGATGTGGCACAGTGGGTTAAAGCCCTGGCCTGAAGCACAGGCATCCCATATGGGTGCTGGTTCTAGTCCCAGCTGCTCCTCTTCCCATCCAGCTCTCTGCTATGACCTGGGAAAGCACTGCAGGATGGCCCAAGTCCTTGGGCCCCTGCGCCCACATGGGAGACCTGGAAGAAGCTCCTCACTCCTGATCCGGCTGTTGCGGCCATCTGGGGAGTGAACCAGCAGTTGGAAGACCTCTCTATCTCTACCTCTCTCTGTAACTCTTTCAAATAAATAAAATAAATCTTAAAAAAGTAAAAAGTCCATTCTCCCAAATCAATTTACAGATTCAATGCAATACCAATCAAAATACCAGACATTCTTCTCAGATCTAGAAAAAATGGTGCTGAAATTCATATGAAAACAAAGGAAACCCTGAATATCTAAAGCAGTCTCATACAACAAAAACAAAGCTGGCGGCATCACAATATCAGATTTCAAGACATAGTACAGGGCAGTTATAATCGAAACAGCCTGGTACTGCTACAGAAACAGATGGATAGACCAATGGAACAGAACAGAAACTCCAGAAATCAATCCAAGCATCTACAACCAACTTATATTTGACCAAAGAGCTAAAGCCAATCCCTACAGTAAGGATAGTCTCTTTAACAAATGTTGCTGGGAAAACTAGATTTCCACATGCAGAAGTTTGAAGCAGGACACCTACCTCACACTTTACACAAAAATCCACTCCAAATGGATTAAAGACCTAAATCTACAACCCGAAACTATCAAATTATTAGAGAACACTGGGGAAGCTTTGGAAGATATTGGCACACACAGTTCTTGGAAAAGACCCCAGAGTCACAGGCAATCAAAGCCCAAATTAACAAAGGGAATTACATCAAATTGAGAAGCTTCTGTACTGCAAAAGAAACACTCAGCAAAGTAAAGAATAACTGACAGAATGGGAGAAATTATTTGCAAACAATGCAACTGATTGTGGCTGGTGCTGTGGTGAGGCGGGTTGACACCCTGGCCTAAAGCGCTGGCATCCCATATGGGCGCCAGTTCTAGTCCTGGCTGCTCCTCTTCCGATCCAACTCTCTGCTGTGGCCTGGGAAAGCAGTAGAAGATGGCCCAAGTGCTTGGGCCCCTGCACCCAAGTGGGAGACCCGGAAAAAGCTCCTGGCTTTGGTTCAGCACAGCTCCGGCCGTTACAGCCAATTGGGGAGTGAACCATCGGATGGAAGACCTCTCTCTTTCTCTGCCTCTCCTCTCTGTGTGACTCTTTCAAATAAATAAATAAATCTTTAAAAAAAACAATGTAACTGATAAAGCATTAACAACCAGAATCTATAAAGAGCTCAAAAACTCCACAACAACAAAACAAACAACTCAGTTAAGTAAAAGGCAAAGAACTTAAACAGACATTTTTCAAAAGAGGAAATCCAAATGGCCAACAGACACATGAAAACATGTTCAGGATCACTACCCATTAGGGAAATGCAAATCAAAACCACAATGAGGTTTCACCTCACCGCAGGTTGAATGGTTTTCATACAGAAATCAACAAACAACATACACTGGCAAGGATGTGGGGGGAAAAGGCACCCTAAGCCACTGTTGGTGGGAACATAAACTGTTGAAACCACTATGGAAGACAGCATGGAAATACCTCAAAAATCTGAATACAGACCTACCATATGACCCAGCCATCCCGCTCCTGAGAATTTACCCAAATCAAAAGAAATCAGGGGCTAGCACAATGGTGTAGCCAATAAAGCCACTGCCTGTGGTGCTGGCATCCCATATGAACGCCAGTTCAAGTCCCAGCTGCTCTACTTCCAATTCAGCTCTCTGCTATGGCCTGGGAAAGCAGTGGAAGATGGCCCAAGTCCTTAGGCCCCTGTACCCACATTGGGAGACCCAGAAGAAGCTCCTGGCTTCAGCCTGGCCCAGCCCTATCCATTGTGGCCATGTGGGGAATAAACCAGTAGATGAAAGACCTCTCTCTCTCTCTGACTGCCTCTCTGTGACTCTGGCTTTCAAATAAATAAATGAATCTCTTAAAAAAAAAAAAAAAAAAGGAACTCAGTATATGAACAAGTTATCTATACCTCCACGTTCACTGCAGCACAATTCACAATAACAAAGATATGGAATCAACCCAGATGTCCATTAACTGGACATCACCCTTTCATGATGAAATGGATATAGAAATTATGGTATATATACATTATGGAGTACTGCTAAGCTATAAGAAAAAAAAAAAAGAAGTCCTGTTTTTTGCAACAAGATAGTCATAACTGGAAACCATTATACTTAGTGAAATAAGCCAGTCCCAAAAATATATCATGTTTTCTCTGATTTAACATAACTAATAGAATACCTCAAATGTAATATATTGGAGTAAAATAGACATTTTGAGAGTAGATAATTGTTTTTTTTTTTTTTTTTTTTTTTTTTTTTTTTTTTTTTTAATTTTTGACAGGCAGAGTGGACAGTGAGAGAGAGAGACAGAGAGAGAAAGGTCTTCCTTTGCCGTTGGTTCACCCTCCAATGGCCGCCACTGCAGCCGGCGCACCGCGCTGATCCGATGGCAGGAGCCAGGAGCCAGGTGCTTTTCCTGGTCTCCCATGGGGTGCAGGGCCCAAGCACCTGGGCCATCCTCCACTGCACTCCCTGGCCACAGCAGAGAGCTGGCCTGGAAGAGGGGCAACCGGGACAGAATCCAGCGCCCCAACCGGGACTAGAACCCGGTGTGCCGGCGCCGCAAGGTGGAGGATTAGCCTATTGAGCCACGGCGCCGGCCGAGAGTAGATAATTGTTTATAGCCCTTGTCTCTTCCATTGAGGAACAGTGTTTTGTTTTTGTTTTCTTTTCTTTCTTTTCAAACTATTTGTTGAACTCCTTTACTTAGAGTAGGGTTAACTACATGATCATTAATTACACTGAAAATAATCATGGTAAAAATTAAGAACAGAAATCCAAGAGGGAGGGGGAAGAAGGGTTGGAGCACGGGTGGGAGTGGATATCCCACTATGTCCTAAATCTGTATATATGAAACTTGTGTAACTTAAATAAAATTTAAAAAAAGAAAAAGAGAAAGCCCCCACTGACTTTGAGGCTCCGTGCCAAGCAACGTTGTCAGCTGCCCAGCTGAGTGTCAAAGGTATGCTCCTATGTGCAGGTCCCTTGCCAAGGGTTGGAAGTTGGAAGGGTTATTGGTTCAGGCACTTCAGCAAACCTCAGTCCAATTAGTAGCTGACCACTAAGCTAATAGAATAGGTTTCACTGACCAACACACAAAGAATACAGACTATAAACAGTTCAAAAAAGTCACCAGACACCCCCACACACATGCCGCGCTAAAAAAAAAAAAACCTTTGGGAGAAGGTAGTATCAAATCTCAAGTTATTTTTTTTCTAATTAAAAAAAAGTGTTATTTATATGAAAAGCAGAGCGATAAAGACAGAGATCTTCCATCCACTGATTCGTTCCACCACTACCTGCAACAACTAGGACTGGGCCAAGCCAAAGTCAGAAGCTGTGAATTCCATCTGGGTCTCCTATGTGGGTGGCAGGGACATCTAGTTAAGTCATCACCTGCTACCCAAAGGGTTATCAGCATTAGCAGGGAGCTAAATACATAGAAGGGAACCAGGACTCAAACCTATACATTTCCATATAGGAGTCTCACATGGCAGCTTAATTACTGTGCCAAATGCCTGCCCCACTGTTGAATCATTTTAAATGTTTAGTTTTCATTTTAAAAAAAATTAAAAGACATAGAAAGATACAAGAAAGTATGGCGGAGGCAGGCACTTGGTGTAGCAGTTATAATACCACATGGAACACCTATATCCCACATCAGGGTACCCGAGTTCAAGAACCAGTTCCACTCCCTATTCCAGCTTCCTGTTAATGTATATCCAGGGAGGCAACAGGTACTGGCTCAAGTAGTCAAGTTCCTGCCACTGACATGGGAAACCCAGATTAAGTTACTAACTCCTGGATTCAGCCTGGTCCAACCTCAGCTGTTACAGGCATTTAGGGAATGAATCTGCAGATGGGAGTTTTTTCTCTGTCTCTATGTCTCTCTGCTACTCAAATAAAAATAAAAAGAAATTAAACATAGTTACACATGATTCACTAATTCAGCTCCTAGATATATCATATATGTAAGAGAACAAAAGTGTTATTTTTATATGAAAACATTTAACACAAATGTTTATAGCAGTTACTCATAATTACCAAAAAATAGAAACAAAACAGATCACAGGTGTAGAAGAAAGGCATCAACTGATGAATGGACAACCAAAATGTGTTACATGCATGTAACAGAATTACTCGGCAAGAAAAATCAATGAAATGCTGATACATGCCAAGAGAAAGCAGTCACAAAAAGACCACATATTGCACAATTCCAACTATATAGTATGTCCAGAATGGAAAAATCCAAACACAGAAAGTAGTTTCTGGCTGCCTGGGGCTGGGAAGGAGGACAGTGGATGTTTGAGTGTTTTCTTGAGATTAAAGTATTCTAAAATTAGACAGTGGTGATGATTGCCCAACCTGTGAATACACTAAAAACCACTGAATAATAGCTGGTAACCTCACAATTCTGCAAGAGGATAATTTTTAATCCAGAATGCCATGTATGGATTTAAACACTGGGAAAATGATACAGGGAACAGGGTACTGAGGAAGAGAGTAGGGATGGGAACGGGTACAATCTACTTAAGAGAATAAACTTCTCAGCCACTGCAAAAGAAAGCTAGTATTTGCTGTTTAAAATGTGAATTCTAGAAATAGCAATGACAGAATACTACTTAGAAATACATATAGTAGCAAATACCAGAAGAAATAACTAAAGAACTATCTCTAAGCAATGAGGACCACAAATGGCTAGGAACTGACATAACTATTTCTGCACTTATTATTTTCACAATGAATTTTAAATTATTTCTAAAAAGAGAAAACTGAGCTAACAAACACCTAGGGAAAGGTCTAGAACTGGAGTCTAAGGACCAAATTCCATATCCCGGGGTATCTATTCCCTGTATGACACAATACTAAGCACTGTGTCTTAGTTTCCCACCTCAGAAGTTGAGGATAAAATTATCTGTGCTCCTAATTAAGGAGCTGTTATAAAAATCAAATGAAACAAAATAAAAATGTTTAAAAATGAAAAAATCAGGGGGCAGGTGTTGCGGCACATTGGATTGAGCCACTACTTGGGACACTCAGACCCCATACTGGAGTGTCTGGAATTGAGTCGCCTCTGCTTCTGATACAGCTTCAGGCTAATACATACTCTGGGGGACAGCAGATGATTTGATGACCCAGGTACTTGGGTCCCTGCCACCCACAAGGGAGACACAGAGGCTGTTGCAGGCATCTGGGGAGTAAACCGGCAGATGGAAGTTCTCCTTTTCTGTCACTTTAACTTTTAAATAAAAATAAATAAAAATACTTTAAAATGAAACATACTATCCTAATTTCATAATTGCTACAAATACCCAAATATTTTAGATCTTGCTCATCTAAGTGGTTAGTATTGATGACTGCTGAACTACTATCACCAAGATTTACTTTAACTTGAACTGCCTGGATTAGGGACCAGAACAGAAGTGGAATGAAGGGTTAATTCTATGACCTGCTACTAGATAAATGAAACTATGTGCTTATTATCTATTAGACAAGACTTCTTTTTTTCCTTTGAGAGTAAATCATGTCTTCCAGATATTATGTGTATGGTTATCCTTGTATGCCTGTAGATCAATTTTAAAAATAGAAGCATTTACCTTCACGGTCAAATCCTCATTACCCAGTGTGACATGAACTTGAATGGGGGGGTAAACACCTTTGTCGGCATGGTGTTCCATGGTTGCTCTCATTGCATTCTGAAATATATTAGAATTACATTTAAAAAACAGTTTTTTTAAAAGAGAGGCTAGCAATTTAAAAAAACAAATGTACTATTTAAATTTAAAGGCCATGGAGATCAAATAATCATATTCTTACATCCATATTTAAAGTTACTTTTTTAAAAACTGAGTCAGCTTGGGGGAATTTGAAGCATATTTTAAAGATTCCAACCAAATTCTGCATATATTCTAAAACCAGACTTCTAAAACTTTTTAACTAGTTTATATTAAAGCAGAAAAGTCTGTCCAGAAGCCTCCATGATTTCAGTAAATAATGGACAAAAGCATATTTTTGAAAATGTAGTTTCAGCCCTATTTTTAAGAACCATTTTAATCATCTAAAAGAAAATCTTTTTCATGATAGTAACAGCAATGATCCTAATATGATGGAGAAACTAATACATTTACACTAGTTTGAAACTAAGAATAACTGCCTTATAAAACTATTTTCATCACTTTCATCTAAATAATATGGGACACATGATGCCAACAAGACGACACCAGCATTACATGTAGCCTGGGAGCACAAGCTGACAAAGACTAGATGCAGCCAAAAAGACAGGGCTGAGGTGGGAATTGGGTCACGGCCCTGGAGCAGCAATCCAGACAGAGCAGGCTGGAATAGGAGACTCCTCCATTTCTAGCAAAGGCAGTGTAAGATGAGGTTCCAGATAAAAGCCACTGTCACTGACATCAAATAAAACAGTTTATACAATATGGGGTAACTGTTTTATTAAGCACTGTAGGGTACCAGATCTTTGTGTGGCCGGAATTTCCAAAGCTAATTAGTTTTAATCTTTTAAGTGCCAATCACTGTTTATTTAACCACTCTAATGGAAAAATTTTTAGAAGGTACTGGATACAATCTTGCTGTCTTAGAGCAAAAGAGCATTTTAGAACCCTTGTTGCTCGAAGATAGTCTGCTTTTCTGTTTTGGGAATGTCTGTGTCGCATTATCAGAATGAAAGCCATCTCTTCTCTCTGTTAGTCTGCAGCTGGCAGAGACATGCTAACCAAGGTGTGAGACTACTGGCTTCCAACTGCAAGCAGCCACTTGCAGTTACAGGCACCTGTGCCACTCCTCAGCCATCTTCCTGTCAAGCGTCACCAGGAGGTGGGAGTAGAGAGGAGACACTACAAAATTATCAGCACAATTTAATTTTGTTTCCAAAATGTATTGTAAATGGTAAATATAGGGCCAGCACTGTGGCACAGTAGGTTAAACATCCACCTGCAGTGCCAGCAGCCCATATGGGTACCAGTTCTAGTCCTAGCTGCTCCATTTCAGATCCCTGCTGATGGCCTGGGAAAGCAATAGAAGATGGCCCAAGTGCTTGGGCCCCTGTACCCACATGGGAGACCTAGAAGAAGCTCATGGCTTTGGATTGGACCAGCTCCAGCCATTGCGGCCATTTGGGGATGTGAACCAGCAGATGAAAAACCTCTCTCCTCTGTCTCTCCCTCTCTGTAGCTCTCTCAAGTAAATAAATAAATCAAAAAAAAAAAAAAAAAAACAACAACAACAACAAAAAAAACCAGAAAACAGTAAATATAACAAAGACCTGTATGTCAATAAGTGACCTTCTCCTGCCCCCTTCCTTTTAAAAAAAAAAAAAAAAGATGATTTAAAAAAAAAAAAAAAAAAGATGATTTATCACTGAGACTGGTGGTACTCTGAAGCTAGAAATTATAAACTAATCTTCTAAATATTTTATGAAATTATAACTTTACTGAGCACCAATGTGTGCCATTGTACTAGACATCTACAATGTTATTTTAGTTATCAACTAAAAATAATCTTCAAAAATCATCTTTGTTTTACAGGACAGAAAATGGAGGCTCAGAGAAGAAGAGTGAATTGCCGAAGATCACACACATTAGGTGACAGAACTGGGGTTCAAACCCAGGTCTCGTGCACTCCAAAGTCTGAGCTCTCACTACACAGAGGCATCCGTCCATGCTGGCAAAGGCAGATCTCTGGCAACATGAATGGCATCTTTTAATGAAACAGGAGACCCTAGTAGAATATCTGACTTTCTGAGTAGACTCCGAACCTCAGGAAAGCACTGGCAAAGGTTATGTGATACTATTTTACAAACCTTGAAAAGTTCAAACACCATGTGATAGAGATGGGACGGTACATAAACCACTTGTATTGGCTGTCCTGGTGATTTTGCTACAGAGCAGAAGAGAAAAATATGAAAGTACAGAGAGATGTGCTTACAGCATTTTTAAGAATAAATTGTGTGGTGATGAAAAGAAAACATTAACTATGGAGAACAGTATTATTTGGGGAAGAACTGCCACACCATTTCTTCATGTATCAGTGTTTGAACCCCATACTTAAAACCATTTATATATGACAAGAGTACTGTGGTTATTTCTTAAAAACCTGCATAACAATCTAACCATTTTTCTACATGACAGTTTATCTTTCTAAAGGACACTCAAAGTAGGGAAGTGTTCCACAGTCCAATTCACAAAAGTACACTCTTTTTTTAAAAAAGTCATTTTCTAAACATTTCTTTGGGGAGAACGCTGTCTGTTTTATTTCAGCATTTGCTATGGATAGAGAGCTACAGGAAATATTTGAGCCAGCATCAGATTCTCAAGGGGTACTAACTCTCCACTCAAACATTAGAAGCCTACTTGGGGGCAGGGAGGAGAGTATAAAACAAAACCTTTGGTACAGCAAAGAAATAAGACTCACTATAGAATAATCAACCAATAAATCAGACCCTCCTTTGAATAAACTCCCTCTCAGGACCATAAATAGCATGTGTGGAAACTCCACAGCTGCTCAGGTTCCCAAACTGTCATTTGTATATTGTGGTTCTTATCTAGTACCATCATGGAACAAGACTTAACATGACTTTAAAAAACCACCAAGGCATTCTATTTTTAACTGGGTAACTTTTCCACTCTAAGGTCCAGAATACAGCTTAGTAAAAGCCTATTTAATTTTATTCTTTCCCCTTCTGAAAGTATTCTCTTAAGAAATGCATTCCCCTCTGTCAAATTACCACACCTCTAAGAAAAACAGTGAGACTCATCAATCTCTTTCCAACATATCAATCCTTTAGGTCCCACAGGTGCCACTTAGGATAAAAACAAGACCAGTGGAGAGAAAGACATTCCCAAGCAGATGAGCACCTTTCTTTCCTCTTTTACATCTTCAGTCTTTCCATTTCCTACCAATAAAAGGTCATTTACAATTCAGGAACCAGGAAAAGGACAAACCTTACAATTCTGAAGCAGTATGTTAAAAGTCAAATGCAATTTTCTCAGCATATTTTTCTATGACTAACCAGAAAAAAAATAAGCAAAGAGGGGCAGGCATCTGGTATAGCAATTAAGACACAACTTGAGATACCCACATACAGTATCAGAGTACCTGGGCTGGAGTCTCTACTCCACTCCTGGTTCCGGGTTCCAGCTAATGTTTACCCTGGGAGGTAGCAAGTGATAGCTCAAGTGGCTAGGTCCCTTACCACCCATTTGGGAGAATGGGACTGTGTTCCTGCCTTTGGCCTGGCTCAGCTGAGGCTATTGTAGACATTTGGGGAGTGAATCAGCAAATGGATAATCTGTTTTTCTCTATCTGCCTTTCAAATAAGTTAAACATTTTTTTTTTTTTGATGTGAGCAAATAATTTAAGTTTCAACTAAAAATAAGGAAAACAGGAGCAGATGTTTAGCCTTGTCGTTAAGAAGCCCACATCTCACATCAGAGATCCTAGGTTCAATTCCTGACTTCAGTTTCAATGCAGACTCTGGAAGGCAACAGTGATGACTCAAGTAATTGAGCTCCCAGCATCTCATGGGACACCCGGATTGAGTTCTGGCTCTGGCCCTGGCTCAGCTCTTGGACATTCAGGGAGTATATAAGCAGATGGGAGCTCTCTATCTCCACCTCTCTGGCTCTCTACCTCTCAAATAAATAAAAAATTGGGAAAAAAAAAGGAAAAAGCAAAAATGCTTTCACAAAGAATCCAACTAAATTATATACACGATTATTATATATATACACACACACAAATACGATTGTATCCTATTAGTCTTCATATCTAATGAAGTTGATGAAAGGGTCTTTCTCTGTCAAAACCAATCTAACTTACTCCATGTTAGGCAATTAGAAAACTAATCATTGAGGAAAAGATAACATCAGGCTTACCATTTAATTCTTCAAGTTCTAGTTCAGGAGAGTTAATATAATACAAATCACACAGACGCCTAGCATTCTCATAGCCATCTAGTTTGAATCAAAACAAAAGAAGGCATTAAGTAAATTTATTTCTCTTTCATGCATTAAGATGCCAATAGTATTAATAAATGAAAAATTTAAACTCTAAGAAAATACACATAGCAATCCTAGTTTGAGGACAGTCTAACTGTAATATGATGCAGCCTAATTATCATAAAGAATGAGATATAATCATAAAAAATTTGGTATGGAAAAATACATTACAAAGCAGAACAAAAAATATATGTATTACAATAGCTATAGCATAAAATTAGAGTTGGACAAAGTTTAGGAAATAGGTATCCTTTTTTTTTTTTTTTACAGGCAGAGTGGACAGTGAGAGAGAGAGAGAGAGAGAAAGGTCTTCCTTTGCCGTTGGTTCACCCTCCAATGGCCGCCGCGGCCGGTGCGCTGCGGCCAGCGCACCGCGCTGATCCGATGGCAGGAGCCAGGAGCCAGGTGCTTTTCCTGGTCTCCCGTGGGGTGCAGGGCCCAAGCACCTGGGCCATCCTCCACTGCACTCCCGGGCCACAGCAGAGGGCTGGCCTGGAAGAGGGGCAACCGGAGCAGAATCCGGCGCCCCAACCGGGACTAGAACCCGGTGTGCCGGCACCGCAAGGCGGAGGATTAGCCTAGTGAGCCGCGGCGCCGGCTAGGAAATAGGTATTCTAATCCACTGTTTGATATCTCTTTGGAAGTATCAAAATTTTACATGCATTTAAATTTGCATTTATTTATTTACTGATTTGAGTGGCTGAGAGACAGAGCTCCCACCCACTAGTTCATTCAAACACTGATTTTTATTTAGTATCACCATGGAGCAAGAGTTAGCATGGCTGTAGGAAACCACTAACCAACTCTATTTTCAACTGGGTAACTTCTTCCACTGCTCTTCCACACTAAGGTCCAGAATATAGCTTAGTAGAATGCCAGCAACAGTCGGGAACATAGAACACAATTTGGGTCTCCCACGTGAGTGGCAGGAACCCAACCACTTGAGCCATCACTTGCTGCCTCCCAGGTTGTGTATTAGCAGGAATGGGAAGAGGAGTAGGGACTCAAATTCAGGCTGTTGGTACTGCTGATAATAGGAAAAAATGAAAACAAACTGTGAATCAACAAGAGGACAGATCAATGCATATTGATATACCCCATATAGCCATTTAAAAACTTGGGGTGAGGATGGGTGCTGGGCCTAGCAGTTTAAACACAGTTAGGATGCCAGAATCCCACATCAGGCTGAATTTGATTCCCTAGCTCCAGTTCCTGACTCCAGTTTCCTGCTAATATAGATCCTAAAAGGCAGTAGGTGATGGCTCAAGTGTTTGAGTTTCTGCCACTCACACAAGAGACCTGGATTAACTCCCTAAAACCAGATTCTGCTCCCCTGAGAGTGCACATAATTGGGGAGAAGGCTGGTGGGTGGGAGCTCCCTCTATCTGTGCCTCAGATAGACAAAGTATTTTGGGTGGATCCACCCGTAATGACATGGTATTTGTAAAACTTTAGAAAAATGTATAGTATCCCATTTTCTAAAAACAACAAGCAATAAGATCAACAACTGTGCAAGCATATGAGTACATGAACTAAAAGGATGTGTGAAAAGATGCAAACCAAACTGTTATAAATCATTGCTCCCAATATAAGGAATTGAAAAGGGGCAGTGTGGGTTGGGGGCAGGCACTGCAGCACAACTGGTTAAGCCACCACTTGGGACACCCGCATTCCATACTGGACTGTCTGGCATTGAGTTCCACCTCAGCTCTTCATCCAGCATCCTGCTATTATGCCAGAGGATGACCCAAGTACTTGGGTTCCCACTTCCCAAATGGGAGACCCAGAGGGAGTTCCTAGCTCCTGGTTTTGGCCTGGTCCAGCCCTCATTGTTGCAGGCATTTGGTGAGCAAACAAGTGGAAGGAAGATGGCTCTATCTCTATCTCTTGTCTCTGTTACTCTGCCTTTCAAATAAGTAAATAAACTGTAAACAACATAAAACATAAATCATAGGAATACTAAAAAAAAAAAAAAAAGGTGGAGTGCAGGGATGTTTTGAAGTTAAACAGATGCCCCTATAGTATCATAATATATTCCCTAACAGGCCGGTGCCACGGCTCACTAGGCTAATCCTCCACCTAGCAGCGCCAGCACACCGGGTTCTAGTCCCGGTCGGGGCGCCGGATTCTGCTCCGGTTGCCCCTCTTCCAGGCCAGCTCTCTGCTGTGGCCCAGGAAGCCAGTGGAGGATGGCCCAAGTGCTTGGGCCCTGCACCCCGTGGGAGACCAGGAGAAGCATCTGGCTCCTGGCTTTGGATCAGTGCGGTGCGCCGGCCGCGCGCGCCAGCCGTGGCGGCCATTGGAGGGTGAACCAATGGCAAAAGGAAGACCTTTCTCTCTGTCTGTCTCTCTCACTATCCACTCTGCCTGTCAAAAAATAAATAAATAAATAAAATAAAATAAAATATCCCCTAACAAAGAATTGTACTGACAAAATATTCATCCTATACATACTGCATAATTTAATGTTATGAAGTTATTTTTGAATCCACATACTTGCTTCTAACATTTTGTAACATGATACAAACAGTATTGTCTTAATAGCAAGAAATACACTCAACAGCTTTGAATTCTGCATACATTTTGAAGGAGAAATGTATTTACCTTTAATAACTTCAACTACATTGCAGTTTGGATTTATGCTTCCAATGTGTTTTCGATGAGATGGACTTCCTTTCCCACCAAACAATAAGGCTAACAAAAAATAAAAACAGAAAATGAACAAAATAAGTTAATACCCTTTTCCAGATTTGAATATTGTTTCTCTAAAGGGTACTAGGTAATGAAGCAAATATTTCCTATATTAAAAACATAGTATTTTACATTCAATTAAAACACCCCCTTTGTATGGTAGTCTACTTACTTTTCATAACAAGCAAAAGAGTAAAACTAAATGTTCTAAGAGAAAGTTTTCTAAATAAATTTAAAGTACACCAGCACATTTTATGTGGCTTCTTCTCTTGACTTCTGGACACTTACAGTGCTGATTGAGCAACATTCTAATTGAAATGCGACTCATGTAGAATCGATCCAAGAAGTACTGAACATTCTGGCTGGTGACAGGATCCACCCCGAAGCTCTCCTTGTATTCAATCACTCCCTGAGCCATTGTGGGAATGACGTCATTGTGGCGGTTCCTGATCCGGATCACAGTATCTGTAAAGCTAAGCAAACCCTTCTGTCAAAACAGCCAAACATTTAGAAATGAATACTTTAATGTAAGTTGAAACAACTATACCAGACAAGAAATCCCTAACAAGAAATTCCAATCAAAGGAACATCAGTGCACTTTTCTACATTTACTTATGAATTTCAGATCAGAAAATATACCAAATCCATGAGGGTAAAAATACCTTGAATATATAACTTTCAAAATTTAATTCTAGGACTCTTAAGAGGAAGGCTGCCATAAAACTGTGAAGCGCTTTCTTCAACAGTACCAAGGAAGGCCACATGAGCTCTCGATGAGGGTGGTGTTCCAGGGCCACCCTGCATAAGAGAAGACAGAGAACCTGCTTCCAGGGAACACCTACTCTGTAAGGAATCACAATGAATGAGCCAATAGAGTGTCTGTGGGGAACCATTCCCCAGGGTTCAAAGACAGAAAGCACCACGCAGAACAGAAAAGTAGAAAAGAATTCTATTTCCATTCATCCTCTGAGTTCACAAAATAGAAGAGGAAAAGTAGACTGGCATTAAACGAAAAACTTGCAAATCATCCATCCTTCCTTTTTCTATCACTTAGGAGACAATGCATGATTAATTTCAACAACTAAACAAGGGAGTGGAGGGAAGTCTTCATCATGAAGAAACAAAACCATTTTCCCAACACATTCATCAGACTTCACACTCCCCTCCAAAGTCATCATCTTGAGTACTAACTAACCTCAATGTCATCACTGCTCTAAACACTTCTGGAATTTACAGTTTGTTATTAGTTTCAAAACCTAATTGTTGGGGCTGGCGCTGTGGCACAGTGGGTTAAAGCCCTGGCCTGAAACGCCGGCATTCCATATGGGCACTGGTTCTAGTCCCAGCTGCTCCTCTTCTGATCCAGCTCTCTGCTATGACCTGGGAAAGCAGTAGAAGATGGCCCAAGTCCTTGGGCCACTGCACCCACATGGGAGACCTAGAAGAAGCTCCTGGCTTCAGATCAGCGCAGCTCTGGCCGTTGTGGCCATCTGAGGAGTGAGCCAGCAGATGGAAGACCTCTCTGTAATCTCTGCCTTTCTTTCACTCTCTGTGTAACTCTGGCTTACAAATAAATAAAATAAATCTTTTAATTAAAAAAAAAAACTAATTGTTACACCAAAACCCAAACAACAAAACTCTTCAAAAGCAGTAAGTAGGGCCAGTGTCATGGCGTAGCAGGTAAAGCTACCACCTACAGTGCTGGCATGCCATATAGGCACCGGTTGGAGTCCTGGCTGCTCCACTTCCAATCCAGCTCCCTGCTAACGTGCCTGGAAGAGCAGCAGAAGACGGCCCAAGTGCTTGGGCCCCTGCACCCTTGCAGGAGACCCTAGAAGAAGCTCCTGGTTCTTGGCTTCAGATTGGCCCAGCTCCAGCCATTGTGGCCATTTGGGGAGTGAACCAATGAATGAAAGACTCTCTGCCTCTCTCTATAACTCTGCTTTCCAAATAAAAAAATAAATAAATCTTAAAAATAAAAAGTATGTCCTTTTGGTTATGCATTTTTCTTGTACCACCATTAAAAAAATATGCAACTCAACATTCTCATTACTTCTGTTTATTTCATCTCTTTTAAACAAAAGCAGTGGCTGGGTGGGGGGCAGTGGGTTATTCCAGTTCAAGTCTCAGCTGCTCCACTTCTGATTCAGCTCCCTACTAATGTATCTGGGAAAGCAGGAGAAAATGACTTGAGTGTCTGAGCACCTGCCAACCACGTGGGAGACCCACATGGAGTTCCAGGCTCTTGGCTTTGGCCCGGCCCAGTCTCAGCTGCTGTGGCCTTTGGGGAGTGGACCAGCAAATGGACAATCTCTCTGTGTCTGTTTCTCTCTCTCTCTCACGATCTCTGTTTCCCTCCCTCTCTCCCTAACTTTGCCTTTCAAATAAATAAATCTTAAAAAAAAAAAAAAAAAGTATTATTCTAGGTCCTGCGTTGTGGCATAGCGAGGTAAGGCCACCACCTGCAGTGCTGCATCCTATACGGGCTCCAGTTCGAGCCCCAGCTGCTCCACTTCTGATCCAGCTCTCTGCTATGGCCTAGGAAAGTAACAGAATATGGCCCAAGTCCTTGGGCTCCTGCACCCACGTGGGAGACCCAGAAGAAGCTCCTGGTTCCTGGTTCCTGGCTTCATCAGTGCAGCTGCCATCTGGGGAGAGAATCAGCAGATGCAAGACCTCTCTCTCTCTCTCTCTCTCTCTCTCTCTCTGTTACTCTGCCTTTCAAATAAATAAATAGCTCTTAAAAAAAAAAAAAAGCTATTATTCTGCTTGACTGCCCATTTATTTTCTAGATTCACTTCATGAATGTTTTCAGGAGGTTCTAATGTTTACTTATTCAAAAAGATTTATTTATTAAATTGAAAAAAAAGGCAGAGTGACAGAAAGAGGGAGAGACCAAGAGAGAGAGAAAGACCTTTCATCCACTGATTTTCTCCTCAAATGGCTCCAACACTCTGAACCAGGCTGAAGCCAGGAGCTAGAACTCCATCTGGGTCTCCCAAGTGGATGGCAGGGCCTCAGGTACCTGGCCATCCTCTGCTGCTTCAAGCACATGAGCGAAAAGCTGGATGGAAGCAAAACAGCTGGGACGTAAGCAGCACTCCAATACAAGATGCTGGTCTAAGTGGCAGCTTAACACGCTATATCACAACACCAGTCCTTCTAATGTTGACTTAAAAAAAAAAAAAGACATTTGAAAGGAAAGTGACAGGAAGATGAGATCTTCCATCCACTGATTCACTCCCCATATGATCACAATGGCAGGAGCCTGGAACTCCACACATCCTAGGAGGCAGCAGGTGATGGCTCAGAACTTGGGTCCCTGCCACTCAGATGGGAGACACAGACAGGTTTTGGCTCCCAGCTTCTGTCTGGGCCAGCCCTGGATGTTCAGGGCATTTGGAAAGTGAAACAGCAGATGGCAGATCTGTTTCTCTTGCTATCTCACTCTATGTCCCTCTTTCAAACAAGATGAAAATAAATTTTTGTTGTCATCCCCTTTAAAGACAGTCTAAAAAATGTGTTAACAGGTAAAAGCATAAAGTTGTGTTCAGAACAGGGTCAATATAGTATACTTACTCATAAACAGCTTTTGCATCTTCAGCGCTTTTGTCCTTAAAATCAAGAAGCTCCTGAAGGCTCTGGATGTACCTAAAACACAAATCAAGAGCCCATGTTTTCTTCTACATTCTGAAAAATCAGTGTGGTAAAAATTAGCTCAAGAGTTACTTTATCCATTTCATAAATTTTTCATTTACAGTACTGCTATAAATGTTTGAAGTAGGATTTTTATACTCTTCATGTTTGAGCAAAGTACTACACACAAAGTGGTAGAAAGTACACACTTTCCCCTTAAAGCTTAGGTTAAATTTGATAAGAATTTTAAGATTTCCTACTCCTTTTTAAGTTCTATACCCCAAAATAGTTTTAAATTTTTTAAGCCCCACTGTACATTATAGTATAAATACTGATTATCATAAGACTTGAATCTGTCACCAATTATTATAGGATCTAGAGCAGTCGAGATACCATAAAACAAGCAGGCCAGCCTACCTTAATCTAAGAGTATAACTTAAATGCCTGTGCTTTAAAATCTGAATTTCAGACAGTTATGGTCAGGCAACAAATATTTGTTGAAAGCCTATAATCTACCAAATACTTCTTTTAAACAGAAATGAACAAAAACACACAGTGATGAAAAGTTAAGTTTTTAATGTACCTAACAAGTCAAGCTAACAAAGCACGCTTTTAGGAATAAGCAAAATGAGGAAGGCCACTTGACTTTCAAGGTCATGTAGCCAAGTACAATGGCACTGCAGGGTCAGAGCTAAAAATATTTCAGGAGGATTCAAGTACCTTTTCAACAGTGTAAGATCTGCTTGGCTTGCTGGAAAGCTCTTTATCTATGACCGCGCCCAGTTAGCAGGCGTCCAGGGGAAGTGAGCATTTCTAAATCTTAAATCCATAGGCTGGTTTGGCAAGCTGTTCCTGACCAGCCTGTGCCTCCCTGCATTCCAGGTCAAGTGATTCAGATAGCTGCTGTGCCACTCTCACCCTTAATTTTCTCTTCCTTGGCAGGAAAAACTATGCTCTTTACTCAACAGATATTTGAGTATCTTTAATGTGCAAGGCACAGACCAGACCATTCAAAAAGCAACAATTTCCATTTTTAATGAAAAATTTAAAAAAACAGAAAAGCAATTTCCTTGAAAATTTTTATTTATATTCCATCACAATGCCTAACCAATGCCTCTTAAACCGCCTTTTCAACTTCTCCATACTTGGCCTAGAGAGCATCTGATTATCATATACAGAATGGCCACATTGCTTTTGCTTATGCTTCTCCCACAAACATTTTGCGGACAGCAAAATGAGGAACTCCACAAATTATAACTGGGAAGTATCTTGCAGCTACATTTGTCAATATACAATGTACCTCTGGTCATCTCTCTTGTTTGAAACATGTAGTGCTTACAAGAATACTTTTAAAATTAGTACTATTAACAGCAAAGGCTGCACATCAATTGTCACATGAGTATATACCCTTAACACCTCCTAGTGTTATTTTAGGGAGAGAAATTAGTTAATGATTCCAGTAACTTCTGTCTTTAAATGGAAGAATAAACTTTAACTTTTGTGATGTCCAAAAAGATCTACTTTAATAAAGTAAATTCAGTTTATAAAAGATACACGTGTTAATGTATTTCATCATTCTGACCACGCATGGTTTAGTAGATACAAATCTGGGTTTGAATTCCACATCTACTATTACTTTCTGTGCATCAGTTTACTTATATGCAAAATGGAATTTAAAAATATCTAGGATGCAGGGTGGATAAAGAGATGAAAGGTAATGTGTATAAATACCCAGCCACTCACTGATGGTAGGCATTCCACTTACAATATCCCTGCAGATATTATAACACAAATCTTAGAGCTCTTGTCTGTGCTTCTGCATGGCTCCGGCTGCATTCAGAAAGCAAACCCAGATTCACCAAAAAGAAGAAAGGAAGAGAAATATCGCTATTGCCTTAAGACTCCCCTGAAGAGTAAGAAAGCATTTACTTTAACACTGAGTAAAACTCTCAACTCCACGGACATCGCAAACACAACATGGGAATCTTACCAGCTTTGCACCAACTGAACAGATGGCGTCCTGAGAAGATTATCTGGAAGGAGACTTATTTCTTTCATTATATTTGCCAATCTAACAGGCAGCTCCTGCCGCAGAAACATAAATGAGGTCTTTTCGCAAGCATTCACCGATCCTGCAACCAAAGGCCACAGGGAAAGCAGTAAATAAAAGCCATCGGCAGAAGTCAGGCAGCAGAGAGAAACACAAGAGTTCTCAATCACCCCAGTGCTGGGAAGGGCCCAGGAGGTGAAGATATCCCGTGCCTGCGGGAGAAGGATGGGATAACCTAGCCTTTAGGGACATCACACCCCAGAATGACCTTCCAGTCCCTGCCATTTCAATTAAATGGCTCTCTACAATTAAAGTACTTTGCTATCTCCCTTTGCTGCATCATTACTGTAATGCAACATCCAAGATCCTCTTACAACTAAGGTAACCACAGCCGTGTCTGAGTCAGGCTCAGCACCCAACAGTAGAACCTGACAAGCCTATCCTACCCTATCCACTCTACTGCTGCTACCATTTAGAAAATCTGTCCCCTAACTCTAGAAAGTGTGAAGACTTATCCAAGAAACTGGGAAACTTTTACCTGTAATGGGAAGATTGAGGCCAGGTAGAACCACTTATACTAATTACCAGCAGCAACAAGGAGGGCTTTCAGGCATTAAAAAATAAACACAAACACCTGCTCAGCAATCCTCTTCAAGTAGGTCCCATACAACTGACAGATTCCTGAAAGCCACCTGCCGCTTCCTACCCTTCCGTATCAGGACCCTAAGCAGAACAGTCAGATAATGACCTTTGGCAAGCAGCTCCATTTGGTCTAAAGGTAAACTAAACAAGAGGGTGTCTAACCAGGCCGTTAAGACAACAGCATCCCGTGTCAGAATGGCTGGGCTTCACACTGGCCCCAGCTCCTGACTCTGGCTTCTTGTTAATACAGATCTGTGAGGCAGGGGCGACAGCTCAAGTAATTGGGTTCCTGCTAGGGAGACCTGGATTGAGATCCTCACTCCCTGCTCTAGCATGCCCTAGTCTCTGCTGTTACGAGCATTGGAGGAATGAACCAGTGGACGGGAGCTTTTCTGCAGCATGCCTGCCTGCCAAATAAGCTTTGTAAAAATAAATAAATAAATAAATAAATAAATAAATAAATAAATAAAGTTAGGGGCTGGTGCTGTGGCACAGTAGGTTAAGCCACCCTCTGCACACCAGCATCCCCTATGGGCACCAGTTAAGAGTCCCAGCTGCTCCACTTCCAATCCAGTCTCCTGCTAATGTGCCTGGGAAAGCAACAGAGGATGGTCCAAGTCTAGGGGCAACCCTACACCCACTTGGGGAACCCGGAAGAAGATCCTGGCTCCCGCCTGGTCCAGTCCTGGTTGTTGGGGCCATCTGGGGAGTGAACCAGAGGATGGAAGATCTCTCTCTCGTCAAATAAATCTTTTTTTTTTTAAAGTAAGCTAAAAACTCGGATTATTTCAGTAACGGATTTTAAGCTAAATTAACGTTGCTACTTTAGCAGAGACAACCTTAGCAAAACTAAGACTGTCAATACTAGGAATCAGCATTAAAGGACATTAAAGGACATTCTAGCACTAAAGGACAACATAGTCTTGTGAAAGTTTAAATAGCATACTTTCGAACAAGGTCAAGTTCACCCTTTCATCATCCTAGGAAAAACAAAAACGGAAGGCTGCGAGCCAAAAAAAAAAAAAGTTTGCCACTGGAAACCAATTTTTAGATAAAGTCACCAGCGATGTCGGTATCTTTGGAGTCCACTAACAATGCTGGTGACCTGGTAGCACTCCTAGCGCGAAGATAACTTTCTCTACTCAAACTTTTACTGTTAACAGCTGATACCTGTCCTCCCCTGTCCTTGCTCACTCCGTGCTGGAAGTCGAAGCGAAACGCCCCATCCGCACTTCCTTCTGCAATCTGTCGCGCACCTCGAGAAAACCAGCGTGCACGCGGCCAACTCCACAACACCTGGTACCGATGCAATTTACACGCGCTCAAGACCCGTCTGCCAGCGGCGGATGAAACCCTGGTCGGTGGCAGCACCCTTCAGCCACCGGCCAGGAAAACATTCCAAGAAAACACGAGACCGCTTCTAACTTGCTTTCCCTTGCCAAGTCCTGTGCAATCATCGTGGGCAAGAGGCGCGTTTCTCAGCCCTCCGCGGAATCCGAAGGCGATTCCCGGAGGCGTCTACGCCGCGGCTCTCACCTGAGCCTGCAGCTCCGAAGGGAGCCGGCCCCGAGCGCGCAGCACACGTGCGCCGGAAGGCGGGGCGTCATTCCGCCCGCGGCCCGGCGGGTTTGTTTTCAACCACGGAGTGAAAAGCCCCACGCCCCATTTACCTGAGCCGTGAGAGGGGCCCCCGCGAGGGAGGAAGGAAGCACCCAAGGCGCCGAGCGGGGAGACGTTAGGGACGAGAGGGCGCTCCGGGGGCGACGGGGCGCCAGCGCGGGCCCCGGCGACCACAGCCCCCAGCCCGGGCCGCGCACAAAGGCCTGAGGCCCGCGCCGCACTCACCGAAGTCCAGGAACTGCTTCATGGAGAGCGGGGACGGCGAGAAGCGCGCGTAGAAGTCCACTTGGCCCGGAACGCCGCTCTCCGACGCCGGGCCGGAGCCGGAGTCCGAGGCGAGGCTGCGGCGGTCGCGGGGGCCGGCGGCGCGCAGCCCCGGGCCCGAGCCGGCCGCGGCGGCTCCGCGCAGCAGCCGCGCCAGCCTCATGCCGAGCCCCGCTGGAGGAGCCGGAGCCCCGGCGCCAGGTCGCCGCTTGGCGCCTCAGCCGGGCGGTACGTGAGGGACGTGGCGGGCCGCGGGGGCGGGGAGCGGCTGTCACCGCCGCGGCCGCCGCCCCCCTCGCCGGAGGCCGGCCCCCCGCGCCGCTGGGCGGGGCCCAGAGGGGAAAGGAGGCGGGGTCAGAGGCGGAGCCGGCGCGTGCGCGCGCGTCTCGGCCGAAGCCCCGCCCCCTCCCCTAGAGGCGGGACGCGCGCCGGGGCCGCCCACGAGCGAGGTGGACAAAAGGCCAGACCCGCCGCTAGGCGCGGGGAGCCCTGCGGATGGCCGTTGGCGCCCGACGCCCTGCCGCGAGGTCCGCGGGGCCATGGGCCCCATTCCCACGCCCTTTTGTAACAAGCCACACCTTCCTTCTTCCTCTCCTCTCACAACCTCAACCCAAAGTCTGGAGGGGGCCTACAGCGGGGGCCTTCTGCGAGCGCGTTCCGGAAGCGCTCCGTCTCCCAACATTGCACAGGTGAAGAAACTGAGGCTCGGATGGTGAGCGCCGCGCGTGGGGCCCCACGTGGTGTCCCAGGGACTGCCGGCCCGGGGGCCGAGTTGGCAGCCCAGCCTGAAGCGTTCTCTGCGGCCATTTCTGGTCGACAGCCTAGGGGCATTTGCAATGCCTGTCCACCTGCTGCTGCCCTCATCTCTGTCTTAGGGTCCCAGCTGGCCTGCTGCACTCTGTACGGGTTCTAAGTAGTGAACGTGATGAGGGAGCGCCAGAGTAAAGCCAACAATAATAACCACAATAACTCCTTCCCAACAATAAGCAGAACAGGATGGAAGCCCCTTCTAATACTTAGCAATGACGACAAGATCTAGGTTTACCTAAAAACAAGTTAGAAAAGACTCCATTAAGACTGCCTCTGGAGTAGCGGTAAAACCGCCCCCTGTAGTGCTGGCATCCCATGTAGACGCCAGTTCTAGTCCCAGCTGCTCCTCTTCCGATCCAGCTCTCTGCTATGGCCTGGGAAAGCAGTAGAAGATGGCCCAAGTCCTTGGGCCCCTGCACCTATGTGGGACAGACACCTGGATTAGAAGCTCCTGGCTCCTGGCTTCGGATCGGCACAGCGCCGGGTGTTGCAGCCAATTGAGGAGTGAACTGGTGGATGGAAGACATCTCTCTGCCTCTCCTTCCCTCTGTGTGTAACACTGACTTTCAAATAAATATATCTAAAGAAAAAAAAAAAAAGAGGCTGCCTGGGCCTTGGAGATAATGTGTTAAGGACAAATACCCTTAGACTGCAGATCTCAGCGGCTTGGTCTCTCACCCTCACTGTTCGCTTTTCTCTTTTTCTTAAGTAAAATTTCTACTCTCACTGTTGTGTCCGGTCTCATATATCCATGTCTACACCAGGACACAAACTCGGACTCATCCTCTCCAGGTTTCTTGCAACAACAGGACTAGCCTATGTGTGCCACTGGTTTCATCCATAGAGCCTCAAAAGTTGTAGTTAACACTAAAAGCTACTTCTTGTCTCTTCTCTGTAAGGCTGTCGCAAAACACACCAAACACTGGAGTTGGAGGAAGAGGAAGAGCCTATGAGAGAGAGAGTGTGTTTGGGGAACAGGTCCTGTTAAACCTTTGCCCAGGGAAGTAGGAGCAGCGAATCCCATTGGGTGGAGGTGGAGCTGACACTGACACTGACACCTGTGGTTGGGCCATCTGGCCATCTAGCCTTCTAGCAAAGGCAGAGGGGGCTAGAGCCTTAGATGGTGCCACAGATAAGACTGCACCGCTGCTTCTCTATATCCACCCCAGTGCTTGTGAGCTTTAGAGATAACAAAATTTCTTTACCGTGTGCTTTATATTTTTTGTTCCAAAACTTGAGACAGAGGCGTTTCACGTTTCAGATTTGTTTGAATAAAATATCTTGGGGATGGGACCCAAAACAAAACACCAAATTCTTTTATGTTTCAACTCTGTTACTGGTCACGGAGGGGAGGTTGCTGGAACAAGTCTTGTGGGTTCTTTTCCTCAGCTTAGTATAGAAAAAAGCTGGGAAACAATTTGCAAAGAGGCAGAAACTTTTATTCAATTAGCAAGCGACAGAGAAAACATCTGGTCCGAGAGGAGACCAGGCGGAGTGCCCGAGCCTGACACTGGCTTTGAGAAAGTGTCCCAGGTTTTTAAGGCATTAGTATCTGGTCACTGGTTATCCTATTGGAAGTGCCCATTATACAGGGGTTTACACATACGTATGTTGATTGGCTTGGGCTCATGGAGATAGGGGGGTGTGGTGGAATGAGAAGGCCATGCCAAGATGGCCACTGGCAAGCCAGCATCAGTTACTCAGGAATGGCTTCAGAACCCACCTGGCAACGGAGCCTGCCTGGCAGCAGGCTGTGATTGGTTAGGGCATAAGCCGCCCTTTGACCTGATTGGCTGCCTCTGCTATATAAGCTGCTGTACCAACTGAAATAAAAGAGTCCGCTGGCTGCTCACCTCAAGCCCTCTTTCACCCGACTCCTGGGGTCTTTGTGGTGACTCCATGCCTCTTGACCCCGCCACGCTCCTCCTCTCAGAACGGATCCACGACAACAGGGGGGAGCAGGGGTTTCCTAGAGACTGTCTCCTTAGGGTCTCTGCTAGCTCTGAGTGGTAGATTGCAACTAACTTGAAGGCATAGTTTGAAACCACAAGGTCACACAAGATAACCAGAGTCTCTTGGAGCTGTTTCAACTCTCCCCAGGTGCTCAGCCCCTTCCCTCGCCAGCTCTGAAAGATTGCAGCCACCCTGGAGGTGTGATTTATTTATTTATTTATTTTATTTTTTTTGACAGGCAGAGTGGACAGTGAGAGACAGACAGAGAGAAAGGTCTTCCTTTACCGTTGGTTCACCCTCCAATGGCTGCCACGGCCAGCGCGCTGTGGCCAGCACACGGCGCTGATCCAATGGCAGGAGCCAGGTGCTTCTCCTGGTCTCCCATGGGGTGCAGGGCCCAAGCACTTGGGCCATCCTCCACTGCACTCCCTGGCCACAGCAGAGGGCTGGCCTGGAAGAGGGGCAACTGGGACAGAATCCAGCGCCCCGACCGGGACTAGAACCAGGTGTGCCAGCGCCGCAAGGGGGAGGATTAGCCTAGTGAGCCGCGGCGCCGGCAGAGGTGTGGTTTAAAGCTGCAAGGTCACACATTAGGAACAAGAAACTATTAGTGGGGGAGATGCCAGTTGGTTTGGAGACAGGCTTTCCAGCCACAGCTGGCAGCTTGCTTGTGAAGGACATTCTACTTATGTCTGAGGGGCCCACAGACTCCCAGCCCCACTGGCCAGCCTCAAGCTCCACCTTATACACAAAGCCTGCAGGTAGTTTTATTTGTAGTGCCCCTGCATTCAGATTAGGAATGCTCAACCTATACACATACACAGGCTTCAAAAAATTGATGGAAAATGGAATTACCATGGGAATTTTCCACGAATCTTCTGAAGCCCCCTTGTACATCTCCATGAGTTTCTAGTATAAAATTACACTTCATTGTAATGGCCAGATGAGCTTCATCCAGGTCCCTCATGTGGGTGCAAGAGCCTAAATGTTGCAGGAAAACGACTGTGGAAAAATTACCTCAGTTCTTTGTCTCTTATGGAAGAAGACTTTCCAAGGGGACCATGCAGAGAGACTTAAAAACAAGATTTATTAGAGTCAAAGACTTCCAACCAGAGTGGCATGGAGAGGGGCTTCCAAAGGAGGAAAAACCCCCAAAGTGGTCCATGGCAGTCAGTTTTTAAGCACAATTTTGATTGACATTCAGTTACAAGGTGGGGACAAAACTCATCAAAAGACCTGATCCATGCTTTATCCTGTCTGGCTTGCTCATGATAAAACGAAAGAGCCATCACAAAGGCAGGACACCTAATTTGTTTTCACAATAAACTGGGAGTTCAGAAGAGTGGAGTCATCACTCCTTTGTTATTCTCATAAAATTGAAGGCTCCCAAGGAGTGGGAGGCAGGCACTTCTGACCTTGCTGACCTTGCTTTTGGAGGAACGTTTGCCACCCTCAATTTCCAGACTGCCTATTAAACCCATTTGACTCTTCACACAAGGTCTTGGGCCATCTTCCGCTGCTTTCTCATGTACTCCAAAGTGGAGCAGCTGGGACGGGAACCCATGCCAGCATGGGATCCTGGCACTGCAGGCAGCGGCTTACCCAGCTAAGCCACAACCTGCAGGTCCCCAGGTCCCCCCCCACACACCAAGTGTTTTATATGTTTTAAAATGGGGAACTTTCCCTGACTGGTGGCTATCTGTGCTAATAAAGTGAAAACCTATTGGCTACCCAGGGAGCATCTGCCAGAACCACTTTTTTTTTTTTTTTTTGCATAGATATGTTAACAGAGTGAAACTGAAGTTCTCCTTGGGAGGTGCTCAGAGGTCAGAGCCGGAGTAACTGGTTTTGCGTAGTGAAGTTGATAAGCATGCTCAAACAGGTCTGCCGCTCATGCAGTCTCCTCCCTCCTATAACTCCGCTGAGTGTGTGCCTCTCCCTTGGGGCCCCTTCTCCTACCTGCCTGTATTCAGAATTTGTTTCCTGTGTCTAACAGTCAGCTCTTGAGTTATATAAAAACATAAGAAATGAGATGAGAGTCTTTTTAGGCTCTGTTTAGTGCAGCAGTGTTTAGCACAAAGGGCAACACTGACCACCTGGAAATGATGCCTGTAGGTGGCTGGGGTGGGAGAAGAGGAAAAATAATTTTTCTTTAAGCAGCAGAAGTCCTTAGTTGAACAGGTTGCTGTAACAAAAAACAAGTTAGTAGGAGAAAGACAAGCAGAAGTTGACTATATATTTCATATATACACAGAGATGCCCAGGGAATGCGTAATTCTCAGAAGGCGGCTGTGAATTCTAGCTCACATAACATATTCAACAAGGAACAGTAAGGGTTTTTTTTATTTTTAATTTATTTTTGGGGGGGACAGTAATTTTTTAGAGAAATGTCACAAAAAAGAAGAGAACTCTGAATCTCCTTTACAAGTGGAAATTTCCTTTAAAGGAAAACATGTCGCCTGTGTTTAGAGCTTTTCCTGCATCCACTAGTTTTCAGTGGCCTCAAACTCAAAATAATAAAGGGCAGGCTTTGTGGCACAAAGGTTAAGGTGCCACTGGGATGAATCATCCAATACGGAGTGCTGGTCTGAGACCCAGGTGCCCTAGTTCCTACCCAGCTCCACACTAATGCTCCTGGGAAGGTGGTAAAGGATGCCACTTGCATGGGAGACCTGGGTAGAGCTCCTGGCTCCTGGCTTCAGCGTGGCCCAGCTCTGACTGTTGTGGCCATTTGGGGAATAACCAATAGATAGAAGAGCTCTCCCCACCACCCCTCCCAACCCCGTCAAAATCTGTATCACCATGCCTTTCAAATAAATAAATATTGTTTAAATGCATATGCTGGGGCCTGCATTGTGGTGTGGTAGGTTAAGCCGCCGCCTGCAGTGCCGACATCCCATATCAGCACTGATTCCAGTCTCGGCTGCTCCACTTTGGATCCAGCTTCCTGCTAATGATCTTGGTAAAGCAACAGAAGATGGCCCTAGTCCTTGAGCCCCTACACCCACATGGGAGACCCAGATGAAGACCCAGATGAAGTTCCTGACTCCTGGCTTTGGTGTGGCCCAACCCTGGCCATTGCAGCCATTTGGAGAGTGAAACAGCGGACGGAAGAGTCTTTCTCTGTCTCTCCTTGTCTCTCTGTAACTCTGACTTTCAAATAAATCAATGAAGTTTTTTAAAAGCATTTGTTAAAAAGGCATGGTGTCAGGTAGCTTATTCTGGTACTCTTCAATACATAATAGCAGCCTGCTCCATGAAAGATGGGTTAGTTTTGTGCCAGGTATCCTGGACAGCAGACAGAAGAGCAGTTGGAAACTGCAGGAGGCAAGCCTGACTTAACATGAAAAACTCTCACTGGGTACAACAACTTTACTGTGAAGGGGGCAGCCTTTGAGGAAGAGGGGCTTTTCATCAACGTCCTTTAGTAAAGACTAGACGACAGCTTTATTCAGATGCTATAGGGAGAGCTATAAGGAAGCGGTGTAGTCTAATGAAAAAAGCACAGGTTCTGGTTTCAAATTCCGCCTCTGCCATTTACTGGCTGAGTGTCCTTTAGAGGGGCCTCAGCCTTCTTCCCTACCTAAAAAAGGTGCCTATCTGTCTCACGGGATTGCTGTGATATGGTATAACTGCGTTAGCACCATATCTGGAACACTCCAGATACTCAATAAATGGCATCTATTTTTTTGTCATCACTGGGTTTTATTATTCCCTTATTGGGATTTTATCAGAACTACTCATGTGCATATTTTGCTCAAAGCAGACTTTGCCAAAGGTTTGAAGAGAAAATGGCTTAAAATGGATTATTGGGCACCCTGCAAATAGTCCACCCATGGACACAGCTCTGCTCCGGTACTCATGCCGCCCTCCTCCTTTCTTCTTCTACGGACCCTTAGCTCCCAATTCTTCTCCCTCTCAGCATTACTGGGTTCTCTCAGCCCCTGTCTGCGTGCTGCTGCTTCCTGCCTGCACATGTCATGGTGCTCAGCCGAACATTGATTTGTGTGGAAGCACAAAGGCGCAGCAGAGAGAAACTGTCCCGGAAAGCAATCAACTGTTTTACAAAGTGTTATTTCTTTTCTCCAAAGTATATTCACTGAGCCACCACCCAATAGAGGATGAATAAACAATAACACATTTAAAGGGTAGCAACGTTTTGCTTTTTAAGTCCAGAATCCTTAGAGGACTTTAGCAGAAAGCTTTACCCATGTAGATGCATGCATAATCATATTTTAATCATTTATTTAAAAAAATGTTTATATAGCAGACTTGGGTCAGTCTGTCCCAATTCACTGGAAATTTACAATCCAGGTCGAGTTGGTTTGACCAGAGAGTGGAAAAAGCAATGGCAATCAAGCTAGAATGTACCACCCTCTCTCCCTTACCTTGGGCTTCAGGCTTCGTGGGGTTTAGAGGACAGAGGTGAGAAAAATCATGACATTCTCTTGCCCTTTTCCTGCCAGGCTGTGGTTTGCGTCCTCTGACTGTAGCCGCAGCTCCCTCTGAGATCCAGAGCCCCAAAGGCAGCCCTAGTTCCCTCTTCAGGTACTTCAGGTACTTCAGGTACTTCACCACCCCTGGCTTGCTTAACTCAGCCCACACTCTAACCCTACTCCTTTTATCAAACACTGCAATTTCCCGTTTGAGTGTGCTATCAATTTCCCCAGACTGACTCCTGTTTGACACACTAGAAAGATAATTTTCAAAAAATCTAAGATCACGACTCTCATGCTGCTATAAAACAAAAATGTATCAAAAATTTTACTTAACACCTTAATTCAAGGAGGGAACCAGAAAAGAATGTTATAGCCAGTTAAAAAAGGTTTAAAAACAGGAACATGGAAAAGAATTTGCAAACGCTGCAAAACCGACTTTTTCCTCCAGGATCCCAAAGGTTTGTACCTGACAGAATTATTTGCCTTGTCATCAGTTATCTGCCATTGACAGACTTGTAAAATGCTCAAAGACAAGGAATGAGAATCAGATACCCCGGGAAGTTTGCTTTAAACAATGCAACGATTCTGCTGAAGGCCATTTCTCCCTGCATGCCCTGGCCTTCCTGCTTTAAGGGATACTGCCCTTCAGGTAATGATTTCTGCGATGATGTGGAGGCCATCCTGGTCTCTAGGATCCGTTCTAGGGAAAGAGTTTTTATCTGGAGTCAATCCTTTGATGTGCTGCCAGAGCAGAGGGAGAGAGCCCCTGGGAAGACTCAGGGAACAGCTCTGCAGGAAGCCAGGAGAGGAATTCACAATGCAGAGCCAGGGCAGGGGAGGAGGCCGCTGGGGCACAGAAGGGCTGTTTCACACTGTGGCCCTCTTTGCACTCTCCATCTGCAGGGAAGTTTACTAACAAGAGAAGGAAGACTGTTCACACTGGAGAAAAGGGTGGATTTTTTCATGAGCATTGGAGCCAGTGGGGACAGTATTTTCACATTAGGAATCTAAGTGGGGTGACATAGCCTTAAGAACTTACAGACATACGCAGGGTGAGCTCTGGACTTGAACAATCCAAAATTGGCCATGCTAGAAGATCAAGTTAGGCACATTAAAATCTTAAGAATTTATTCAAGCAGACAATGACTCATGACTTGGGCAGTGCCAGTCCATATGTGGTTCCAGGCTTCACTGAAGGGGTATAAACTTAGGGCAGGCAAGGCAAGAAGATACCTGATTGGTTAGAGCAAGGCAGCAGCCTAACTTGGATCATTCCTGTGGGAAGTCCCCAGTGAAGAGGTTTTGAGAGCTTCTGATTGGTTAAGCTTAAACTTTTACTGTTTATTCTGGGTTGCACTCAGTTTGCTGATGTAGACACATAGCCAATCAGGGCATTGGATCTGCTTCAGTATAATGACTTCCCAGTTGTTAGGTAGGAAGTCAGAAATGAGCTTATGAGTGTGAGACAAAGGCCTAAGGGATTGATATCTACAGCAGTTCAGCAACCGAATCTCAAAGTCATCCCGATAACCTTCCAGGTGCAGCCCAGTATCTGCACTTCAAAAGTCCTGCCCAGATCCTGATGACCTTCCAGGGGGTCCTGCCCCTTCTGCCTCACCTGATAACCATCCTTCCTCTAAGGCTGGGCAATGTCAGCCAGGCTTCCTCTATCTGATAACTTCAACGGTAAAAACTCATCCAACAAGTCCTTTGTTCCGGAGGAGAAGGAGGAGAAGGAGGAGAAGGGGAGGGAAGGCAAGACCCATCCCTTAAAAACACCTGCCTAAATGTGCACTATGCACTCTCTCTCAGGTTCTGTCTGGAGAGGTGCCCATGTATTTTTTTTTTTTTTTTTTTTTGACAGGCAGAGTGGACAGTGAGAGAGAGAGAGAGAAAGGTCTTCCTTTGCCGTTGGTTCACCCTCCAATGGCTGCCGCGGCCGGCGCACTGCGCTGATCCGATGGCAGGAGCCAGGTACTTTTCCTGGTCTCCCATGGGGTGCAGGGCCCAAGCACTTGGGCCATCCTCCACTGCACTCCCTGGCCACAGCAGAGAGCTGGCCTGGAAGAGGGGCAACTGGGACGGGACTAGAACCCGGTGTGCCGGCACCGCAAGGCGGAGGATTAGCCTAGTGAGCTACGGCGCCGGCCTTGAATTCTTTCTTGCACGAAGACAAGAACCCTTGCTTCTCCAGTAACAGTAGGACTGGTACACCGGTTAGGATAAGTGGTGTACTCAAAAGTAAGAATAGAACCAGCTTCTGATCCTGCAACCCCACTTCTGAGTATAGAACCAAAGCAAAGGAACAACTAGGATCTTAGGCCGGCGCCGCGGCTCACTAGGCTAATCCTCCGCCTTGCGGCGCCGGCACACCGGGTTCTAGTCCTGGTCGGGGCGCCGGATTCTGTCCCGGTTGCCCCTCTCCCAGGCCAGCTCTCTGCTGTCGCCAGGGAAGTGCAGTGGAGAATGGCCCAAGTGCTTGGGCCCTGCACCCCATGGGAGACCAGGAGAAGCACCTGGCTCCTGCCATTGGATCAGCGCGGTGCGCCAGCCGCAGCGCGCCGGCTGTGGCGGCCATTGGAGGGTGAACCAACGGCAAAGGAAGACCTTTCTCTCTGTCTCTCTCTCTCACTGTCCACTCTGCCTGTCAAAAAACAAAACAAAACAAAAAAAACAACAACAACTAGGATCTTGTGGCAGCACCAACACTCCACTGCATGGCAGCAACCGGAGAGACCCGACTTGCTGCCTCATTTCTCCTCTTTTCTCTTCCAGAAGGGAAATTACTACTGATCTGCAGGACTCTCCACTGTGATGTATGATTTGATCCCCAGACCTTATGTAAGGAATGATTGACCTTTTCTGTAACAAAGTCTGGCCACAGTATAGAGGACCAAGCAGCATAGCAAAAAAAAAAAAAAAAAAAAAGAGAGAGAGAGAGGTTAAACTATGAAATGTTACAACTAGATTGATTGATTTTTATGTGTATGCAGTAAGTGGGCAGAACTCCCCTTTTAAACAAAATTGAGGGGAAAATAGAAAGTTGTTCTAATGACCTCAAAGTATACAAGCAGGTCACCACCGTTGATCTTACCTAAAAGGTCATAGTTCTTCTCATGGGCATGGTTTTATCTCACAAGAAAATACTAAGTGTCAGAATTTGCCCATGACCATAGTTTTCTATGTCACCCTGATGATATTAAAGAAATCTTCAAAAATCAGGGTTGGGTTGAGCACCCCTTTGACTAGCATCATAGAGGCTGCCTCCATGGTCTACTTTATTAGAGACCAGGAGAACGAGGAGCAAGCTCACAGCAGGAGCAATGTAAGGACAGGCAACAGGCCAGTCAATGGCTGCTTTGCACAGTGATCTGCCTTCAAGGAGACCAACAAGGCCAGTGCACCCCAAACAGCACCTATTTCCCATATGAGGAGCCAGGGCATTGGGCAAGCAGCTGTCGTGACAGAAACTGCCTTCTTTCAGCTCTGCCAAGAACAAGTCCACTGGACACCCAGAACTGCCCTGGGTGTCGAAGGACTCCTGGTTCAGAACCACAGACCCTGTGGCCCCGAGCTAAAAAGCCTTTGGCTCTGCCCAGCCTCTGCCCAGCTTCCAACTCTAGCCACTGCTATTGAGGGGATGGCCTAGGGTCAGTGAAACCTAAGATGCCTATTTGTACCAACCTTCTATTCAGCTCTCCTCCTAGTCCAGCCATGTAATGCAAGTCAACAGGGTGCCTCCCTTAAAGGAATTCGCTTCTCTTGCAATTCTCTTCCAGCACCCCATGGAGAGGTCTGGGCCTTACACACCCAGCCAGCCCTTAAAAGTCTATCCAAATAGTATTAAGCTTAGAAAGCCCTTCCTGCCAGTTCCTAAAAAAAAAAAAAAAAAAAAAAAAAAAAAAAAAAACCAAAAAACAGGGCTTTCAGTAACAGCTAACTCAGATAGTCCTGCACCTATTTGGACAGGTCCTCACTGAGGACTTACAGGGCCTATCTCTGAGGGGGGTGCACAATAATCCAAAGTGTAGATGGTTAAATGTAAATGATTTACTAGTCTGTTTCCTTTCCCAGCCTGAGACTCTGGTTTTGTACATTGGCTTAACTTCCTAGTAAAACTAACTACTAGGTATCCAGAGAAAGAAGCATAGCCAGTCCACTAGAGAGTTAATTATTTAACCCTTATCCTCACCCCTGGGGAGAGAAAAACCAGCCCCAGAGAGGATATGGGCCATGCAGCAAATTCCTACTTCTGCAAACTTCAGGCAGTCCCAGCTTTTCTCTGTCAGGTTACAGGTTCCTAGATACAGGGAAATAGCACAGTTCCTAAACCAGGCTCTCAACAGGGAGCCAAAGCAGAGCCCCTTCCTTTGGCAGAAAGAGCAAACCAAAGCCTTTACTCAGCTAAAGGATGCTATGACTAAAGCCCCCGCACTAGGACTGCCAAACCCAGAGAAACCCTACCAGCTGTACGTCACTGGGAGATAGGGAGTCACCTTAGGAGGGTTAACTCAGGATCTGGGACCTGTTAAGCAACCTGTGGGCTACTTTTCTAAAACCTTAGACATGGTTGCATAAGGATGGGCTCACTGCCTAAGGATAATAGCAGCAGCTGCCTTGCTGACAGAGGAGGCATCTAAAATTACATTGGGACAGGATATACCTCACATCAAATAAATTCTCTATTAGAGCAAAAGGGCTCTCACTGGCTCAAAGATAGTAGAATACTAAAATATCAGGTCCTCCTTCTAGAAAACCCTCAGGTAAAAATAAGGCATTGCTCCACTTTAAATCCAGATACCTTAATGCCAGTTTGAGGGGAAGGTGGTCCCCTCCACTCCTGTACTGAGACTATAGACTTGATCTATGCCAGCAGAAGGGACCCAAAAGACAGCCTCCTGACTAAGTTTGGTTCACAGATGGAAACAGCTTTGTCTGAGACGGAACCTGCTTCTCAGGGTATGCGACAGTTACAGCATGGCACGCTACTGAAGCTCGTGCTCTGCCCCCAGGAACTTCTGCTCAGTTAGCAGAACTGATCACCTTAACCAGAGCTCTAGAACTAGGTAAGGACAAGAGAAAATAACTCCCAGGGGTCTTGACTTCCACTTTTAATTAAACCTATGCAGCAAAAGGGAACTTACCCCAGGGGAGGCTGGCAAATAGATTTTACTCTGTCAAGGCTATAGGTACCTGCTTGTACTTACAGACACATTTACTGGATGGGTAGAAGCCTTCCCAACCAGAACTGAAAGGTCTCAGGAAGTGGCCAAAATTCTCCTGAAGGAAGTTATTCCACGCTTTGGTCTCTCAAAATCTTTACAAAGCAACAATGGGCCTTCCTTCATCTCCTAGATTACACAAGGGATTTATTTGTAAGGCCCTAGGAATAACCCAGCACCTTCACTCTGCATGGAGACCTCAGTCTTCCGGTAAGGTAGAAAGAGCCAACCAGACTCTATGGAAAACATCCCAAGTATAGAAATGTGCGCTTGGTAAGAAAGGTTGAGAAGGAAAGAGTTCTTTTGAATAAAGAAAGGACATGGCTTGTAAGAATGACTTCATCCTGATGGCTAGTTTACTCTAGACTGGAATGGAAGTGATGGAATGTTTCAAGGAAGTTGAAGAGGGTATATGAAAGTCACAAAAGGTTATGAGAGAAAGAAATATTGGACATGCTAACTGCCGATCCGGGAGGTATCTGTGCCATGTTCCAGGCAGAATGTTGTCTCTGGGTCAATCAGACTGGACAGGTACAAACCCAAATTTGTACTTTCCAGGACAAAGCCAAACAGCTCCAGGACCAGGCCAAGCAGGGCTGGGATTTCTGGCCTGACATCTGGTCATGGAAATCCTGGCTATTTCCTCTCCTTGGCCCAATAACTTCTGTAATCTTGCTGCTTCTCTTTGGACCGTGTGTTTTTAATGCCCTTGTTCATTTTGTCTCTAACAGAATAAAAGCTGTCGAACTCCAAATGGTCGTTAGACAAGGCTTCCAGCCCATTCTATTGGACAACCTGAGCAGCCTTCTGGACCGAGCAGGACAGTCTTTCCAAGGCCACTGTTGCACATCATAGGACAGACAACAAGAGGAAATACTCATATCCTTCTTGACACCCATGTGTCAGCTTTGAAGAAGCTACAGAAGACAGAACTCCACACATTTATCCCAAAAATAATTTTGGGTATTCCTCTTGAGGGGGAATGTTAGCTAGGAAGTCAAATATGAGCTTATGTGTGTGTGACAAAGGCCTAAAGAGTTGACATCTAGGTCCAGCATATGCATCTCAAAGTCATCCTGATAACCTGCCAGGTGCAGCCCAGTATCTGCATTTCAAACACCTTCCCTGCTCCTTCTACCCAATAACCATCCTTCCTCTAAGGTGGGACCAGGCTTCCCCCTGTCTGAAAACTCAGAAAGGAATTTTTAGTATTTGTATCCAAAAAGTCATTTGATCCAGAAGAGGGGGAGGCAAGGCCCATCCCCTTAAAAACCTGCGGCCTCAACCAGACTGCATGCTCAGCCCTCTGCCTCTCTGCTGAGTCGCCCCCTGCCTGCCCAGGTGTATTCTCTCCACTCAGCCATGTAACAGCACTCTTCCCCCACTCTGAGCGACTGGGCACTCTCTCTCAGGTTCTGTCTGGAGAGGTACCCATCCATTCTTACGGATGTCCCTACCTTAATAAACCTTGCTATTTGCTTTCCACTTACTCTCTGACTCATGCTTGAATTCTTTCTTGCGCGAAGACAAGGACCCTGCCATTCTCTGGTAACAGTTCCAGGCTTCACTGAAGGGGTATAAACTTAGGGCAGGCAAGGCAAGAAGACACCTGATTGGTTAGAGCAGGGCAGCAGCCTAACTTGGATCATTCCTGTGGGAAGTCCCCAGTGAAGAGGTTTTGAGAGCTTCTGATTGGTTAAGCTTAAACTTTTACTGTTTATTCTGGGTTGTACTCAGTTTGCTGGTGTAGACACATAGCCAATCAGGGCATTGGATCTGTTTCAGTATAATGACTTCCCAGTTAGTTATTTTCTTACCTTTTGGGCCGGCGCCACGGCTCACTGGGCTAATCCTCCGCCTTGGGGCACCAGCACACCGGGTTCTAGTCCCGGTCGGGGCACCAGATTCTGTCCCGGTTGCCCCTCTTCCAGGCCAGCTCTCTGCTGTGGCCAGGGAAGTGCAGTGGAGGATGGCCCAAGTCCTTGGGCCCTGCACCCCATGGGAGACCAGGATAAGTACCTGGCTCCTGCCTTAGGATCAGCAGGGTGTGCCGGCCGCAGCGCTCTGGCCGCGGCGGCCATTGGAGGGTGAACCAACGGCAAAGGAAGACCTTTCTCTCTGTCTCTCTCTCTCACTGTCCACTCTGTCAAAAAATTAAAAAATAAATAAATATTTTCTTACCTTTTAAAGATGCACTTTTACCTATTTGAAAGACAGACAGATCTTCCATCCATTGGTTCATTGCCCAAATGCCTGTGATATGGGGAAACTAGGCAGGGAGTCAGGTAGGAATAAACAAAGCTGACTGGTGGCTGTGTGGCCCTGCATTGTCACTCCACCCCTTTATCTGCCAATCCAGTACTCCACTTTCCCATGATGCACCTGTGTCTCATGGGTGACTAGGAAAGGAGATGCCATGGTGGCTATGCAGAAGTTAAATTCGAGGCACCGTGAAACCCTCAGAAAGCCTCATACACACTAAACTTCATCTCTTCTATTTGTTCAGTTAGGACACCACCCCCTAGCTCATAAAAAAGAGTGGTGGTGTGGGAGGGGCCCTTCTCTAGCTCTTGGCTTCTGGGCCATGCTCCGGGTCGTTCTCTGGCCTCTTCCTACTCCCTCTGCACATAGGCAACTCTCTGGCCTATGCGTGATGAGCATCTCTCCATGTGGGGTAGCCCACACTCATGCTTGAATACATACTCACTCTTTTAAATAAATCCTGCTTTCACTTGTATATTGTATTTAAATTTTTATCATTGTGGAGGCAAACACTTGGAATAAAAATTAAGATACTGATGCACATAGCACCTGCAATAGCCAAGGCTGGGCCAGGCTGAAGCCAGGAGCCCAGAATGCTAAGTCTCCCAATTGACTGGAGGGAGTGCAAATACTAGAGGTATCACCTGCTGCCTCCCAGGGTGCGCATAGCAGGAAGGTGGAATCAGAAGCAAAGCTGGGACTTGACCCCAGGCGCCCTGATACAGGATGCAGTAATTTCAATCACCATCTTAACCACTGTGCCAACCCCTCAACCCCAAATTAACAGCAATTTCAGCCTGTATCTCTGAGAGACTATTAAGTTCCCTGTTGACAGCTGATTTATACACGCGCAAGAGACCAAATATGTACCCCCCCGCCCCGCCGCTAAACACAAAAAATTGTGTCGCTGAAGACAATTAAGAAGCAGTTATGGGACAGCTCTCTGCTCTCCCTTAGAGCAGGGCATAGCTTTGTAAAGACAAAAGGTCTCTGGACTTCCATCATCCCCAGGGAAAATGAGGATTCACCCCTGAAGACACCTTTAGATACCTATCAGCCTGTAGATGGTAGCAGAGTAAAACTTTATCTGCCATTTATTTGCTGTCCCACAATTTGCCACCCTTTGTGATCCAAGTCCTTTGTCTTGTCACTTCTCTAAAAATTAAAGAGTAGGCTGGCGCCGCGGCTCACTAGGCTAATCCTCCGCCTTGCGGCGCCGGCACACCGGGTTCTAGTCCCGGTCGGGGCGCTGGATTCTGTCCCGGTTGCCCCTCTTCCAGGCCAGCTCTCTGCTGTGGCCCGGGAGTGCAGTGGAGGATGGCCCAAGTGCTTGGGCCCTGCACCCCATGGGAGACCAGGAAAAGCACCTGGCTCCTGGCTCCTGCCATCGGATCAGCGCGGTGCGCCGGCTGTGGCGGCCATTGGAGGGTGAACCAACGGCAAAGGAAGACCTTTCTCTCTGTCTCTCTCTCTCACTGTCCACTCTGCCTGTAAAAAAAAAAAATTAAAGAGTAGTTTGTTGAAAATGCTACATAAGCTGGCAGGCAAAGCCACTTCTTTGAGAACTACTCATTTGCTGGGTGTCAGGTATATATGAAATATGTATGTTAATAAGCTTCTTCCTCTTGTTATTCTATCTTTTTTAACAGTTCAATTCCAACTAAGATTCTATAGGAGTTATTTTTCTCCTACACATGTCATCATCAAAGCTCAAATTGTTTTCTTTTTAGATTGTGATTGATGGAGAGGTTCAAATGTCTAGTCTTCCAGTCTCCATTTATTTCTTGCATTCCATTTCTTTGGTTCTTAGCTGCTTCTTTCTGGGGTTCATTCACTGAACAGCTCTCTATGTTCTCTGCCAGGCAGGTACAAGGGATAACAGCAGGGAACAAGTTCCATACTGTCCCGGGACTGCTAGGGAAGCCACAGATAATCCCAACAGTAAGATTATCTCAAAGTGCTAAGTGCTACAAAGAGGAAACCCAGTAGCTAGGTTGTTTGTGGTGGTAACAGGCGAAGGAAACCTGAAGAATAGTTACTTCTTGAGAAAGATGTCAAATGTGAAAATCTAACTCTTAGAGTCAGCCTGAAGTTTTTTTCAACCTTCGTGCTCTGTTACTGACGCAGACATCACTGTAACCAGACCGACTCACCATTGCTTCTGTGGGTCAGCTTTTAGAATGGGCACATTCACTGTGCCCTTTCACTTTAATAGTGTGCGGCTTCTCATCGGGCAGGTGGCCCACAGGCACGGCCTGGAAAAGCAGCCTCAGATAAATGCTATCTATCCTGACAATGAAAGCTGCACACACATATTAAGCCACAACAAAAGGCTTACCTGTGTATCTGAGGAGGTTGGGGTTTGGAAGTTGCATGGAGGTAGGGAGTAGAGCCAGACAGACTGGCTGCCTGGTTCCCAGGTCCTGGACTTCGCGCCAAGAAGGGATTCCAGAGTGAGTTGGAGAACAGCAAATAGTGAGCAGCAAAGATTTATTTGAGAAAGTAAAGATGCACACTCCATTGTGCAGGCCTACTCAAGAGAGGGAGTGGCCCCATCTCAGAACCCTGTTTAACATTATATGGGTCTTTTATGAGAGGGGAAATGAATTCTAATAGGGGGAGGGATATTCAAGGGTTTTTTGGGAAGTAGATGATTTCCTGAAACCTATTTTTGTTCCTTATGTGGTCTTATGTTTCCTCAGCTAATTGGGTTCCTTCCACCTGGGTGGGAGAGCTAGATTGAGTTCCACGCTTCAGCCCCCATTGTGGGCATTTGAGGAGTGAAATAGCGGATGGAGGCTACCTCTGTTTCAATCTCTCCCTGCCTCTCGATTAATAAACTTGCCCATGTCACACAACCAGGAAGTGGCCGAGCAGGCACGTGAATGAAGACTGGCTGCAGAGTCCCTTGTGTTTCACAGACCAGCACTGTCACAGTACCTGGAGTTTACTAGAAATACTGTCCCAGACTGCCTGAATCCCAACCTGCAGCTCAACAAGCCAATCAGGTAGTTCTTAGGAGTGTGTTTCTTTTTTTAAGAAGATGTATTTATTGGGGCCAGCACCTTGGCTCACTAGGTTAATCCTCTGCCTGCGGCGCCAGCATCCCACGTGGGCACCGGGTTCTAGTCCTGATTGCCCCTCTTCCAGTCCAGCTCTCTGCTGTGGCCTGGGAAGGCAGTGGAGGATGGCCCAAGTGCTTGGGACCCTGCACCCATGTGGGAGACCAGGAAGAAACACCTGGCTCCTGGCTTCAGATCGGTGCAACGCCGGCCGTGGTGGCCATTTGGGGAGTGAACCAACAGAAGGAAGACCTTTCTCTCTGTCTCTCTCTCTCTCTCACTGTCTAACTCTGTCAAATAAAAAAAAATGTATTTATTTATTTGGAAGTCAGAGTTATAGAGAGAAAAGGAGACAGAGAGACCTTCCATCCACTGGCTCACTCCCCAAATGGCTGCTACAGCCAGGAGCCAGGAACTTCATCCGGGTCTCCCACGTGGCTGGACCATCCTCCATTGCTTTTCCCAAGCCATTAGCAGGGAGCTGGACTGGAGGTGCAGCATCTGGGACTTGAACTGGTGCCCATATGAGTCACTGGCATTGCAGGAGGGGCTTTACCCACTACGCCACAGCACCAGCCTCAGGCACGTGCTGCTCTTACGAACCCTATTGGTTGTGATTTCCTGAGTTAGGTAAGAATCCTCGAACTTTAGTTCCACCAGAAATTTGATGAGCCCTGGAATCAAACTCCTCTACTACCCCCTCCCCCAGGCACCCTGAAGAAAAATACATTTTTTTTTCTTTTGCCTTCATCAAGTCCTTCATTCAATGCATTATTGTGATGTAGGAGATGGAGATGAGGGTTTAACTCTGGTCTAACAAACAGGATGTGACTCAGGCACGCTCTGTGAGCATCTCTGCTTCCGCACAGCAGTGAAGCCGTAGGCAACAGAGCGGCACCTTTCCTTTCCACCAAAGGAAGCCTAAGAACGCATGGTGTGTGAACGTCGACAAGGGCTTAAAAAAAAAATCCGCTCCCTTTGTGGTTTTCTGCTTCAGAAAAACATGTCAGAAAAATCAGTAAGCAGCAATTTCAAGATGTCTTGACACACATGCTTCTCTGTGCACGCCCTGACCTGAATCCAAAGCTGCTTTATGGCCATTGTAGTCAGGGCTGGCACAGAGTCTAACACAGACATAAGGTCAGCTGGGGGAGGATGTGTGGCACAGTGGTTAAGCTGCTGCTTTGGACGCCTGCATCCCTGGGTTCCAGGCTCCATTTCTCATGCCAGCTTCCTGCTGATGCCCACCACAGGAGGCAATGGTGACTCTGTGTGTGTGTGAGAGACAGTTTAAATAGCTGGGCCCCTTTCACACCTGTGGAAGACCTAGATTGCCTTCCCGGCTCTTGGCTTCAGCCTGGCCCAGTCCTGGCTGTTGCAGGTATTTGGAAAGTGAACCAACAGAAGGGAACTCTCTTCCTCTGTCTCTGCCTTTTGAGTAAATAAAAATTAAAAATATATGTTTAAAAAAGAAATGAAGTCAATCTTGTTCAAACTGATAGTCAATTTAAGTTAAATTCACAGTATTTTTTTTAATCTAGCAAAGGGTACCAATGCTTGCAGATTAGAGTTTAAACACTCAGTAATAAGTCACAGGTAGATCAACACTTCAGACAGAGATGTATTTTTCCATTGGTGCAAGAAGGAAGAATTAGATTTCCATGCTTCCTTCCTATATAATAAACAAGTATAGTTATAAAAAATAGCTACCATGTCATGAACTTCCAGAACCACTGACTCTGTACAAAAATGTATGAGATGGGTACTGTTAGAAGTGCCACCATACAGGTAAAGATCTGGGGCAGAGATGGTAGTGACCCCTCCCCCTCTCCAAGTTAGTGAGAGGGCCTCAATGTTCATGGAAAACCTGCTTATCTTTGAAGTCCATGAACTTTTTCAAGATTTATCTATTTATTTGAAAGGCAGAGCATGAGAGATTCTCCATCTGTTGGCTCACTCCCCAATTGCCCTCAACGGCCAGGGCTGGACAAAGTTAGGAGTCATGTGGGTGGCAGGGGCCCAAGTATTTGGGCCAGCATCCACTGCTTTCCAGGTGCACTCACTGGGAGCTGGATTGGAAACAGGACTCAAACTGGCACTCCCATATGGGATGTTGGCATTGCAAGCAGTGGCTTAACTTGCTGCACCACAAAGCCAGCCCCGTCTTTAAGGTGAAGCTAATTCGCACCTCAGCCTGGCTCTTGGGCACTACTCGATCACCTCCCTGTTGATGGCAAGTGTACCTCTGCTGCAGGGATGAAGGGTCCAAGTTCTTTTTTTTTTTTTTTTTTTTTTTTTTACAGGCAGAGTTAGACAGTGAGGGAGAGAGAGACTGAGAGAAAGGTCTTCTTCCTTCCATTGGTTCACCAAATGGCCGCTACAGCCGGTGCACTGTGCCAATCCGAAGCCAGGAGCCAGGTACTTCCTCTTGGTCTCTCATGCGGGTGCAGGGCCCAAGCACTTGGGCCATCCTCCACTGCCTTCCCGGGCCACAGCAGAGAGCTGGACTGGAAGAGGAGCAACCAGGACATAATCTGGTACCCCAACCGGGACTAGAACCTGGGGTACCGGCGTCGCAGGGAGAGGATTAGCTTAGTGAGCCATGGCGCCGGCCAGGTCCACACTCTTGTCTTCAATGCTGAAAGAATTTGAGGACAAGATGCAGATAAAGGTTAGCAGAGGAGGAAAACTTAATGACAAAGCAAAAGTGCACACTCGAGGGAGTACAGGCGTGCTCATGGGTGAGCTGCAACTCAAAAATACTGGGGTCACCCCTTTATACGACTTGGCAATGTGGATGATGGTGCTTTGGGGAGAGTATTCCAGGAGAAGGAAGAGCTCCGTGATTAGCACTGCCTGTTTTTTGGCCCTTTTGGAAATCTTGGAAATGTCATGGAATCAGGTACATGATGGGAATGGGACTGTCAGCCATGGTAACTCTACTATGATGATATTCTAGGCTGTAGGTCATTGCGGAACAGTCACCAGCCATGTTAGATATTTTCTGGTGCTGGTTTTGGGCAGCAGCTTTGCTACAGTAGTGATTTGGGGTTGCAGGCCATGGGGGTAGTTTTAAAGACAACCCTGGGGGAGGGCGCGCGGCCATGTTTCCTCTGGCTCTTTTCTGATTCCTAACGGGCTCCTTACCCAATTGCCTCTAGCTCTTCAACTCTTGTTACTGATGCAGTGGAAATACCACAAAAAGAAGGCATTTCCACACTTTGCCCCTGATAAAATTGCAGGCTAGCCTAAAGCTGCAGTTTGTACTCTGGTTGCACTTTAACAGTCACCTAGTGAGACTTTTTTTTTCCTCATTTAAGTTTTTATTTAATTGAGGGCAGGGAGGGTGAGCTCCCCTTGATGATTCACTCCCATAATGCCTGCAGCAGTGACCTAGTCCCCAACCTGCAAGCCAGGAGCACAATCCAGGTCTTCCAGACAGACGGCAGGAACTCTACTGGAGCTACCATTGCTGCCTCCTAGGGTCTGTGGTAGGAAGGTGGAGCCACCAGCAAGAGCCAGGGAAAGCAACCAGACACTGGTGTGGGAAATGGGCATCACCAAAAACCGATCTCAGCTGGGGGCCTCTAATAGCACCGATGCCTGGGTGCCAGCCTCGGAGATTCTGAGTACAGCAGGTAGTTTAGGGATCAGGATTAAAATTCATGCAAGTGACTTAAGTGATCCAAATGTGCAGCCCAGGGAGAGAAAGGTTACTCCAAATTTTCTGCAAATGGGGCTATTTCAAGGGTCAAATTCCACCCAAGAAGCATTGGGCATTAATCATATTCCTATGCTAGCCACCTAGAAAAGTGAATTCACGTACACTTGCCTGTGCTATCTGTTGTTCAGAGCATAGGCTTCCTGTTATTTGTAGATGTATCCTCACAGCCTGACTCAGCATCGCGAGACCATTTGGAAAATGATTAAACTCCATCCATCTGATCTTAACAGAATGCTCACTTAAATCCATCCACTGGTTGTTGAATTGAATTGAACTGAATTGAATACTTACCTGGTAGGCTTTGAAAAAACAAAAGCAGCACACTCTGACCCCGTGGTCTCTTTTGAGATTTTTTTGGCAGATGTTCTAGAAGGACAAACAGGAATTTTATCTGACCTCTCCTAACAGGATTCTGTTTCCTTGACCCTGGAAGAGGCAGCACAGCTAACAGATGGTTCTGGGGCAAAGGCAAAGAGAAGATTGCAGCACTTAAGCCTTGCTGACTGCTACCAAAATTGCGCTTGACTCCCTCGCTTCAGTGTAATCATCAACCATTACCTGGTTAGGTTTGCCCTTTTGTGGTACCTGGCCCACCTCCTCCCCTGGGCAGGACCAGTTTTCTTGCTCTGGTTTGTGTCTTACAGTTCACTTCTTCTTCATCCAAGGATTTGGCCATGCATCCTTTTAGGACGTCCCTCATGGGTAAGGTCTGTTAACACTTTTGCAGACCTGGCCTCAGCTCCTACTACTCAGCTCTTCCACATTCTAACAGCTGCATGGCACGCCTTTCAGAGGGAGCACACCGGTTTTGTAAGGGAGAAGAAAGCACTGACTTGCCACTGGCCATAATCAGGAACTACAGGAAGAATGGATGCCCACCAGCTTTGCCATAGACACTCCTGTGAAATCCTTAGGGAGGTTGTTTTCTTCACCTGTGACCCTCACCGTCTCCTCCATGCAAGTGGTAGGGCCCTATCCCCTGGTCGTAGGAAGCTGCCTTTGATCAATGGATTCTTCCCAAGCTAATCAAACAACTCGTCCACCTCTGCTCTCAGCCCTGAGGATGTACTGACACATGCTTGCATTTCACTCTTTTCCTCCTTTAAAACAGAACAGTCTCTCAAAATCCCCATTTCTCCTTAAAACATTTGCATTCAGCTTAGAGGTCCTGGATCGGGACACTCTACAACACTCTCCTCCCCATGTTTCCCCTGTTCTCAGCTACCAGGGCAAGATGTAAGCCACAACTTGTGCAGGACCCATGGTGAGGTTTGTGGTAAGTAATCTGCAACCAATAATACAGAGTCAACGTTTGCAACAGTGTCCTCTGACTCCTAAAGGATCCCAGGACAACTTGCTGATGACCATCACTCACAGGCGTTCCTGTATGACTGAGAGGGGGGAGAGAGGGGAGTCTCAGGAGTCACTTAGAGTACTGCCATGACCTCTAGCCCGTGACATTTATGTCATAGCCTCAGCCAGACCACAGCTACTGTAGACTCTGTGATGGCGATTACATGCTATGGCAGTATTTAATTTGGGTGCATCCAGACAGCTGGATAGGTGAAGTGAAGTGAACAGAAGTCCACAGCCACTGTCCAAAACCACTAGAAAGTGTCAGTCACATCGGGCGTTAAGACCTGTATGATCTTCATTGAACCAAGAAGGCCAAAATTTAATAATACGCAATACCAAGTGTAGTGGAAAACTCCTACCTAACATATTTGACAGGTAAAATATTTCAGATTAGATTTATTCATGCCAGGGCATGCTATATTATCTGTACTATGCATGTGTTTTTTTTTTTAACTTATAATAATCTAGTATCTTTTCATAAAATTGCTTAAATCTAAACAATATTTTTTGGTGACGCACACACTCGTGTTGCCTCCCTGTAGATTGCCAAACCATCCCTGGTGATTAATTTAGTGACATGCTGGACTGCCCTCACGTCTAAGTGCGTTCTAAGAAAGAAGCATCTGGGGCTGGTGCTGTGGTGAGGCGGGTAAAGCCGCTGCCTGCAGTACCAGCATATCATGTGGGTGCCAGTTCAAGTCCCGGCTGCTCCACTTCTAATCCAGCTCTCTGCTATGGCCTGGGAAAGCAGTAGAAGATAGTCAAAAAAGAGGGGGCCGGTGTTGTGGTGCAGTGGGTTAATGCCCTAGTCTGAAGCACCGGCATCCCATATGGGCACTGGTTTGATACCCCACTGCTCTACTTCCGATACAGCTTTCTGCTGTGGCCTGGGAAAGCAATGGAGGATGGCCCAGCTCCTTGGGCCCATGTACCCGTGTGGGAGGCCAGGAAGAAACTCCTGGCTGCTGATGGGTGCAGCTCTGGCCATTGCAGCTAGTTGGGGAATAAGCCATCGGATAGAAGACTTCTCTCTCTGCCTCTCCTCTCTCTGTGTAACTCTGACTTTCAAATAAATAAATAAATCTTTAAAAAAAAAAAAAAAAAAGATGGCCCAAGTCCTTTGGCTCCTGCATCCACATTAGAGACCCAGAGGAGGCTCCTGGCTCCTGGCTTCAGATTGGTGCAGCTCTGGCTGATGCGGCCAACTGGGGAGTGAACCAGCGGATCCGAAGCCAGGAGCCTGGAGCTTCTTCCAGGTCTCCCATGTGGGTGCAGGGGCCCAAGCAGTTGGTCCATCCCACTGCCTTCCCAGGCCATAGCAGAGAGCTGGATCACAAGCGGAGCAGCTGGGACTTGAACTGGCGCCCACATGGGATGCCGGCACTGCAGGCGGCGCCTTTACCTGCCTTACCACAGTGCCGGCCCTGAATACTCTATTTCTTACAATGCATTTTCTTGAGGCACTTGTATCTTTAGTTGACCCGTGCTTATGTAAGTCACCAAAAATAGATAAAAACATTGAAAATTTTAGTTTAGCTGGATGAAAGGGAAGGCAGTCAGTTCAGGCTGTCATGTACAATTTCAGACTTTGCTTCACTTTTACATTGCTGTGTTATTAGGCAACGGACACTTTCATTAAAAAATTTATTTCACACTTTTATACAAATATCCACAGGTATTTTCTAATCATGAAATAATTTTACAATGCTAGTTAGTATAAAAATGTATCAAATGCAAACAGACCAGTGACTTGACTTGAGATGACATTTTTAACAACTATCAATTTAAATATCATAATACTCTGAATTCCTGGTTGAGCCACCTGTCCCCCCACCCCACCCCGGACATTCATGTTTTTATAACAAAGGTCTATAAACACTGTCAAAATATCATCACCTTCTTAGTAACCTGTAAAGCCCCCTGCATCCGGCTCCCAGTTACCCAAGCAAGAAACTGAGACTTTCAACACTGTTATGACCTGTTTTAGAGAAAATGTTGTAAACAAAATAGCATTTGTAAAACTATTTTTGTGACTGGAAATTCCAAGATTACAAGAATAACATCTTTCTGTATCTCAAGGGTGTAAGATTTCAGAAAAGAAAAGGAAAGAAATTCAGAGCAACAATGCGCTGCTCCAATGCAGCACAGTTGTATTTTTTCTCTTAAAAGACTGAGACGCTGTGTATAACACATCCAAGCAAATTAGCACCTGTTTGCTGCTGGCCCCAACATAACTTAACATTCTGAAGCACAGTACTTAAAAACTCTGCTTTGTATCTATTCAACGTAGAGAGTAGTATCTGCCTTTCCCTCCCCACCCCCCCACCCTTTTTACAGTTAAAAAACAATCCAAAGTTCTTATTAAAGGGGTCTGGGGCACACAGACAGGGGAGGACACAAAACAAAAAGAGAGAACATCGACGCACGGATGACAGAGCTCCCGTCACCTCTGGGCTCTTGGGAGCCGGGGCGTCCCACCGGGGCGGCACTCTTTCCGTCTTTCAGTAGTCTTACGACGGATCGCTCTGGATCCACCTTAGGCACTCGCCGCTCCTTTCAAGTCCTAACCTTACAGCATTTGCAGCTGTGAGTTCCTGAAGGTCGCAGGGTGGAATTCGGAAATATCACACCGAGCTCCACGCTAAAGAAATATCCAATGTCTGATAAGAATTAAACCTCTTACACTTAGTCCTATTTCTTAAACATTCGGGGGGAGGGTGTGAGGCCGCCAGGAAGGAGGCGTTCTAATTTACAGGTCAGTTTAAGTTATTAAAACAACTCTCTGGTACATCTATAAAGAATTACTATGTTCTTCTCGTAGTAAAATATAATTTAGGTCTAAAGAATGACTTGCCATGTTCCAATTCTGATTGTTTCAACCTCCCTGAAGAGTAAACGGGACAGTCTTTGGCCTGTTAGTCAATAACAAAATGGCTTGCCCAAACAAAACAAAACAACCTCCCCCCCCCCCCAAAAAAAAAAAAAACTTAAAAAATAAATACCATATACAAATAAGTCTAACTAGCATTCAAGTCTGTGGCGCCTATGTGTTTTAGTGAAGTGGGAGAATGACCCCTGCATGCATTTCGTGTGAGCCAAGTGTTCACACATTTAGGAATTGGGCAGAAACGGCAGGATGGCAACATCACTGTCTATTGCACATTTAAGACAGCACACTGAAGTGAAACATGACTACGCCGGTGGCACAGTCTCGTGCTGCGGGACAGCCAGCCTGGCCAGGAGAGGCAGGGCTGCAGTGGCAGCGCCAAGGTTAGCACGGCCCCTGTGTTAGGGCGGGCGCTGGCACATGCCTTCCACGGCCACGCTAGCAGGATGCCACACACACATGTGGCTGAGCAGGCTCTCCCCCAGCACGTGTAAGTCGGCAACACCATAAACAGAGGCAACCTGGAAAGTTAAATTAAGGCAGGTAAAGAAAAATCCACTCCATCAGTCTGAAATTTGGCTGTGCAAAACAGGAGCCTTAAGCTACGTAACAACATCCACAGTTCAGACTGTAGGTTCATACTGTGTGCAGCTGGTCTGAAATCAACCTGTAGGCTTTTAAATCCACTTGAATTTCTGAGGTGGAAGGGAAAGAGCATTTGGGTAATGAGAAGCTTTCATTTTTCTTTTCTTTTTTTTTGGCCGCCCTAGGAGTAGCTTTCATTCTCATTCCACTTTGTGATCCACTGCTTTTTTTCAAGGTTATCATTGTATTTTTCGTCTTTGATTTCTCGCTCTTCTTTCCGGATCCTTACAGCATGGTATCGGGGAACGCTATCATCGTACCTAGAGCGTTTAAAGAATCCACACTGGACAAGGAGAAAGAAACAGAAACAAGTCATTGATTTCAAGACAACCAAGTATACTAGCTGCGACTGTCTAGGCTTTCTCTCTATAGCTATGTCTGGTTTTGGATTAAGGAAAAAATACACCATTTTCTTTTAAGAAAGAATAGGTCAAGAAGTAACAACAGCCAGTGGGGATAAAGGGAGGAGAGGAGTGAGACTGGAAGAAAAGGCATTTTCCTCTTGTCTTTACTTTTGTGGCAATGAAAGCCACCTCTTAAACAACAACTCAAAGAGTTTATGGACAGGGCTCCCATTTGTTTCAAAAAAAAAAAAAAAAACACAAAAAAATTATATGTAGAAGATCTGATTTTCAGATTACTAGATCATTTGAAGAGTAATTTTTTAAAAGGTGTAAAGCAAAGATTATTCCATGTCCATCTCCCACAATTAAAATGGAAATCAGTTCACAAATAATTTGACAATCTCTGAATAGGCCAGGGTTTAAGAATCATCTTAAGAATCACCTCCTCTCCTTTGAGGCTCTGGTACATGCACTGTATCTCTCATTAGCTAGAAAACAATTTACACTGCCTGGATTTGCTGTTGTGCTTCCAATTAAGCTGTTTCATTCATAAATCACTGTCCTGCAGTAAAATAATTTACTGCATAGGACTTCAGGAAATTCTCATGACACTGAATTTCAGAGCACATTTTTTTGAAAAGAGACTTTAAATTGCTAATGAATATATTTTATTCCATTTTTTAAAAATAATCTGATCCAAAGTGTATTTTTATTGAGAATACATCTGAAAAATTTAGAATCAGATTTAATTTTTAATGAATAAAATATATGTTTTCTTTTAAAAAAGATGTTTTTTAATTTAAAAATGAAGCTCAGAAGGATAAGGAAGACACTCAGAATGCTTGACTAATGTGTTTTTTATGTGATACCAACAAGAAGAGAATATTTATGTTGTATGATGTTATGGTATACAAATGCCTGGGACAAGACAATATTAAGTGCACAGTTATCACTAAATCAATGGCAAAATGGTCCAAGAAGTTTTGTTCTAGGCCATTTCTACATGGACTCATTTATTGTCAGCCAAAGTGCTGACCTATTAAAGATGTAAATTAAGAGTGAAATGTAAGACTGAAAACGTAACCCCAGGATTCATCAAGACAGTGCCATGGAATGGAATTACTGGAGTCATTCTATCCTCGTATGTCCACAGAAATGGAAAAAGGAATCACCCACAATTCCTGTTTCCATGGATTTACAAACAGGAGAAGCGAAACATGAATTTTAAATCAATCGAGACCAAGCATTGAATAAAATCTCAGGGAATGTGAAAAATGGTCAAAATCCATTACAATGAATTGAAATAAGATCTTTCAGAGCTTGTTTTATGCTCAAGGTTTGTATACTGAAGGTCACTTTGGTAGAAGACCATAGTAGCTGGCCATTAGGCCCATCGAGTTGATCATCATAGTTTCCTGTAATGGTCTTTGACCTGTAAGATGTGCAACAAAAAGGAGGTGCATGCTTAGCTAGCATAAAACGATTTTCAAGCAACAGGAAAGAGCATTCCAAGCCTTCCCTTACCACTTCATAGCCAGGATAACAAAGGGAGACAGTGAGGAAGCCTCTTCATCAAGAGAAACACAAATGTTTCCAACATGCAAGAGGTTAATCAGGCACTAGGGACAAGCTTCCATCTTCAGGAATTCCAAAACAGACAAGAAATCTAGGAGGACTTCTTATACATCTTTGAAATTCCACGTCAGATGCTGCACACTGGATTAACAACACAGGTGCACTGGGCTCTCAGGGAGGTCTAAAGCCTCCTTTGTGTGTACAAAGATTGCAGTTTTCTTCATTGCTATGATGTTGTTTAACACCAACAACACAAAACAACTCACCTGCAATGAGGGTTCTTTGTGCATTTTTAAAAAAAAAAAATTGTGAGCTTTCAAGTGAAATCGATAAACCCAAGCGAGCCAAGCCAGGGTGGACATTTGGAAACATCTGTTAATGGGACACACACAGCAAGCTGTTGCTCTGAAAGTTAGCCACCACAACCACAGCAGGTCCCACAGCTAGCAATTAAAAAACATTGATCAATTACCAATTACAGAAGTAGATCAATATTATGCATCAGAAGTAAGCCTCTCTTTATCAGACAGCTGAGCATGGATCTCAGCCTTGTGATAGGTGGCATCATAATGATCTTTCTTATTTCTCTTGAAGAAACCACACTACAAGGAAGCAAGGTATTTGGTCAACATTACTTAACAAAACATTAGTTGTGGGTAGAAGAGCTAAACAGAAGAACTTCCCAGCTTGTCACCTGTTTTCTATACACAGCTTGTTTACAAAAAGATGGCTTTTCACATCAAATGTGAATCCATGTGGGAGACTGGAGGGAGCTCCTGGCTCTTGGCTTCGGATCAGCCCAGCTGCGGCCATTGCAGCCATTTGGGGAGTGAACCAGCAGAAGGAAGACATTTCTCTCTGTCTCTCCCTCTGTTACTGTCTGTAACTCTACCTCTCAAACAAATAAATAAAATCTTAAAAAAAAAAAAGTGAATATCAGCTGCACTGTGTAACAGTAGGACCAACGTTCAACACCCTTTGTCACCAGGGGTCACTGGTCAGTGACAGGGATGACACCAGTCAAGGGTCAGGTTTTCAGAAACCCTAAGGACAAATCATCCGAAAAAGGAAACTTCACGCACATTTGATCAGAGCTTTTTTAGAGGGGATTTCTTCCTGCAGAGAACACAGACCCTGAAAGAGGCCACTGACTTCTGAAATGTGAGACAAATGTTAGAAACTGATTCTCTTAAGTAAAAGTTAGCACAGGTCCAAATAAAATGTACCCAAACGGCAAATGTTTCTCTGCCTTTTGTAGCAAGTTTCATTGACCAAATGCCATCTACCTGAGGCCTTTGGACCCGTGGGGTGAATCACAATACAAATTCAAATACACCGTCATGAAGGAATGATTGCTGTTATTTTCCCAAATACCATATCACCCTGTAACCCTTAAACAGCAGGAACCCATGCTCCTCAGGTTAGGTCACTCTAAATGAGGATCACAGTATAATTCTACTTTCCACTAGAATTCCCTTCATTCAACAACGGAGAACTTTTCCAATTTATCTTTATCCAGTTCATAAGGCCATGAACAGCCTTTTGAAATATACCATTGGTCAAATAAATCTCTCCTGTGAAATCCTGCTTCCTATTCTTGCAACTCATGATGGTAAAGAGTCAGCTTCACTTTGGATGCTAAACTACATGTGTCTATTCAAATTTAAACTAAAACAAAAATACAATGCCTCCATGGCACTAGCATATTCCAAGCCCTCAACAGACACGTGACCAGCGGCTCCCACACTGGGCAGCACAGCTCCAGACACCTCCATCATTACAGAAAGTTTTTGTGGGCAGTGTTGGTCTAGAGTATGTGAATATTCACTTGTGACTCTCAATATAACACACAATGAATGCCCCAGCCAACTGCACAGTAACGTGCTAGAAAACAGGGTTGGGAGAAGGCTGAATCAGGGACCCGGAGTCCTGGGTTCTGCCTCTAGGTGGCAACATTCTTAATAACCTTGAGCTCAAGTATCTCTGCCCACAAAGTAAAGGTGACTGCCCCAGCCCAGAGAATTCTTTTCTTTAACCTACAAGCAAAATATGCACAGAATCCTGATACCTAAAGCAGACAAAAATCAGAAGTACTCTGGATGAGGAGGGGATCGCTCACTGCTTTAAGTTTTACCACCTACACAGATGCACGACCAATTTAAAGGTCACTGACGGGCGGGCATGCGGTCCAGTGATTAAGACTGCTCCGGATGCACACAGCCCAAATCGGAGTGTCTGCTTTCAAGTCCAGCTCTGCCTGCAATGCAGCTTCCTGCTAATGCACACCCTGTGAGGCAGCAGGTGATGGCTTAAGTGCCTTGTGGGTCCTTGCACCCACAAGGGAGACCTGGATTGAGCTCCAGGCTCCTGGCTTTGACATGGCCTAGCCCTGGCTGTTGCAGGCATTTAGGAAGTGGGCCAGCAGATGGAAGCTCTCTCTCTCTCTGTGTCTCTGCATTTCAAATAATAAAAAGAAATTTTAATCCACAATGTAAACTTTTTGTGGTTAGTTAAAAAAATAAAAACAAAGAAAGGCCATTGAACTAGAATCCTTTATAACTTTACCATATAAAAAATAATTCAGCTTAAGAAATGAGTACAAAATAATAATTTTCATGCTGTGGCTATAGAAATTATTTGATTATCTTACAGTTCCTTTGAGTGAGAGTCTGGGTATTTTAGAACTTCCCAAAAAACCCTCAAACACAATGAGATCATCTAGGCAAATCCACTCATTGGACAGCTAAGGCAAAACAGAGCCCTAGGGAGCCCTAATGTTGGTTTGCCCAACATTATACACAGCTTGGGTTTCTTAACGTTCAGCCCACTGTTACATCTCAGTGAGGACTAAAGACTGCCAGTGAGACCTGCCATGAAGAAGCCTGGCCTTGCGGTCTTGGTGAGACCATCTTAACAGAGCCAACTCCAAGTCTAGCTTTTGATACCAAAATAATTCTCATGTCACTTCCCCTGGTGGCTGGCTGTGCTCACCAGAAGAACCTATTGCTGGAGTCAACACCAGAGATCAAACAGCTAGAACCTCATGCCCAAGGACATGAAAGGATGATTTGAACCTAGAGGATACTTGGTGTGCCCAAAGTGCTCTGGACCTCATAACGTGTGCCAGAATTTTTGGCATTTTAGAAAATCATACACTGCAGACATAATTTCACCATAATAAAATGTTAGTATTTTTGCAGTGAAGCTCAGAATAAAAAATTAAAAACTACATATAGCCCTTGCTCACATCATGTCAGGTTTTGCTGCTAAATAAGTCATCACTTCTTTGAATTTGGAATTCCAGATAGGGACTTCCATTCATCTCCGGGAGTAATTCAGAATCTATAGGCTGCTATGTTTGGCAACGAGAATTGGTATTCATCTCCCCTCTTTTTCAGAATGTGAACTATTTACTGGTAGTAAGAAGCAGGGGGAAATTTTTACATTTTATTTGTAGTCAAAGGACCACATTCTAATGAGGATCATCAATCATAGGGAGTCAGACTCTTCAAAATGGAGTTGGAAGAGAATATGTGTTTTCCACGAACTTTCTGAAGACCCCTGGTGTCTGGCAGGGGCTACGCTGTCAGCCATGCCCTGCTGGCGCTGATCTGGCTGCAGGACTAACTCCTCAGCGGCTTCCACCAACACCCCTTTACAAAAGCTGAAACTGGTTGGGTTATGGATTCAGATTCACCTAGCACCCGGCAACTTGGCTTACAGTCCAGTCTCTAACCTCGGGTGAAAAAAAAGTCATAATAGCAAAATTAAACTATTGATTTGCCAACAAACATGCTAAACTACCGTCATTCACTAAGGAAACATCACATAATTTATAAGAAAAAATACAAAATAAATATAAACTATCAGGTAGGCAGCTGCTACTTGTAAAAATTCTCTTGAATTTGCTGTCAGGAAAGTTTCAGAATAAAATTTTGAGAGGAAAAAAAGCAATGAGAAAGAAAGGAAAAACATACTATGGGTTTAATTCACATTTTTAAGACATGAAAAAAAGTTTGTTTCATGAAACTCACATGGCAGGCGTGACTTACCTTCCACAGAGCGAGCACTAACAGAGCAAGCATCAAAATCCCAACAAGAATAGCCACGAGGATGATCCACCAGGGTACTCCTGAGTACTGAGCTACTGTCTTGGAGGGAAACACAGTCACACGCACCTGTAAGGCATACGGGAAAGCAATGTCACGGTCGCCACGGGACATTGGGGTTCTAACTCTAAACTCATTGTGGACAACGAGGCCCAGGGACCTATGAGATGACCTTCAGAGGCACAATCCTCTTTCTTCCGGAAAGATCTCTTCCCAGAAATGAGCCAGTTTCTTTGATAACTTACCTTCTCTAAAAAACTTTCGATAGCAACAAAAGTAGAGAGAACTATATAATGGACCATTCGACGATGATCAAAACATAGGCAATCCTGTTTTATCTGCATCGCTGGGTATCTCTGATAACGGTCACACTTTCAAATCGTTTTTCAGCAATGGAGAGAAAAGACCCAGCTTATGTACAATTAGCTTCCACTCCTCACGCAGATTTTAAAGATGCTGTGAAACATCAACACGGGATGGAGCTGCACGGCTGAAACCCTATAGTAAAACCACTTTTAATCAAAGACCCTCTTACACAGTACAATTTCCTGAAGTGGCTTCATGCCATCCTCTACAAAAATGTGCCTTTATGAACTGGATGTCAGGGGCAGCTGATGATAAGCTTAAGCTCCAAAGCTTTGGTAGTCAGTATATAAAAATTATATGGGCATAGTGTTTACTCAGAAACTTAGAAAGTTACTTTTGACAACTTGTTACAAGTCAATTATGCCCGTTAACAAAGGTGCATTAAAAGTAAAAGAAGACCATCAAAATTCAAGGATTTCAATGACTGATGCCGGAGACTATTTCTCTAAGCACCCAAACCAAGATCCTGATGGTTGCTAGGAATGATTTTGCAGACGACACTGATTAGAGATCTCCAGGCTTGAAGTTGCTGATCTTTGTTTAATTGTTCGAGTCAATGTCTTTTTAGAAAATTATTTATTAGAGAGAGGGATACACAGACAGAAAGAGATCTCCCGTCTGCTGGTTCACTCCCCAAGTCCCCACAACAGCCGGGGCTGGGCCAGGCTGAAACCAGGAGCCAGGAGCTCCATCCAGGCTGCCCGTGTGGGTGGCACAGACCAGACTACTGAAGCAGTCACCTGCTGCCTTCCGGGAAACGCATTAGTATGAAGTTGTAACAGGGAGCAGAGCCAGAACTCAAACCCAGCATTCTGATTCGGGATGCAGGTGTCTCCCAAGCAGCATCTCAACTGCTGCCCCAAATGCCTGCCCCCATTAACAGAGTGTAAGCAAAACTTCAAGGGAAGAGTTACCTCCTGAGAGACGACTCTGGTCACGTGTTCCAGATTAGCACGGAGCCCTGGATGCCGCCTAAGACAGCTCTGTATCTGCACCGCACCGAGCGTCCCTTTCTCTAGCGCAACTCTTTGTTAAAACCCTCATTAAAGGACTTCCCCCTTTCTGCTTCCCCTAGAAAACGGCTCACCGGCCTCAGCTGACTTAGAGAACACACTTGAGAGCAGCGGCACTGCTCTGCCCTAACCCTGTGCGTGCGCAGGAGCTCACAGCGGCAGACTCCAGCCTGCTCCACCAACACCACCCTCACCCGCCACCGCGCTTCCTGTTCTGCTCTCTGGGAGCTGCCGCAAGCTCCCAGCCCAGGGCAGGCCTCCCAGCCCACTTCCCCCCGCCGCCCCATCCCCGACAGGTGTCGCAAGTTAAGCTAAAACCACCCTTTCTGGAGATGACCTGGTCCAGCACAGGGCACTCAGAAAGGAGGGGAGGAAGCAGCAGCAGTGAGAGACCAGGGAGGAAGAACACTTGCAGATTCCACGGCTGCGGAGCTGATGACAGCCTCACAAAAGGACGACTGTGTTCGCCTCTGCCGGACCTTATTTATTTATTTATTTTTTGACAAGCAGAGTTAGACAGTGAGAGAAACAGAGAGAAAGGTCTTCCTTCCGTTGGTTCACTCCCCAAATGGCCCCTACGGCCGGCGCTGCACTGATCCGAAGCCAGGAGCCAGGTGCTTCTCCTGGTCTCCCATGGGGTGCAGGGCCCAAGCACCTGGGCCATCCTCCACTGCCTTCCCGGGCCACAGCAGAGAGCTGGCCTGGAAGAGGGGCAACCGGGACAGAATCCGGTGCCCTGACTGGGACTAGAACCCGGGGTGCTGGCGCTGCAGGCAGAGGATTAGACAAGTGGGCCACGGCGCTGGCCCAAACCTCATTTAACTTTGCTTCCCACACACGGTGCTGTCTTTGGGGCAGGATAGCCATGTGGAAGGGCCAGCCTCCTTTACATTAATTTAATTCTCATAAACCAGAATTGAGATCATAAATGGCTGACAGTATATTTTTCTTTGACAGTCTAAGACTGCCTTGCGTGGTTAAATAAATTACTGGGTTTATTGGGGGAAAAAAAAAAAGTTCTGGGGACCGGGATTCTGGCGTACAGGGTAAAGCTGCAGCCTATGGCACCAGCATCCCAAATGGGCACCAGTCCATGTCCCAGCCGTTCTACTAACAATCCAGCTCCCTGCTAACGGCCTGGGAAGGCAATGGAAGATGGCTCAAGTGCTTGGGCTCCTGCCACCCATATGGGAGACCTGAATGAAGCTCCTGGCTCTAGTCTGGCCCAGCAGCGGCCGTTGTGGCCATCTGGGGAGTGAACCAGCAGACAAAAGATCTCTTTCTCTCTCCCCCCTTTCTATAAATCTTTCAGATAAATAAATAAATCACTAAAAAACAATGAGTTCTGGTAAATGAGGCAGTGGAGAGGGGAGACCGGCCCATAGCAAGGGGAATCAGCCTCACTGTTAGAGTCACATCCTGCACCCCTGCCTCTACACAGCTGATAATAGAGGGACTCTCTCCCATAAACGGCTGCCACCAACAGTCTAAGGGGTGACCAGGATCATTTTTAATTCTGCAATGTAGAGTGGCATGGTAGACTGAAGGGAGGAACTGTAGCAGAATCTCCAAGCCCCAGGTCTGGCTCCCATGCAAACGAGAGATTGGAGTCTGTTAGATGCTGCTCAAGGACTGAAGTCAGGGGCCAGTGCTGCTGCACAGCGGGTGAAGCCACTGCCTGTAGTGCCGTTGGCATCCTGTATCAGACTGCAAGTTCCAGTCCTGGCTGTGCCACTCCTGCTCATGTCCTGGGACAGCAGCAGGTGACAGCTTAAGTACTTGGGCCTCTGCACCCACGTAGGAGACAGGGATGGAGTTCCTGGCTCCTGGCTTTGCTCTGGTTGTTGTGGGCATTTGCAGAGTGAACCACTGCTTCTCTCTGTTGTCACTCTGCTTTTCCAATAAATAATTTTTTTTAAAGGACTAAAGCCAGGGCTAGGGCGCTCCACACATTTAAGGTGAATGTGCTCTGGGATCTGGGACGCTGAGGCGAGTCAGCGGGATTTTACCACTTGTTTACTTCAGTTGTCAACTAAAATTTCTTCAGCCAGGGCTGGGGCTAAGTGGGCTGTGATTCCCAGAGCTGTCTAGAAGCCTTGTGTCACCTTGTCACGGCAACCATGACAGATGACTGATAACAACTTCTTTGTTTTTTTAAGGATTTATTTATTTTTATTTGAAAGGCAGAGTTACAGAGAGGCAGAGACAGAGAGAAATAGAGAGAGACAGAGAGAAAGAGAGAGGTCTTCTATCTGCTGGTTCACTCTCCAAATGGCTACAACAGCCAGAGCTGGGCCGATCCGAAGCCAGAAGCCAGGAGCTTCTTCCAGGTCTCCTACATGGGTGCAGGAGACCAAGCACTGGGCCATCTTCTACCACTTTCCCAGGCCATAAGCAGAGAGCTGGATCAGAAGTGGAGCAGCCGGGACTAGAATCAGCGCCCATACGGGATGCCAGCATTGCAGGTGGCGGCTTTACCCTCTGTGTCACAGCACTGGCCTCCCAGTGACAGCTTAGGGTGGGTGGAACTACTACAGAGCTTTACAACACCAAAAACCACCCTTCACCCTTTGGTTTCATTAAACTTCAGGCGTTTCCATGGAGATGATCAGTGCATGTGGACTTCACCCCTCATGCATCCACAAGGAAAAAGAGACTTAATTCTACTGAGGCATTAAATCCCCCACCAGTGTGCAGCACTTGGAGTATATGAGCTTGCCAGCTGCCAAAACACTTTCCCTAAGCTATTCTGCAATGCAGTACTCTCCGCTTCTACTGAACATAAGCATACCCAATCCATTCCTAATGGGTGTCCCTCTCACAAGAAACCATCTTATAAAAGGATTCATAGTTTCAGTTCTCCCCTGAATTTAGAGACAAAAAAAATCTCAAGGGGCCAGCATTTTGGTGTGGTGGGTTAAGCCAGCATCCCATATGGGCTCCAGTTCCTGTCCTAGCTGCTCCACTTCTGATCTAGCTCCCTTCTGATGGCCTGGAGAAAGCAGTGGAGGATGCCTCAGGTATCTGGGTACCTGCTACTTGTGTGGGAGACCCGGAAGAAGCTCCTGGCTCCTGGCTTTGGCCTGGCCCAGTCCTGACCATTGCAGCCATCTGTGTAATGAAACAGTGAATGGAAGACCTCTCTCTGTGTGACTCTCTCTCTGTAACCCTGACTTGCAAATAAATAAATAAATCTTAAAAATAAATAAAAAATAAAGATCTTATTTCCCTGAAGAATAAGGTGGTTATTTTTACCTATCTTATTTCCTTTTCTCTTTGGCAGCCAGGAAACGTGGATGAATATGGTGTCTACCAAAGGGAAGACACATGTCTTTAATAGGCATTTGTTAGCTGGATGCACTAAATGGATGTTAAAATGTAACCATCTTACTACTAGGTTCAATTATGCAACTTTTGTTCTGACTCTGGTATGACAGTGTCTTAATTTACAAGTGTTTTTGTTGGGCAGGTATTTGGCTGAGAGGTCAAGACACCCACATCCCATATTAGAGTGCCTGGCCCAGACACCGGACTCCAGTTCCTGCTAATGCAGACCCAGGAGTCAGCAGGTGATGCCTCATGCAACTGGGTTCCTGTCACCCATGTGGGAGACCGGAATTGAGGTCCTGACTCCCAGTTTTGGCTCTACCCAGTCCCAACCATTTGATGAGTGAACCAGCAGATGGAAGCTCTCTCTCTCTCTCTCTCTCTCTCTCTCTCTCTCTCTCTCTGCAACTCAGAAACCAAAAATTTAAATGTTTTATTAAGAAGTAAAAACAAAACTGTTAAAATTGGTAAAAGAAACAAGTTTTTTCTTTCCCTTTTTTTAAAGCAAAAAGAAGTTTCGGTAGTCAGACCAAGAGGCAAGACTGAATTACTCAACTTCCTTTGCTTCCAACTCCAAAGAAAATTATCTTTAGACAGGAAAGGATGGATAAAACCAATATAAAGATGAAATTGTAAGTCATTAGTCAAAGAATAAAAAAGGAAGGCATTCTGACACTTGAATTCAACTCACATCTTCAGGTCCAGAAAACTGCACCTTGAGATGATGAAGAATGCAGATACGATATCTGAGCTATTGTATCTCAGAAGTCACAGAAAATAGAAGCATCAGAAGACTGGAGATGAGAAAATGTCTCAATTTTCAAAAGAAATAGGTTCTAGATGTGACACCAAGGATCACAGTAAAGAACTCACTTCCTGTTAGGTATGAGTTCTCCCAAGTCTTAAGATCATAAAATGCTCAAGACAGCCTCAGTTGCATTTGTGAGCCAGCCACTAGATGGGCCACAGGCCCCTCTGGGTCCTGAGAGCCAGGCTCGGGCTCAGCTCCACTGGCGGTCTGTGACCCTGAGGGAGGGACAGCCTTCTCTGGGCTCAGCTTCCTCATCTGAGTTTTGGATTTGGAGACTTAATGGGAATCAAGTGTCACAAAGTCAAAACCCAGGAGCCCTGGGGTCAGACCTCTATGCACTTCAAGCCTGGACCCCAAATTACATCCCTCGGTTGGTTCCCTCGTTCATAGAGTGGGTGCCATGTCTACCGTGGCATTCTTCTCAAGTTCAAATGGTAGCGTATAATGCACCCAGTAGATAGTGGACACCTCATCGATGCCTTATTAATGTCATGTCCATTCCCTCTAAAGTGTTCTCTTTCTAGCGCTAACACCCCAGTGCTTTTCAGAAAGGCTGCTGTACGATTACAGGAAGCTTATAGCAAGCAGCTGCCTTCAGACATGCACAGAAAGCACTCCCAGGAAAGTCGTGGTTTCTTTCAAAGTCCCCTAGGAAATCCTATTGAAGAGTCATTAAGAGATGGGCGGTGGCACCTCACAAAGAGAACAAAGCCAGGATGACCATGTTGCGGTGAGCCTGGGACAGTCCTGGTTGACTCCACTTGTCCCGGCATCCCACCCAGCTTTGGGGAGTGAACTAATGGATGGACGACCTCTCTCTCTCTCTCTCTCTTCTGTCTCTCTCTGCCTTTCAAATAAATAAATAAATCCTTAAAAAAAAAAACTGCACAAGGACAGGATACAGAAAACATAGACAACAAATTCTGATGAAAACATCTGGAAGTTTTAGTAGAACACAAAAAGAGCAGCTGTTAGAAATTCAAACACACTCCTCCACAAATGGGAAAACCCAGTTTTGCTGGACTGCTGAAAGTGTGGCACTGAGATGCCAGAAGGGTAAGCAGAACTGAGCAGCCCACACCTCAGCGACTCCATCCGTGGGGGAGTCACACAGCCCACAAGGGCAGGTCCAGGACGGGGACAGGCCAGGGAACAGTTTAGCTGCGTCTTGCATGCGGACGCCTGACCTCTGGCTGCGCAGCTCTGAAGATAATGAGAGGGGCCCACCCAAGGAGGCAGGACAGCTCCCCGCAATTATTTGAAAGGCTCCAGGATGGGCAAGAGACAGAACTCACTCTACACCTGTTCCAGCGGGGCATAACCAGGGACTGACTTCTCAAGGCTCAGTTCTGGATTCATATGAGAAAGATCTTTTACAGTAACTGTAGCTAGCTATGTGCGCCCCAGCACCCGTCACTGTGAGTATTCCCAGAATGGCTGCGGTATCAGGCATGGCACAAAACGTGGGGTTTCTTCTCCTGTTGAGCCAATAAGCTCGCAAATGTACCACGGGCACCGCTGAACTATTCGCTCTAGATTTACTTCTGTTTTCAATGATTTCATTAAAATACAGTTTGGCATGGCAGAATCCTAAGATGTCATCTGTCTTTTCCTCCAGGGAGGTTACAAGACTATGAGGGAAATAAATCCCAAATTGTGTGATCTCGGGGCAAAGCGCAGGGAAGTGGCACCTGCCATGAACCCGAACGGAGCCCAGGCGCCTCTCACCTGAGTGCCTGCGTTTGGCAGCTTGATGTTCTCGGCGGCAGAAGTCACGTCAATGGAGGCCCGCAGCACGATGTCCAAGTAGTTCAGCTTGGAATACTCCTGTATGGAGACCATGAGCAAATGCGTTAGGGAGGTGAGCCACGACCCGGCTGGTGGCAGAGGACACCTGTAGGGGACAGCCCCACGGCCGGGCCACACCTCTAGAAATGTGCTGTTCCACAACCTCGAGCGCAGAACGAGGGAGGCCTTGCTGTCCAGTCCCCGCAGCGGGCACCTGAGGGTCACGCAGTTCACGTTCACGCTGCAGCTCTAGGGAGGAACGGAAGACACCGGTCTGGGGAAGCCCGTTCTCCCGCCCTCTGCCGCTCACAGCTCTTGAAAAATACTCACCAGGGTCTGGTACTTCCTCTCTGTAAGCAAGGAGAACTTTCTGCTGCCGTCTCTCTGTTTTTCAGCAACTTCCCGTTTTCTCCTTGAGTTGTGAGACTCCTGGAAAGAGTCACAGCCATAGTGGCTCCACTTTATACAATGTTCCAAGGCTACCATACCGAACCCCCCACACCCCGTCAAGCAACGCCAAGGTTGCATCACCCACAGAGACAGCCAGCAAAGGCACAGAAATAGGCAAGCAGTACTACCGTCCTGAATTTCAAATTGACTGACTGATTCAGAGGACTAAGTTATCAAAGTGATTTGTTCCCACTCTGACCATAAAACTCAGCGAGAGGAACAGTGCTTTGTTTCTTTGCGTCCCCACCAAAATGTGACCTGATTTCTCAAGGGTCAGTCCTACCTTAGGGCAGCCAGCAGCCCAGCATGACTGAAGATGTGGCACTGAGGACACGAAGCCAGCAGACCCATTATGTGAAAGCTACACAAAAACTTCTAAAATTGCTCTTTTTTTGTCCAGGCTGAATACCTTTTACCCAAAATGCATGGTGCCAGAAGTGTTTCTGGTTTCAGAGTTTTCCAGATTTGGGGGTATTTGCATAGACTGTGTCAGGTGAGTGTCCCTAAACCCAAAATCTGAAATCCAACATGCTCCAAAATCCACAGTTGTGTGGGTGTTCAGCAAGTTTCAGATTTCAGAGCATTTGAACTTTGGAATTTGGGATTAGAAATGCTCCACCTGTGGTAAGGATGACGAGAGTAAGGGACCATTGTGGTTTTTTTTTAAGTTGGTAAGTAAGGGATCACGCTATAGGCCACAAACTATTACCACTGATCATACCCAGTCACTATAAAACTTAAGAGAAAAGAAACAGACACGCACAACCAAGCAAGCCTTCACCAAACTGGACCATAAATGTGGAGCCAATCGCAGAAGCACAGAACAGTAGAGACAGGGGCTTAGAGTGCAGGCTTTGAAACCACGCAGAGTCGAGTCTAATGCAGACACCATCTGCCTCTGAACAGCTGAGCCGCTCTGAGAAAGCTACTTAGCCTCTCTGAATCTCAGCGTTTGCATCTGTGCAATGGTGAGGATAACAAAAATACCTGGGAGGACTGGCAAGAGAAGGAAAGCAGAACATGCAAGCCCAGCGCTCAGCACACGCCGCACAGGAGTGCTCCATAAATTATCTACCAGCTCAAAAAGTAACAGCAAAGGCCCTTCAGGTCACTTGCAAAGATGCCGGTATCTTTTGTAATGAGTTTCCCATTGGCTGGTCTACCTCCAGGAGCAGGTACCTCCTCGCCTATCAGTCATATGTCATTTGTCCCCAGAACCACTGTGCAACTCTGCCCTCAGTGCCATAATAGTCACTGATCAGCAAACCTTCCCCAGCCTGACTTGCAAAGAGAAACTGTGCTAACTAAAGAAGCCAGCAGACAAGAATGCCATTTTCCCAAGGACACTCATGATTTTCCCCTCTGCTACTTCCACCTATAGAGACAACAGATACATCCGCCAACATACCTTCAGGTTCAGCAAGTTTATTTCACTCTTGGGCTCACATGCTACGTTTTCCAATCCTTTGGATTCCACCTTCACCAGATAAAGCAGCCATTTACCATTGCTGATTTCTTTGGGCCACTGAATATTCAAGGTTGCTGTGCCAAGGTTTTTAAGAGGTTTGCCTAAATTAGTTACCTGTTGGAAAATAATACAGATTGTCTCGATGTCATCCTCTTAATAGAAAATTAAGTAGCAGCTCCAAATGCCAAGAAAAAAAGCTAAAATACCCAGCATGATACAGTAAAAGCACCATCTCCAAAAACAAACTATCAATAGGTTATACCAAATAGAGACCTGTGGTTAAAAGATTCTTACCAATAAAATAGAAAGAAAACAAAAGTCAGAGAGAAACGGTTGCCAGTTCAGTCCAGAAACAACTGTTGCGGCGGTAGAATCAGCAGTGCAGGTCCCCGTCTCTTGCCGTGGCGGGCTGGGGGAAACATCCTATGTGCATTTGTGATTTGCTCCGCACCCACCCTGCTTGGCACGGACAACACCCATGCCAAGGCAGTGCCCCAACAACCTGCTTCCAGAAAACCCCGTCCATGATGACAGCTGCATCTGTCCTCCTACTACCCCACATGAGTTCACGCTGGGAATGTAGCAATTTCCTGCAGCAGAAGCCAAAAGCAAGAAGCAAAAACTCCTCTCTGTGAAAGACAGCTCAGAATCCACAGGCTTCTTTTTCAGCCACCCCAACACAGAGATCCCAATCACCACCAAGACCTGTTCCAGCTGTGTCTGGAGGAGAGCAGCCTCCCTTCTTCGTCCAGCTCCAGGCAGGGGTGGGCCCATTCTTTGTTTCTCAGACCTTCACCCCCGTGGTTGCTACACTTTCAGAAATGTGATCTGAGCCATGCAGGACCACGCCCACATGAAGGGGATGAGCAGGCTCTACCCTGCATGCTCACGTGCACTCAACTGGACATGGGGTCGCTGGGACTGGCTACTCTGAAATGGTTCAGAGCCAATCAACAGCCTTCCTTGCTGGCATGTGCCAAATCTACATTCACTGTTATGAAACTGGAGCTTCCAACATGATGTGTTGAAGTCTTCAGTAAAAGCAGCCGCCACACCTCGCTGGCATGAACCAAGCTTTTCATGGCTTCTCACTGACCATCACAAAAGCATGTTTCCTCTCAAGCCCTGGAAACCAAACCTTACAACGAAGAAAGAAAGAAAGCATACTCTAAAGCAAACATAAGACTCTGCGGGGGAGAGGGGAGACTCAAGTATCACTTTGTCTCTATACCACACACACATTTCAACTTCTAAGACAAAGAAGTGAATTCTGAACTATAGGCCTATGCTGTTTTTCATTCTGGAGGACAAAGTTTTTTACCATAATATTTGTAACTGAGCATTTATTTATATGCTTATTTATTAACATTCCACATTTACTAAAACTATATATTCAGGACCATATTTAGTACACACAAACTTCTGGTTTGTTAAAAGGCCCAACTGTTCCAACTCACCCTGAACTCATATTCTATTAAACTTCCCACTTCATCTTCAGATTTCATAGCTTGCTCACCGACCACTGTACCTCCAAAATACACCTGGGAAGGTTTAGCGACTCTGTTAAGTTAAAAAACACCAGTTTTAGTGAGGATTGTAAACGGCTCTTTCAAACATTGATTTGTTATGCTAAACACAAACACTTACCCAGAGACCGTTAAAAGCAGTTCAATAACCACTTTTGCTTTAGCTGTAATTGAAGCCAAATTATCCTGATTGCTTGTTCTGAAAATGAAAAGGAAACAATAGGGTTTTATTTTAACAGTCTTCTCATTACAATTACACTTCTTTTATGTGTTAGATCAGGGACAATTCATTGACTGCCCAGTGTTTTCTGGAAATAACTCAAAATGGAAAGGTGGAAGAAATGACTCTTACGTTTCCAACTTCAGGTTGACATCCAGGTCTTTGGTATCAAAGGTGACCTCGGTTGTACTTAAAATCAAATAAAAGGTAACCTGAAAAAACATAAATAACCGTTAACCGAAGCCAGCCTTTTGGACAGTGGAATGGTTAACAAAAATGGTAAAATAACAGCATGTGAAGGCATCACCTACACTGGAATTTCTTTTAAAAGGATTTCCGAGCTCACACTCTGCTTGCGAGCCGTTCTGGTTGGCAATGCAACTCAGCTGTTTCTCCTGTAAGGAAGACACACAGCAGATCACTGTATGCTCACTGTATGCACTGTGTGCCCGGTGCGGGCTCTCCCTCCCAGCTGCTCCTTACACACACTTACGGGGAATGCCCGCAGTTCTCTGTAAGCAGAGTAAGTCAGGGTGTCGGGAAACGTGGCAACAAGTCTGGCTTCATGGGCGTCATCACCATCCTTTGTGGGATTCCTTGGGTCAGAAGGGCTGTTTGTCACTGTTATTTCTAACGCGATATCCTTCTGATCTTTGAGAACTAGTTCTGGCACACCTTGTTGACTGTTAACAACAACAACAGCAAAGCAAGAGATCAAGTTCTCGATACATTTGCAGGAACCCTCCTAACAGCCAGAGTTAGCTAACTAGTGCTAATGCGACAGAGCCATCCTTACATTGGTAAATAAGAAAATTTGTCTTGATTTCCTTCTCGGGTGCAAAACTTATATTCTAGTTTAAGGTTGCTATTGCACACGTTGTCGTCGCCACATCCCTCCTTTAAGAAGTGTACCTGCAGGAAGACAAAACCATTGCCGTTATGCCATTTAGACTCAGGACAGTTGCCAGAGAAGTTTCCCTACAGCTCATTTCCCTGTGTGACAACTACCAGGGCAGAACTCAAGCTTCAAACACAATCGACCACGCATCCAATTCCCACTCTGTCTGATCAAAGCAGTGTTAAGAATGTTTTGACAGTGCGCTGGGGCAATGGCTATAGCCAGAAGGGGGACTCCCGCAGTCACAGAATGTGGCTTCCAATCCTGGTTCTGCTACTTACTTAGCCGTGGGGATTCGGGCAAGTCACTTAACCTTTCAGAGTCTTAGTTCACAGCTCATGCACACGGGGATACCACCACCCTGCTTCAGAGAGCTACTCTAAGAATGATTGGTAATGATGATACTGCTAACACACACAATTTACATACTTTAACTCACTTAATGCTCACAACAGATGGGTGAGAAAGGTAGTTATGAGCTCCATTGTACAAATGAGAAAACAAGATAGCTTAAGGTCAAAGGTCAAGAAAGCAAAGGGCTCTGGCACAATGCTAGCTATAGCGCACTGGCTCATCACATTGACAAATAATTAGGGAAACTTTCTCTGTGTTTGTTATGTTTAACCTAATTATGGAGCTGGGAACGTACACAAGAAATAGTAATATGAGAATACTCAGTAATACCAAAACACATAAAAGCATACAGAAGTATAAGGAATTATAGTTGGTGACAAAAACAATGGACAAAGTAGATTTAGGCATCAGCTCCTAAACCTATGGCTGCAAGTACTCACTTCTACAAAGCTGTCAAGACGACACCAGTAACAGCAGCCTCAGAGCAGCTTTTCACGGCGAGTGCAGAATGCCAGAGCAGGATGCCACAGCTTCCAGGCAGTACTGCGAACCGAACATCCTGACCCTTCCAAACAGAGCCCTTCTCCTAGGCGGGGCCCAGTGAGCCATAACGGAAATCGGTCTTACCAGGATGACTTACACTTCATCAGGCACCCAGAGTCAACTTCACTGCTAACTGTACTTTTTTGGAGCTGCCCAATTTCCACACTCCTTGATTCTAATGCTCTACTAGTAATGTGTTTTGTATGTTTTAATGTTCCAAAGGTAAAATATGAGGGTACTTCAAAAACTTCACTAAAAAAATGGAATTGAAAGATAAACTTATGGGGCCAGCATTGTGGCACAGTGGGTAAAGCCACCATCAGTATCTCATATGGGCACCAGTTCATGTCCCAGTTGCTGCACTTCTAATCCAGCTCCCTGCTAATGGCCTGGGAAAAGCAGCAGAAGATGGCCCAAGCACTTGGGTCCCTGCCACCCACATGGGAGACCCAGATGAAGTTCCTAGCTCCCTGCTTCAGCCAGGCCCAGCCCTGGCCTTTGTGGCCATTTGGGAAGTGAACCAGTGGAATGAAGATCTCTGTCTCTTCCTCTCTCTGACTTTCAAATAAATAAATAAGTATTACTTTTAAAAGATAAGCTTATTTTGGTATAAAAATTTTGGAAATCCATGCACAGATTTCTTTCTCGTAATATGTATGTTGACCTGTTTGAAGACCCCTTATACAAAGTCATTTTCTTTCTACGCATAGCTACAGTTAGATAAGGACATGACAACACAAGCTCTGACAACTATAGTCTCAATATGTATATGTTACAGTGATAAAAAATTGTGGAGAAAAATATTCTCTGGCCCCAAATTGTATGTTTCTATATTTACTGCTAATTTGGTAAACAGATGTATTCAAACTTTGCATATATTAAAAAGTATATTAATCCAAAGAAATGGCCTTTAAAGCAGCTCTCTAGCTCTACTGCCTCCAAAGATATTTGATTTGGCATCAGAATATGGCACTAACTTTGGCAAAACAGAAGTCACACTTACATCTGTATGGGCCATCTTGGGTTCGTTTGAATTCAGAATTGGAAGGAGTTCTGGCAGTGAATTCACTCGCCTACGTGAGCTGGGCTCTTGTATTTCCACAGAGGCAGTGATGGGAATGGGGCGCAGTTTATCTCGGATATTTTCCTGGAAAACATGCAGGGACACAGTTAAGCACAGAGTAAAGGCACCAGAGGAACTCCGGGACAATACTTTCATAGCAACTAATGCGATGTTAGAATAAATTCCGGCAATCTTCATGTGTCACCACAAAACCCAGCTCACGCCTTCTTCCAAGACTGAAGTGGACGTGCCTGGGCCAGCCCTCACCTGCAGCCAGAGGGTCTCCTCCATGCACAGTCTCTGCTTCTGTCTATTCAGGGTCAGCTCTTGAGTATACTTGGGCTCAGAGCCCGGGTTTCGAAACTGAACTCTTGACGACAGCCCAGATTTTCTTCTCTCTTTTTCAGCTTCAAGTGTGCCCACAATTGCTGGACAAAATGAACAAAAATCACATTACTGAAAGCATATTCCTGCAAGCATGCTGATATCTCAACATTTTAATTCCCTGTAGAACAACACTTTTCCTCCACTGCCACCGTTTCTCTTCCTATTTCCTGGTAATGAACATTTTGCCGACTAGCGACGTTTTCCAAAGCAAGCTGTCCTTTCCATTGCTGTTCATGTTTCAAAGCTGAATTTTCATCAGGCCACCTGGGGGAGCTAAAGCCTAAGCCAAAACCCTTCCGCCAAGGCAACTGCAAATCTGTCAGTGTGTGGCTGAATTTCAGGAACCCACAGCAGACTGCAGATAACTAGAAGAACCTAACAGTCCCCCAGGGCCTAAACGACTCTCCTCAATAAGCATCCCATGCGTAAATGGCCTTGTGCCTTTACTACTCAAAAAAGGCCCCTGGGTGGGTAGCATTGTGGTATAGTTGGAAGGTTGACACCTGTGACACTGGCATCCCATATGGGTGCCTGTTTGTGTCCTCACTGTCCCTCTTCCAATCCAGCTCTCTGCTACAGCTGGGAAAGCAGTGGAAGATGGCCCAAGTGCTTGAGCCCCTGCACCTGCATGGGAGACCTGGAAGAAGCTCTTGGCTTTGGATCGGCTCAGCTCTAGCAGCTGTTGTGGCCATTTGGGGAGTGACCAGCAGATGGAAGACCTCTCTCTACATCTTCTTCTGCTTTCCCAAGCCATAGCAGAGAGCTGAATCAGAGTGGAGCAGGAGGAGGCTTCCAAGATGGCGGAGCAGGGAGGGAACTTACTGTTCTCGTCTAGGGAAGAGTTAGGGAGAAAACGGCAGAGGAAACTACAAAAATTATAGGGACACAGTGGACCTATGTAGAGGGCGTGGACACCCCCAACTCAGGACCCCAGCAGCCAAGAGCTTCCACACCAGCGTTGGAGAGTGAGCCCAATTCATAATAGCTAAGACATAGAATCAACCTAAATTTCTGTCAACCAAAGACTGGATCAAGAAAATGGCCGGCGCCGCGGCTCACTAGGCTAATCCTCCGCCTTGTGGCGCCAGCACACCGGGTTCTAGTCCCGGTCGGGGTGCCGGATTCTGTCCCGGTTGCCCCTCTTCCAGGCCAGCTCTCTGCTGTGGCCAGGGAGTGCAGTGGAGGATGGCCCAAGTGCTTGGGCCCTGCACCCCATGGGAGACCAGAAGTACCTGGCTCCTGCCATCGGATCAGCGTGGCACGCCGGCCGCAGTGCGCCGGCCGCGGCAGCTATTGGAGGGTAAACCAACGGCAAAGGAAGACCTTTCTCTCTGTCTCTCTCTCTCACTGTCCACTCTGCCTGTCAAAAAATAATAATAAAAAAAAACATAAAAATAAGACCTTCTTAAAAAAATAAAAAAAAAGAAATATGGGATATGTACTCTATGGAATATTACACAGAGGTTAAAAAAAATGAAATCCTGTCATTTGCAACAAAATGGATGAATCTGGAAAACATCATACTTAGTGAAATAAGCTAGTCCCAAAGGGACAAATACAGTATGTTCTTCCTGATCTGTGAGAACTAATAGAGTGCCTAAAACGAAATCTGTAGAAGTGAAATTGACACTTCAAGAAGAGATGACTTGAGTGGCCTAGTTTTTTTTTCTTCATAATATTTGCTGAACTCATAACATACGAGTTAATCATATATGTATAAAGTTAATTGAGGATGGATCTCATTAAAAATAAGAGTGGGAATAAGAGAAGGAAGAGGAAGTTTTTAACTGTAAAGTTGTATATTTATGTATGCATACCTACAGACTTATTTCTAAGGGTACAGTTTAAAAACTTGCCATGGGGGCCGCCACTGTGTAGCAGGTAAACCCACTGCCTACAGTGCCGGCATCCCATATGGGCACTGGTTGAAGTCCCAGCTGTTCCATTTCCGATGCAGCTCTCTGCTATGGTCTGGGAAAGCAGTAGAGGATGGCCCAAGTCCTTGGGCCCCTGCACCCGTGTGGGAGACCTGGAAGAAGCTCCTGGCTCCTGGCTTCAGATCGGCATAGCTTTGGCCATTGCAGCCAAATGGGAAGTGAATCAGTAGATGGAAGACCCCTCTCTCTCTGCCTCTCTTTCTCTCTGTGTAACTCTTTCAAATAAGTAAATAAATATTTATAAAAAGTTGCCATGGGACCCCAAATCCCATTATGCTGGAGGATAAAAATGTCATCTTAAGTGTTAAAGTGGCCGGCACCGTGGCTCAATAGGCTAATCCTCCGCCTTGCAGCACCGGCACACTGGGTTCTAGTCCCGGTCGGGGTGCCGGATTCTGTCCCGGTTGCCCCTCTTCCAGGCCAGCTCTCTGCTATGGCCCAGGAGTGCAGTGGAGGATGGCCCAAGTCCTTGGGCCCTGCACCTGCATGGGAGACCAGGAAAAGCACCTGGCTCCTGGCTTCGGATCAGTGCAATGCGCCAGCCGCAGCACGCCAGCCGCGGCGGCCATTGGAGGGTGAACCAACGGCAAAAGGAAGACCTTTGTCTCTCTCTCTCTCACTGTCCACTCTGCCTGTCAAAAATAAAATAATAAAAAAAAAGGGTTAAAGTGATCATATTAGGTGTTAAAGTGAACATATAGATAGGATTAAATGTTAAAGTGATCATATAAATAAGATTAAGTGTCTGTTAATAGTAAGATAGAATTCAAAAGGAGAGAATGTCCAACATGGGAAGCAGTCCACACAGCAGACTGATAGAATGACAATAGCTTTAAGCAGCACTCTGACCTCAGAATCAGCCCCTAAGGCATCCTGGTCTGGTTGAAAAGGCCTTGAGAGCATTTCAGGCAAGGAAAGCCATGACACTGTGGCAAAAAAAATGTTCTACATGAAGGATCTCTGTGAGACCCCAGTGGAAAGAAGTGGCCATCAAATAAGGATGTACTTCTCTCTGAAAGGGAGGGGAAAACTTCCATTTTGCTTACGGCCTTGTCTAAATGCAGAGTTTGTGGATTCAAAAGGCTTCCACAGCCTAGGCAGCTCATGTCAAGAGCCATGGGTGGTCACTGAAGTCATATATAAGAGTGTTAACTGTTACTTGTTAAATTAACAGCGGATGGCCACTGTGCCTCCCTTAGCTGGCAATCTTCCCTCCTTCCCCGCCCCCAGCCTGCTTGGCTAAATCCTTCTCCCATTCCAGAGCTCAGTGGGGACATCACTTCCTCCGGGAGGCCTGCCTGGCCCTGCCTGCGCAAACCCAGCATGCTCTGTGTTTCCAACACCTACACGTAGTCCGCTGCTGGGATCGTCTCTGCCTGCCTCCATAGCCAGGCACAGCCAAGGGCAAAGACCTCCTCAGTCCTGCTCACCATCACATCCCCCAGCAACCAGCATAGCTGAGAGACCAAGGATAGGATCAAGGGGCTCCGCGCCCTCGCGCATGCGTGCATGCCGAAATGCTAGCTATTCAGAAATGCTCAGACCAAAATTCAGACACACTGACAGGTCTAACAGGCATTTCTGCGTCCATGCGAAGAATTCTTCCATGTCGCGACTGCCAAATGGACTGCCCCTCCCCCATGCTAGACCCCGCACAGCCCTGACCCGTCCATTTATCAGTGACCTGCGACCTTCACCAAGCACCAGACTGGGGTTCGCACGCAGAGCGCCCCTCGCCGCCACAGCGCAGGAGGGCGTGGGCACATTAAAACCGCTTATCCCCCTAGTCCAGGCCAACCTTCCCTAACCCTGCAGTCAGCTCCCATCATCTTAAAATCCTCTCGCGCTGCCTCCGCCGACCTCCGGAGAGGGCCAAGCCACGTGGAACGCTCATTAAGGCTCAATTAGCCCCCCGCGCGCATGTGGGGAGCGCAGTGTCTGAGGTCCCCGGAGGCGAGGGGGCAGCCTGGCACCAGCCTCCCGCACTCGCTTGGTGCGCAGGCGCTCACGCAGCTCAGGGCAAGTTCCTCGCGTTCGGAACTTCCTGTTCTCTGCTGATCCCCAACAACCAGCCATGGCGTGGTTAGGTCAGAGCCACCCGCGGGGCTTCAAGGGCTACCTTGAGGCTGGAGAACACTCACCAGTTCTATAAACGGGGAGAAGCCCGAGAGCGCGCTGCTGAGATTTCTTCCACCCCTGGTCAGAGCGGTTTGATGAAGGTGACAACCAGAATAATAGAATTAAAAACGCGGCCCCAGGTTCCCGCCCTGCCCAGGCAAAGGCTCGCTGTGGCTTCTCAAACCATTGCCAACCACGGTGAGAGGCCCGTGCGTGACCCAAGGGGAAAAGCGTGAGGCGCACGCCTTCCAAAGGGCAGCCGCTCTGAACTGCCTCCTGCCTCCCCCACAACTCCAGGTTCCTCCAAGGGCAGAGACAAAGCTGCACGAGAGCACCTCGGGCCACGCGCCAGCTCTGCAGGCCGGTCCAGCAGAAGGGGAATCGAAGGAAGCCCGGGAGACCTGCTAGAAGTCCAGGGAGAGGGAGACGAAGGCTCGGCGGTCCCGGGCAGCGGGAAAAGGGGGAGGGCAGAGCTCCCATCCGCTGGTTCACTCCCTAGATTCCCCAGTGTCTGGGGCTGGGCCAGGCTGAAGCTGGGAGCTGGGACCGCAATGCAGGTCTCTTTCTCACAGGGGTGCCGGGACCGAAGTGACCTGAGCAGATGCTGCTGCCTCCAGGGTGCGCGTTGCCAGGCGGCTGGAGCCAGGACTGGAACCCAGGCACTCCCATACGGGTCGTGGGTATCTTAACTCCTAGGCTAAATATCCCACCCATAAGCTTTTTAAAAAAATATACTACATTTATTTAAATGGTTACTGTGGGGAGCAACTCGGACTAGACTAAGTTACTGGAATTAAGACTTATTCTATGCATCTGCTCTCCTATGATATGGCGCTGGGGAGAGGAGTAAGCTTCTACACAGCTGCCTCCAGTTCAACCAATAAACAGCAGGACCTGCTCCTGATTGGAGGAGAGCAGCGTACTCGGCGTGTGGGTAGCAGAGTTGGGATTGGTGGAAGAGGACTATAAAGGAGGAGAGAGACAACATGCACCAGGAACATCTATCTGAAGGAACACCTGAGCAGCCCCCGAGAGAGCCGGCCGGCGGTGTGCCGCTCCCCTGCGGAAGTGGGGAAAAGTGGCAGGGGGCCCGCCCCTCCACGGAGGTGGAGGGTCGGTAGCCAACCCGGGAAGAACCAGCAGCAAACCCGGGGAGGGCCGAGCAGACAAAAGAACAGCGCAGGGTCCTGTGTCGTTCCTCCACGAAGACGGGGAGCGACATAATGGTGCCGTGACTCGGATATGAAGCCTAGGCAGGGTTTAGTGTCGTTCCTCCACGAAGACGGGGAGCGACAGTTACTTTTCATACTTTACTGAATCTTATCATAGGTCAGTATCTTCATTCATTCTGTTCCTTATTGGGGACATTCATTCATTACATGAGTCCATATGATAAGTAAGAATGAGAAGCACAGCTAAGAACCGTCATGACCTGTGTGCCTGTGAGAGCATATGGGCACCACTTCCTAATGGGGTTACATTTTCCATTTCAAATCATCACTTTAGGTGATCTGAAACCAGTCAAATTCTGGGATAGTAAAAAGGACATCTTTTAAATTAAATAAGGAAAACAGCAAGACCTTAGATATAAGGAGCAAACTTGAACTCGTTATCTCAAGGAATAATAAGTCTCATGACACAAAAAAGACACAATGGCCTCATCCTTCACAAAGCTTCCTTGGTGGCACATCTTACACCACAATCCTGAGCTGCCGGACCAGAGCCTGACCCATGATGGTTCCCCCCTTCACTTCACTTCCGCTTTGGAGATAAGATATAGCTTCTCATGTCCCTGGCCTCAACTCTGGATCAACCTAAAGAGTTGTGACTGCTTCTAACCCACAGCAGAGAAGACCCTGGCTAGGATCACCATGGTTAGGCCATCACTAGTGGGGTGCAGTCATTGCGATGAGAGGTATTTCTTTCAGCTTACAGGAAAATAAAAACTCAAACATTAAGGGACTTGACCTATGCCGTAGGGTCCAGCAGCATCAGAGCTGAAACCAGGAGCAGAGCTCAAGTCTCCCACATCTCAGGGCCAGCATCCAACGCCCCAGGGGCCCACCTGGGTGTTCTGGCCTCCGAGTCCAGGGGAGAGAGCATAACCTGGCAGTGCCGCTAGGAAGCTGTGCCCTGGTTCCAGCACTTGCCCTTCTGCAGCCACCACCCACCACCTCACAACCACAAAACTGCTTTCAAAGGCAGGAATGGAGGAAACGGTTGTGGTAGCAAATAAGTACTTTTCCAAGGCATTTTGTCCTAAACCATCTGCTCTGGAAAATTCAAGCAGGGATCAAATGGAGAGCTTTCCCTCCCTCGTGGTGCTGTGCCCTCCTGATTAGACAGGAGACTGCAGATCCGCTCAATTCTTCAAACGAGAACTGATGGTCCATTTTAGCCACTGCAGCTCCATTTTTCTGTGATTTACGGAGAACTTGCAACCTGGCAGAGAAATGGATTTTTTTTTTCATGTACAGAGTACTTACTTAATGAAGGATTATAACCAGTGGGTTTGGCAGTGTATTCGAAACAGGCTTTAACCTTGAGGCTGTATAAAATCAAACACATATTTCTTAAAAGATGCTTTCTTGCAGTGGAAAATCCCAACACACTCCCCAGCTCTGCAATCCCCCCATAGTCTCAGGACAGATCCCTGCCCTCTGCCCGGCACCCCGCAACGGCTTCCCTGTGTCTCCACTGGGCCTAGGGGCCATGGGGCCACGGTCAGCGCAGTGCTGGGAAACCGAGGAGGCCGCCCCCCCCCCCATACACAGCCACTCTCACCATATCCCGCTGGGCGCCCCACAGGACGGCATCTTCTGGCGCAGGTCAATTCTGTTAGGAGTCACTGTGAGGGTTTTCTGAATATTAATCACAGGCCGGGATCTGAAGACAAAGGAGTGAAAAGGCAGCTCAGCCTTTTGTTACCTAGAGATTCACTCACAGGCATCCGTGGCTGCCCCGGACAGCTTCAAAGCCACAGGGTGGGGGAAAGAGCTGCTCCTGTGCTGCTGCCCCGCCCCCTCCACTGTGGCTGAAGCCAGGAACTGTGGATACATAGATGCGTATGCCACTTACACAATATTTATTTAAAACTATACTGTGTTTAATAATTTATAAACAGATTTGAGTCACCTATGGAACACATGTTTCAGAGAACATACTATGTCTCCATTTCCACCCAAAACCCCCACTAGCCTTGTATGTTCTTCCAGACTGTGTTTCTGCTAAAACTATTCCCTAAAATCAAATACTGAAATACACACATAACGCCAACTACATGGGAGCTGTTTATATGCTTATTGTTCTGAAAACTGCTTTTTTCTCATTAATATTTCAGAGGTCACCTCCTATCTATGCACACAGATCTAGTGTCTTTTGCACCTGGTGGTGTTGCCTTGTAGCAATGGCACATCCTTTATTTAACCAGCACCTAATCAGTAGACATTGACACTAGGCTTTCTGCTCGTCTGAAAACTCTCTCTCGATGTATATGTATGTACACACTGCCTGTAGGACAGATTTCTAGCACAATTTCTGAGCCAAAGAATGTGTACATTTTTAATTAGAGTGATCTTGCCAAACTACACCCCGAAAGACTTACACCAAAACACACCAGTTGCCTGGGCTGCTGTCAGGGTGATTATCAGCAATGTGGATGGTTCCTGCAAATCTCCCTTCTCCCAGCCATAAGCCCCTGTCCCCCTGCTGCCAGAACTGACCCATCCTCATAGTGTCTATAACAAGAACTCGCATCCCTTACCCTTGTCCCCTCTGTGCTCTGCCTACCCCAACCCTGCAAACACTTAACCAGCAGGAGTCTCACACCCTTAGCCCGCTTACTCTGTGAGAACACCTCTTCTCTCCCTGGAGAATTCTCCCCGGCTTCTGCAAAGGGCTGGCAGGGGCCACCGGCCTGACCTCCGCAAGCCTGTGGATGGGAGCTGGGGGAGGGCTGGGAGGTGCTGCCTCAGCTCTCCCCTCCAGCACTCCCAGGTCGGAATTCAGAACGGGCTCTAGGATTCCACTACCATGCGCAGTCAGTTAGGCTGACACTGGGGGGCTTGTGGGAAGCCCAACCATACCAGAGAACCATGCTTTTGTAGGAAAATGCACTCCAAATCCCAAACAGTCAGCTCAAACTTGTGGAATCAATCTGTTGGTGGGCTAGTGGGCACAAGCCCCTTCATGATAAAGGGCAGGTTTCTGCGTGCTCTCTAGCTCCACTGTTTACCTCTCTACTTTTGTTTTATATTTAGACAGATGCCACTTTCAAAGATATTAACTACATACAAGTTTCCTTCCAAAGTTCATGGACATTTTCAAGTGTATTTTTCAGGCAAGAAATCTTGAAATTCATGCACAGTTTTTTCATAAGCAGTTTACATGAACATTTTGAAGATCCTTTGTACACGCTAAAGTTTTGAGAGCATGCACATATTTAAAAGGCAAACATTCACAAGTACCCTCTTCTTAAAAATAAAAAAACCCATTTATTTATTTTTATTAAGGCAGAGAGACAGAGATTTTCCATCTGCTGGTTCACTCCCCAAATGGCCTCAACAGCTGGGGCTGGACCAAGCTGAGGCCAGGAGCCAGGAACTCCATTATGGTCTCCCATGTGGCAGGTAGGAATTCAGGTACATGAACTACCGTGTGCTGCCTCCCAGGCTTGTTAACAGGAGCTGGATCAGAAGTGGAGTAGCCAGGACTTGAACTGGCACTCAAATGGGATGCCGGAGTCCCGGGCCATTGCCTAATCCACTGCAGCTCTCCCAAGTATTTTACAATCAGTTGCCCCAGATGTAATGTTTCATGTGTCATCTTATTAATGCTTTAATGCGTGTCATGAATTCCATTTAATATACCATTCCTGTCTACCTTATTTAACACACACAATTGTGAAGGCACAGAACACGTGAATCATGAAAAGTGTGTCTCGACACATAAAGCAAATCTTACTGGCTTGGCTGCCTCATGTTTACCTGGTATATATCTACTAAGTGTCCTTAAGTCCTAGGAGGATTTCGTGGGAGAAATGCCCAGGACGACAGAATCCAGCCTGAAAGCTCAAGTGAGGCCGGCCACAGCTTCCTCAGCTGTGAAATAAGGAGGCTCAGACGCCTCTCGCTATCAAAGGATATTGAAATTCACTTTTCTAAGGTCCATGAGGAAAGGAGGAACAAGTTTGCTGGGTTCACAGTCCACCCGCTTATGACGACAGGAAATTAAAGTACTATCAACAGACTATCAAAATATCAATTACACATGGCAACAAGACTATCAAAATATCAATTACACATGGACACAGGCAAATATTTAACTGATGAAAGGTAGGTCATAGGGGCATAGTGGGTTAAGCCACCACTAGCAACATTGGCATCCCACATAGGGGCCAGTTCATATTCCAGCTGCTCCAAGTCTGATCCAGCTCCCTGCTAATGTGTCTGGGAAAGCAGTAGAGGATGGCCCTAGTGCTTGGGCCCCTGCTGCACACGTGGGAGATGGAGTTCTAGGCTCCTGGCTCCAGCCTGGCCCAGTCCTGGCTGTTGCAGCCATATGGGGAGGGAACTGGTGGACAGGAAATAGCTCTCTCTCTCTCTCCCTTCTCCCTGTCTCTAACTCTGCCTTTCAAATAAATAAAATAAATCTTAAAAAAAAAAAAAAAAAAAGGTCAGTCTCTCATCTGTTGGTGTTGAAAACTTGGTAACCAGATTTTGGTATAAGAAGTCAAGTTTTGTTAATAGTTGAACTAACCATCAAACTAGAACTACACCTTCAAAATTTTTTTTCACATTGTTTTTTGATTGACGTTCTTGCTAAAATAGCTGATTGTTATATATTCTTCCACCTTTTAAAATTGTTGAACTACTTTAAGGTTGATAACTGCATCAGCAGAGAAACATGCATCTAAAGACAGTGTCTCAGAACACCGGACAGCCCACTGTTGGATGCCTTAGCCCAGAAGCACACACAGCACAGCAACAGCCTGCTACAAGGGCTCAGGAGGTTGAGAGGCTCACAGCACTCGGGGAGGACGTCACCAGGAGCACGAGGATGCATCCCTGCTTCCCCAAGCTCCTTCCTCTCCAAATCACAGACACACGGGTCCATGCACTTTGGTTTACTCAGCTTTGGTGGTTCCCCGGACACTGTCAGTAGCATCTCAAATACACTCTTCCCTGTGATTTTCATATCTCCTAATTTTGCCATCTGTAGCTTCCTCTGTGTGTCTCAGTTTTTCATACAGGATGGCTTTCATATCTAAAACAACTTTCGTCATTTACTATCACGTAATATTCTCTTCAGAAGTGTCCTGGGGCTGGTTTCTAAGCCCCAGGGTTGATGTGAGGGTATTTTAAATACTGAGGCTACCTCTACACCTGACACCATTCTGGAAGACTACAGGGCAAGGAGTGTTAACAGGCACACCTGGAAAACAGTTTCACTGTGCTACTGCCCGCTTCTTTAACATATTCTTTAAGAAATGACTATAAAGCCAGTGAAGAGAAAACCAACCACGGCAGTTGTACGTGACACAGCAGCTTTTTTTTAAATGACTGCTTGGGATACCCATTTCCCATACGAGGTTCAAGTGCTGGTTATTCTGTTTTCAATCCAGCTTCCCCATAACGCACACCCCGGGAAGCATACATGATGATGGCTCAAGTACTTGAGTCCCTGCCATCCGTGTGGGAGACCCACACAGAGGCTTCTGCCTCGCCCAGCCCCAGCTGTTGAAGGCATTTGGGAAGTGAACCAGCAAACAGAGGATCTCTCTGTCTCTCAAATAAAAAGGAAGGCAAATAAAAATGTCAAAAAGCATACGTGTTACTATGTTGTTATACTGCCCTCAAAAGAAATGAAATATCTTCCAAACACATGTAAGTCTTTGCCTTTGAAATGCAGATGTTACAAATTTCAATCCAAAAGGTCAAAATGTCAAGGTAATCTGATAACTGAACATACTTAACTGAGGTCTGAAATAACACACCTGAAAATAGTTACAGTATCCGAGAGGGAACCAACAGCAACATCAGGATAGGAATTTCTATCAAGGTCCATATCTCCAGCAATTGAATATCCAAAATACGGTGTCGTCCCCTCGAGAATCTGAAATAAAACAGTGCATCAGATGAGCACGGGCACACCAAAAGGAACTTCTCATCTATGCTCCGAAAGACTCACAACTTTCTTCTGAATGGACGTTCAGGAGTTCACATGTAGCTAAATTATATTAAATTACAAGTACTCATAGGATCTAACATTTCAGACATTCTATTTCACCCGATTTACACAGTATCTCAAAGGACAGAGGAGCCATTCTTTGATGAGTTTAATGCATTAAATTAACCAAGGTATTTCTAATCAAACCTCTCCTCTCTAGTCCCCAAGTCTCACTTTTCTCAAAAGCAATTTAAAAACGTGGGGGTCTGAATTCTCCACGTGCTTGTCCAGTTTCACTTCTGCTTACTTTGCTACTGAGGGAAAGATGAGGGCACTTCCAAAGATCATGGAGAGCACACCTGATGTGCGTGAGGTCTCTGCTCGTACAACCCCATCTCAACAGTCTTCCAGGACTTTCCATCCTCGCCCTCAAATGAGTAGGGCTGCGCTTTTATGCACCAAAACAGAGTGATCGTTTAATTTCGTGTTTCCATGAGCTTTTGGAAGTACCCATACACACCTTTTCCATGTCTTTATACTGTCAGACGAGGGCAGTCTTGTGTTTGAATGACTTTGATTCCCAACTTACCAAAGAAATTTTACAATTAAAACAAGCAAGACATTGCAATTATATATCTATTTTAGAGCTATCTTCCAGTAATACACTTTTTAAAAGGCAAAATTCATACTTGTAGACTTGTGAATAAAACAAAATCAGTATGATAACTCATTTCCACCTAAATATCTATTACAGGCTAAAAACTGAGACAAGCTGTAGAAATCAGGTTATTTGATTACCTGTGTTGGTTTGGTATTTATTCCACTTGCAGACCCATGATAGATAAAAACCTTTCCCATATCATCATAAGGCGCTCCAACTGCAATGTCTGTTGACAACACATTTTCATAAACATTACATTTTGAAAATACTCCAATGCTTTAAAATAAGACACCGGAAAGCATTCATTATTATAACAACCAAAATTTCAATCTGTAAATCATAACCATTTCATCATCTTGTATCTACCTGGGTAGCCATCTTGATTAATATCTCCAATATTTTTTACCGCAATGCCGAACATAGAATCTTTGGTTCCGTTAAGACGAATTGGCTTGACGTTATTCCATCTGCCTTGCTGGTTAATGTAGACATACACTGCACCTCCAACTTCTCCATCTCTATCAAAATACTGTGGGGCTCCAATCACTATGTCTTGCCACCTAAAATACGGATGTGGGAGAACAGAGACCCATCAGCTGAAATGCCAGCAAGCTAAGGGAGAATACCCCAGTCCAGGCACAAAGGACACAAACAGGTACGACAGAAAAGACCTCCAATCTGGACCTAATGTCTCATACATTAAAACACTGGAAAAAAAAAAAAATAATCAAGGTAGCCCGCAATAAACATCCCAAGGAAAATATTGGGAGTGAGAACCCAAGGTCAGCTCCTCAAACTGGAACCATGGTGCGACCACCAGGAAGACCCCAAACCTACTCCACCCTACTCTGATCTAAACCACTGGGCACCAGCAGCCACAGACACATGGATGACCTTCTCACCAATCCTGAGGGTCAACAGGACCCTCGAGACGCTCCAGCAGTCCCTTCAGAAACCAAAGGCCAGGAGTGGGCATTCGGCACAGTGGTTGTCACTCGGGATGCCTGGGTTTGAGTCCCTGGCTCTACATCCGATGCCAGCTCCCTGCTAATGTACACGAAGGTGACTCAAGTACTTGGGTGCCTGCCCCCATGTGAGAGAGCTGGACTGGGTTCCTAGCTCCTGGTTTTAGCCTAGCCCAGCCCTGGCTGTTGCGGGCACTCAGAGTAAACCAACACATGGGAGATTTCTCTCTCTCTGTCTCCCTGCTGCTCAAATACATGAACACAAATAATAACTTTAAAAAATTTAAAGAAATCACAGAACAGAATCATGCAGCTGTCACTCTTTGCATTACTTTTTCACATTTTAATTCTAACGGATCCACAGTCCTAGGGCATAGGTAAAAACTAAAAATCAAAAATGCCATCCCACTTCCTGGGGGAGGTAAGGAGCATCTGCTGCCCCCACACAAACTCTGGAGACGGTGCAGATCTGGAACCCACCAGCCCCACACGAAGGCTCTTCCTGAGACCGAGAGAAGCCAGGCAAAGCAGCAACGACTTGCCGTCAGCGCGGCCACATTCTTACCCATCCTTGTTGAGGTCCACCACCGCCACGTCGTAGCCGAAGGAGGAAGCCAGCCCCTCCCCGTCAAATATGTGCTCCGGCAGGAGGTGTGCTGACTTCATGTCTCTCTTCAGCAAAACCACAGCTCCGCTGTGATTGGCTCTCGGAGCTCCAGATACAAAAGTGATCTCATCTTTGGAAACAATACCTTTCCCTGAGTCCAGAGAAAAGCCTGGAAAAATAAAATACAGCCTTTTACATCCATCCTGTCATTCAGGAGGAGGTCTGTGATACTGGTAACCCTAACGTCCCCTTTTCTACCACCTCCCCACCAGCTACCGCCTTGACAGGGTGAGTCCCAGAGCTCAGCGATCCGACACAAGGACCGAGGGCAGGGCTACTTCTCTGGAAGTTCCAACTCCTAGTCTACATGACTGAGCATTTGTGTAACTTGAATTATGAATCATGCATCTTCAAAATGAAATCAAATGTTCTTTAAAGATTGAAACTACAGAATAAGGGGATCCAGCTATCACAGGGCTGTTACATCTCAGCTACAGAGAACAGGCCAAGTGCAGCACAATCGTGCGCATGCCGTGGGGTCTGGCTATGATGCTATGAGCAGACTTTTACATGAAATGACTCCCTTATGCCTCAGTCTTTCGGGTAACCGGCAAGCACAGATGCTACCCTCATGGGTATTACCATAACAACATTTCCCTATTTTGGATGAACTTTGCTTTGAAACACAAACATGCAAACCAAACGATGGCTGATGACAAAGAGCATTTGAGAACCTCAGGTGAACAATAGAGGTGAGCCGAGTTGCTGCTGAGACCAGCGACTTGCTTGGTGGGAGGGCCGAAAACATCGAAAACATCGCAGCCACACCCGGTTATAAAGCTCCGGGCAGGATGGCAGAGCGCAGATGCTGAGGTCTGGCGGAAAGCAGAAATGCCCTCCTCAACACCATTCGGATTAAGCAAATGTTTCTCCAGAGGGGTGAGGCAGATGCCGAAGCAGACAGCTCACCCCTTCCATCGGGATTTGTTTTGGAAAAGCATCACCACTCCCGCTGCAGTTCTCAAATTGTGAAGTGAGCTGAAAAATCCGATGAGCCCCGCGTTCGGAGGAGGCCGATACAATCGACTCCAGCTCTGCCACCCATCTGGCAGCAGAGCCCGCACCCCGGCAGGCTTTCTGTGCGCGCTTCACTTGAAACGAAATGGAAAATAAAAAGATTTATGCTCTGTATGGATCAAAAAAATTTCTAAATGACCATGACCAAGACAATTTATTTGTCATCTCAGAGGTCACAAACCTAGGTAGCTATTCATCATCACATCAGGGGATGTGTCAGGTTGCTCCCTGGGAGGCCGTGTTTTATAAACAAACTGATCAGGATCTGTATAGGAAACGCTGGTCAAAAACAGCAGGCCTGTACACACGCACGGGACAGAAGAGATTGGGGAAAAGATAATTATGCTTGGTAAGGGGCAGAACAGCCGCGCTGCGCTCTCTGCACGATGGGGCCACGGGCGCCTCCAGCGAGCTGCTCCGCTTGCAGGCTTCCAGAACCTCAGGTAGACCATTTTATTCCCCCACCCCCACCCCCACCCCCACTGCTCTTTGGAAATGACAGCCTCGCACACAGCATGGACAAGCACACGGTCACAATACGAACTGGATTTCCTTCTCCAGCATCCCCTTTGCAGGACACTGAGCCTGAAAGCGGCGAGCGTGTTTAAAACACTTGGTATCTCCCTACGTTCTAACAGCGACTATGTCCCTAGAATCCACTGGCATCTATCCAAAAGACCAGAGTGTTGGTCTCTTAACCAGAACCATTGCATACTTCTCGTCTCACGTGATCCCTAAACGATACGTTTAAAGAAGCAGAAAGGTCAGGTAACGTACAGTCAAAGATTGGTTTGTTGACCATGTTTACTTGGAAATCTTGCATTTAATACTCGATCCTGCAGGTGCCCCTCTCCTAAGAGCCGAACCCATCACCCCTGGGGCCCAGGTCCTCCAAGGCCACTGCCGCGCCGGTCACACACCAGCCACTTCCCCTCCACCTCCTCATCTTCCTGATTCCTTCTCTTTCCTTGCTGGGAGGATTATTAATGGTGTAGTCTCAGGCTGAGTCACAGTGGTACTCATCCATTTAAACAAACAAAAATTAAAAACAAAAAGGACACTCATGTTTTTTTAGTGTTGCAGATGTGAAAGGCACTGGCTACACAGCACCTGACTTAGAGCACAGAGTAGGTACTTAAGAACAAGCAAATACTAAGTACCATGTTTCTCTTCCTTTTTCTATACCCTTAAACAGCATTTTTATTTTGGGAGAGATGGGGGTATATGAGCTGAAGTTTTTTTTTTAAATGAAGAGTATTATGAATATTTATACAATTTAAACTTCTTAGTGTATGTTTACAACTAGCCCATTGTTTGGAATGAGTCACACATTTACACCTATTTTTTCCTCTTTTACCTTCCATTATCCCAGTAATATCTCTTGCATATGGGTGCTTTTCTCCTCATTTAAAAAAAAAATAGGTTACTATTTAGGTTTAGGAGATTTTTTTACATTTTCCCAAGAAATGCACAGTAATTATTCTTTATGTCAACTCATACCAAGAATTAGAGCTTTTAAAAGCCTTTGTGTAATTACCATAATGCACATGAATAATTTAGGACACCATTAGTAATGCAAACAAGCGTGGGGAGTTAAGGAGTTGGCATTTAGAATCCGGGTGTCCTCTGCACCGCCTTAGCAATGGGGCTCAGCCTCCGCGAAGGGGGGTGGGGGATGTGTGGCCCTGCCATGCGGACCCCCGGCCAGAAGCAGGGCCAGCCCTTGGAGAACGGCAGTGGCACAGGGGCGACCTGGAGGTGTTGACCTGCCACGGAGAGCAACTTTACAGAGACAGAGCTTACGCACAGCACCAGAAGTGGCCCAATTTGGCAAGGGAAGGCAGCACAGCCGCCTGCAAATCACAGCTGGGTGAACGGCTGTTTCAGGTTCCAGAGGCCACCATGACCTCAGGACACACAGACTTCCAAGTAAGAGGCCGCCAACTGCAGGCAACAGTAGCTTGCTTCCCCTCGGGATGGGGCCCAGCACCAGTCAGGCAACCTCCAGATCACCAAGGCTCACCAGCACCCAGAGCTTGCAGCCACAGGCCCCTGGCTGCCCCCGGCTTAGTCTCAGCCTCGAAGCCCAGGGGCCGGTGGGCGTGCGGAGGGCGGCCGCACGCGGTGTCGGCGAGGCTGGGGTGCCGCCTGCGCTCAGGCCTACCTAAGTAACTGTTAGCAGGGACAGGAACGAGACTTTCATCATGGTCAGTCTCTCCGCCAACTTCATAAGGCCCATCTTCAAAGATGTTCATGTCAAAAAAAGTGTTATTCTTTTGCTCTACGCGAACAATCCCTACAGGAATGAAATGGTACAAACAACAACAAAAAAAGTGAAGATGAAACAAAATAAAATAAATGGTTCCAGATAAACACCCCCCTCCCGGCCACATATTCACGGAGTTTGGAAGGAAAATGTGAGGAAAGGGAAGATTTTTAAGGTGGCTAAACATGTCTCTGCCAATTTTTATGTGAAAGAAATTTGCTCTTGCAATAAAAAAAAATGCATTTTCAGGAACTATCTTTATAATGCCACAAAAATGGAGATGGAAATGGAATGTTTAGCTTACAACATCGACAGAAAACTAGTTTTCTAAATGACATGAACTCGTTGTATTCATAAATGTTATGTTTGCTGTAATCCCAGATCAATTTATCATCTTTTCTGCAGTGCGAGAGTGAAATGACCACACTGAGTCAGGCACTTGGCGCCTGGGTTCAAGTTCCAGCTCCGCTTCAGACTCCAGCTTCCTGCTGGTGCGGACTCCGGGAGGCAGCCTGCCACCTGTGACCTGAACAGAGTTCTGGCTCCCAGCTTCAGCTGTCGTGGGCATTTGGGGACTGAACCAGTGGAGGGAAGATCTTTCTCTGTCTCTGTGCCTTTCAAGTAAGTTTTAAAAATTAAAAAAAAAAAAAAGTATATATTTTGTTTAAATCACTTAAGCCAAAATTTCCTTTTTAAAACTCTTATAACTGGTAATTAAAAGATAAAATTTCACAAACTTAGCCCAAATCACTGTGTGGCTTTTTAAAAAAGGCAACAATTTAGGTTAGGATTTATAAGTAGATAAGTCACATTTCCCTATGAATTACAATAAACACTCTGGGTAAATGTGGTTTTTGCTTTATATGGCACTTATGCTTGTTAAAATAAAATGATTTCTAAGTCATTGTGTGGTTTTGATTAGGTCAAAATACCCTAACAAAGTCTATTCCAATGAACAAAAGCAAAACCACTCAATTGTTATTATACCCCTCCTGGAATAAGTTACCTACCTGTATTCACATAGTTACTTCCTTGTCTTAACATAAAGTACCAACTGAGGGAAAGAAACAGATCTCAAAACCGAAACACACACTGCGATCATCATGTGTTCTTACAAATCACATCATTTAGATTTTTAGTTCCCTACCCACTTTCATATATAAATGCCTGGTTTACACATGTTCACTTAAAATGTACTAACTCACAGTGCGTACACTAGAAATGCCATAGACCGTCTAACCCCATTTCTGTAAATACAAGCAACGTCCTACCTTTCCAGTTGTAAGTACCCGGAGCTCCAAACACAATGTAGTGAAAGTCTTTAGTGAAAGTGGCTGCTACACCCTGCTGGCACGAACCAAACTTCTCATGGCCTCTGAGTCGGCCGTCACAGAAACTCCAGTCTCCTCCGTCCATATCGTCCTCGATCCTGAGGTTCTGACTCAGCACGTAACACCTCCCAAAGATGTCTCGTGACTCCTGCTTTGTATTAACGTGCTGCCTTTTTTCATATCGATGAGCACATGTCTGCAAACAGACAGAACAGAGTAGCCCACTCATGTCAACAACCCTTGTGTCGCTAAAATTGCGAACCAAGAACACTGTCAACAATGAAGAGGTTAATTCTAAGTAGGTGATCAAACCATGTCCTCATCCTGCACTGGATCCCAAACCAGCTAACATTCCCTAGAGTGGCACTGAGGGGACCATGACCCAGCGTTGAAACCGGGACTTCTGTCTTATCCCCACTCAGAGAACAATGTTCCAATCCAAATATTGAAAGCCAATCTGCAACCACAGGCAATTTATCTGGAAATCCACCTGTTAACATAAACAAAGGGAGACACCTTCTTACTTCATTTGTGGAACTTAATTGGCTTTTAGTGGCTGTGAAATAAGTAATTATGTGTGTGAAATAAGCAATTATGCTCTGGAGGAGAGAAATCACGGACACGTATTCATAGGGTTCAAGCAGGCCCAGCAAAACAGAAGACGTTTCCCTTCTACCCAAACATGTTCCTTGTGATCTGTCCCAACCTACACTCATTTGCCTCAGTAGGTTTTTAAAAGGCAGAGAGGATCACACCACCAGACCAGATGAAATCGTATCTCTAATTTCCGCAGAGTTCCATCACACCCCCCACCAACACAAGAGGAACAGACTTGTAAGACCCAAGTCAATTTCCCAGGACACCGCCTTCTAGATGTCAAAATCCAAGGTGCACTGAAGTTTTCCTGGTTCTCCAAAGCCTGTGTCGGTTTTGTTCCAGCAATTCCAACAGACAAAAGGATCCTCGTTCCAAGGGGGATGCACCTCCAAGGGCTAGCACCACCCACCCACCTCGTAAACCCCCTGTTCTTTGCTCCTACTTCTGTTTGAAGAAGCTCAGGATAAATACCAAGAGAGCTTCCATTACCTGATGTTAATTCCAAGGTCATTCTCATTTCTAACACTGACCTATGACAATTATAAGTTCCTAGGATTAAAAACTGTGTCTAGTTTGTTTGCCTTTTTTTTTGCTTTAAGACCATATGGAGTTTTAGGGGCTAACGCATAGAGATTTATTCGAAAGTCCTTTGACATATGCAAGTTCTGAAGAACAGCATCCAAGTACAAGGTATTTTAACAAGTTCAGGGAATAGTAAGAGATTTATTTTGGTGCAGATAACTGTAAAATTCATGTAATGAGGGGTTCAAAATAGTCATGAAAAATGTGTATTATGATAAAAGCATACATGGATTTCCAGTTGTACCACACCACAATAAACTTCTCGTTTAATCTCATTTCTCCCTGAACTTTCTGAAGTACTCTCATGGATCAGGAGTCACAGGAGAACAATGCTTCGGTTTCCACTCAGCGTCCGTTCCTGCATAAACGCAGTGAGTGTGCTAGGACGCCGCCTGTTCCAGCCAGTGCAAAAGTCCTGGTGCCTGCACGCGACGGGAGAACACGCGCGTCCACACTTACCACCACCTTGCCGCCTGGTCCCTGACTCCGGACCGTGACCCCCATCCACTGGTCCTCCTTGCTCTCGGAGGCAGGGTCAGCTGTGGGAAGCAGCACAGGGGACACCCACGGTTAGCGCTGCCCAGGCACTGCCCAAGCCACAGAGAAATGGACAGACACCACACAGTGCTTCCACGTCGCCTGTACTCCAAGTCCCGTGGCTCCGGAAATGCACTTACTCAATCCAGAAAAATGGTTTCCCGTCTCAGGAACTCAGAGAAGTGGTTATGGGTAAAGAACCTCTGGTAACAGTCTACACGTGGAATAGCAAGCTCTGCGTGGTGCCCATGTGTCTGCCCTCCCTTGATACCCAGGTCCTGAATACAGAAAGCTGCTTGAAACTTGTGCAGTTGAGGGGGGGCAGCCTCCAAGAGACCCCCTTAGAGCAACAATGTAGAACCCAACTACCTTCCAAACCACCAGAGCAGGCACTCTCTACCCCCGCCCCCATCCCCACCCCCGACTTTTAACACAACATCACTGCTCTTCAACTGAGACAGGGAGATAAGGTTTCAGAGTTACTTTGGCTCTCTTAGCTGACAAGCTTCATCTTTTATCAATAACAAAAGAGTGTAATATATTTATTTTTAGGAAGAAAATTAAAAAGTTACAAATGCCACTATGTGCTCATTTTGCTATCCATTCATACCACTGATATGGTCCTGTATACAAGCTTATGCCTTCCTCAATGAGAAGACAGGCGTGATTTTCTTTTTTTTTTTTTTTAAGATTTATTTATTTATTTGAAAGAGTTATACAGAGAGAGGAGAGGCAGAAAGAGAGAGAGGTCTTCCATCTGATAGTTCACTCCCCAACTGGCCGCAGCAGCCAGAGCTGTGCCGATCCGAAGCCAGGAGCCAGGAGCCAGGAGCTTCTTCCAGATCTCCCATGTGGGTGCAGAGACCCAAGGACTTGTGCCATCTTCTACTGCTTTCCCAGGCCATAGCAGAGAGCTGGATCAGAAGTAGAGCAGCAGGGTCCTGAACCGGCGCCCATATGGGATGCCAGCGCTTCAGGCCGGGGCGTTAACCCGCTGCACCACAGCGCCAGCCCCGACAGGCCTGATTTTCAATCTTGATTACAAAACCACAAAAAGTGAACAACTTTAATAGAAAATACCAAAATTTCACGAGTGAGATTGCTCTGCTCTATCAACAAGAAACCAGGCAAACTGGGGTGAACACAGGGTGCAGCACAGCCTCTCCCAGCTACTCAGAATCCTCACAAAGCAAGGAATAATCTGAGACAGGAGGGCACATTTTATCATGTTGGCCAGCTCCCCCCACCCCCGCTCCCAGGAGGGGCTGACGGTTCAGCTTCTTTAGCTATGAATTAATTCAACAGCCTCCTGCAGAACCTCAGGGCATCACTAGGTGGCAACATCAACACGCCAGAAAGTTTATAGACCACAGAAGCAGGAGGATCCCAGCAAAACACTGCACCCTAGTTGTGACTGACAAAGTATTTTCAAGGCCATGCCAAACAGCCAAGGCTGATGGAGCTCAAAGAGGTCCCATCTGCAAGAATAAATGCTTGTACCCGCTTCTTTCACCAGAGGAAGGGCAGGTGGAGTACAGGCCAAGGGAACACAGAGGGTACAGTAGCACCATCTGGCCAGTGTCATGGTCCCACATGGGCACTGGTTCAAGTCCTGGCTGCTCCACTTCCGATCCAGCTCCCTGCTGGTGGCCTGGGAAAGCAGCAGAAGATGGGCCCAAGTGCATGGGCCCCTGCCACCCATGTGGGAGACCCAAATGGAGGTCCAAGCTCCTGGCTTCAGCCTGGACCAGTCTTGACAGTTGCAGCCATTTGGAAAGTGAACCAGTGGAGAGAAAATGTATCTCTCTCTCTCTCTCTCTAGCTCCCTCCCTTCCTCTCTCTCTAAAAAAAAAAAAAAAAAGAAATAAAGAAATAAAGAAAGAAAGAAAGAGAGAGAACGCACCATCATTGTCAAATTCAATCCGAGTACAAGGCCCTCCGGAGGTGATGTCACAGCTGTACAGGCCGCCGGTCCTGTTGGCCCGCTGCAGCGGCAGGGCGACTGCCCGAGGGGCCCCCACGAGCAACCTGCAGGAGAAACAGAGAGAGCTCAGAGATTCAAGGTGAATGCACAGGTAACATTTACACTCGACAGAAACAAGCGAAGGGCCTCCAGGCCTGCCCCACGCCAAGGCGTCCGCTCACTCTTCAGCAGCCCAGCGACGAGGGGAACCCGGGTGGAGTCCCAGACCGGCTCCCGCGACGCGGTCCAGGCCAAGTGCACAAGGCAGCAGGAGGGCAGAGGGAAAGAAGGGAGGGAATGCCCACCTCTCCCAGCGTCGGCGCGGCCGCCTGGGGAGGGGGGGGCGTGATTCAGGGCTTCAAAGATGCTCTTCACACCGCAGGGCCCCTAAGCCTAAGCCGAGGACATCATACAGAGCCCAAGAGAGGAAACCACCACCTCCAACCCTGGACCGGACAACGGTCAGCGAAATGTGACGGGCAACACAATGTCCATTTCTAGCAGTGTGCCTCCCCGAGAGATTCCCCAAGGGCATTTCTGACCGGATCTTAGACCCTCGGTCTATATGAAGGGGCTTCAGAAAGTTTGTGGAAAAAAATCAAATGAAAAGCTAATGTGAATTAATTTTTTGTGACTATTTTGAAGCCTCTCTCCCGCCACACACTTAAGCTTTGGGGATGGGGATTTTGCACAGCAACCAAGACATCACTGGGGCTGCCTGCCGCCTAAACTGGAGTGTCTGTGCCAAGTCCCAGTCTGCTTCCAACTCCAGCGTCCTGCTAATGCACGCTCTGGGGTGCAGCAGGTGACGGCTCGAGTACGTAGGTCCCTGCCTGCCACCGACGTGGGAGACCTCGGTTGAGTTCTAAGCTCCTGGCTTCTGCCTGCTCAGATTCCAGCCGTCAAGGGTATTTAGGGAGTGAATCAGCAAATGGAAGATCTCTGTCTCACTGCCTTTCAAGTTACAACGAAAAAATGTAATTTAAAATAAGTCTTTAAAAAACAACTAACATAAAATGCTTTATTCTGGGAAAAAAAAGAGGAAGGGATCTGACCTTTGCCTAAGACCTAACTGTACTGAATTACCCTCTTTTGCAGCCTTGGCCTCTTTCCAAGTTCATTCTTCCCCACCGTGTCAGCTTTAGCGGGATATAACTGACACACAGAAATATTATGGTATGCCGCTTGATGGTTTTCTGAGGCAATTTTAACATCTTGGCATTTGCATCCGAGCTCCTCCATTGCATCCAGCCCAGTTCCCAAGTTGTGTGATGGGCGCAAAGCATCTTCCCTCCCCCTCACTCTCCCCCTCCCCCTCACTCTCCCCCTCCCCCTCGGTGTTGTCTTAAATAAGCAGGTTGGGAACCCAAATCCTCAATCCTTGCAGTTTGTTTCAACACCAGAGGGCGCTCTTTCAAGAGCCCTGCCTCCAGCTGGGCTCCTCACTCAACCAGGCTGATCATGTTTGGGGGCTGCCTCACTAACAAGAAACGCCCATGTCTGGCCAGGCCGAAATGGCGGGGCTGACAGGATGGGAAACAAGGCTGGGGCTGGGGGAGGGGGCTGAGGACACGAATAAGCAAAAGCCACAAACTGCCAGCACAGGAAACAAGCCACTCCTAGCCCCAGAAACCCACGCTTGGCAGGTGTAAAAGTGAAGTAGACACACGTGGTCCCAGCAGTCCCCAGCCGCTCCTCCCCAGCTGCGACTGCAGGAGAGGACTCATCCCCACAGAGGATCCCCGGCTGGTGCAACAGGAGGCATGCGCACTTGGAAAGCAGGCAGGGGAGCCGGACGATGCCCAGCGATGGCCGGGAGGGAGCAGAGCACGTGGCCAGGCATGGCCCTACCTCGAGGACCCCCACCTCCACGTGAAGGAAGCCGCATGCGCCAGGACAGAGACCTGACATGCAGCCTCACAGGGAGCAGGGCGGCGCCCTTGCTGCTGGGGGGTGGAGGAGGGGCCCGCTCCACCCACCCTCCTAACGGAGCCCTGAACCCAGGAGCCTTAACTAGTGCGGGCGAGGTGCCACGCACTAACTGCACAGAGGAGGAAGCAGACTCCACTGCTCAGGAGCCACAGGGCATAAGTCGGGCAGGGCCCAGGCCTCTCTCCTCTTCAAAGCATACTGGGCGGGGCTTCTGGCGCAGTGATTCAGTGGCCACACCCCACACTGGAGCGCTTGGTTCCTGTCCCGGCTCTCTATTCCTGATCCAGCTTCCCGCAGACACGAACCCTGGCCCTTAGTACTTGCGTCCCTGCTACCCAAATGGGAGATCAGATTGAGTTCTGAGCTCCTGGCTTCAGTCTGGCCCAGCCCCGACTGTTGCAAGCACTTGGGGAATGAACGAGTGGATGAAAAAAATCTCTCTCTACCTTTAAATAAATATATATTAAAATAATAATGATAATAACAAAGTACTTTGGTGGGGGAGGGGGCAGGCAGCCAATTGGCCTGGCAGTTTAGCAACCCCACATCCCAGAACAGGCACTGGGGTCCAGTGGATTAAAGTGGCACGTGGGACACCAGCCTCCCACCTGCCTTGGATCCTGGCTGCTCCACTTCCAATCGAGTTTCCTGCTAATGCATCCTGGGAGGTAGGGTGCTTGGGGCCTTGCCACCCACAGACGTGAGAGACCCAGATTGCGTTCTGGCTCCGGCTCCTGGTTTTGGCCTAGCCCAGCCCTGGCTGATGGAAGATCAATCAATTTTTTTTCTCTCTCTACCTTTCAAGTAAAAGGAAAATAAACATATATTTAAAAAAGCAGTAGGGGTAAGCTTTATGACATACAGGGCAAAGCTGCCACCTGAGATGCTAGCATTCCATATGAGCACCGGTTCGAGTCCTGGCTGCACCACTTGTGATCCAGCTCCCTGCTAATGTGCCTGGGAAAGCAGATGACCCCAAGTGTTTGGGCCCCTGCATCCACCTGGGAGGCCCGGAAGAAACTCCTGGCTCCTGGCTTGGGTCTGGCCCAGCCCTGGTCTTTGTTGCCTTTTGGGGAGTGAACCAGTAGATGGAAGCCCTCTCTCCCTCTCCCTCTCCCTCTCTCTCCCTAACTCTGCCTTTCAAATAAATAAAATAAATGCTTACAAAACAAAAATAGCAGCTCACATCCCATATCCCAGTGCTTTTTTTTTTTTTTAAAGATTTATTTATTTATTTGAAAGTCAGAGTTACAGAGAGGCAGAGGCAGAGAGAGAGAGGTCTTCCAGCCATTGAGTACAGGTCTTCTACTGTTTTCCCAGATGATAGCAGAGAGCTGTATAGGAAGTGGAGCAGTCGGGACTTGAACCGGCATCCACATGGGATGCTAGCACCACAGGCAGTGGCTTTACCTGCTATGCCACAGCGCCAGCCCTTGGGTTCAGGTTCTGACACTGCTGTCCACCCCAGCTCCCTGATAATGCACACCCACAGAAGCAGCAGTGATGGTTCAAGCACTTAGGTCCCTGCAGCCAAGCGGGGACCTGGACTGAGTTCCACAATTCAGTTTGGCCTTACCCTGGCTGTTGCAGGAATTTGGGAAATGGGCCAGAGAGTGGGAGCTTGCTCTGTTTAACAAATAAATAGATAAAAATAATAGTTCTAGGAGCCCACATTGTGGGGCATAGCCGCTTAAGCCATACCTGTGATACCAGCATTCAATATGGCTGCTGGGCCAAGTCCTGGCTGCTCCACTTCCGATCCACATCCCTGCTAATGTACCTGGGAAGCAGCGCTGGATGGCTCAAGTGTTTGGGCCCCTGTAAGCACGTGGGAGACCTGGATGGAGTTCCAGGCTCCTGGCTTGGGCCTGGCCCAGCCCCGGTAATGGCAGCCACTTGGGGAATGAACCAGCAAATGGAAATCTCTGTGTGTCTCTCTCTGTCACTCAGGATTCCAAATAAATAAATACATGCTTTAGACAAATAAGTCAAAGTTCTTAGGAAACAAAACCCCAGGACTGGAAGAAGCTGATGGGCCTGGTTGACCTGGCAAACCTTACACAAATTGTGCACCGAAACAAGAAAGCTCCATACACTGACAGATTCCAGACCAAATGCAGACAAACAGGGAGGAAGATCAAAGCCTCATCATCCACCTAGGGGATGGGTGGGGCTCCCACAAGGTAACAACTGCAGGGGAGGGGAAGGCAGTGGTTACTGTGTCTCCTCTAATTACTTCCTCTTCTGCCGCACAGCTGGGAGAGCCTCAGGGCTCCTAAGGCAGCCCCCCCCCCTTCCTGTTTACCCTACTTGATCACTCAGTCACCCACTTGCTCCTTCAGCAAACACTCATCGAGAGCCTCCTGGAATGTAGAAGGAATCGTCCTGATCCCTCAAACTCTGCTCCAGGGGAGCCTGACCCATCAACAGGTCACTCAGACACAGAGAGGCAAGGCATCCTGGCCACCAACACCTGCCCAGGAGGCGGCCAGGCGGATGTGGTCAGGTCAGGGGCCCAGCATGTGCAGAGGCTGAGGGGAGGGGTGGGTTGGAGATGGGCAGCCTAGTGGGCCGAGCTCTGCACTCGGGGTTACCTCCACGGGGCCCCTGCTTCTCCACCACCATCCTTGTGTGCGACTCCTAGGTTTTCTGTGGCTTGGCTCATTAGGCTAATCCTCCGCCTTGCGGCGCCGGCACACCGGGTTCTAGTCCCGGGCGGGGCGCCGGATTCTGTCCCGGTTGCCCCTCTTCCAGGCCAGCCCTCTGCTGTGGCCAGGGAGTGCAGGGGAGGATGGCCCAGGTGCTTGGGCCCTGCACCCGCATGGGAGACCAGGAGAAGCACCTGGCTCCTGCCATCAGATCAGCGCGGTGCGCCGGCCGCAGCGCGCTGGCCGCGGCGGCCATTGGAGGGTGAACCAACAGCAAAGGAAGGCCTTTCTCTCTGTCTCTCTCACTGTCCACTCTGCCTGTCGGGAAAAAAAAAAAAAAATTGTGGTGGTTGTTTGGCACACAGACAGGAGCAGGTAGTACTCCTGCTCCCCCTGTGCCCCTCACCCCCAGTGGCTAAGCAGGAAGCGGTAACTCCCAGTGCTGGCCAAATACAGGGACGGGGACAGCAAAATTTCCCAAGTGCACTGCCAAGCTCTTGTTTAAAAAAAAAAAAAAAAAAAAAAAAAAAAAAAAAAAAGTCCTCTTATAGCAGTTACTGATGGAGAAAGGGCACGGAAATCTTAACGGAAAAAAAGACAGCACATTCGAAATGAGAACTCCACAAAGAGAAATGTGCCTGTGGTGAATGGCCCAGCACCTTTCTTCCTCTGCCCAGGATCCACCCCAGGACGGATGGAGGAGGCAGGGGCACTGCTGGGGCCCTCAAGTAAGAGCACAGCGCAAACAGCAGAGGGCGCCCGGCTCTGGCTGCACCTGTTCCCTGAGATCACGCAAGGCGAGCTAAGGCAGTACCTCGCGAGAGAACACTGTAACCCCACTCAGCAATTGCCAGCGGCTCTAATCCTCCGGGTTAAGCTGCCCTCTCTGGTTCAGGAAATCAGCAAAGGCTCTTTAATTCTGTCTGGAACTGGCCCGAAAGGCAGGAGGTCACAGACCATCGTGAGCTGAGGCTGCGACCGACAGGAACAAACAGAAAAGGGTGGAACAGCGTCCAAATTCTGGCCTGGGTGCTGGTCTGAGCTTTCAGTGTATGGCTGGCTCTTGAGCTGGCAGACAGGGTGCAGGCCTGCTGGGGATGGGGGGTCGTCTGCACCTCTGGGGGGCCCTCAGCCTACACCAAAATCAGGTTCCGCTCAAATCCTGGTTCTCTTCACTGTCTCCACAGTGCCCATTGACGCCAAGAGCTGGGCCCCCGAGGACAGCCCTGCACCCAGGGCGGCAGTGGCCTCTGTCACCGCTGAGGAAGTCGGAACTAAGCAACAGCTCTCCATGCAGAGTGGCTGGCCCAAGGGACACGAGGCGTGGCCTTGGGAGGAAGTGGAGGAAGTGGATGGAGCCGGCTCTAGGACGTCCACCCCCACTGCAAGCAGCAGCAATGCACGCATCTAGGGCAAGCACCCGGGGTCCACCCAAGACTGTTTCAGACACCGAAACACGGGGAAAATCACCTTCCACAGGACCAGTGGGCAATCCCCTCCAATGAGCTCCAGAGCTGCACAGGAGTCAAACTGTGGGGAGTCCAACAAACCAGAGACCCACATTTAAAAGACAAAATTAAAGACTTGCAAGATCAGATCATCATCTTTAAAGGAAAGAGACCCGAAAGCAGTAAGATGCACTGTGAAAGTCTTAACGCCACAAGGATGACAGTAATGAGCGACAGGAGAAAAATTCAGGTCTTCAGGGTGCAGGTAAGAGCCCAACTGTCACCACCATGGTGCGGACTGCAAGGTCATTTCAAGGTTCTTCAAGTAAGCCACACTCGCCTACCTTCAAGTTCTCCCCCAAGGACAGCCGGTCAACTTCTGCATAACACTGGGGCACTTATAAAACTCCAGACAATAGCTGCTTTGCTTCCTTGTCCTTGGCAATAATTCATTTCCTCAAGGATTAAAGATTCTGCCTCTAGCTATGCAACTTTGTCCCAGGAAAGGTGAAAAATTGCTTCACTAGAACAACACTTCCATTATTGCTCAACTTAAAACACGGCCTTCTTAGCTTGTCCAAATTAAGACCTCAAAAATTAGAAGATGGCACTACTGTGGCAATCGTGTCATCCCTACATTTCTAAAAAAACATCTATTATTCATTCATTTGAAAGGCACAATGACAGAGGGAGGGGAAGAGACAGAGAGAGAGAGAGATCTTCCATACACGGATTCACTCCCCAAATGGCCACAGCAGTCAGGTCTGAGCAGACGGAAGACAGGAGCAACAGGGGCCCAGGTACCCAGGCATCTTCCACTGCCTTCCCAGGCACTGCTAGCAGGGAGCTGGATGGGAAGTGGAGCAGCTGGGACTCGAAGCGGCGCTCCCGTATGGGATGCTGGCAATGCAAGCAGCAGCTTAATCCGCTGCGCCACACTGCAGGCCCCTTGCTCCTACGTTTAACCTATCCCCAAGTCAAGGCTGAGTTGTCATTATCGCAAATACAAATAAGAAATCAAAAATAAAGAACTGATGGTAGCAAGCAACAGATCCAGAATTTCATCTCAAATCTCACTCTCTGGGCAACCCTCTTGTTTTTTAATTCTGGGTTTACTTCTCTGTAATTCTAGATTATTTTAAATTTCATTATTGCTGTATCTCCGTCAAATTTTTATTTAGTCAGAAGGCAGAGAAACAGAAAGAGAGAAAGGTCTCTTATCTGCTGCTTCACTCCCCAGATGCTGCCACAGCAGAGGTGGGGCTCGGTTGAAGCCAGGAGCTGGGGACTAGAGCTGTCTCCCACATGATTGGCGGGGACCTGAGCACCTGAGCCATCACCTGGTGCCTCCCAGAGCCCGTCAGCAGGAAGCTGGAATCAGGCGAGCTGGGACTGGAGCTCAGGTACTGGCCTGGGATGTCACTGTCCCCAGTGGTGTCTTAATCAGTAGGCCAAATGTCCATCCCTGATTCACAGGCACTAACTGTTGGCCCCACCATCTGAAAAAGGAAGAGGTTAAACTACTTGCCACTTCCTGTCTCCTATTTTTTTAAGAAAACATCTATTTATTTGAAAGAGTTACCGGGGGGGGGGGGGGGGAGGGGGAGAAAGAGAGGGAGAGGTCTTCCATCTGCTGGTTTACTCCCCAGATGGCCACAACAGTGGCCAGAGCTGCGCCGATCCGAAACTCCCCAGATGGCCACAACAGTGGCCAGAGCTGCACCGATCCGAAGCCAGGAGCCAGGAGCTTCTCCCGGGTCTCCCACATGGGTGCAAGGGCTCAAAGACTTGGGCCATCTTCCACTGCTTTCTCAGGCCACAGCAGAGAGCTGGATCGGAAGTGGAGCAGCTGGGACTGGAACCGGCACCCATATGGGATGCCGGCACTGCAGGTGGTGGCTTTACCCACTACATCACAGCGCCAGCCCCTGTATCATATTTTTTATAACTACATTTAGGTCTCAACTACTCTTTGAGGTTTTAATATTTAAACTTCTATTTTTCCCTTTATCAACTTTTGAGATAAATACTGATTTCCCAGTGGGTGAGACAAAGCCACCAGCACTCTGATCCTTTCTCTCAAGCCTTCCTCGGAGTTCCTCCGAGTCTTACCATCCATCAGCTGTACTTTTATCCTGCAGCAAGCTGTCACCACTCACCTCTTGTCCTGTAACCACAGTTTGGTCCTCTCTTACTCTACAGAGCTAGGTATTCAGTGCTGAATCAAACTCTACTTAGCTTATCTTCTTTCTGAGACCAGTATCAGAAGCCCAGGGCCTCAAAACTGTTCCTAGTGTCAAGGTCAGACTTGCTTTTCTTGTGACACATCAATTGCTTGGCAAGCTTCACATTTGGACAAGGACTTTTGCTTTTCTTGGAGTTTCTCATTGCCTTTTTTTCTTACATCAGTTGCCTTTACTCAAGTCTCATTCTTCTCAAAGCCCCCAGCCATGCCTTGAATGAAATCAGTTCAGCATTTTTGCTCGGATCACTTGGGCCTGCAGCTATGATGCAGACCCATTGTTCTAGGCTGCTGTATGGGATCCTGCTAGGGCTCCCCTTCACCACTCTCCTGAGGTCCCCTGTTTCTCCTTATTTATTTTCTTCAGTATTGTTCTAACAGGATTAGGCAATGGGCACGGAGGCTAAAGCTGCTGCATGGGATGCCTGCATCCCCTGAGAGTCCTGGGTTCAAGCCCTGGCCATGCTCTCCAGTCCGTCTTCCTGCTGAATGGGAGGCAACAGGTGAATGCCCAAGTTCATGGGTCCCTACCACCCACGCGGCAGATCCAGTTTGAGTACCAGGCTCCTGGCTTCAGTTTGGCCCAACCCTACCTGTTGTGGGCATTTGGGGGAGTGAACCAGTGGATAGAAGATCTCTCTCTGCATTTCAAATAAATAAACTTTTAAAACACTGTCCTGACAGTATATATGACAGGTAGGTAAACTGAGGCCCTGCATATACAAAATTGTCTTCATTCTGCTCTCATCCTTGACCGCCTGGGTTTATAACTGCACTGAAAAAGCTCTTCCTCAGAGCTCTACTCTCTCCTGGTTGCAGTGTTGCCATTGAAAGCCTGGTACTGGTGCGGCTCTCACTGCTGCCAGAGGGGCGTGCCAGCTCCACTTTAGCCTAGGTATTCGGTAAAGCATGGCTGTACATCCAGGTGAGCTGATTCTCACACCACGCCTGCACCGGCTCCTCCATGCTACAGACTCTGGACGGCCACTCCCACAAAACACTTCTTCCCCTGCACTGCTCTTTCTTCTGTCACATTTCTCTGTCCTCTTCCTGGACCTCCTGGCTTATTCGACCTTCTTTCCCACTTTCCTTTCCCCTCTGTGCTTCTGAAATTTTTTAACTTCATTTTCTCATTGAAATTCTAAATTTCAACAGTCACTTTTTCATCTCCAAAAGCTCTTTCTTTATTCTAATCATGTCTTCCACATAATAGATTCTAATGATTTTTATTTATTTGAAAAGGCAGAGAGAATCAAAGAGAAATCTTATACCCACTAGTTCACTCCCCAAATGCCTACCACAGCTGAGGCTGGGCCAGGCTGAAGCCAGGAACATGGAACTCAATCCAGTTCTCCCATGCTGGTGACAGGGACCCAAGCTCATGGGCCATCCCCTACTGCCTCTCAGGGTGCACACAGCAGGAAGCTGGAAACTGAGCATTTTGCCTCAAACTTTTCCTGAAGTTCTCTTTGTGTTCCTGGATTATCTGTTTCTTCTTGTTTTTCTGCTGGTTGACTTCAGCCATTTTTTTTTTTTTTTTTTTAAGATTTATTTGCGGCCGGCGCTGCAGCTCACTAGGCTAATCCTCCGCCTAGCGGCGCCGGCACACCGGGTTCTAGTCCCAGTCAGGGTGCCAGATTCTGTCCCGGTTGCCCCTCTTCCCAAGCCAGCCCTCTGCTGTGGCCCGGGAGTGCAATGGAGGATGGCCCAGGTGCTTGGGCCCTGCACCCCATGGGAGACCAGGAAAAGCACCTGGCTCCTGGCTCCTGCCATCGGATCAGCGCGGTGCGCCGGCCGCAGCGCGCCGGCCGCGGCGGCCATTGGAGAGTGAACCAACGGCAAAGAAAGACCTTCTCTCTGTCTCTCTCTCTCACTGTCCACTCTGCCTGTCCAAAAAAAAAAAAAAAAAAAAAAAAAAAGATTTATTTGCTTATTTGAAAATCAGAGTTAGAAAGCAAGAGGGAGAAACTGAGAGATCTTTCATCTACTGGTTCACTCCCCAGATGGTGCAACATCTAGGGCTGGGCCAGGCTGAAGCCAGGAGCCCAGAGCTTTATCAGGTCTCCCACGTGGGTAGCAGGTCCCCAAGCACGTGGGCCATCCTCCCCTGCTTTTTCTAAGCCATTAGCAGGGAACTGGATCAGAAGTGGGGTAGAACGGACACAAACCACTCCCATATGAGATGCTAGTGTCACAGATACTGGCTTTACCCACTGTGCCACAGTGCTGCTCATCAGCCATTTTTTTAATTTTAAAGATTTGGGGTTTTTTATTTGAAAGGCAGAGTTAGAGAGAGACAGAGAGAAAGGTCTTCCATCCAATGGTTCACTCCCCAAATGGCCGCAAAGGCCAAGGCTGGGCCAGACTGGAGCCAGGAGCCAGGAGCTTCTTGCAGATCTTCCACATGAGTGCAGGGGCCCAAGTACTTGGACTATCTTCTGCTGCTTTCCCAGGTGCACTAACAGGGAGCTGACAGGGAGCGGAGCGGCCAGGGTCTGGAACCGGCCCCTATATGGGATGCCAGCACTGCAGACGGAGGCTTAACCCACTATGCCACAACACTGGCCCAACCATTGCTTTTTTTGCTGCTTATGCCTGACAACCCTTGCTGTCTAATGTTTTGCTGTGGTATAAAGAGGAGTCCATTTCTGGTTCCATCTCACCAGGAGTAGGGATTAACCTTGGTTCAGCCTTCAAAGGTGGGGGATAGGGGCTCACTGCAGGTGGTCAGATTGCAAATCACTCTCTAGACACCAGGAATGAGCAGCACTGAATTCTTAGGGTGCCAGCATTCAGTGTTTTTAGTGTGTCATACTTGGCCTTTCCTACCTCTGTAAGAATCCATTTTTTAAAAATTTTTGTGCATTTTAATCAAGTTAAGCTTTGTGAAACACACAAATTAGCATTCCCCACTTTCCTCCCAAAGTGCTAATGGCTTGAGGGCATCACTTGGGCTCCTGCACCCACGTGGGAGACCCAGCTGGAGCTCCTGGCTCTTGGCTTCAGATCGGCCCAGCACCGGCCACTGGGGAGTGAACTGGTGAATGGAAAACACCCCCCCAACCCCACCCCATCTGTGACTCTGACTTTCAGGTAAATAGATGAATCTTTGAAAAGAAAAAAAAAAAAAAGAGCAGAGGTGAGGAGTGGCTCTGGAAGCCGGGTGACTCTGCCACTCCTTTCTCAGCCCCCAGCCCGCCTGGAGCTTCCTGCTGGGGCACAAACCATCTCCCCTTCTCCCCTTCTCCCCCATTCCCTCATGACAGACCCCAGGCTGTGCCTTCCGCCTTGTTCAGGTGGTCAACCAGATGCCACCTGCTTGCTGCCTCTCCGCAATCTCTCAGCCGTCACTGAGCCTTGAGGAGCCCAAAGGCACACCTGTGCACCTAGTCTGCCACCTGCGGCCCAGGCACGACATCAATCGCTTCTAGAAAGATCAGATTTTCATCCCAGCCTGGTTTCCCTGTAGTCCCCGAACTGTGACCACATCATCTCTCTCGTCATTACTACCGCCCTCACAAACCATGTACGCCTAAGCAAATGGAAATACGTAATGGGGGGAGGGATCCAAAAAAAGCTTTCTTGGCCAACTTGTACAGTGAAACTGATGAATGGAGAGGAAGTGGTCAATTAACATGGGATCATCCAATTTATACAAACACTGAAAATCACAGTATACTAAACACTCCTTCAGAATGGCTCTGCTCTTCTTTCACAAAGCAATTTAACTGAAACTCCTTGTGTTTCTTTGACATTGCTCTGTCGGAGAGCAATATCACCCAGTTTCCCAGGACATTTTCAGGACATCATCCAAGACTTGCAACTGTCATGTCCAATGATGAGAAATTAGGGACAAAGTGTTTGCTGCAGTGGCTAAGCTGCTGTTGGGGACACCCGCAGCCCGTTATCAGAGGGCCTGGGTATGAATCCCAGCTGCACCTCTGACACCAACTTCCTGCCAAGGTGCACCCTGGGAGGTACCTGAGTCCCTGCCCGGGCCACCCAGGTGAGAGATGCTAACTGAGTTCCTCATGCCTGGCCAGGCTCAGCTGATGCAGGCCTTTGGGGAATGAACCAATAGATAGAAGACCTCTTTGCCTTTCAAACAAACAAAAAATCCTGAGGAATTAATACTGAATGCGAGCCTCCTTCTTTATATCAGCTTAAATACCCTGGGGAAGTGCTATGGCACGGTGTGGTTAGGCCAGTGCTTGGGATGCCCGCACCCTGTACCTGAGGGTGTGAGATGGGATTCCACCTCCACTTCTGAGCCTGCAGCCTGCAAATGGACATCTGGGAAGGCGGCACATGCTGGCTCAGGTGCTCTGGCCCCTGCCACTCCCGTGGGAGACCCAGATGGAGTTCCTGGTTCTTGATCCCTGCTCCAGACCTGGCTGCTATGGGCATCTGGAGAAGTGAACCAGCTGATGGAAGATATCTGTGTGTGTGTGATTTTGCCTTTCAAATTAATAAAGATAATGTATTTTTATACTTAGAAGATTTTAAAACCAAATTTAATCTCTATCAACACAATTAAAACTGATTATATAAACACAGTAGCCTAAGATGACTACAAACAGAACTTTGTTGTTCAAAATAAAATAATAATTTTGCAAGGGCTCAGATATCAGGAGGAATAATTTGGGGGTAAAATAAATCTTGCTGTAAATGCAAGGTATATGTATTACATCTGTACTGTGATTTTTTAAAAGGGTATGTAAAAGTCAGATTAAAGTAGCATTATGTTAAATAAACAAAGCCTTTTTTTTCCCTTTTATTTATTTATTTATTTATTTATTTACAGGCAGAGTGGACAGTGAGAGAGAGAGACAGAGAGAAAGGTCTTCCTTTGCCGCTGGTTCACCCTCCAATGGCCGCCGCGGCTGGCGCACCGTGCTGATCCGATGGCAGGAGCCAGGTACTTCTCCTGGTTTCCCATGGGGTGCAGGGCCCAAGTCCTTGGGCCATCCTTCACTGCACTCCCTGGCCACAGCAGAGAGCTGGCCTGGAAGAGGGGCAACCGGGACAGAATCCTGTGCCCCGACCGGGACTAGAACCCGGTGTGCTGGCGCCGCTAGGTGAAGGATTAGCCTAGTGAGTCACGGCGCCAGCCCTTTTTTTTCCTTTTAAAATTATCATTTTCATTCTATTGAAAGGCATAGAGAGAGGGACATGGATAGACAGGCAGACAGAGATCTTCCACCTATTGGTCCACTTCCCAAATGCCTGCAACACCCCAAGCTGGGCCAGATAGAAGCCAGGAGCCTGGAACTCCATCTGGGTCTCCCACATGAGTGGGCAAAGGCCCAAGTACTTGGGCCATCACCTGCTGCCTCCCAAAGCGTGAATTAGCAGGAAGCTGAAAAGTCAAGTGGAATTGGGACTTGAACCCAGCCACTCTACTAGGGATGTGGGCATCCCAGCCAAGGCCTGAACTACTGCGCCTCTTCTCTTGCTTGCCTCTTGAAGTTCTGCCTGCCCGCCTTTGAGTCAGGACCACACAGAAACGAACCTTGCAAGCCTCTGCTCATCCACACAGCAAGAATTTCACCAGCTTCCTGCTGAATGACTGGGCCTACCTCCCCACCTTAACTGGACTTACTCAAGGAGCCAATGGGTCTCATTCCCAGCCACTCCTGTTGACTAATGCATTCCTAAGAGATGCAAAAGAAAAAACATCCCTCAACATCAAATGCTTAGCAATAGCTTATTCTTAGGCAGCTTGCCCCAAATGCCTGCACCACACTGAGGAGAGCGGAGCAGGGGCCAGGAGGTTTCAAAGCGTAGATCTAAGCAAGGAAAATGCTCTTACCCGCAGCCAGCCAGATGGAACCAACCAGACAAACAAACTCATAGATGAGCTTTGAGAAAAACTTAGTAACTTTGTTTCTGACTTTTTGCATGTGGAATAGTCCTGATGTGTTCACTTTTATTTGAAAGGCAGAGATCCCCCACCTACTGTTCACACCCCCAAATGCCTGCAACAGAGATTGGGTGACGCCAACACCAGGAGCCAGGAACTCAATCCCACATGGGTGGCAGGGACCCAGATAACAGTCACGACCTGCAGCCTCCCAGGGCACCCAGCAGCAAGAAGGTCTCCGGAGAGGGGCCAGGCCCTGACCCCAGGCATCTGATACGGGACGCGCGTGTCCCAAGCAGCATCTTCCGTGCTGTGCCAAATGCCTGCCCCCTCATGTCCACAAATGGCTTTACTCAACCACTCTGGATTCCCCACCTGGTTATTCTCCTGTGGAAAAAAAAAAAAAAAAAAAAAAAAAAAAAAAAAAAAAAAAAAAAACAGGAAAAACACCCTCTAGGCATCTGCGAGGTTGCCACGTGGAGCTCGTCCCCTGGTGCCACACTCACCACCACTCTGCCCTCCCCTCTTAACCCCACCTGGACTCCGGCCAGATCTGATACCTGACGGTGTCCCCCAGGCCCTTTATTTGCACTTCCCCGTGGGCAGGTGCTGTTCATTCTGCAGAGAACACCTGCCCAGTCCTCAGCTCCACCCACAGCCTGGCCTTCACTGCTGCTGTGCTGCCGTGTGCCCTGCTGCAGGGCCTGGCTTCCCTGTTGACAGGCTCACTGCCTGTTGACACCCACCCCTCGACTCCCCGGCAGAGCTCAGGAGCCCAGCTTGATCTCATTTGGGTGCCTAATGTTAAGAAATAAGGAAGAAGGCTCCAAGAAGACCTCTACGGTCAAAACAATTGCCACCGCAAAAGAGGAGGAGCCTGGAGGTCAGGGTAGCTGGACAAGGACACTGACTCCATTCCATTTCTGCCAAGTCAAATTCCCAAACTACTTCTTACCACAACATTTGGGGAGAAATCTCCAGAATGTCCAATTCTTTCACAATCTTAATACATAAAATGACCCAGGCACAAATGTAGGGAGGAAAAGACAACAGACAAGATAACACACATACCTTTCAGGACTGTGTGATTCCAAAAATACAATAAGCAGGTAAAGCGGCTACCTGCAGTGCTGGCAACCCATATGGGCGCCGGTTCTAGTCCCAGCTTCTCTACTTCCGATTCTGCTCTCTGCTATAGCCTGGGAAAGCAGTAGAAGATGGCCCAAGTCCTTGGGCCCCTGCACCTGCGTGGGAGACCCAGAAGATGATCCTGGCTCCTGGCTTCAGATGGGCCCAGCTCCAGCTGCTGCAGCCAATGGGGAGTGAACCATAGGATGGAAGACCTCTCTCTCTCTCTCTGCCTCTCCTCTGTAACTCTGCCTTTCAAATAAATAAATAAATAAATAAATCTTTGAAAAAAGAAAAGAAAAGCTGACTAACAACACCCCATCCCCTCCCCGCCTCCAAGAAGAGACTGCTGCTGTGGGCTCCCTTCTCTTATTTAGGAAGAGCGGGGTCTCAGGGCCTCTCTGACTTCCCAGGTCAGGTTCAGTTCCCTCTAATGCGATCCCATTACACACCAGACCAGACAGTGGGAGGAAGGACCGCGAGGCCGTGTCCAGGTCAGCCAGGGCTCTCCAGATTTACTCCACCGGATCCGGGACCCCTCCCTCATCCTCATCGCTGCCTACTCTCCCCCCCGTGGCTGGGCTCACCACCCAATCTGCGAAGACCGCCCACACCCTGAACTCCACATCCAAGACAGGCCAATGGGGACTGCTAAGTAGAGACGTCTACAAGGCACTCATCCCAAAACCCAAGATATTCTACCAGGAGTTCTTTGGGGGATCCTGACACCGGTGAAGTCGTGGTTCGTGAGAAAGTGCAGTTAGCTGTGGGCCACCTTCATCCACCTCGGCACATAAACCCCTTCCTACTGCCTCAGGGTGTGGGATCCACAGTCCAGCGCCCACCCAAGACAGCTTCTGTCTCTAAGTCCAGAATGAATTACACTCTGTGTGATCCCAGACTTTCCTGCCTCTCTCCCGGGGCTCATGCCACCTCCTGCCTTTGGCAGCTCGTCCTCACACAGCAGGTTTTCTCCCAACAGGTAGGTGTTACCATTTTAGAGACAAGAAAGCAAGGCTCGGATGGCCCCTGAGATGGGCATCAAGCTCAGCGCCCTTCCCAGTGGGAGCCACCCCCTGGCCACCCACCGCGAGCTGCTCCTGCTCCCTTGGCTTTCTGTGTACACACAGGCCCTGGTGCCCGCGCTCACAAGCTTCCTGCCACTCGCTCCCGCCCCCCACAAAAGCCGCCTCAGCCACACTTCCTTGACCCCAACTCCAGGCTTCCCCTATGAACTGGCTTCAAGAACCCCATTCTAGTTGGGCCTTCTCCAAAGTAAACTTCCTGGGCCAGGACTTCTCCCACCTCCACCTAATTAGGCTGCAAACTCCCTGAGGGCAGGAATCTGGTGTCCCGTCCCTCTCCTCCCCCTTTTTATACCCACAGGAGTATTTATCCAAGATAAACCAAACCCTATTTAACTGTTCTAACCGGCTGATCCAGTTGGGCAAGTCTGAGCCAACATTCACCTGGGGCTTCATGGTTACACAGAAAGCTGATTACAAGGCTCTCTTTTGTCCATGAACTACACCTCACACTCAACAGGCTAGGTTTCTAGTAACTTCCAAGAAATCATAACAAGAAAACATACCCTACCTGCAAATTAGGGCAAACAAGTTACCATGATTAGTAAATAAAACAGGGGTAGCTCTCATTTCCCACGTTCTGACACAGGCTTTCCAGGCACGGATCTTGGGCACTCTGCTGCCATGAGTTCCTTAAGAAGTTGACACTATTTACCAACACAAGTTCACAAAGGACACAGAACTTGCCCAAGGTCACACAGCTGCTTAGCTGTGCCCAGCACTCCCAGGTCCCAGCTCCTGATCTAAACCACGTCCCATTTATACTTGATTTAGCCACTGTGAACTTTATTTTACAACATCACGGTTGGCTGTAATTAAGGCCTATAAAATGCTTTGCGATCTGTACCACAAGAGCCCAGAGAGTACCTGCTGCCTTTACCTGGATTACAAGGACCTGTAATTTTGCCCTGGCCTTCCCAAAGTTTCACAAGAGATTCCCCTTCTGCCTCCTTGAAAGAGCGCGTTGGAACTACCCCTGGCGACAACACCCCTGGGACTGCGAGCCTGCCTGTTTTATTACCCACGGCATTCCGCTCCTCCAGCTCAGAAGGAAAAAACTGAATTCACAACCACCGATTCCACTTATTCAAGTAGGAGATCAACAGGAAGAATGGGATCAGCCAAATGCAAGGGTTCTCTGAAGGAACTCTGGCTCTGTCCCTGGCCCCATTTCTGGCCTGACCTTGGTTCACCAACCTTTACTCTTATCTCCCAACAGAAAGGATTAAAACAATCTCAAGGGAAGAATATGATTCACACCAGGAAGGCTCAAAATCACAGTTGCCACGGGCCTACACGCATAAGAGCCAAGAATGCCACTTCAACAAATTTCAACAGAGCTTTATAAAGGATAGGCATCAATATATAACCAGTTCACTTTACATTTTAAATTGTTAGCACAAAAGGGTTTCGCAGCTGACCAAGCAACTCACACCCAAAGGGTTACAATAAAAACGCAGAGGTCTTCTGTGGCAAGAAAGGCCAAAGGAAAGTTCAGGTTCTGAGTCCGGTCTCCAAGCAACCCTGTGCTTTCGGAATCACGAAGTAGCTGCCAGACCTTGTCAAATGCGGCCCTAGTCACCTCCTGTGCTTCCGCGTGATCAGACACCTGACTTCCCAGTGGCCAGATCCCACTGACCAGACACCTGACTTCCCAGTGGCCAGATCCCACTGATCAGACACCTGATTTCCCAGTGGCCAGATCCCACAGATCAGACACCTGACTTCCCAGTGGCCAGATCCCACTGACCAGACACCTGACTTCCCAGTGGCCAGATCCCACTGACCAGACACCTGACTTCTCAGTGGCCAGATCCCACAGATCAGACACCTGACTTCCCAGTGGCCAGATCCCACTGGCCCTCCCGAGGAAGCCGGTCTCTGCTCAATTCTGCTTTCAGAGAACCAAGTCCAAGAAAGCTGATACACTGTGCTGTCGGCCCAGCCTCTCCTCCCTGACCGGCTCAGTACCTGGCGCAGAGCAGCACGAGGTGAATGCCAGTTAAGTCTATTTAATAATTAATTCATCATCACTTTCAAGAAGTTAAAATTTGAGTATATTGTGATCAAACATGTACAAAAATGTTTAAAAATTTTTATTTATTTGAGATGTAGAGAAAGAAAGTTCACTCCCTAAATGGCTACAACAGGCCTGAGTGGTTGGGGCGGGGTGGGGTGAGGGCAAACAGTGCAAAACCAGGAGCCAGGAACTCAATGCATGTCTCCCGCGAGAGTGACAGGAGCCTGATACCTTGAGCCGGCACTGCTGCCCCCTAGGACCTGTAGGAACAGGAAGCTGGAGTCAGGAGGAGGAGGCAGAAGCTGAACACGGGTACATGGGAGGGACACGGGCCTGCTGACCTGTGTCTAACTGCCAGGCCAGCATCAATATTATCAATACTAACTCTGGGGAAAAAGGACTCCTTTCTTTTCTTTTTAAAAATTTATTTATTGAAAGGCAGAGTTACACTGAGGCAGACAGAGGTATCTTCCATCCACTGGTTCACTCCCCAAATGGCCACAATGGCCGGAGCTGGGCTTATCCAAAACCAGGAGCCAGGAGCTTCTTCAAGGTCACCCACGTGGGTGGCAGAGGCCCAAGGACTCGGGCCATCTTCCACTGCTTTCCCAGGCACATTAGCAGCTGGATAGGAAGCAGAACAGCCAGAACTTGAACTGGACACCCACATGGGATGCTGGCACTGCAGGTGGCAGCTTTACCTGCTACGCCACAGCGCCGGCCCCCAGCTGCCATGCAGTATGGGGTCCCCCTTCTTCCATAGGAAAGGGTATTTCAGCCTGGCATCAGAACACCCATCCCAGCCTACCTTTCTACATAGGTGGCCCACAGAGCTCAGTCCTGCAGATTGTGAGGCACCACCCTGTGTCACATCTCTCCCAAGAATCTTCCTTAGCAGATGGCTTGCATGCGCCTGTGGTACTCTTCCTTCCTGAACCTTGTTCACCTGCCTAGAATGTGGAGGTCACCATCCTGGATAACAGGGCTGAGGCTCCGACGGTGGAGCAACAAGAAAATGAATCCTAGGTGCTAACACCTTAGATCAGTTACCCAGACTTTTCTAGACACATAAGACAGAAACAAAACCAAAAGTGAAACCAAAGGAGCTCATCTGAGCTTTTGGGGGAAAAAATAAACCAAAATGGAGTGCAATTCTGAAAGTCCATATATAGAGTATTTATAGAAATCAAGTTTCAGGGGTAAACATCTACATCACTTACTACTCTGCTCTTAGGTTATATGAAAAATATTTAGGGTCTGGGGCTGGCGCCATGGCTCACTTGGTTAATCCTCCGCCTGCAGCGCTGGCATCCCATATGGGCACCGGGTTCTAGTCCCAGCTGCTCCTCTTCCAGTCCAGCTCTCTGCTGAGGCCCGGGAAGGCAGGAGGATGGCCCAAGTGCATGGGACCCTGCACCAGCATGGGAGACCAGGAGGAAGCACCTGGCTCCTGGCTTCGGATGGGCGCAGTGCCGGCCGTGGCAGCCATTTGGGAAGTGAACCAACAGAAGGAAGGCCTTTCTCTCTCTCTCTCTCTCTCTCTCTCTCTCTCTCACTGTCTATAACTCTACCTGTCAAATAAAAAAACAATATTTAGGGTCCAGTATTGGCTTGGAAACCAATAAAGTCAGCCCAAAGTTGGCTGTGGTACTGGAGCAGTGGCCTGTGGCCCCTCTCGCATTAGGGACACTTCTCCTGCAGTGCTGGGTTGTGGGGGAAGTCTGCCATGGCTTTTGTGGGTCCCCATGGTAGGAGCAGCCATGGCAATGGGAAGGGACCCTCAGGGGACTTGGGGCCAAGCTGTCTACTGACCAGAATGGAAAGAATTCAGTATTTTACCAACTAATACTACTTCCTTCAGGGGTACCTACCAGATCAGTCCGACCTGGGCCTGTTATTATTGGCATAATATGGCACAGGCTTCTAGAAGCTTCCACCTCACAACAGAATGGCGGTGAAAACCATAATCAGAAATACACGAAGAATCCTGGTGAGCTCAAGTCCCAGCTCTACAGGCGGTAACCTGTTAGCTGGGCATTAACAGGGGTAACTGTGAAATGGTTCCATCTGTATTTTCTCATAGGGTGCTATAATGATCAAAAGCAATGTCAAATAATTTTGTAAGCAAGTCATCCCAGATTGTTTTTGTTTTTTAATTTGTTTATTTATTTATTTTTATGACAGGCAGAGTTAGAGAGACAGAGAGAAAGGTCTTCCTTCTGTTGTTTCACCCCCTAAATGGCCGCTACGGCCGGTGCCAATCTGAAGCCAGCAGCCAGGTGCTTCCTCCTGGTCTCCCATGCGGGTGCAGGGTCCCAAGCACTTGAGCCATCCTCCACTGCCTTTCTGGGCCACAGCAGAGAGTTGGACTGGAAGAGAAGCAACCGGGACTAGAACCCGGGGTGCCGGCGTCACAGGCAGAAGATTAGCCCAGTGAGCCAGTTGTTTTTGTTTTTTTGTAAGAATAACCACGTACAGGGGCTAGCGTTATGGCATAGCTGGTAAAGCCACTGCCTTCAACACCAGCATCCTATATGGGCATTGGTTCTAGTCTCGGCTACTCTACTTCCAATCTAGCTCCCTGTTAATGCACTTGGGAAAGAAGTGGAGGATAGTCCAAGTACTTGGGCCCCTGCACCTGGAGGAAGTTCCTGGCTCCTGGCTTCAGCCTGGCCCAGCCCCAGCCACTGTGGCCATTTGGGGCAAGAACCAGCAGGAGGGAGGTTAAGCCCTGGCCTGCAGCATCGGCATCCCATATGGGCACTGGTTCAAGTCCCGACTGCTACGCTTTCAATCCAGCTCCCCACTAATATGCCTGGGAAAGCAGCAGAGGATGGCCCAAGTGTTGAGGCCCTGCACCTTCATGGGAGACTCAAAAGAAGTTCCAGGCTCCTGCCTTCGGATCTGCTCAGCTCCGGCCATTGTGGACATTTGGGGAGTGAACCAGTGGATGGAAGACACCTCTCTCTTTACCTCTCTCTGTAACCCTTTCAAATAAATAAGTCTTTTTAAAAAGCAAAGAAAATGACAGAGAAAGTCACAGAGGCAAAAATCAGTGCCCCGAAAAGTGATGAAGTAAACCATCTAAGTGCATCAAACAAGCTCGCACACGCTAGCTGTGCAGTTCCAGGCAACAGGGTTGAGGACTGATTTTTACAGCCCATGCCAGAGGCGTGACGGGGTGCCAATAAAGCGAGGGCAGAAACACATCCCTACTGCGCACCGGGCCGGCAGTCTGGGCATTACAAGCAAGCCAAAGGAAGACAGGGGCGGGAACCCAGTGGGAAGGGAAATACAGACAGCTGAAGACACAGATGACATTTCCAACAAAGCCCTGCGGTCCAGGGAGGCGCACTGGGAAACGCGTGACCTCAGAGAGCTGAACTCCAGCTTCCACTGGGAAAGTCCTGGGCCCGACAGCGTCCAGGGGGCCATCTCAGCCACAGACCAGCATCCCACGCTAACGCCTCCCAGCCCTCACTTCCTCCTGTCAAAGGGAACCCAGCGGTGCAGTTCAGAGGAGCCCCGTCAATCCGCACTAGGACAGCCGTGGGGTTCGAGGCCGAAGCTTAGAGGAGGCTATGGACACTGCCCAGCCTGCCTGTAGCGACCACTTCCTCCAGGGAGGAGCTGTGGAGTTTACCCAAGCACAGACTGGGCCAAGTAAGACCCCTCACCATCGGTCTCAGCTAAGGCAACGAGTGAGAGGTATGGAGGGGAACAGGGCTGCCTGCTCAGCAGCGTGGCAGGAGGGAGCGGCAACCCGTGTGGGACGCACACAGCTGCCTCTGTCCTGTGTGGTCACAGGCAGGGCCAGGCCCACTTGCTGAGAAATGCGCATCATCCCAGCCACCCAGGAATGTTCACCATCCCGGCCATCCGGCCTTCCCAGCAGCCCTCCAGGGGGAGACACATTTGCTCAGACGTGAACAGAGCTGCTTCCGTTTCTGGGGACCCCTTGGCTAGGTGGACTGCGGCTTAGGGGTGAGGCTCGGCCAGGGGTTCAAGTGGGAAACGAAGTAGCCGACAGTCCCCAGTCATGAGGGGAGAGATGGGGACAGCTCAGCAGCTTGCTGCAAGAATATGCCAGATCCTAGGTCCCCATGTCCTGAACTACAAAGTGAAGGCCACGGTCCATTCTTGGGCTCGCTCCCAACTCCTGCAGTCACGATGGGAAAGAGAGTCACAAAGCATTACAAGGTAAGAGTGCTAGAATATGCTCACTCTCTTCATGCACATGAAAATACCTGCTGTGAGCACTGGTTTAGGATTCCTTTACAGCACATTTTTATGTGACTTTTGAAGAATCAGAGCTATCAAGCTCCACCTTAAAACTAGGCAAATCCAGACAAATGGGACCTACCTAACACCCTGCCTGCAGAGGCCTTACCACTGGGAACCTTCAAAACTTCAGCAGGGGGTGGGCGCTGCATGCACTGGCTAAGCCGCTGCCTGGACTCCCAGACTCCTTATCTGAGAAGGTCTGGTTTGAGTCCCAGCTACTTCACTTTTGACCCAGTTTCCTGCTAATGCACATCCTGGGAGGCAGCAGATGGCTCAAGTCCTTGGGGCCCCCCCACCACCACCATTGGAGACCCGGACTGAGTTCTAGGCTCCTGGCTTCAGCCTGACCCAGGCCAGGCTGTTGCAAACGTTTGGGGAAGTAAACCAGCGGATGGGAGATTTCCTCTGTTCTCTCTCTGTCACTCTGCTGTTCAAGTAAATAAAAATAAACATCTATCAAAAATATCCAGGAGAGTCTGTTAAACTAAACCCAACAGGATCTGAGCAACAGGGAAATTAGTCATTAGGAAAAAAATAATAATAACTTTGGGGCCAGCATTGTGGCACCTACAGGTTACTGCCCACGTCTCATTATCGGAGCCCAGTTCAGGTCTCAGCTGCTTTACTTCGGATCTAGCTTCCTGCTAACACATCCTGAGACACAGCTGGCCCAAGTGCTTGGGCCCTGGCAACCCATGTGGGAGACCCGGATGGAGCTCTGGGCCCCTGACTCTGGCAGGCACTTGGGGAGTGAACCAGGGGATGGAAGACCTCTGTGTCTCTGTTTTGTGCAGCTCTTTTAAGTAGATGCAACTGAACATTAAAAAAAAATATGAATAGAAGAACATAAAGCTGCTCCCAGGTAGCAGATTAACATGACTGCAAGGAAATGGAGTTTTGGGGGCAGGGTGAACAAGGCGAGCATTTGCAAGACAAGCTAAGTGGGCCCTACCACAGGGACAGCTGTGAGTCCCACTGGCCTGCCCTGAACAAACAGGCTCTTCCTTTGGAACGTGGACCCGCACATGTGCCACCGTCACATCAAACCTTCAGTGTGAACGGGGTGCAACTGAAACCACTCTTGGCTTCATTTCAAAGGTGTCAGGAGTTAGGAAGGAGGAGAGCTGTAAGTTGGAAATAAACTAACACGAACAGGCTTCTCATTATGATTTTCCTCTTTAACTCAGAAATGCCTTCTGTTTCTCAAAGGATGCCGGTGAAGAAGCCAGGAAGATCCCAGAGGTGGAGCCAGGCCCTGCTGAGCTGCAAGAGCCGTCACAAAGTGGGAAAAACACAGACCAGGGTGGGGGCTGCACTTTCACTTGTACCATACATCTGTCAAGCTTTTAATTCCAATGCACAAGTAGACGTTAGACTCTGGTCTCAGATGAAATATGATTTAACACAATGCTCTCCTGAGTTAAACTTTAGCTACCAATATTTTATGGCCTCACAACACGGGCATTAGCATCTCTGGGAGCTTTAGGGCAAGTTTTAAAAGCGCCAGGGTATTCCTAACAACGAATATACTTAACACCGCTGAACTATCTTAAAGATGACTAACATTTTATGTTATGTGGTTTTCTTTTCATCACGATTAAATTTAAAAAGTATCATGGTACAGAGGACCCTTCTTTAAAAAAAATGGTTAGCCCAATTCCTGTTCTCTGGAAGTCTTCAATGTATTGGGGGAATTAAATCAATTAAAAGAGCTCAGCAAAAATGAACTGAGTACCCATTTGTGTGTATTAGATTCAAACTGCAAACGGACAAGCTGTTAGCCTTGTTCCTGGGAGGCTCCTAAACCACCAGAGATCACATCCATTGGGCAGCCATCTGTAGAGAGCCCTCCGCGTGCAAGGACGTGGCTAGGCCAAGAGGGCAATCAGGTGCAGTCTTATGTGCAAACATCCATCCTTGGGCAGAGGCTCACCATTGCTGCCTGAAGAACCCCAGACGCACCTGAAAGCAGCGCCCTGACTAGCCGGGGGAAGCCTGACAGCTCTTCTGCACTTGCTTTCTCCCTTGGCCATCACTTGGGAGACATTTAAAAACTATTTAGGGGCCAGCGCTGTGGCGTAGCGGATAAAGCTGCCACCTGCAGTGCTGGCATCCCGTATGGGCACTGGTTCAAGTCCTGGCTGCTCCAATTCCAATCCAGCTCTCTGCTATCCTGGGAAAGCAGTAGAAGAAGGCCCAAGTCCTTGGGCCCCTGCCCCCATGTGGGACACCCAGAGGAAACTCCTGGCTCCAGATTGGCTCAGCTCCAGCTGTTGCAGCCATCGGGGGAGTGAACCAGCAGATGGAAAGACCTCTCTCTCTGTCTCTGTTTGTCTCTAACTCTGTCTCTAACTGCGCTTCTCAAATAAATAAATAAATCTTTTTAAAAAATAAAGTAAAAACTATTCTAGAGGTCAATATTGGGGCAGAGCATGTTAAGCTGCTGCCTGGGACCCACTCGTATGGGCGCCGGTTCAAGTCTCGGCTGCTCCATTTCTGATCCAGCTCCCTGCTAAGGCGCTGGGAAAGCAGCGGAGGATGGCCAAGTACCTGGGCCCCTGCACCCACGTGGGAGACTCAGAGGAAGCTCCTGGCTCCTGGCTTCAGTCTGGCTTAGCTCCAGCCATTGTGGCCACTGGGGGGGTAAACCAGCAGATGGAAGATCTCGTTTTGTTAACTCTTGCCTTTCAAATAAATAAATAAATCTTTTAAAAAAATAAAAACCTGAATGCCCTGAAACACTGGATAAAGGGGGTAGGGTTACAAAGACTATCAGTGGGGCTGGCAGGAACCGGAAGCACCTCGGGTCTCCCTGCTGCCCTGCCCTCCCCCCACAGGGCAACTTCACCTCTCACCTCCCCCAGATGGCTAAGAGCAGGAACTCAGCTCCTCTAGGGGAGCCACGACAATAAAGGATGAGCTTAGTGGCTGTGGCAGGTACTCCGCTAAGCGCCTTACATTCACCACGTTCAATCTTCACAACCCCACACGGAAGAGGCTTCAGGTGAGAACAAAAACCTGTGCAGGGTCGCATCCGTGGAAAGTGAAGGAGCTGAGATGCAGATCCACCTGCGTCTGCTTCCAGAACCTCTTACCTCCCCAAGGCAAACTTCCACACAAGCACTGACTCAGGGCCAATGTCCTATGTGTATGCATTGAGAAATCAGAAGCAACCAGAAAACAAAAGTCATACTCTCACACCAAGACACCTGCCTACCTTCCTGCACCTGTGACCCTTCATTCTGCCGTCTCTTCTCATGGCTGTCCGGAGCCACTCATGCTCCAACAATGAAGCCAACCCCTCCACGGCTGTCCTGTCCCTCTCACCTACCACACGCATGGCACCAACAACTCTCCCTCCTCTTGTACTAACTTTCCCTTTCCTACGGAAACACCCTCATCAACAAATTAGCTCACAGTAATTCTCTCCCATCTTAAAAAAAGAAAATAAATAAGAGCACCCTCTTGACCCCATTTCCCCTTCCAGCTATTGTCCCCTGGCTCTGGTCCCCTTTCCTGCTCTTCTATTCTCTCCCAAACCTACTTGGAGCAGGCGCTGGTCCCACCCCCTCTCCACTGTGCTCCAGTACGGTCGGTCGGCATCATGTGGCTTCCAGGGGGGGCCGGCTCCAGGTTCTCCTCCACCCTCCTTAGCCTCCATCCTTGGCAAGCCCACTGGACTCGCCATTCTGGAAGCTGAGGACCCCTCTATCTGTACCTTCAATCCAAACCTCCCCCTACCCCCACGCGAGCTTCAGGCTGCCAACTCGCCAGCTCCACTTGCAGGTCCACCTCGGATGTAATGTGTAAAACCAAATGCCTGCTCTTCCCTCCAAAACCCGCTCCCCTCCAAACCAAAACACAACAGTACCTTCCCAGCAGCTGAGGCAAAAACCCAGAGGCACACCCATTCATTTCCACTCCCCGTACTGACTGGTCCCACAGAAGATCCTGTTGACTCCACAGCCAGAATACAACCACTTCTTACTCTACTCACTGCTAGCAAGTGCTCACCACCACCACCGCTTATCTGTTATTACAGGAGCCTCCTAATGAACATCACTACATTTCTCCTTGACCTTGTCTATTCTCAGTGTAACAGCTGGAAAAATCCATTTAAAATCTAAGTCACGTGGGAGACTGGAAAATGGGTACCAAAACACAGACATGAATGCTAAGTTCTAGTGTACCACATAAAAGGGGGGGGGGGACTACAGTTCAGAATAACCTACCAGCCATTTACTGAAATGTCACACTATACCCTGTTAAGTATATACCATTAAAATTTTTAAATAAAACAGAAAAAGAAGAACAAAAATAAAATCCAAGTCAGGACATGTCATACTTGCTCAGGACCCCCCAGTGGCTTCCATCTCATTCAAGAGTAAACCCAATCTTTCAGGGACCCCAAAGGCCCTACCCAGTCTTCCTCCAAGGAGACCACTGGCCTCCTTGCTTTCCTGAACATGCCAAGCATTCTGCCTCAGGGCCTTCGCACCTGCTGTGAACTCCTCCCTGGATGCGCCCACAGCCACACACCCCACAACCACGTCCCGTTGGCACTTTGTTTTTCTCTGTCATTCATCACCACCTAACCGAACCCACTTACTCGTCTCCTCCAACTGCACAATGGCAGATTCCGCTTGCCGCTGCACCTGCAGGACCAGAGCGGCGCCAACCACGGTGAACTCTCTGAAACGTCTGCTGAATGAAACTCTACAGAAAAAAACCCAAACAACCACCTATGATTTCTCTGCAAGATTTACTTCTTCCTCATGTTCAAGTAAGGACAAAAACCTCCATTTCTTGGGGCAGGCGTTTAGGCTAATAGCTCAGACAGCAGCATCTCTTATTAAAGAGTATCTGGGCTTGATGCCTGACTGCAGCTTCCCGTGGATGCAGACCTGAGGAGGTAGCAAGGATGGCTCAGGCAGCAACGGGCTCCCGCCACCTGCCGTGGGAGACCGGGCCGCAGTGCCTGGCTCAGGGCTGCAGCCCAGCATCTGAGGAGTGAGCTAGCGGGCCAGAGCTTGCTCTCTCTCTCTGCCTCCCAAAGAAATAAATAATTTGAAAATACACATTAAAATGTTTAATATTTTAGGTTGAAATAGAAAATATACATGTATATATAAAATCATATATTATATATAATTACACACATAAAAATAAACGAGCTGACAAGAGAGCAATTTCTCTTCCTAAGATACCAAAAACCGTGATGGCTTTGGCTGCTGCAAAGCTTGGGGCAGGGAGGGGCATCACCGTCTCCCAGCACCTACCTCTTGGGATCCCTTCTACGGCAGCCCTGGGGCCTTTGAAAGCACTAAGCTTAGACAGCACCTGCCACAGCACCGGCAAGGTCTCCTCCGCCTTCTCCTGTTCCAGCATCAACTGCAACAGGCCCCGCAGTGTCCAGACCTGTGTCTCTCTGCACCTGTGAGTTCCTGTGGGGCCACTCTGTCATCCAGACTGGAAAGCCAGCCATCAACTTTGCCCAAAGATGGCCTCAGCTGGCCCGCTGTGGCTGATCGATCGATCAGCTTGGGCCAACAAAGCTGGGTGCCCCAGGCTCTGCCAACAGGTTCTCCACACCTGGGGCTCACCTCAGCTATATCCAGGGCCTCCTCCTACCTCCCCGGACAACGCCAAATATTTCCATTTTCCACCAAAGCCTGTGTTGAAACAACCAGCCACACTTGCCTCAGGAGGGAAGTCAACCCATAAGCCCACAAGACACCTCGCTGGCACTGGCCCAGGAAGGGTTTCGACTCTACTCTCCAAGGACCAAGCAACTCCCAACTCTCAAGTACTGCCACATGGGCCATCCACCCCACACCCCCACACCAAGCAACAGCTTCCCCACACCTCTGTCCCCACACATGAGACAGCCACCCCACGCCTCTGTCCCTCCATGTGGGACAGCCTCCCCACATCTCTGCCCCCAAACGAGGGACAGCCACCCCACACCTCTGTCCCCACACACGGGACAGCCACCCCACACCTCTTTCCCCACACACGGGACAGCCTCCCCACACGAGGGACAGCCACCCCATACCTCTGTCTCCACATATGGGACAGCCACAACACCCATCATTCCTCAGACAGGCAACAGCCTCCCCACACCTTCGGCTGTAATTAACCTGAAAACGACCCTCCACGGTTACCGTTCCATTACATGCTCTGTCAGGACCAGAATGGCGGCACTTCCTGAAGAGAAGGCACAAAGTGGGGACCTGTCTCAAGAGACCTGAGGTTCAATGACATGTCCTTTCCATCTCCCCTTGGATCTGCTGTATTTATTAGCACCTGCAAGACACAGACACCAGCGAGGACCCCCAGGGTAGAAACAAATGTCCTTTTCAAAAGAGAGAGACCACAGGGACGCGGGCATCCCCAGGCAAAGCAGGCAGAGATCCTGAGTAAAATAGCACTGTCTTGTGCATTCCCCATCCCTAACCAGCGTGGGCCTTCCAAATCACTCCCAGGCTTCATATTTCTGTACTTCCGGGTGTAAAAAGCCTGTTTCTCTAAAAGGGGTTTCTATACTATATCTGAAATGGCTTTGGGAAAATGGAAGAATCAGATTGTGGGACACACAAAACACGTCGAGGTGCCTGGCAAACACTGGCTCCACGGCTGCACTTAGTTTTCATGGCACTTCTCGCCATTCCCTCTAATTCAGAATAGTCTTCCTTACCATCCGCTTTGCTTTAGAGGCTTCTTCTAAGTGTTCCAAACGGTCTTTCAGCCAGTTTGGGATTAGATGAAGCGATAGTGGTATCCCATTAGAATCAAGCTCGGGGCGAAGCTGGGGGGAGGCTGCTGCCCCCTGTGGCTGTGAAAGGTTGTCCTACCCACAGGCCACCCCCAGGAAGCAGTAAGCGGATTTGGAAGAATGGTCTTGCCTTGTTTATCTGAACAGAAAAGCCTCCCAGTGGCAGATTAGATCCCACTCTGCCATCAGGCCCATAAGGAGACTTTGGTGAAGGGAGCAGGTACCCGCCCTAGGTCGCCAGTAATTCACAACCAGCTTCTTAGTTTCATTCCTACACTCCAGCTTCACAAACAAACCTGCGAAGAAACCACTGTGGTCCACAAATCTGTCGACCATAGGCAATGTCATCACTGACCATCAGATGCATCTCCGGAGAGATCCTTCCTAACACACATTCATAGCAAACCAAGGGCAAATAAGAACACAGCAACAGAGGCCAGCACTGTGGAGCAGCGGGTTAAAGCCCTGGCCTGAAGTGCCGGCATCCCATATGGGCACCAGGTTCTAGTACCGGATGCTCCTCTTCCAGTCCAGCTCTCTGCTATGGCCTGGGAAAGCAGTGGAAGATGGCCCAAGTCCTTGGTCCCCTGCACCCATGTGGGAGACCCGGAAGAAGCTCCTGGCTCCTGACTGCGGATTGGCTTAGCTTCAGCAGTTGTGGTTATCTGGGGAGTGAACCCGCAGATGGAAGACTTCTCTCTGTCTCTACCTCTCTCTGTAACTCTGTCTTTCAAATAAATAAAATAAATCTTAAAAAAAAAAAAAAAGGAACACAGCAACCTAGCTCTGGATGTCATGCAAAATACCCCACCTCCTAGACCAGGGTCACAGGGGTGCTTTCAAAGTCATAGGTCTGAGAAGGCCTGGAAGCCAGCTGGTTGGTGTTCCTTTAGGAAGAAGTCCACCCTGTAACTGTGCAGCCCACACCACGCAGCCACCTGCTCCTCTGGACCCTTGTCATGCACATGCGCCCACCTGCCCTCTCATCTCCTCTGAATACTCAAACATTGCTGGGGGCAGCCAGGGGGCGCCCACATCCTCTATCTCAGGCTTGGTTCCTGACTCCAGTTTCCTGCTAGGGCAGACTCCGAAGTGGCGGCAATGATGGCTCAAGTAATCGGGTTCCTGGGAGAACTAGATCAAGTGTTGCCGGCTCCAGGCTTTGGCCCAGCCCATCTATGACCATTGTGGGCATCTGGGGGCTGAGCCAGTGGATGGGAAACTCTCTCTTGTATCTTTCTCTGCCTCTGTCTCTCAAATATGACACTTTGCTGGGATTGACAGTATCCACCACTGAGAACTACAACGTATGGTTCTTCCGAGCTATACTTTCCAACACAGGAGACCTTGAAGGACGGGAAGAAAGGGAAAACATATGTTTACATACCGAAATCAAATCCCAAAGGGGGACCCGCTTACACCGCACCTCTCACAGCCTTGATTTCCACACTGATTTTTTTTTTTTTTTTTTGACAGGCAGAGTGGACAGTGAGAGAGAGAGACAGAGAGAAAGGTCTTCCTTTTGCGGTTGGTTCACCCTCCAATGGCCGCCACGGCCGGCGCACCGCGCTGATCCGATGGCAGGAGCCAGGTACTTCTGGTCTCCCATGGGGTGCAGGGCCGAAGTCCTTGGGCCATCCTCCACTGCACTCCCTGGCCATAGCAGACAGCTGGCCTGGAAGAGGGGCAACCGGGACAGAATCTGGCGCCCCGACCGGGACTAGAACCCGGTGTGCCGGCGCCACAAGGCGGCGGATTAGCCTAGTGAGCCGCGGCGCCGGCCTCCACACTGATTTTTTTTTTTTTTTTAATCTTTTATTTAATGAATATAAATTTCCAAAGTACGACTCATGTGTTACAATGGCTTCCCCCCCCATACCGTCCCTCCCATCCACAACCCTCCCCTTTCCCACTCCCTCTCCCCTTCCATTCACATCAAGATTCATTTTCGATTATCTTAATATACAGAAGATCAGCTTAGTATACCTTAAGTAAGTATTTCAACAGTTTGCTCCCACACAAAAACATAAAGTGAAAAATAATAGATGATTTTTTTTAAATGATGATGAAATCAGATCAGACCTATTGTCATGTTTAATCCCAGTGAGAGTCAAGTTGGGAATTGATAATTTCTTTCTTTCTTTTTTTTTTTTTTTTTTACAGAAGATCAGTTTAGTGTACATTAAGCAAAGATTTCAGTCGTTTGCACCCCCACAGAAACACAAAGTGAAATATACTGTTTGAGTACTCGTTATAGCATTAAGCCTCAGTGTACAGCACGTTAAGGACAGAGATCCTACATGAGGAGTAAGTGCACAGTGACTCCTGTTGTTGACTTTACCAATTGACACTCCTGTTTATGGCATCAGTAATCTCCCTATGCACCAGTTATGAGTTTCCAAGGCTATGGAAGCCCCTTGAGTTCTCCACACTGATTTAACAAGCACAAAGATGCCTGCTCTGGGCCAGCACTCAGGTACAAGTATCCTTGTACCCGGGCATCAAGGTTAGGTGTCCTACACAATGTCACAGCAGAAACTGGCAGAACAAGGTTTGATACAAGCTGGCTCTAGGCACGCGCTTTTTTTTTTTTTTTTAAGATTTATTTATTTATTTGAAAGTCAGAGTTACTCAGAGAGAGGAGAGGCAGACAGAGAGAGAGAGGTCTTCATCCCTTGGTTCACTCCCCAATTGGCCACAACAGCTGGAGCTGTGCCAATCCAAAGCCAGGAGCTTCTTCCAGGTCTCCCACAGGGGTGCAGGGACCCAAGGACTCAGGCCATCTTCTACTGCTTTCCCAGGCCACAGAAGAGAGCTCGATCGGAAGTGGAGCAGCCAGGTCTAGAACCGGTGCCCATAAGGGATGCCGGCACTTCAGGCCAGGGCGTTAACCTGCTGCACCACAGTGCTGACCCCTCTAGGCACGCTCTTATCCATCACCTTCCATACTGCTTTCTGGGTAAAGATGGAAACCTTGTTTGGCTCACACCCAGGAAACCTTACAGATTCTCAGAGGCCAGCACTGTGGCACAGTGGGTTCAAGCCGCTCCTTGTGACACTGGTATCCCATATCAGAGCACTGCTTCCGATCCAGCACCCTGCTAATGCCTCTGGGAAGGCAGTGGAAGATGGTCCGAGTGCTTGGACCTGGCCACCCAAATGGGGAACACAGATGGAGTTCTGTGCTTGTGGCTTCATCCTGGCACAGTCCCAGCCGTTGTGGCCATTTAGGGAGGGAACCAGAGAACGGGAAGTCTCTGTATTCCTACAGCTCCCTCTCTGTCACTTTGCCTTTCAAATCAATAAAGTCTTTTATTAAAAAAAAAAAGAAGAAGAAGAAACAGATTTTTGGATCACCGTTATGAAAACTGACACATCAGGTATGGGCTGAGCTGAGAATGAAACTTTTGATCAAAAGATTCCCCAAAAAGCTACCCTGAAGACCAGCCAGGTTTGAGAGTCCCCACGGCTCCTCCCTGGTAGGAAGTTATTTCATTCTAGACTTATTCCAGCACCCCGAAGAGGGAGACCGGCTGCGGGGGCTGGCGGCACCCCCAGTGCCCACTCCCGCAGGACCCAATCTTTACCATCCTGCCCAGAACCCCCCACCTCTCCCGGGCTCCTCCTCTCCTAGGATCTCTCTGGAGGGGGTGGGCAGCCTCTCCACCATCCTACCTGAAGAATTAAATCCAGGATTCCTTTACCATCCTTGCATAACAAAACCTTCCCTGTGAATGCACCAGGGCCCTCACACACTTGTACTAGCCTCGCCACCAGCCCTGGTCGCGCAGCTTCCAGGATCTGTCCTCTACCTCCTTCCCCCTCAAGTCTCATTAGAACTTCCAACCAACGCAGAGAATCCTCAGTACCCACTGCAGCCTGCATTTCCGGGTTAAGTCTTAAAGTCTGCCTTCAGGGCAAAAGCCAAGTGCAATTCAAAAGGCACTAATCAGAATCCCTTAGTGGGGACCTAGGTCCTTGAAAACTCAAAACCCAAGACTGAACTTCTTGGGTGTCTCTGCAATGGGGCTACAGCTTCCTTCTCCCTGGGGGTAGCAGACCCCAAGGCCTGAGCAGGGAAGGGCAAGGGTTAAATAAAGGGCTTCCTCCCTCTGTTCACCCTCAGCAGGAAGAGCTGACTTCACAAGTGAAATTGAGTGTGTGACATGATTCCATTGTATCTGCAAGGCAGATGCTAGGCGCTATCAGGCTAAGAAATGGGAGTAAGACCCCTGCCCTCACATAACCTGTCATCCAGTTGCAGAGATGAGATCATCCCCCCCACAATGGTAGATAACCGGAAATGGTAGATAACCGTTAAACAAACACCCTCTGAACTGTGGGACACGAATTCCACAGAAGATGCTGTAGTACAGGCTTGAGACAGGACTGCAGTCTTTCTGAAGATGGGCTGACCAAGCGCTCCCCCGTGTGAAGGCGCAAGTGGCCCTGCCACCTAAGCACAAGAAAACACCTTTGGTTTCGTCACCATTGGCTCCCTTGAAAATGTCAAATAATCCACTGGCCACATCGGCCACTGTAATATGTTGAGCCAAGGTCCTTGGTGAACTATACACCACAGTTCTAACCGTATTTGTTTATAAATTCTTAAATTAAAAAATCTTAACATATTGTTATGGGGAAGATGTTTAATCTAACAGTTAAGACAAAAAGAGACCTAAATCTCAGACATCAGAGTCCCCAGGTTCAATACCTGCCTTTGGCTCCTGACTCCAGCTTCCTGCTAACACAGACCCTGGGAGAAAGTGGTGGTGGCTCAAGTAATTGTCACAAACATAGAAGGCCTGGATTGGGTTCCTGTCTCCCGGCTTCAGCCCAGTGGTGCCCTATCCAATGAGGATATTTGGGGGAGTGAATCAATGAAGGGGAACTCTCTGTCAATGTGCATGTATGCCTCTCAAATGTTTTTAAATTAAAAAATATATACTGTTATGCCAAATTAGTTTATACAACCAAGAACACAGAAAGCTACTCCTTTATAATAGGAAAATCTTATTACATAAGCATTAACTTGAATTTCCCAACAAACTATTTACACCCTAAGCATACTTTGACCCTTTTTCCCCAGCTCTGTCATCATCTCACACCAGCCCGTGTTAAAATTAAACATGTCTATTTCTGCTTTCTTGTAGAGCCCTAAGATTTCCTCTCAGTCTCCCTGCCCATTCTGGCCTTTATCTACCCTCGGGACTCAAGGTGACCCAGCAAGTCCTGGAAGATGGCCCTGGGCCACCTGACACTCTCAGGGAGTAAATGAACTCGAGGCAGAAAGGCTTAGGCACACTTCCTGGACCAGTCTGGGCCCTGCACAGCCACTGTCAAACTTCAGGAAGCTTTTCCAGTAAGGGAAGGGGGGCAGGTAGAAGGCAAAGAAGGAAGGACCCAGAACTCGATCCAAGGTCAGTCTGCACACAGGTCAACAGGAAGAGAGTGCAGGCACCAATATTTAAATAGATTGTCCTGTCCTATATGGGAAGCAGTTCAATAAATCAACACAACATAGTACATTTCCAAGACTCAAATGCTTGCCAACTTCCCCAGGTCTGAAGGACATTTCTGACTTTTGCTTTTAGTGATGGCATAAGCATGACTCAGAAATACCAACTTCAAGTCCAGATTCAGCTAAGGTTCTGCTTAAGGAGCCGTGCGGCTTTGGCCGTTTCACAGTTTTTGGCTTCAATGCTTCATCTGTAAAGGGAGGCAGCTGGGCTAGAGGATCTCTCGTTCGGAAAGCAGGATTTTCAAAGCTGGCAAATCCCAAATCAGAGAAAGATCAGGAAGAAACGCAAGAGTCCCAGCAGGGGCCCTGGAGAGTCTGTGGAAGGCGGTGGGGATCCCAGTGGACCTCACGAAGAAGAAAACGAGCCTTGACAGAAATCCAGACCCACGCCGGGAGATCGCCGACAGATCAGCTCGCTCTTCCAGGCTCTGCCCTGTGGTCATACACATCTACCTCTTCCCAGCAGGGCAGAGAGTGATGACTCAGAGGACAGCTATACCCACATACCTTCCACCTGGGGATGACTCAACCTCAACTACCTCCGAGAAATTAAAGATTCCAAGGCCCTCAGACCTAAGTTTAGTCACCTGGCCGACTGTCTAATACTCTGGGAGCCTGAGGCTTCTTCAGTCCACACCCTGAAACCTGGAGGAAACGTTACATTTCACAACCCCCGGAGCTTGTTTTGTGGATCTCAGACACAGTATTACTGTCCTAACTGGAGCTGAAGATGCTATAAAACCTTTACATGCCATTGTGGAAAAATTAAACCACCTAACAGTGCATGTACCTAAAATCCCACACATCTTTGATGAAGCTTTTTCTGCTTCAAAGTCATTCGTTCAGTGAGTTTACTTTTTGCTTTTAGCCTAATTAAGACTGATTATAGTTAAGTTGCTTTGTATTTCATAAATGTGATGGAGAGTTTCAAATATCAATTACCCAATTATGACAACCACCCTTGGCTTTCCTCCAAGGCAGGCTTGGAATGACAGCCTGTTTTAAACACCTGTACAGGACCTGACACACAGTAGGAACTCAACCACTGCTTTCCAATTTGTCAGCAGGAACCTGAACGGGGCAGTCGGCATGTACTTCACCTGTCATCTCTTAATACCTGCAAGCGCAACCTCTCCATTTGACAGAGAAAGAAAGCGAAGCTCCCAGTCAACAGCTGCTAACTCCCGCGGCAGGGCTCTGAGCTCAGGCCTCTCTGCCACCAGTGCCCAGGGACACGCCCACTGGGATTTCCAGAGAGTTTAGGAGGCTGGACCAGATGTCGGCTCAATCACACATATCCCTCACTGTCAAAGGGGACAACCGATGAGACAAGGTCCATGTATGTGGATTCTTGGGGTGGGGTGGGGTGGGGCTGTGCTACTCCTTTACAAAAGGGCAGCGGAGGGCGGGCAGCCCTGGACAAAAACCAAAGCACCCCCTTACAGTCTGGTTCCTGCCTCTGGGCCCCAGGACAAGCCACAGTGCCCTGAAGGTGACATTTTCTGCAAGAAGGATCTGATCAGCTCCTCCCATGAGCCTCTGAGATGAGCATTTCTGCAAGGCTTGGGGCCCAGTCACAGGCTGCTGCTTAACACTCAGGAGGACCTGTCTGAGCCCAAACACAGCTACCCAGCAGCTGCAGGAGGCTGCTAACCTAAATGACAGCAGATTCCTGGCTGAAGGCTCATTTTGCAAATAAGGACATTGCTTGCCCTGATGCTTCCCCCTGTGCAACGTGTGCTTGAACAAGGAGCTGAAGGAAGCCAGCAGCAAGCACCAGTGGACCCCCTCCCCTCTGCTGGCCCACAGCCACTTCTGCACGGACAAGTTCAAGTTCTCCGTGTGGGTGGATGCACGTGTGTACACTCGGTGTTCGGAGACACCAAACGTCATCCTGTAACTGAGTTAACTGAAACCCGCGTTCATCCAGATGTACAGCTCAACAGCGACAGCCGAGCGAAAGCAGAAGATGAGCAAGCAGCTGGCGCGCGCTGCAGACAGACCAGTCGCCTGGGACCTCGCCTCCCTCAGCTAACTTCTTTGCTTCACCTAGCAGGTGTTAGCAAAGCTCAGGGGCCCCCAAACCTCCCAAATCCCCAAGTTGTTAACTACTGAAATCAAGGGGTTTCCAGCAGCTCCCAAATCCCGGCCGCTTCTGTCACACACACTGCCTTCCCCACTCCGGGTGCACTTTGCTTTCTCCGCTCTGTTGGTCCTGCAAGGACCTGGGCTCCGCTCCAGGCCTGGGTGAGCAGGGGAACTTTTTGTTGTTAAGAGTCTAGTTTTCGGTAACAGGGATCAAGAATGCAACCCCATGGGGATTAAGGCGACAACTCCCAAATACCCTCTCCAGCCTAAATAGCTGGAATCACACACTTTGTAAGAAGGTTACTCCTAGGAGGGGCACCGCTATGGCGTTGGGGGACTGGCTGTCTCTTCCCAAACCCGGTTCGCAAAAATCCTGACTCAGATCGACATTCTGCTGCAACCCCTCGGCCGGCCGGGCGGACCCGATGCTCTGGCCCAGCCGAGCACCTTGGGGGCTGGGCTGGGGGCCGCTCAGAGCCGGACTTGTTTTCTCAGCTGATCTAGTCCTGCGAACAGGTGCTTGGTTCGCTCCATTTTTTTTTTTAAAGTGTGTAAAAGTATCCTGAGCAGGAACTCTCGCCCTACAGGCAAAGCCACACAGGACACGGTGAAATGTGGCTTCCCAACTCCCGCGGGGCGCGCCGGTCTGCGTGGGGGTGTTCGGCGAGCTCGGGAAAGGCCTGCGCCTCCCGGGAACAACGCTCCCAGCAACCGCGCGGCAGCGACCAGGCGACCCTGCACCCACCCCCGCCCCACCCACGCGTGAAGCTCAGCACGGCGTGCCACCTGCCGGGGTCCCAGCAAACGTGCCCGGAGAGAACAACCGGCAGAAAGCACTTAGCTCTTGTTTTTTTCTTTCTTAAGTAAACTCTCCGGGGGCCCAGGTCGGCCCTCGGGTTCCCCTCCAGCCCGGCTGAAAGCGGGGGAGGCGCCGCGCGGGACGGCAGGGCAGCGGAGCGCAGCGCGCGGACCGTAGGCGCGGCTCGTCCGGCCCGGGCCGCGACCCGCGGGCCCCCAGCTCCTCCCTGGGGCCGGCGAAGGCCGGAGCGGGGCGGGGGGTAGGGCCGGCCAGCGGGCTCCGGGCGCGCCGAGCCGGCGGGAACAGGGCGCGCCCTCGCCCGTCCTCGCGCGCGGGCCGGTGCCCCGGGGGTGGGGGGTGGGAAGAGTCGGGGAACTCACAGCCGCTTGTCCTCGGGCTGCAGCTGCCAGTGCATGGCCAGCGAGAAGCCGAAGAGGCTGCCGGGGTCCCCCAATTTCTGGATCACATTGTCCTCGCGGGTGTCCAAGTTGAAGGCTGCGCCGAGCCGGGGCAGGAGCCCCGCCGACAGGTAGAGCAGGCACAGCTGCCCCGCGGCCGCCATGGGCGGGCGCACGGGGAGGGGCGCGGGGACCTGCGGCGGCTGCCTTGCGCTCCGGGCCGGGTCCGGGTCCGGGTCCGAGACTGCCGCGCCGCTGCGGCCGCGGCCACCTCCGCCTCCTCTGGCCACTGCGTCCGGCCCCACCCCCGGGACGGGTCGCGCTCTCCGCCCGGCCGCTCCCCCTCGCGGGCAGCTCCGGATCGCTGAATGAGCCCGTTGTTCTCTGGAGACTCGCAGGCGTTTTATCAAGTGACGAGGACGCCGGCCCCGCCCCTGCCCACCCCCAGCCCCTCCTCGTGCGCCTGCCGCCCTGCCCGCCGCCCGCACCTTCCCGCCCCGGCCCGGCCCCACGCCTCTCCCGCCGCCCCTCACCTGCCCGGAAGCCGCGACGTGGGAGACGCGGAGGCGAGCTCGGGGCGGAGCAGCCCCACCCCGCGGCGCCCCTGCAAGGAAGCGCGGCCGTTCGGGTTGCCGAGCGGCGCAGAGCGAGGCAGGCGGCTCCTACCTGCGGGTAGCAGAAGGTGCAGGTGACGCCCCGGGCCTCATGGCCAGCAGCAGCCTGGTCTTGCAGACGTGGGCCCCTGTGCACAAGCAGGGTGCATTCATTCATTCCACAAGTGTTTATGGAATGCCGGACCCGCGTGCCGGATACTTGGGACACCGGAGTGTTGTGGGTTCTTGAAGCCTCGCCATCAAACATGAAAAGAGGGCACTCACACTTGGGTAGTGTTGGACAATTTCCAGAGCAACTCTCGTCTCCTTGAATCCTAACAGCCTAGTTGGTGGGCATTTTTTTTTTTTTTTAAGATGTATTTATTTATTTGAAAGGCAGAGTTACAGAGAGGCAGAGGCAGAGAGAGAGAGGTCTTCCATCCTCTGGTCCACTCCCCAGATGGCCAGAGAGGCTGGAGCTGCACCTATCCGAAGCCAGGAGCCAGGAGCTTCCACTGGGTGTCCCACGGAGATGCAGGGGCCCCAGGATTTGGGCCATCTTCTACTGCTTTCCCAGGCACATTGACAGGGACCTGGATCAGAAGTGGAGCAGCCTGGACTTGAACAGGAGCTCAAATGGGATGCTGGCTCTGCAGGCGGCAGCTTTACCTGCTAAGCCACAGGCCTGGCCCCGGGCATTTTCTGTTGGCAGATGAGGAAACCCAAGCTCAGCTGCCCCCCACCCCCACCCCATCACCCAGTGAAGTCAGAAAGGCAAAGTGTGGTGTCCAGGTGTTGGGGCACGGCTTCCAAGCCGAGAGGCATCCCTGAGGTCCATGAGGGTGGCATAAAGACTGTAAGGGCGTGGAGTGGGGCCACCTGGGAGGTGTTGGGCCTTGAGCAACCTTATCCTGCAGGGATTCTTAGCCACGGAAAAGGAAAAAAACAGCAGTGCTGTTAGCTTAGAAAAAAAATAGCATTTTTCTTTTCACTAAGCTCTTGCTGGCTTTCAGCATTTCCTTTATGAATGTGAGCAACAAACCACAGTGGAGGTAAGGTAAGTATCTATTATTAGTTGCCATTAAAAACCCTAAGTTCTGGCCGGTGCTGCGACTCACTAGGCAAATCCTACGCCTGCAGGCGCCCAGGTTCTAGTCCCAGTTGGGGCACTGGCTTCTGTCCTGGTTGCTCCTCTTCCAGTCCAGCTCTCTGCTGTGGCCCGGGAAGGCAGTGGAGGATGGCCCAAGTGCTTGGGCCCTGCACCCACATGGGAGACCAGGAGGAGGCACTTGGCTCCTGGCTTTGGATGGGCACAGCGTGCCGGCCGTAGCAGCCATTTGGGGGGTGAATCAACAGAAAAAGGAAGACATTTCTGTCTGTCTGTCTGTCTGTCTCTCTCTCTCTCTCTGTCTAACTTCCTGTCAAAAAAAGAAACCCTAAGTTTTGAGGGCGAGTGTTTGGTGCAGCAAGTGAGACACCCACATCCCTTACGGCCTCCTATAGGGAGTGCGCAGGTTCAAGTCTCCCCTGGGCTACTGCCTCCAGCTTCCTGTTAATGCACACCTGGGAGGCATTCATGATGGCTCAAGTACTTGGGTCCCTGCCACCCATGTGGGAGACCTGGATTGAGTTCCTGGCTCCTAGCTGTTTGTGGGCATTTGGAAGTAACCCAATAGATAGGAGATCTCTTTGTATCTGCTTCTTGCTCTCTCTGCCTTTGAAATAATTTTTTAAATTAAATATAAGACCTTACACCACATCACAATTTTTGCAGCTATCTCAAATGACCAGCTGCAGCCTCAGCTAGCTCTTGTTGTGTGGCAACAAGGAATCATATATTGCTGGAGCACAACTTTTTTAAAAACATTTTGTTAACCTATATTTTTATTTCCTTTGTAATCCCCACGTATTTTGTGGGTTTAAGAACCTTGCTGGGGCTGGCGGTATGGAGTAGTGGGTAAAGCTGCCACCTGCGGTGCCAGCATTCCATATGGGTGCTGGTTCAAGTCCCAGCTGCTCCACTTACGATCCAGCTCTTTGCTACGGCCTGGGAAAGCAGTAGAAGACGGCCCAAGTCCTTGGGCCCATACACCTGCGCGGGAGACCTAGAAGAAGCTCCTGGCTCCTGGCTTTGGATCGGCACAGCCCCGGCCATTGCAGCCAATTGGGGAGTGAACCAGAGGATAGAAGACCTCTCTCTCTGCCTCTCCTCTCTTTGTGTAACTCTGACTTTCAAGCCAGCATTGTGGCATAGCTGGTAAAGCCACCACCTGCGATGCCAGCATCCCGTATAGGTGCTGATTCCTTGTCCCAGCTGCTCCACTTCCAATCCAGCTCCCTGCTAATGACCTGGAAAAGCAGTGGAATATGTTCCAAGAGTTTGGGCCCCTGTCATCCATGTGAGAGTCCTGGATGAAGTTCCTGGCTCCTGGCTTCAGCCTGGCCCAGCACTGGCCATTGCAGCCATCTGGAGAGTGAACCAGCAGATAGAAGATCTCTCTCTCTATAACTCTGACTTTCAAAATAAATAAATAAGTCTTAAAAAAAAAAAAGCTTGATCTGAGTAGAGGGCCACGGTTTTCGGCAGCCTGCCAGAGCACTGCACAGGAAAGGCTGCTAGAGTGACTTGAGCCCTTCTTGGAATCTAAGTCCCCTGTACTGGACACAGCAGGGTGACGTCCCAGGGGAGAGCGGGGGGCCGTAGGTGCCAGTGTGTGGGTGTGTATAGGGGATGCTGTTCTTCCCCTTAAGGGGTATCTGTACCCAGGGAGCAGCCCGTGCCACTCAGAAAAGCTGCAAGGACATCATCAAGGGTCCCCCTGGCAGGTAGCAGCTGCCAGAGTGCATCCCTCAGCTTCTTAGAGACGTGTACCACAGATTGCCCGTCAGGAACTCCCCGTCAAAGGTAGTCCAAAGTGGAAAGCAGTGGGTTTTAACTCAGTAGATGATCTTGGTGATCACGCTGTTTTGCATTTAATAAGTGGTAAGTTTGAGAAACTGTGGGAGAAGTAAACTAATTAATAGGGAAAGCTGCATTGTGAGTTTTTTATGCACTGTGGCTTTTCTTATTTGTGATAAACACACAGTATTCCAGAGAGACAGGGTGCAAGCTGTTGTCCTTAGAATGTAATGAGTCTCGCTGCAGGGTGGCACACAGCCAGTGATGTGGCTGCCATGTTTGCTGAAATCCCCAACTGGCTGAGAGAAGCTGTTGCCTTGGGCTCCCCGCCACGGCAGCAGCCTTTGCCCTTGCCCACTTAACTGGGATTCACCAACTTCCTCTCAACCCAGCAACTGGGGCATTGAGCCCTTACGCCCTAGCACTGCAGGTCCCATGTCACCCACTGTTAACTATTCCAATCTCACTCCTTGCTGCAAAGAGGAATTCCATGGAGTGTCCATCGCTTCCTTCCTGAGATGATCTAGTGAGTAACGTGCGGATGCAGGCATTAATTCTAAGTAACAATGAATACCCTAACTCCGTGTCGCACGACTGAATTGAATGATGCTCGTGCCGGAGGAGGGGCAAAGAAAATCAAGGGTGAGGGCTTTGCTCTGGATTTGCTAAGTGCCCATCAAAAAGGAAACCTCTATCAGCCACACTCTTCCTTCCAACTATCTCCTGCATCGGATGCCGAACATACTTGAAGTCGAGTCAAGCTCTCAGCTCCTGTTGCAATCTCTTCGAAGCGTGTCCACTTTTCCCAGATGCAACAATCAAAGTTTGTCATTTCCATAGTAAAACAGAGTTGGGGATTTCACAAGTGTCTTCCAGAGGGGAGTTTTCGAGGTCATTTAGGATTCACTGAGGACGTGTCCATCTCTGGAGCCAGAGGGATGGAAGAATCAAGAGCCCTACGAAGTATGAAGTAAAGGCCTGGGGAAGGGAGGCACATGGTTTTAATGAGGGAAAAAAATCCGAGACAAGAAGGTACTCGTCTTGAATCAAAGGGAGAAAGATGGGTGATAAGACGCACTAGCCATTTAGGGCAAGGAGCATGTGTGTGTGTGTGTGTGTGGTGCACGCGCGTGCGTAGGGAATGCTGAGTTGCCTTGCCTGGTGGGGTTGATGCGATCTAAAGTCCTGGCAGAATGCTGTGTCAAAACCGGAACTTCCATCTGTGCACAGTCTTGCAAAAGGGAAGAGCATTGACCCAGGATCTAGTTTTGGGAACCAGAGAGGGATAGTCACCGCTTTAAGTAGGGATTCTACTACCGCACAGCAAATTTTGTGTGTGTGTTAAGAAAAAGAAATTTTTCCATATTACTTTTTTATTTTCTTAATCTAAGACTGCTCTAGGGATCTCCTCTTCCACACTGAAACTTAATGCTTCCCACCCCCAACCCTCAGGCAGAGACAGAGACAGAGCGAGCTCTCCTGTGCTAGTTCACTCTTCAAACGCCCTCAAGGGCCAGGGCTGGAGCCAGGAGCTGGAAACTCAGCTCAGGTCTCCCACGTAGGTGGCAGGGACCCAACTACTTGAGCCATCACCTGTTGCCTCCCAGGGTGTGCATTGGCAAGAAGTTGGAATCTGGAGCCACAGCTGGGACTTGAATGAAGGCCCTCTGATGATATGGGCTGTGGTGTCTTAACTGTTCCTTGGCTAAATGCCTGCCCCAAGGCTTTTGTTTTTGTTTTTTCTTCTTCTTCTTTTTTTTTTTTAGATGATACTTTATTAGCTTTAACTCACAGCACATTTTCTAGGAACAAAGCCTCCTTGGATTGCGGTCAGGAGCCACCCAAGTGCCCCCAGCTCTATTTTAAAGTCGATTGCACTTGAATGCCTCCAGGCCCCTGACAGTGAGCTCCTTACAAATGTTGTCGAATATTTCGAGTATTTCGTGTTGCCATTTTGGGTGGGATTCTTTTCCCAGTTTGTTTTGCGGGAATTTTTCTAGGCCAGGGAGACACAGTTTGCCGGCCAGAAATCAACTCAAACCTTAAATTAATGAAGTTAAATTTAAAACTGAGCTCTCAAGGCTGGGGTGAAATCCACACGTGGCAACTTTGGTTTTCCAGCCTGGCGGCCACTGTCAAAACCAAACATGAAGCTGTGTGTATCTCAAGCAGTCTGCAAAGGCCAAACATAGAGTCGATGGTTTCAAAAATTAATTCCTTCAAAGAAAAAGTTAACTTGCTTTCTATAAACCATCCTTTGTGAGAAAATAAAAGACAAGTTAGGACTTTATCCAGGGATCACTGGAGTCCATCAGCTCAGCTCAAAGCAAGCACCCACGGAAGGCAGCCCAGCTGCACTTGCATATGACCTGAGGACCTAGAGTAAGTTATCCTACTGTTCTAGGACTCAGTTTTCTAATCCATAAAATGGCCAGAATTCTCACCTCATCAAGCTGTTACAGGGATTACAGGGGCCGGTATGTGCGAGGTTTAGAACATGGTCTACTATTACATGTGTGTGGAATAAAATGGTAGCTGTGAACATGAAGGAGAAGAAATAATGCTAGAAAACAAAATGAGACGGCTTCAGGCATCACCCAGAGAGAGAACATGCAAGGGAGGCCACACTGAGTGTCCCCCACTCCCTTCGACAGGACCGACCACGCCTTCCGATCAAGGCTCAGTAAATCATCCTGTCCCAGCCCCGTTTCTCAGCACCTGAGGTATGGATAGAAGCAAATCCGTGCTGCTCTCTGGGCTGGGCTGCTTCGCCCCGGCCAGTGTTTGGAGAAGCAATGAGAGGTACCCACTCAGCATCCTAACTTCAGAAGCTCCAAGGACCTGCTGGTCAGGAGGCCTGGAGTGGGGAGCAGGAGGTAAGAGCAAAGGACATTTGCAAACACATCCTTCTCTCCCTCTTTGCACAGTCCACTCGGCCGAGAGGAGAGTTAGTGCCTAAATGACCCAACACCATTGCCAGTAAGTCAACTGTTATTTTGTTGGGAGCTTTTCCTTGTGGAATACATCCTGTTGCTAACATTTAAGCAGCTTAAATAACCTAAAGTACATCGGCAGGTTAAGAGAACACACCACTTGACAGCGAAATCAGCTCTTATACTTTAGAATCTCTCAGAATCTGAAAAGCAAGTCGTTGGCACCAGGTAAGTCAGTAGTCACTAGAGATATTAAATCGGTCTGTCCTACTGACACTTTAACAACACGTCTGAAGACAGCGCAGTAGATTCTGCCCTGTGAACATACCACTATAACGAACAAATAACAAAGGAAAGAGGGCAAGAATGCAGAAATGTAGGCCACCGAATAGCTGAGAAGGTCCCCATAACAATGGCTTTGCTGTCCCAGACCACGTGACCAACCCAAGCATTTCTGTAGTATGTATTTCTGGACATTCCCTGGTGACAAAGGAGAAAAATAGACTCGCTGATACTTCTAGCACATTTCAAAGATCACTAAGGTCCACTAGGCAATAGCCGCTGTCTCGACTTTATGTCTGGAGAATCTGCAACAGGGACTTTTTGTGAGAGAGAATGCGGGTGTCCCTGACCAAATTAAGATTCAGGATTTCCCGACTTTGGATTTCATAACCCGGACCACTCCTTCAGACCCCACTTCAGCCTTGGCAGACAAATAATCCACCGAGACCACATTTCCTGCTTCCCAAACAAGGAACTGTAGCAGCTCGAAAAGCATGATCTGTGTCCAATCTGACTTCTGGCAGGAAACCCCCTAGTACCGTCCCGTTAGGCTGGGCGGTTCATCCATAAACACATGCTACTTGCTCTTCCTGCTTCCAGAAGGAGGGGGTCTCAGAACGCCCAGCAGGCCAGGAGGTCGTGCCCCCAACCCGGCCCAGAGAGCCAGGAGGAATTTTTCCAGCTGTGTACCCTACTGGGAAATGGAACCTCCACCCCACTACTGTCCCCAAGTAGCCGACCCAGCGTCCGTTGCTGCTGGTTACAGAAATAGTTGGGTAAACGCCACATTGGTTGAAAAGGAGGTAAGAGAGCAAGGGAGACAGTCACCTCTTTGATTCTGAAGGGCTTTTAGAATTTCCATATTTACCCTCGGTAAACAACTCACTTGCATCTATTTCTCTGAGGCTTTATGTACTGACTACAGTCAGCTAATGATGATTTTAGGGGGCATCAACCGTTTCAATTTGTATTTTGTAACTAATTCAAATGCAAGAACAATAATTTGGGAATTATGTGTATTTTTAAAGAGATTCCAAAGTCAAAGGATCTTCAAATGTTCATAAAATGAGGCAGGAGCCTCATGCAGCAGTTAAGACACCTCTTTGGACTCCCACACTCCGTAATTGAGAGCCTGGGTTTGAGCCCCAGCTCTGCTTCCGATTCCTACTTCCTGCTACTGTACACTCTGGGAGGCAGCAGGTGACGGCTGGGTCCCTGCCTCCCACGTGGGAGACCTGGCGGGAGCTCCTGGCTCCTGGCTTCAGCTTGCCCAGAACTGATGGTTGCAGACATTCAGGCCGTGAACCAGTGGATGAAAGATCTCTCTTTGTCTCTCTCTTTCAAATAAAATGATAATAAAATTCCCAAAAAAGGCCATCAGCCACTTAGGATAACTAAGTGGCTAGGCACTGAGTAGCTCCCTTTCCAACCCCCAGGCTCCCCCTCCTTAGACCAGTTCAGCCTTTGCTTGTACCTTTCCCTCCATCACGCTGCTCAATGCTCTGATTCATGGGCTTTCATGGCTGGTTGCTGGTTCCATTAGAGTTGGGACCATGTCCTAGTCATTCTTGTATAACTAGTCCCAAACTCTGAGTCTGGGAGTAGAAACTACTAAAAGTGTGACTATATGAGGTACCTACAGGTTTTCACCAATCATCATTTTTTTATGCCAGTAGACTTACTTAAAGTTGGAGGGATTGTTTTTTAAGGCAAAGTATTGCCCTTGCATTACATGCTTAAAATGAGGCATACCCAGCAGTGCACTGTATCTGAAGGATACCTCCTCCCTGCCCAAGTCAGTAATTCTCCTGGACATGGGAAACCCCTAGATCAAGATGGCCCACAAGCAAGGCACCATTGTGGACTCAAGGCCTCTGAGGCTACATTACTGCTAACAAGTCAAAGCTGACTAGGGAAAAGTAGAAGTGAACTATATAACTGGGAACAGAAATCCCTAGCATGGGATTTGGGGGGAAACAGAGACAACTTGCATGGACTGAGAGGGGCCATGGCAAATCCAGAATCTTTTGAACAAAGCAGGAGGGATCTGAGAGGGCTAGAGTTCCGGAACTGGAAAATGTGTTTGTTTCACTCTTTGGTCTACTGTCCCAAGGGGCTCACAAAGCTAGCCCTCCAGTTTATCTTTTTTTTTTTTTTTTTAAGATTTATTTATTTATTTGAAAGGCAGAGTTACAGAGAGGCAGAGGTAGAGAGAGAGAGAATTCTTCCATCTGCTGGCTGCAACAGCCGGAGCCAGGCTGATCCAAAGCCAGAAGCCAGGAACCAAGAGCTTCTTCTGGGTCTCCCACGGGGGTGCAGGGGCCCAAGGACTTGGGCCATCCTCTACTGCTTTCCAGGCCATAGCAGAGAGCTGGCTCGGAAGTGGGGCAACCAGGATGCGAACTGGTGCCCATATGGGATGCCGGCACTGCAGCAGTGGCTTTACCCATTACACCACAGCACTGTCTCCTCCAGTGTATATTATCCTTTAATCACCAAGCAAAGAGAAGACACGGTGACATGGAGTAGGAAGGAAATGGTGCAGGATGATAGATTCCCCTCACCACCACCACCTCCTCTTCAAACCCCTCAGCAATGTGTAGCTGGGAGTCTTGCACCCTCCCTCTCCTCATCCCAACTGCACATGCGTGACAGAAGGAGGCTCAATGCCTGCTAGGCCTTCTCAGGAAAAGATTGTTGGGAGGAGCCTCCATTGAGCACCATAGCAGACTCGGCGGAGGCTTATGAGCCACAGAGGAGACTTTGTTATGATGAAACTGAAAATAAAAAGACTGAAGGAAACAGCCTCAGTTTGTACCTGCAGTGGTGACACCCTGTGGTTCAGAGCCACAGCTATGACTCACAAAGAATTCCGGGGACATGGGTGGTGTATGAGGGAGTGTGGTTACAGTAACAAGATGGCAGGCCACAAGGCAAAGGATGGAAAAGGGCAGCCCAGTTTAATACTTGCACTCTGCTGCTCTACATAAACACCTGTTTTCTCTGTGATTTATTCAAGGCTGACAGCCAAATTTCCAGGCAAGAGTTATCCATTTGAAAGCTGTGTAATTACTCTCAGCCATACAGTCCACTTAATGGCTCCCTCAAACTGTTACTAATTATTATTTTTTAAAGATTTATTTATTTATTTGAAAGTCAGAGTTACACAGAGAGAGAAGGAGAGGCAGAGAGAGAGAGACTGACAGAGACAGAGAGAGGTCTTCCATCCGCTGGTTCACTCCCCAATTGGCCACAATGGCCGGGGCTGTACTGATCCAAAGCCAGGAGCCAGGAGCTTCTTCCAGGTCCCCCACATGGGTGCAGGGGCCCAAGGACTTGGGCCATCTTCCACCACTTTCCCAGGACATAGCAGATAACTGGATCGGAAGTGGAGCAGCCAGGTCTCGAACCGGCACCCATATGGGATCTGGCACTGCAGGTGGCGGCATTATGTGCTACGCCACAGTACTGGCCCCACTAATTGTTATTAAGTACTCAGTGCCTATCAGGATTAAAAGACACCGTAGTGGGGAGAGAGGCACCAACAAAAACAAATTTAGTGCCTGTATTCTAAGAGAAACCAAGTCTGGCATGGAATATCATATTTTTCAGTAAGGGATATACCTTACTCATTTGGGGTCACATAGGGGCTTCTTAAGGATTTGCTTCATCTTTTCCCATTATTGGGTCAGAGATTTGAAAAATGACTTGTCTGAATCCTCTTTCTAAGGTCACAAGAAAGTGCTTGGAGGCAGATTCAAAAAGGCTGCAGGTTTTTCGACTCTGCTCTCATTGAGAGGAGGGTTCTGCTTCCCTTTCTCAGGGATCTGAACTGGCCTTCCTCAGTTTCTTGGCCAACAGACATGAACAGATACAATGTCCTGGGACTTCCAAGGTTAAAAACCCAAGGAGCCTTATAACTTGTTCCTGGGACATTGATAGCACTCATTCTTGGATGGTGAGCTACCATGTACGCAGTCCAGCTTCCATGGTGGAGTGGATGTGAGACCACACAGACAGGAAGACGGCCCGCTGAGCTGAGCCTTCCAGCCATCCACGCCAAGGTTATGGGAGTGAAGCTGTCTTGGATCTCATGAATGTGCCCAGCCACTGGTGAGTACCGCTGAGTAACCCTGGCTGACATGAAGTAGAGCAGAAGAATCACCCCACCAAGCCCTATAGATCTTAACTAAGACTCACAGAATTGCAAGATGTTAATAAAATGGTGCTTGGTCTAAGCCACTGAGTTTTAGGCCAGTTTGTGAGGAAGCAATGGACAACCCAAACAGATCTGGCATGAAGTTCCCATAAAGGGCTCCCCTGTTTGTGGCACCGGCTTCTATTCAGCTGGCCACTCCCTCTACCATTGTCACAGTGGGACAAAACCCATAGTGCTGAACCATGGTTCACAAAGCCACCAAGTCATGCTCTTGGAGAAATGAGATCAGTTACAGTGGCTAAAAGGTGACCAGGGAGAGTTTTGGGGATGATGAATTCATGGTTTGATGACTAATTCCCAACCACTCAGTGACAGATCCAGAGCACGTGCCGGTGAGGCAGGTTTTAGAAACTCCCCCCCCCCACCCCGCCCCAACCTCTATCTTGGGGTGGGGGCGGGAGGGAGCCAGAGAGGAAAGTGCTGGCATTGTGCAGGGGGTGATGACGTCCACGGATCCACAGTGTGCTCTGGACTCCCCCCGCCCCCAGTCATCTTTATTTTAAGGAGTCTTTTCTAGTCCTCAGCTTCCATTAGCATCAAGCATATCCATGATCACAAAGAAGTTTTTAAAATGACACTAAAGAGTTTTTGGTAAGCAGGAGGGCAAATCCCAAAAACATCATCTCAAGAATCCCAGCGCAAAGGAGCTTCCCAACACCTGACATGGTCCCCCACCACGGGCTCCCAGCCTCCCTCTTCGTTAAAGGTTGTTTTGGCTTTCTCCCCTCCCCGGCTCCAGTTTCATTTCGTGAAAAGGTTCACCGCCTTATGCGCCATGAGCAGACAAGCTTATCGAATGAACTGTAAATCTAATCAGCTTGGCATAAGGGTTTCATGGGAGCCATGTAAACAATAGCTGGAGTTGTGTTAAGCTTCAGTGACTCCAACTGATTCCCAGTTTGGTTCATTTGTGCAGAACAGTGGGAGATACAAAGCCAAGCCCATTAGTTTCCAAAGAGCAGTTCTAACAGTGGAACAAGCTGTCCATCCCCAAGAGACTTTCAATCCAAGCTCTAACGTCAGGATTTTATTTATGGCATAAGGTGTGTCTTCCTTACTCAATTTCCTTCCAATTCTGTATTTCTCAGGCAACCCTTGATGAAATTGCAATCCTGTGGAGAATGAGCAGAGAGCTTCTCCAGGTTCCTATGGCCTCCACGCTGGTGACCAAAGTGTGGTTCTGGATCCCCCTTTTTTTCTGAGATGCAGTTGTACCCCAGGTTACCTTGAAGAAATGGGCATAATTAGCTTCCGTTGTAGTTCTCATTTATATACTTTTACAGAAACAAATTCACTTTTGAATGTGAGTTTCTCTCCCAAGACTGTAAAGTTGATGGAGTTACAGCACTGAAGTCGCACCAGTTTTCAATCTCCTAAATCACACACGCTAAGTTTCCAGATGGAAAAATGAATATTCACCACAGCTCCATTAGGCATGCCAATTTCCCATCACTCCCTGGCACGGGCCAACGCAGTGGCAATGCTGTGTTAATATAAGACAAATCCTAGTCCTGCCCGCCCTGTATTTACATACTAGCTGAAACGGCACGTGGAAATGAATGGGGCTGATGATATTTTCCTCATCCCAATTTTTCTGTGAGAAGGAGAAAAGCACTTATGCTTGAAGTAAGCAGATGTGAAAACACTTGTCACTAATCAAAATGTTTACCACTACACTTATGAGAGGCTGCCTGTTCAGCGGCGGCGAACCTGATATGTGTACTTGGTGAGAAGAGTATATTAAGTGTGACAGAACCTTGGAGCAGAACTTGTGCAGCTTTAGTTCAAGATGATCACTAACCAACACCACATTTCATTGTTTAATTAGGCTTTTGGCAGTTCATGAACTTGGATCTGAGGGTGCCTGCTGTGTCTGTTTCAGAACAGACTCTCAACCGTTAGACTTACAGCTTCAAGTCACGATGCCCAAAAGCAATATAAGGGCGCTTTGAAAAGCTCCTGGAAAAGTGGAATTAAAACAGAAGGTATTTTCATGCAAAAGAAATTGAAATCCAAGCAAGCTTTTCGTCACAGTCATCTTTCATGACATGTTTGAAGACACCCTCATACAGGAGAAAACGAGGCAAGGGGAAATGTCACTGTAAGAGTCAAAGAATTAGCTTTCTAAAATATTTCATATTCAATTGAGAAAATTATAATTGGACTAAACTGACTTTCTGATATTCTAGACGGCCACACGATTCATGCAATTGCTCTCGGTTTGGTCCCAGGCAGATGAAAATGTTCACAACGGGAATTTTATGAAACTGTATATATATATATATATATATATATATATATATATATATATGTATTCACATGAAGATGACAGAAAGTTACCAACCAGGGATAGGGCACTTCAAAGAGCTTGGAATAACTAAATCAGTCTGATTTCTGTGATAAGATTATGACCATATAGATTGGGAGAAAGTAACAAGGGAATAGCATCTGAATTTTTTCATTTAAGACTACTATTCTCATGAAACTCACAAATCTACAGTTAGGCTTACTCAGAGAGTTTTTTTTTTTTTTTAAGATTTACTTTATTTATTTGAAATACAGAGTTAGAGAGAGGTAGAGACAGAGAGAGAGGTCTTCCATCTGCTGGTTCACTCCCCAGATGGCCACAACAGCAAGAGCTGCGCCGATCCGAAGCCAGGAGCCAGGAGCTTCTTCCGGGTCTCCCATATGGGTGCAGGGGCTCAAGATCTTGGGCCACCTTCTACTGCTTTCCCAGGTCATAGCAGAGAGGTGGATCAGAAGAGGAGCAGCCGGGACTAGAACCGGTGCCCATATGGGAAGCTGACACTTCAGGCCAAGGCTTTAACACACTGTGCCACAGTGTTGGCCCCACTGAGAGTGATTTTTTTTAAGAACTTTCTTATTTTCTTTTTCTTTTCTTTCTTTCTTTTTTCTTTTTCTTTTTTTTGACAGACAGAGTTAGACAGTGAAAGAGAGACAGAGAGAAAGGTCTTCCTTCTGTTGGTTCACCCCCAAATGGTCGCCACGGCCGGTGCTGCAACGATCAGAAGCCAGGAGCCAGGTGCTTCCTCCTGGTCTCCCATGCAGGTGCAGGGCCCAAGCACTTGGGCCATCCTCCACTGCCTTCCCGGGCCACAGCAGAGAGCTGGACTGGAAGAGGAGCAGCTGGGACTAGAACCCAGTGCCTATATGGGATGCCGGCGCTGCAGGCGGAGGATTAACCAAGTGAGTCATGGTGCCGGCCCCATAGAGTGGTTGTTTTTAAAAGACTCAAAATGGCAATGCTGGGGCCAGTGTTGTGGGGCAAAAGGTAAAGCCGCTGCGTGAGACACGAGCATCCCATATGGGCATCAAATGTTCTTTTTTTTTTTTTTTTTTTTTTTTTTGACAGGCAGAGTGGACAGTGAGAAAGAGAGAGACAGAGAGAAAGGTCTTCCTTTTACCATTGGTTCACCCTCCAATGGCCGCTGCGGCCGGCGCACCGTGCTGATCCGAAGCCAGGAGCCAGGTGCTTCTCCTGGTCTCCCATGCGGGTGCAGGGCCCAAGGACTTGGGCCATCCTCCACTGCCTTCCCAGGCCATAGCAGAGCTGGACTGGAAGAGGGGCAACCGGGACTAGAACCCAGCACCCCGACCAGGACTAGAACCCAGTGTGCCAGCGCCACAGGCGGAGGATTAACCTAGTGAGCTGTGGTGCCGGCCATTGAGTCCACTTCCAATCCAGCTCCCTGCTAATGGCCTAGGAAAGCAACAGAAAATGGCCCAAGTGCTCGGGCCCTTGCCACACACTTAGGAGACACAGATAAAGCTCCTGGCTCCTGGCTTTGTTCTGGCCCAGCCCCAGCTATTGTGGTCATTTAGGGAGGAACCAGTGGATGGAAGACCTCTCTTTCTCTCTGCCTTACTTCTCTCCCTCTCTGTAACTCTGTCTTTCAAATAAGTAAATAAATGTGAAAGATGGACGGAAGGAAGGAAGGAAGAAAGGAAGGAAAGAAGGAAGTTAGTTAGTTAGTTAGTTAGTTCTGGAAAGACCTGAAAGATCCAAAGGTGTTACAAGTCAACAAATGGCTGCTGAATGTACCTCAAATCCCATTCCCTGAGCTAATGAGCAGGACATGCAGGAGCTGAAGGTTCTAGAATCTTTGACCCTCACCAAGGCTGTGATTTACAGTTCTACTTGCCCATGGCTGAGTGGCACAGCCAGCAGCAGGAGCACGGAAGGCTTTAACTTGCGGAAGCCATGGGTTCCCTTGAACTAGGCTCTAGGACGAAGTGAAGCCCATCTCCAGCCAAGATGACTGTGACCAGGATCTGGAGATTAGGTGGTGGTGAGAGCTGGAGTGATTCTGGCATGGTTTCAACTTTGCTCCAGCCTAACTAGTTAAGGAAAACCAGTTGTTTGGGGGTGGGAGGGGGGTTTCTGCCTCTGGTTTGCATCCTGAAGTGAATATCTTTTTTTCCATGTTGCTAATTAAAGAATAACATTTGTTATTATTATTATAATTATTATTATTTTATTATTATTAAATTTGGGAGGCAGAGAGACAAAAAGAAAGAGAGAAATCCTATGTGCTAGTTCACTCCTCAGATGTACACAATGACTGGGGCTGGGACTAGGCCAAACCAAAGCCAAAGCCAGAACCTGGGAAACAAGAACACAATCCAAGTCTCCTACCCATTTGGAGGACCCAATCACTTGAACCATCAGTGCTGCCTCCCAGGATCTGCACTGGCCAGAAGCTGGAGTCAAACCCAGGCACCGTGATATGGACGCGAGCATCCTCACCATGAGGCCAAATGCCCACCTCAAGAGTAAAATTTTAAAGAACTAAATATATTTTAAAAAATCACAAAATGCCACCCAAAACTAGCTTAAGTTCTATAACTGGTGTTCAACAAAAGATTATGGGATTAATTATGATAATAAGTAACATTTGTAGGGTATTTTGCTTAAAATATTTTACACTGGCTACTTGTCATCTTCACAATAACCCACATCATAAGTACTCTCAGTATCTCCTTTTGCACATGAGAAAAGGGGCCCCAGGGACACCTACAACCCCTAAGTCACACAGCTCAGAGGCGTTGTAGCCAGGATTAGACGCCAGGCCAGCTGGCTTCAGAGCTGTGTGCATGATCCAACACACCCAACAGCTCCCTGGAATGAGTGATTCTGTTACCATTCAAGCAAAAGTACTACCTTTTGACTCTTTTTATATATCAGCTAGTGTCCTGGCATATGGATTGAACTCAAAACTTAATAGTGTTCCACCAGACACTGAAGGAAGTCCCTTGGGGTTTATTCTTATAATTCCTATCTTATTTAACATCAGTGTTTATGAGGTAGACAAAGAGTATTAGCATATATGCACTCAGTTTTTCTGCAATGATAAATTTAGTGAGATGGATCATATTCTGTAAGATAATGGAAATTCAACTCTCAGAAGGAGGGTAGAACAGTTCTATAGACAGAGACATGCCAGAGATGTTTATTGATGACAGTGCCTTCTCAGCCACTCCCAGCTGCATGTCCTTGAACGATGAGCTCAGGGTCCAGTATAGATGACCGGATATGGGGGAACACCTGACCCAGGGTGCTGAGTCACCCTTGAGTCACAGTCACTCGATAAGCTAGAGTGAACCAAAGAGCTGAGCCTATCAGATCCTCACCCTTGAGAATTTACTTTGGAAAACGGAGTTGTCTCTCTGATCGGTGACAACTAACTGAGCATCAAAAAGGAAACCTGTTGAAGTGAAATGGACACTATGAGAAACGGTGACTTGATCAGCCCTTGTCCTGACTGTTGATGAACAACTTAATACTTTATCCCTTTTAGTATTTTTTTTTTGTTCTACTTAATACTATTGGTTGAATTCTTTAATTAATATACACTCTTAGGTATTTAAATTTAGCTGAAAAGTGATCCCTGTTAAATGTAAGAGTGGGAATAAGAGAGGGAGAAGTTGTACAATTTGGGACATGCTCAATCTGACTTTCCCCAAATGGTAGAGTTAGAAACGTGCCAGGGGATTCTATATTCAATCCCATCATGGTGGCATGTACCAATGCCATCTCACTAGTCAAAGTGATCAGTTTCAGTTCACAATTGATCATAATGATAGGTCTAAGAGTCAAAGGGATCACATAAACAAGACTAGTGTCTGCTAATACTAACTCATATAATTAAAAAGAAGAGGCCGATCCAACATGGGAAGCAGGATACACAGCAGACTCATAGAATGGCAGATGTCCTAAATAGCACTCTGGCCTCAGAATCAGCCCTTAAGGCATTCGGATCTGGCTGAAGATCCCATGAGAGTATTTCAGGCATGGAAAGCCAAGACACTCTGGCAAAAGAAAAAAAAAACCTAAATGAAAGATCTCTGCAAGTGAGATCCCAGTGGAAAGAACAGGCCATCAAAGAATGAGGTGTCTTTCTCTGAAGGGAGGAGAAAACTTCCACTTTGACTATGATCTTGTCTAAATAAGATTGGAGTTGTCAAACTCAAAAGGCTTCCATAGCCTTGGCAACTCATGACAAGAGCCTAGGGTGATTACTGATGCCATAAATAAGAGTGTCAATTGTTAAGTCAAAAACAGGAGTCACTGTGCACTTACTCCCCATGTAGGCTCTCTGTTGTTAATGTGTTGTACAATGTGAATTAATGCTATAACTAGTACTCAAACAGTACTTTACACTGTGTTTCTGTGTGGGTGCAAACTGTTGAAATCTTTACTTAATATATACTAAATTGATCTTCTGTATATAAAGATAACTGAAAATGAATCTTGATGTGAATGGAATGGGAGAGGGAGCGGGAGATGGAAGGGTTGCGGGTGGGAGGGAAGTTATGGGGGGGAAAAGCCACTGTAATTCAAAAGCTGTACTTTGGAAATTTATAGTTATTAAATAAAAATTAAAAAAAAAAAAACCTGGAAGGCTTGGGTGCTTGACAAAGAGGTCTTCGTGGAATCTTTGCATCTAAGCTGCAGATGGAAGTAGGCAGCCGCCACCATAAATGCCACAGGAGGTTCTGAGTCAGATGAGAAGTAGGAGGGAGCAGGAAGAAGGAACACACAGGGAGGGAAGGATGCCAGAGAAAGTGGTCAAGTTACATTCACCTCTCAGAGGATGCTTGAAGGTCACTCAGGGCTCCCACTTTGCACAATGTAATCTGCAATGGGATGATCATTATACCATCACATCCTGCTGAAAGTGAGTCAATTCAGCACAACAGAGTGGCCAAGAGTACAGGCACTTCATGTGCAATCTCCCTTCCTCTCTCAATGTTAGGTAGGAAGTCCGAAATGAGCTTATGTGTGTTTGACAAAGGCCTAAGGAATTGACATCTAGGTCCAGCATCCGCATCTCAAAGTCATCCCGATACCCTTCCAGGTGCAGCCCAGTATCTGCACTTCAAACATCCTGCCACGGATCCTGATCTTCCAGGGGGTCCTGCCCATCCTTCCTCTAACCAGGGGGTGAAGGCGATGCCAGCCAGGCTTCCTCCTGTCTGATAACTTCAGGGGGAAAATTTAGAAAGGAATTTTTAGTATTTACATCCAAAAAGTCCTTTGTTCCAGGAGAAGACAAGACCCATCGCCTTAAAACCCCCCTGCCTCAACCGGACTGTGCGCTCAGCCTTCTGCCTCTCTGCTGAGTCGCCCACCTGGCCTGCCCAGGTGTACTCTCTCCACTCAACCATGCAACCTCGCTCTCCCCCAGTCTGAGCGACTGGGCACTCTCTCTCAGGTCCTGGTCTGGAGAGGTGCCCATCCATTCTTACGGATGTCCCTACCCTAATAAACCTTGCTATTTTGCTTTCCACTGCCCTCTGTCTCACACCTGAACTCTTTCTTGTGCAAAGACAAGAACCCTTGCTTTCTCCGGTAACATCCCCACAAGGCTTCCTGGAGAACAGCCTCAGCTTCAGGGAGTGAGACCAAGACGGACTCATCATCTTACTGCAGAAACCCCCTGGTGGCTCCAAGCTGGTCCCCACCACAGTGGGAATGGCTTGGCCAGAGAATGTTACCTGTGGTGCCATTCTGTGCCTCTCGTGCTATACACAGCCTTGTCCCTGAGTTGGGAATACTTTAAAGGAGTTAAATCTCAATCCCAAATCCATATTTGTTTCAAGAGAAATCCTGAGCACACGACATCTCTCCGTTCCTCCACCTCCGTCCCTATAAAGCAGGTTGGGTTGAATTTTCTCTCTGACTGCAGAAGCATCCCACATGGGATATATGACCTAGACATACATGACTACATATCTGACTGGGTTCCTGTGTTTAAGTTAAGATTTTTAAAAACAGGATGAATGGGCTGGCACTGTGGCATAGCGGATGAAGCTTCCACCTGCAGTGCCAGCTTCCTATATGGGTGCTGGTTCAAGTCCTGGGCTGCTCCACTTCCAATCCAGCTCTCTGCTACAGCCTGGGAAAGCAGTAGAAGATGGCCCAAGTCTTTCAGCCCCTGCACCCACATGGGAGAACCAGGAGAAGCTCTTGGCTCCTGGCTTCAGATTGGCGTAGCTCCGGCTGTTGTGGCCAATCTGGGGAGTGAACCAGGGATGGGAAGACCTCTCTCTCTCTCTGCCTCTCTGTAATTCTGCCTTTCAAATAAATAAATAAATCTTTAAAAAAAATAGCAGGATGAAAAAGGAACTACTTTTTTTTTTTTTTTTTTTGACAGGCAGAGTGGACAGTGAGAGAGAGAGACAGAGAGAAAGGTCTTCTTTTGCTGTTGGTTCACCCTCCAATGGCTGCCGCGGCTGGTGCGCTACTGCCGGTGCACCATGCTGATCCAAAAGCAGGAGCCAGGTACTTCTCCTGGTTTCCTATGGGGTGCAGGGTCCAAGTACTTTGGCCATCCTCCACTGCCTTCCTGGGCCACAGCAGAGAGCTGGCCTGGAAGAGGGGCAACCGGGACAGAATCCCGCACCCCGACCAGGACTAGAACCCGGTGTGCCGGCGCCACAAGGTGGAGGATTAGCCTAGTGAGCCGCGGCGCCAACTCAAAAAAGGAACTACTAAAAATTCTTGGTTTAGGGACCACTTGAGAGATCATAAAATTTTCATACTAAAAGAACTTAGAGATCACACATACAAATTAAAATCAATTTTCTCACATATGGAGTTGAGGAAATTGAAACTCATAAAAGATAAGGGGCAGAACCAGGCCCAGCCTATATCTAGCAAGTATCTTCTTTATCTCAGCAAGTATCTTCCTCAGATAACCAAATACCACAATATCAGATTTGAAGACATACTACAGGGCTGTTAACCCAAAGCAGTATGGTATGGGCATAAAAATAAACACATAGACAAATGGAACAGAATAGAAACCCCAGAAATAAATCCATGCATCTAGAACAAATTTGTCGTTGACAAATGTGCTAAAAACATTCCCTTGAGATAGGGCAGTCTCTTCAATCAATGCTGCTGGGAAAACTGGATTTCCACACGTGGAAGTTTGAAACCAGACCTCTCTCTACCTTATACTCTATACAAAACTCAACTCAAAATGGATCAAAAATCTAAATATAAGACCTGAAACTATTAAACTACTGGAGGAAAACAGAGAAAACATGCCAAGACATGAGCATAATCAATGGCTTTTTGGATAAGATTCCAAAAGCATAAGTGATCACAGCAAAAATAGACAAATGAAATCAAATGAAGGCGCTTCTGTTCAACAAAGGAAACAACAAAATGGGAGAAAGTCCTTGTAAACTAAGTATCTGATGAAGGATTAACATTCAGCATATATAGGGAGCAGAAGAAATTAAACAACAAAAACAAACTCTCCAGTTAAGAAATGAGGGAGCAAGGGGGAAGATAAAGATTTTTTCAAAAGAAGAAATAGAAATGGTCAATAAACACAGAAAAAAAAAAAAAAGCTCAGTATCACCAGCCATCAGAGAAATGCAAATGAAAACCACAATGAGATATCGCTCACTCTGGTGAGAATAGCTATCAGGGGCCGGTGCTGTGGCTTACACAACGTGTAAAGCTGCTGTCTGCAGTGCCGGCTTCCCATATGGGTGCTAGTTGGTGTCCTACGAGCTCTCTGCTATGGCCTGGGAAAGCAGTGGAAGATGGCCCAAGTGCCTGGACTCCTGCAGCCGTGTGGGAGACCTGGAAGAAGCTCCTGGCTCCTGGCTTCGGATCGGCTTAGCTCTGGCTATTATGGCCATCTGGGGAGTAAAACAGCAGATAAAAGACCTCTCTCTCAATCTCCTCTCTCTCTCTCTCTCTCTCTCTCTCTCTCTCTCTCTCTCTCTTTGTGCCTCTGCCTCTCTGTACCTCTGTCTTTCAGATAAATCTTTAAAAAAAAAGAATGGCTAAGATCCAAAAGTCAAAAAATAACAAACACTAGAGAGGTTGTGGAGAAAAGGGAACTCTAATATGTTGTTGGTAGGAACGCAAATTAGTACAATCACTATGGAAAACAGCGTGACTATTTCTTAAAAATTAAAGATCTATCCTACAACCCAGCTATCCCACTTCTGGGTACATAGCCAAAGGAAATGAAGTCAGTACATGAAAAAGATAAGTACACACCCATGTCACTGCAGCCCAGTTCTCAAAGTGAAGGTATGCAGTCAACCTGGATGCCCATCAGCTGATGGCTGGATAAGGAAAATGTGGTGTATATACACTATGAAATAGTACTCAACCGTAAAAGAGAACAAAATCTGGACGTTTCCAACAAAATGGAAGGAATTGGAGAGCATTATACTAAGTGAAATAAGCCAGGCAAGGAAAGACAAATTCCATGTGTTTTGTCTCATATGTGGAAGTTAATATATAGAGTATTAAAAAGATTTGCATGTTATATTATTTTGTATATAGCTATAAATGTTGTCTTCACAAAGTATGCCCTCCACATCATAATATACCATTCTTTCCTCCCTTTGTAATTCTTGTCATGAATCCTACATTATATGATATTAATATCCCTACTTTCAAAAATTAATATATGCATGTATATGATATTTAGATATAAAGTGAATATGGCAAATGTTAAATCTAAAATAAATAAATCTTCAAAAAAACACAAAACCTGACACGGGAGCGCCATGCTGCTTTTCTCAACAACGGCCCAGCTCACTAGGATGCATGGGGTGCCGCAGCAGTGCTCAGCCGTGGGGCTGTGCTTGGCCAGGAACATAATGTTGCAGAGGCTGAGGCTGAGGCGATGGCGTGGCTGGCTGCTGCTGTTGTCGTCCCACTGAGGCTAGATCCTCTGCTATAATTGGGTCTATTATCACCAGTCACTGCCACCAAAGCTCCTACAAGGGCTGGCAACCTGCGGTTTCACTCTACTTCTCACCTTGGGTTTGAGGGAGAAGAAACAGAGAAAAAGCTTCTCTCCCACTTGTGGGGTGAAGCACTACCCTGATGGCATGAGTCTGTTTCCGTACATTCCCCCTAATGTCAATCAAATCCAATCAACTTACTCTAATATGCCTGGAATCATATTTGCTTGTGGCATGAGTGTGAACCCAGTTTGATTTTTATAAGTGAATGAAATTATTCTAAATACAAACGAAGCTTTTGAAAAATTAGAGTGTGAGTCACATTCTCATTATCAAAGGAACTTAGACAATAGAAGTGTATAAAACGGAAGGTGACACTTTCCACCCTGTCCAAGATCACGCCCTTGAAATAATCATTGTTAACAATTTGGTCTACATCCTCCTGTCGCTCCCCCTCTTCATGGAGGAACGACACTAAACCCTGCCTAGGTTTCCTATCCGAGTCACGGCACCATTATGTCGCTCCCCCTCTTCGTGGAGGAACGACACAGGACCCTGCGCTGTTCTTTTGTCTGCTCGGCCCTCCCCGGGTTTCCTGCTGGTTCTTCCCGGGTTGGCTACTGTCCCTTCCACCTCCGTGGAAGGGCGGTTCCCCCTGCCACTTTCCCCACTTCTGTGGGGAAGCGGCACACTGCCGGCCGGCTCTTTCGGGGGCTGCACAGGTGTTCCTCAGGTGTTCCTTCAGATAGATGTTCCTGGTGCATGTTGTCTCTCTCCTCCTTTATAGTCCTCTTCTGCCAATCCCAACTCTGCTACCCACACGCCGAGTACGCTGCTCTCCTCCAATCAGGAGCAGGATCAGCTCCTGCAAGTCATCACTCAAGTTGGCGAGAGGCAGCTGCATAGAAGCTGTTTCCTCCTCTCCCAGCGCCATATTGTGGGAGAGCAGATGCATAGAATAAGTCTTAATTCCAGTAACAGTCTAGTCTGAGTTGCTCCCCACACCTCCCTCTTGTATGCATGTAGGGACATGATTATAAATATATGGCTTACAAATCTTGACTAATGTTAAAACCCTCCTTAATAAAGATCCTAAGTTAACTGGCCTCTTGATAAGGTAATATGCCCTACTATGCGAATCCTAAAAAAAAATAAGGGTGTGATTGCAGCATGATGACAACCTCATTTGCTGTGACTAGTTTGGGCAGGTAGCTCCAAACATGCAAACAAGTAGAATATGATCATTTAAAAATAAGACTTCGGTTCTTCCTATTATAACTATAATAACAATACTATTATATATATATCATATTAACTATGTACTTTTATTAACTATAATAAGAACCATGGGACTGAAAATATTCTCCAGTGCTATTCTGCTGAGACGAAGAAAAGTCTCAAGCCTGGGACAGCTCAGTTTCACCAGATGTTATCTCAGTGAGCAATCATCACCAACCTACTTGGCACAGCCTTTCTGGTGCTCCACATTATCTGGTGATGTCCTTTGGTTACAATAGTAACTACGGGGGCTGGCGCTGTGGCATAGTGGGTTAAGCCGCCACCTGAAGTGCTGGCATTCCATATGGGCGCCGGTTCGAGTCCCGGCTATTCCACTTCCGATCCAGCTCTCTGCTATGGCCTGGGAAAGAAGTAGAAGATGGCCCAAGTCCTTGGGCCCCTGCACCTATGTGGAGACCTGGAAGAAGCTCCTGGCTCCTGGCTTTGGATTGGCTCAGCTCAGGCCGTTGCAGCCAATTGGAGAGTGAACAGTGGATAGAAGACCTTTCTCTCTCTCTCTCTCTCTCTCTCTCTCTTTCTCTCTCTCTCTCTCTGTAACTCTGACTTCCAAATAAATAAATAAATCTTAAAAAAAAAATAGTAACTACGGCTAGGATGATGTTCTCCTGATATTTGAGGAGGTCCTTGTAACTCAGTCTGATTGGAAGGAAGGTTCTCTCCAGTCTCTCTAAGGCAAGTCCACGCCCAGGTCCCGAGGGCTGTGCCTGCACAGGCTGTTGTCGTGGCAACGAACTCCAGGTGCTATTTATCTGAAGGGCTCCCGAGCCTGCTAAGCACCTGGCAGCTGTGCAAGAAGCAGGGATACCTGTACTTGGGAAAGACTAGCAGCTTCCTGGGGTAAGAATCCACCACTTTCGGATCTATAATTAGAAGAGGATAACACCGGGTGAGCTAGCTGCTGCCTCTCCTGTCTCAGATCCGTTAATTTCCACTGAATTCCTGGTAGGCGAGCAGGACACAGGGTGTGAAGTACAGAGGGTGAGTATTTAGCACAAGTGCCAGATAAGGCTCTCTGCATTGTGGTCTGATACACCAATGAATCCTCTCAGCCAGAAAAGGAAAAAAGTTCAAGCCTGGGTGGCTATCAGAGCAAGTCAAAGGCCAGGTGACATGGGAGATTATCACTCACTCCCCCTTTCTGGTAGATACAAGGTTGACTTCTAATCTCAGTTCCCCCACCACTTTTTCATCTTGAGACTTTTTCTGCTTCCCTGGTGGGGAACGGTTGCTTCATATCCAAGAACAACATTGACTGTATAGATCAATGTCACAAAGTCTCACTTATGATGATCACAAAAGATCACCCAATTTCTTCTGCTATCCTGGCATTTTTTAAAAAAAATTAAAAATTTTAAAAATTATTACTATTTAATTAAGCAAAGGTAATGTTTTCCAAACTGAGATTCATGAATTCTGAAAAAAAATTTTTTTTTTAATTTGGGGCTTTCTTTTGAATTATGAGCCAAGAAAAGGAATATAAGTGTTCTGGCTCTCAGGATGCACCATCTTATTACTAACTACTGCCTGAGCTCATTATCTGCCATTGACTTTCCAAAAGAACGGGTGCTTAACTTTCAGTGTCATATGAAACACTACACTGCACACAAGAGCACTACTAAGTTGACTGAACAATCGATGGAGTGAATCAATGGGCAAAATCAGAAATATAAGAACTAAAGATACAGGCAACGACAACAATAAAGCCTCAGTCAGGGTCCATAATATTCAAGATCAGAAGAATCCAGTCAGCCAGTAAAATCTAAACAACCCAGCACATCCTGTTACTGACCCCAACATCAGCAACTTAGATTCCATTAAACACCATCTACCACGTTCCTTAAATGATACTCATTTGAATCTTACTGATTTTACAATTATGGTATTTAATTGATAAATATTTTTCAGTATTATAATTTAGGCTCAAAAAACTAAGAAATATTACTGGTTTTGTGTTTGTCTATTTTCAACTAACATTACTTATGAATAATTCTGAGCTGGCTGGCGCCATGGCTCACTAGGCTAATCCTCCGCCTGCAGCGCCGGCACACCGGGTTCTAGTCCCGGTCGGGGCACTGGATTCTGTCCCGGTTGCTCCTCTTCCAGTCCAGCTCTCTGCTGTGGCCCGGGAATGCAGTGGAGGATGGCCCAAGTGCTTTTGGGCCCTGCACCCGCATGGGAGACCAGGAGGAAGCACCTGGCTCCTGGCTTCGGATGAGTGCAGCGCACCGGCCGTAGCGGCCATTTGGGGAGTAAACCAACAGAAGGAAGACCTTTCTCTCTGTCTCTCTCTCTCTCACTGTCTTTAACTCTCTCTTTTTCTCTCTCACTGTCTAACTCTGCCTGGCAAAACAACAACAACAACAACTCATAATTCTGAGTCGTCACATGGACTAGTACTTTTTTTGCAGGGCAGGCACCTGGCCTTGTGGTTATGATGCTGGTTGAAACACCTGTGTCCCAAATTGGAGTACATGAATTCTGGCTCTGGTACCCAATTCCAACTTCCTGCTAATGTAGATGCTGAGAGGCAGTGGTGATGGCTCAGGTAACTGGGTTTCTGCCACCCTCGCAGGAGACCTGGGTTCAGTTCCTGGCTCCTGGCTTTGGCTCCAGTGCCACCCTGCCTTTGGGACACTGGGGAAGTAAACCAGCAGATGGGAGGTCCAGCTGTTTCTCTCTGTGTCTCCCAAGTAAATAAACAACAAAATATTTTTAAAAAGATAATTTTTTTTTCACAAAAAGAAGTCTTTAAATTAATTACATTTGGAAAAACACTGAAGGAGGGCATTAGCTGGGACTTGGGGGTCTTATTAAATAGAAATAATGTCAATCCTACATAAGCTATAATAAAGGAATTTTGCCAGAAACTTTCAAGCTGGGATGTGAAAGTGGTGGATCTTCCTGATTTTATTCAGAATTTTCTTCTTCTTTTTTTTTTTTTTTAAATTTATTTGACAGGTAGAGTTATAGACAGTGAGAGAGAGAGAGACAGACAGAAAGGTCTTCCTTCCGTTGGTTCACTCCCCAAATGGCCGCTGCAGCCAGTGCGCTGCGCCCATCCGAAGCCAGGAGCCAGGTGCTTCCTCCTGGTCTCCCATGCAGGTGCAGGGCCCAAGCACTTGGGCCATCCTCCACTGCCTTCCTGGGCCACAGCAGAGAGCTGGACTAGAATAGGAGCAACCGGGACAGAATCTGGTGCCCCAACCGGGACTAGAACCCTGCACCCATATGGGATGCCGGTACCGCAGAAGGAAGATTAACTAAGTGAGCCACGGTGCCGGCCCCCAGAGTTTTCTTCTTAAACGTCTTCATTCATCATGTGCTCATTAATTAAACATTGAATACCTGCTATTTTCCAGGCACCGTGTTGGTAGCAGGGACAGAAAGAGGAATGCGATGGTGTCCTTTTCCTGAGAGTCCACAGCAGAGTTGAGAACTGTGCAGTAGAGCTATTGGCCTGGGAGGTGAGAGACTTCTTTGGTGAGGAAAATCCCAACTAAATGCTTCTCCTCTGAGCATGTCCGGAGAACTGGTGACCAATTAACACGTGATTTGTTTCGGTCTTATTATCTGTTCCTGTAACGGTATCATAATGTTTTAATCAAAATAAGTTCATGATGCATTTTCTAAGGATTTATTTGTTTATTTGAAAGGCAGAGTTTACAGAGAAAGAAGGAGACTCAGAGAGAGAGATCTTTCATTCACTGGTTCACTCTCCAAATGGCTGCAACAGCCTGGGCTGGGCTAGACCACAGCCAGGAGCAGCTAACTTCTTCCAGGTCTCCCACATGGGTGCAGGGGTAATCGTACTTGGGCCATCTTCTGCTGCTTTCCTAGGTGCTTTAGTAGGAAGCTGGATTGGAAGTGAGGTAACCAGGACTCGAACAGCGCCCACATGGGACGTCAGCATCACAGGTGGTGGCTCTACCACAATGCCAGGCCCTTGTGATGCTTTTTTAAAAAAATATTTATTTATTTATTTGAAAGACAGAGTTATGGAGAAGCAGAGGCAGAATGAGAGAGAGAGATTTCCCCATCCTCTGGCTCACTCCCCAAATGGCTGCAATGGCTGGAGCTGCACTGATCCAAAGCCAGGAGCCAAGAGTTTCATGCTGGTCTCCCATGTGGGTGCAGGGCCCAGGGACTTGGACCATATTCTGCTGCTTTCCAAGGTGCATTAGCAGGGAGCTGGATTAGAAGTGGAGCAGCTGGGACTCCAACTGGTGCCCATATGGGATCTGGCGCTGTAGGCAGTGGCCCTACTAGCTATGCCACACACCGGTCCCTCATGATACATTTTTAAGCCTGGGCAAATGCTATATCATTATTCCACTTTTTCAGGATTTTCCTAGGTACTTTTACAAGGATCTTTTTTCAAAAGCACATTAGAACATTTTTGTCAAGTTCCCCCTAAAATCCTAATGATACTTCCAATTGCCAATATGTTAAAAATCACAACTTATTTTAGGGGGTTGAATTATTAGTAACATTGTTTCTTTACTGGTAGAAATATATATTTTTCCATGTATTCAAATCCTCTTTCATATTTTGCAAAAATAAGACAAGGAGTGTGCATTTGGAGTAGCCACTAAGATGCTGCTTGGGGATGCCTGCATCCCATATTGCAGAGCACCGGTTCAAGTTCTGGCTCCACTCCCAAGTCCAGCTTCCTACTGAGGCACACCCTGGGAGGCAGCAGGCCTTGGCTCAAGGAGCTGCATTCCTGTCACCCATGGGGGAGGCCCATGTGGGAGGCCTGGGCTGGGTTTCCAGCTTCCAGTTTTGAGCTAGCCCAGCCCTAGCTGTTGAAGGCAGATGAGGCATGAACCAGGGTATGGAATCAATCTCTTTTCTCTCTTCTTTCTTTCTCTCCCCCCCCCCTTTAATACATAAAAAACATTGGGCTTCTTCTTACATATAGATCTAACATATTTCTATTCCTGTTTGTCTTAGTTCAGGTTGCAATAGCAGAAGTTGGGGAGTGGATAAACAACAGAACTTCACTTCTCAGTTCTAGAGGCCAGGAAGTTCAAGGCCAGGGTGGGAAGCAGAGTCAGTGTCTGGCGGGGGCCCCTTCCTCATGGGCATCACCTTCTTGCTGTGTCCTCATGTGGCAGAGGGGCTGGTCAGCTCCCTGGGGTCTCTTTTTATAAAGGCACTGTGATGCTAATTTCATGTTGTCAACATGACTGGGTTAAAGAATACCTAGAAACCTGGGAAAACAGTATTTTGGATGTTTCCAAACAGGATGAACCTGTGAGTCTAAGTGGACCAGGTGGGAAGAGCCAGACTTGATGTGGGCAGGCACGGCCACTTGGGGAGGGTGTGCAGAGACTAACCACGGGGTGACTTTGAAAGCTGGGGTACACTTGGCTCTTGCCTTGGTCATCAGCTGCTGGCCTCGGGGCCCTGGGACTCACAGTTGTGTCCCTTGTGCTGACACTCAGGCTTCTGACCTCGGGCTGAGAGTCACAGCCCCAACTTACCCGGTTCTGAGGCCCTCAGACTTGGACTGAACCACGCTACCGGCATCACAGTGCCTCCTGTCTTCACGTGGCTTTTGTGGGACATCCAGGCTATCATAATCACTCGAGCCAAAACCCTTAATAAGCCCCCTGCATATATCTACATACACATCCTATTGATTCTGTCTCTCCCGAAGACCCAGGCGAACCCAGACACTAATCCCATTCATGAGGCAGGAGCCCTCAGGACCCAAACGTCCCTCCGCTAACAGGGCCACTTTGGGTCCAGGTTTCAGCATCTGGGTTCTGGAGTGCACAGCCACAGTACTGTACATTGTATCCACATGTATCTCACCATGAACAGGATCTATATGTTTATTCCATTTCTGTTTATTGCCTGCGATAGTACTGATTTGCATAACCATCTTGTAACCAAACCCCTGAATGTTCATTAGTTCTGATAACTGAGTACTTCCAAACCATTCCACCGGGATGCCACTAACGGCAAATGCCATTTTACAAGATATGACAAACTCAAAAACATTCCACATCTCTTATTCAGGTGCTACATGCATGCAGTGTTTGTTGCCATACAAATAAATTTGGAGGTATGAGTCCCTTAATGTAATTGATACTGTGATGTATCACACACATTTCTCAGTATTCATCCAAGTCTGACAAACACAAGCTTTCAGTTGCTTCCCTTGGGTTAGACAGTCCCCTAATTTTTAAATAAAGATAATTTTATCGGCCGGCGCCGCGGCTCACTAGGCTAATCCTCCACCTTGCAGCGCTGGCACACCAGGTTCTAGTCCCGGTCGGGGCGCTGGATTCTGTCCCGGTTGGCCCCTCTTCCAGGCCAGCTCTCTGCTATGGCCAGGGAGTGCAGTGGAGGATGGCTCAAGTGTTTGGGCCCTGCACCCCATGGGAGACCAGGAGAAGCACCTGGCTCTTGCCATTGGATCAGCGTGGTGCGCCGGCCATAGCGCGCCGGCCGCGGCAGCCATTGGAGGGTGAACCAACAGCAAAGGAAGACCTTTCTCTCTGTCTCTCTCTCTCACTGTCCACTCTGCCTGTCAAAAAAAATTAAATTAAAAAAAGATAATTTTATCTTTATTTTTAAAAAATATGTATATATTTATTATTTGAATGGTAGAGTTACAGAGAGGCAGAGGCAGAGAGAAAGTCTTCCATCTGCTGGTTCACTCCTCAAATGGCTCCAATGGCCAGAGCTGAGCCAATCCAAAGCCAGGAGCCAGGAGCTTCTTCCAGGTCTCCCATGCAGGTGCAGGGGCCCAAGGACTTGGCCCATCTTCCACTGCTTTCCCAGGCCATAGCAGAGAGCTGGATCGGAAGGGGAGCAGCTGGGACTTGAACTGGTGCCCATATGGAATGCTGGCACTGCAGGCAGAGGCTTTACCCACTATGTCACAGCATAGACCCCTTTATCTTTCTTTAAATATCTCTATCTCATAAAACAATCCTTTGTAACAAAACAACAGTGGAACAGTTTCTTAGTTTTTATACTACATTCAGATGAGTTTCATTCACGCCTGTAGTTCTGTGATAGTGCTTAGTAACAGGCCACACTCCTGCATGTTTCCAAGCAGCAGCAGGTCAAAAGCAAAAGTCTGGTTGCTAATCTGCCACACTTGTACCATGTCAAACTCTAGCTTTTTGAGCAGCACAATTTTGGCATTTTTAATCTGCTCACTCACTGCTTTGGCCCAAGGAAATGAGTTGGGTGAGCGCCCTCCTTTTTTTCTTCTGAGATGCCATAGATTAATTTTAAAGGCTTTCTTTCATCTTCGTAACAGCATGGGTTCAGATAGCCTTGTAAGCCATTATCTGCAGTTTAGAACTTTGCACTGGAAACTCATAGCAGCGATACAAAAGGGGTCTGTTAGAAACACTCCACAATGAGAGCTTGACATTTTTCTCCTTCGGCCCACAGAAAAGCAGCAAGGCAACTATTTGATTGCATTTGTGTATTGCATAAAAGAATGTGGGGTTATATTTATAATCCAGCAAACTTCATGGAAATGACAGAATAATAAGACTTGTTTAAGGGGACACTCACAATAACATCTCCTTCCCATTGGGTTAGCTGAAGAGAAGTGGCAGCAAATTGTTCCACGTGTTTTGCTAGACACTCAAACTGGGTATTTGTATGAACATAAGAAAAATAAGGAGCTAGGCCTATTTTAGGGTAAAACTCAGTCTTATTGTGTGGTGGGAGTGTTGAGCAGTAAGAGGGGCAGAATTGTAAACTATGCACAGCACATTGTGAATTTTGGCTGAGATGAGGCTACCCACACAAATATTTCAAACACAAATTCAAAAAAAACTGCTTTGCCTTTGTTTCTCACTTATGGTGGCTTTTTCCTGTTACTTCATTGATTTTGTGTGAGCCTGCATGTGTACACATTCTTTGAATATAAATCGCTTTAATTAAAAACCACGTGGGCCAAAGGCGCACCCCAGCTCAGCCAAGCCCGCCGTGTGCTAAGCAGGGCTGAAGGTGTGGTGGAGGGGATTTCGCGTCCTGTCCACGCTTGGAAAGCAGTGGCAGTTTTTCCTGGACAATCTCCTCTTTGAACCCAACATGAAACACAGCAGTGCTCTTTTTGGAACAAAGAAATATACATAGGAAATAAAGACATTGTTTTATCAACGCTTCATCTTCTGCTCTGACGTCAGCTGGCTGGGAAAGAAAGTGTCTCTTTCCGAGAGGAAAGTGGCTCCAGTCTGTGTTCTCCAGACTGAGAAACTGGGCATGATCAGGACCCCAAGGCCATCTTCCCAGCTCCTCTTCTCGACAAGCTTCCCGGGTTCGGCCAGCACGGGCTGTGAACCTGCCGCGGCTCAGTGAGTGCGCATCACAGACTGGGCTTGCGCTCCTGTATCTGGTCTGCGCCGCTGTGTTATTAATCAGATTTGTTTAAACAGATTCTGCCTTATTCTGGGATGAGAAGGAGCATGGCTCTCAGGATCAGTGTGGCTCAGAACACAATTTGAAGAGAATTGCAACTCTGGATCGTGCAGCCTGTCTTTGCGAAGGTGGTCTCTGCTTGCAGACCCTGGCGGGCAACAGGGATGGCTCAGGGAGTGGGGTTCTTGCCACTCACAGTGGGAGATCTGGATTGAGTTCCTGGCTCCTGGCATTGGCCTGGCCCAGCCCCAGCTATTTTGGGCAGTTAAGGAGTGAACCAGTGGATGCGAGGACTCTCTGTTTCTGTCTCTCTGCCTCTCAAATAAATAAGTTAAAACTGGAAAAAAAAAAAAATCCAAATGGCCTCTGCCATTAGGCACCCAAAGCAGCCCGGCTGAGACTAGGGTGTTCTATCTGTACCATGACCACAGACACTTGTGATGCATTTGTGGTGCCGCTCAAGCTGGCCACTGCATGCAGCCAAGAAGCCCCCAACAGTCCCGCTCCACTCACGGACTCACAGCAGGTTTGCCGAGACAAGGCCCTTGCTGCTCCCCGTGCCTTGGGGACTCATTCTAGTACCTCCTCTCTAGCTCCTTCTAGATTCTCCGCTTGGAATCTAGTTCTGGTTCTCCACCTGCCAGTGTGGACCTGATACAGGTCTGGCTCTGCACCTGCCCCTGGGCTCACCTTTGGGCCCCATCTCCAGCCCCATTTACATGCACTACCAGTCTGAGGCCCTGAAATCCCAGCTCAGAGTCCTGGGCACCTCCCCAAGGTACTGCATGAAGACATATCCCAGGATAGGATGGCCAAACTGTGCCCGTGGCCTCTGAGTTAGTTCTGCTAGTATCAAGAGTATCAGAAGTCTAGTGGTGCTATTTAATAGTCTGGCTCCTCAGGACATTTGAGGACACACCAAGCAAGTGTTGATAAAGAGCACATGGTTTGTTGTTGTTGTTGTTGTTTTTAAAGATTTATATATTTTTTTTATTTGAAAGTCAGAGTTACACAGAGAGAGGGAGAGACAGAGAGATCTTCCATACACTGGTTTACTCCCCAAATGGCCTCAATGGTTGGGACTGGGTCAGGCAGAAGTGAGGAGCCAAGAGTTTCATCTGGGTCTCCCATATGGGTGCAGGGGTCCAAGCACTTGGGCCATCTTCTACTGCTTTCCCAGACACATTAGCAGAGAGCTGGATTGGAAGTGGAACAGCCAGGATTCGAACCACCACCCAGATGAGAGGCCAGCACTCAGGCGGTGGCTTTACCCACTATGCCACAGCACCAGCCCCGAGCACGTGGTTTTTGTTCATATCAAGTGAGCCAAGCATGTCAGTGGGTACAAACAAAAGGGTATATAATTATTTGCCATGTTGAAACATTTTGGTTAAAGAGGTATAACTTTAACAATATTATTTTCTATACTTCTTTCCCTACACTTATTTAATGTCTACTAAATATGCATTGAACTGAGTAGCAGATAACAGCAACGAATAGAAACACAGTCAGCTACCACAAGCAAGCTACCACAAGAGCAAGAGAGGAGAACAAATGGCAATGACTCACTAACAGACGTGCATGCTGGGAGCACCAGGACCTGCAGCAGGGCCTCAGACACTCTGAGTGGAGAAGAGGACCGCTCTGCATTTTCCAAAAGCCTACTGTGTCCCACACACTAGAAACAGTTAAAAGACAAACCCTGTTTTCAAGGCGCTCACCAGTTACTCACAGAGCAAGGTAAGCCAACGGGGTGTACCAAAGGTCACTATGCAAACAAGCAGCAATAAGTGAAGGCACTTCCAAATGTTCATGGAAAATGGCATCTGGGTGCCAAAAATTGAAATCTCTGCAGACGAGAGGTCTGCTCAAAGCTCGTGGGGAGGGTAAAGGATAAGAAAGTGATGCAGAGTTGTCAAAAATAGTTGAACCAAATAAACTTGCTTCCATTTTCCATAAACTTTTTGAAGTCCCTTTATATGTGGGCTGCCGTGGGACTCAGAGAAGAGGCTCTAAGCATAGAAAACACCCACGCTACTTAACTGACCAATCAGAACTGAGCCAGGCAGAAAGCAGTTGGCTCCTTAAATGGTGGTGCTGGCTGGTTATCAAGAACCGCGTCTTCAGCCGAGCCTGGATGGCCAGGGAACTTCCTGCAGGAAGTGGGGCCTGATTAGACACTAGAAGGGCCAGTGGAAATGGACCAGGCAAGGGCATTTTTGATAGAGACCACAGCACAGGCAAATGCTGGGAGGTGAGAGTCCAGGCACACCCTGGAGACACAGCAGGTGCAAGCCCGGCACAGCGAGGCAGCTGCTTGTTGAAACCAGCTCGAAGCCATCAGGAGTGACGCCTGAAGATGGTCAGGACTCCAAATCTCTCTTTCTCTCTATCTCTCACACACACACACGCACACACACCACTACTACTGCTAGTGACCAGCAGCCCGAGCTGCAGCCTGGTGAGGAGGCCCAGCCTGCGCCAGCCATGAGAAGGCAGAGCCTGGGGAATGAAGGCAACTGAGGACAGAAGGCAGGGAACAAGAGAACACGCCGGCCCAGGAAGGGCCCGAAAATGGATCAAGTGCAAACCACACAATCGCTGCAATAATCATCCTATTAGTGACTCGAGTTGATGAGACTGAACGCACGGATGAAAACGAACGGGCAACGTACACGCAGCATCGCCGTCCCGTGTGCGTGGAATGGCGCATTTGGCACCTGGTGCTGCTGGGCAGAGCTGCTGCTCTCTTCTGGGAGGGAGCCAGGCCGTGCGGGGTGCAGGGCAGGTGGAGCTGACCCTTCTTCATCCCTGTCTTCCACCGGCCCCGGGAAGATGACTCAGGCCTGTCCCACGGACCCTGTGGCCCTGCTGAAGGGCTTACAGGGAAACACAGGGTTTAGTCTCAGCGAGTCAGTCTTTCCAGCACTTTCCTCAATTTAGTGTGAACAGGTTCCTCCTCCCTGGCAGGGAGTAAGTGGTTGACATGAGCCTTGGGATGTTCAAATCATCTTTACCGTCTTTCTTTTTTAAAATGTGTATGTATTCATTTTATTTTTTTTAAAGGCAGAGAGACAGAGAGACATCTCCCATCCACCGGCTCACTCTCCAAATGGCTGCAATGGCTGGAGCTGGGCCAGGCTGAAGCCAGGAGCCTGAACTCCATCTGGGTCTCCCCCGTGGGTGGCAGGGGCCCAAGCACTGGAGCCTCTCAGGGTGCACATTAGCAGGAAGCTGGATTTCAGGGTGGAGCCAGGACTTGAACCCAGATCTTCACTAGGGGGTGCGGGCATCCCAAGCAGTGTCTTTGTCTTAATTGCTGCTCCAACTGCTCATTCGAGACAGGAGGTCTTCACGGCATCATTTCAGCCCCCGGAGCTGCTGTTTATTCCATGGGCTTCCCGTTATCTGAGCCAATTCTCCTTTTTCCTGGAGCTAATGAAATAGATTCAATCACTTGCAATCCAAAGATTAATTGAAGAAAACTTTCAGTCACTAAAATATGGTTTCAACATTCTGGCCACTTACAGAGAAGATTTACCTAAATGGCCAGACCCTACCAACCTATAGTATAAATATTGGATGAGAGAACGGGGAATAACATTCATAGGCAGCACATGCTGCAGATTTATTATAGAATTTACGAGGGGCTGGTTTTGTGACGTTGTGGGTAAAGTAGCTGCTTATGACACTGCCATCCCATATGGGTGCTGGTTCATGTCTTGGCTGCTCCATTTCTGATCCAGGTCCCTGGCTTGAGAAAAGCAGCGGAAGATGACCCAAATGCTTGGGCTCCTGCTAGCCATATGGGAGACTAGGATGAAGCTCTTGGCTCCCAGTTTTGGCCTGGTCCAGCTCCAGCCATAGTAGCCATCTGGAGAGTGAACCAATGGATGGAAGATCTCTATCTCTCCCTCCCTCCCTCCCTCCATCTCTATCTGTATCTCAATCTCTCTATCTCTATCTCTTCCTTTCTCTCTAACTCTGACTTTCAAAATAAACAAACAAACCTTAAAAAAAGAGAAAACAATTTATTATACCAAAAATTAATGGCAACAAAAAGCACTGCAATAAGGTAACTTCCAGAAACACATTGCATGTGCCAGAAATACTGCTTCATTTATTCCTTCATTCCAGAAACACTCAGTGAGCAGGTCCCAGCCAGGGGCCTGTCCTTGCTGAGCTCCGACCCTGTGCCAGGCACCGACCCCTTATCTGCGTTAACTCTAAAGAGACGATGCATCATCCTGTCTCAGAAGCGCCAGTGCGTGGTCTGGTCGGAGACCACCAAGAAAACAATGCAATAACGGAATCTAACCTGACAGCCCTGGTAACTGGAGTCCTGTGGACTCAGTCAAAGGGTAAGGGAATTTGTATTTTAATGCAAAAAACTCAGCACAAACAGAATATCAAAATTGTAAAGGAAGACAGGCACAGGGCTGGCCCTGTATTTGCTGACTCATCCTTACTCAGTCGCCCTGATGGGGGGCGGGCTCTGCTTCCGAGCCCCACAAAGTGGCTCTAGGCACTTCAAGTGTTGTCATCACCTGTCTTCCTGTCCACAAATAGCAAAACAATCTTTAAAAGGGGCTTGACCCCTGAGTGCATATTTAAGGATGCCAGGGCCACGTTCAGCCCAACACTGTGGCGAATCCCTACCGAGGGAACTACACCCTACACCCACCCTAGGCTGGGGGCCAGAAGGGAAGCCAGCTTGGATGCGGGAACCCTGAGGGGCTGGGAAGACAGTGGAAGAAGAGGCCCCCCCCCCACCAGGGCTGTCAGCAACAGCGTCAGACTCTCCATCCTGCGCATCCCCGCAGGAGTTTTGACGACATCAGTAAGCGCTGAAGCACACAGCATCTCTCCCCTCTGTGATGGCTTGAATGTTTGGTCCCTCCCAGCTCACGTTGGAGTTTAATTGCCATTATCACAGTAGTTAAAAGGTGGAACTTACAAGAGGTGGTTAGGGCCCAAGGGCTCTGCCTTTTGGGGGGGGGGGGGTTAATGCTGCTACTAACACCACAATGGGTTTTTTACGAACATAGGCAGGTGGCCCCTTAACCTTGTCCTCTCTCATTCTCCCACCTCGTGACAGTATAGCAAGAAGGCTGTCACCAGAGGTGCGTCCCAAGCTCTAGAACCTCAGACCAGTGGGTTTCTCTTCATTATCAATCACCCAGTGGTGTTACAACAACACAAAACAGCCTAAGCACCCTCTTTTCTTGGTTTTGTCACCTAGTTCCACTTTAGAGGAGCTTTGGGGGCTCAGGGTCACAATTAATCATCCGCATCAAGCTTTGTGGAAACCCATCACGGCTTCCAAGCCAGCTTCCTACTAATGGACCCTGGGAGGTAGTAGATGATGGCTCAAGTACTTGGGCCCCTGCCACCCATGAGGGAGACCCAGATGCAGTTCTAGGCTCCTGGCTTCAGCATGGTCTAGTCCAGGGCACTGTGGCCATTTATGGGTATTTGGGGAGTGAACCAGCAAACAGAAGATTTCTTTCTCTCAATCTCTTTCGGTCTCTCACTCACTCACTCACTCTCTCTGCCTTTCAAATAAAAATAAATAAGCTTAGAAAAAAAAAAAAAAGAAAAGAAAAAAACTACCAAGCCTCAAGTTATATCCTTGAAGAGAAATTGGGTAAGAAGACCTGGGATAAGCCACATTCTGCTACTAAACCACCAAAATGTCATCTATAAATTGAAGATAATATATTTTGCCTTGCAAAGCACTCTGAAGAATAAACAGTATAAAACAAGAATCTATTCTGGGGGCCAGCGCTGTGGCATAGTGGGTAAAGCCGCCACCTGCAGTGTTGGCATCTTGTATGGGCACAGGTTTGAGTCCTGGCTGTTCCCCTTCCAATCCAGCTCTCTGTTATGGCCTGGGGAAGCAGTAGAAGATGGCCCAAGTCCTTGGGCCCCTGTACCCACGTAGGAGACCCAGAAGGAGCTCCTGGCTCCTGGCTTTGGATTAGCACAGCTCTGGCCATTGCAGCTAATTGGGGGAGTGAACCAACGGATGGAAAACCTCTCTCTGTCTGCCTCTCCTTCTCTCTCTGTGTAACTCTGACTTTCAAATAAACAAATAAATCTAAAAAAAAAAAATCTCTTGTGTATACTTAGCTAGAGAATTTAAAAAAAAAGTGTTTTTTTTTTTTTTTTTAAATTCAAGTGACAGAGGGAGAAACAGAGAGAGAGATCTCACTTATTCAATCCCCAAATGCCTATGACGGCCTGGGCTGGGCCAAGCTCTCAATCCAAGTCTCCCACATGGTTGGCAGGGAATCAAGTCTCTGAACCATCACTGCTGCCTCTCAGGGTCTCCACTGGCAGGAAGCTGGACCAGGAGCTGGGGCTGGAAATCAGGCCCAGGCACTCTGACAGGGGATCTGATGTGGAATACAGGCATTCCAAGCAATATCTTAACCACTGGCTAACACCTGCCCATGGGATGTGGGAATTTTAACTGCTACACCAAAAGCCTGCTTCCCAAAGTTGATTTTTCTAACTTACTTTAAATTTTACAAAAGGGTAGGGGAGTTCTTGGCCTTAACTGTGATTGGTGTTGACTGTGGGAGAATGCCACTTCATCACCTACATTAAACTAATACAAATAACTAACATGCATTACACACCATATCAAGCATATATATGATCTCATTTAAAAGCACAGTTTTGTTTGGTTTTCTTTTATTTTTCTTAAAGATTTTATTTATTTCATTGAGAGGTAGAGTTACAAACAGTGAGGGGGAGACAGAGAGAAAGGTCTTCCATTGGTTCACTCCCCCAAATGGCCTCAATGGCTGGAGTTGCACCAATCCAAAGCCAGGAGCCAGGAGCTTCTTCCTGGTCTCCCATGTAGGTGCAGGTGCACAAGGACTTGGGCCATCTTCTACTGCTTTCCCAGGCCATAGCCAAGAGCTGGATTGGAAGAGGAGCAGCCGGGACTAGAACCAGTTCCCATATGGGATGCTGGCGCCGCAGGCGGAGGATTAACCTACTACGCCATGGCGCCAGCCCCTTGTTTGGTTTTCAAAGAAAGTTAGAGGGAACTTAGATATATTCAGTTTGAGACTCATCCTTTTGTCCATTTCTCATTTAATAAAGAACATACAGGCCTATTTACTACTATATGTTCACAGCATCATAGGATTACTTACCTTAGAAGACCTTGGAGTCCTATTTATTAGACAGAAAACTTATTTAACCAACACTGTGATTATAGTGACAACAAAAGTGAACTCAGGCTCTGAGGCTCAAGGAGGTAACTGTACTCCCTCTACTGACATCTTAAAACCAGGAACTTTTTCCTTTTAGAAAAATTTTAAAAGATTTTATTTATTTATTTGAGAGGTAGAGTTACAGAGATAGGGAGAGACAGAGAAAAAGGTCTTTTATTCGCTGGTTTACTCCCCAAATGGCCACAACAGCCAGAGCTGAGCTGATCCAAAGCCAGGAGCCAGGAGCTTCTTCCAGGTCTCCCACATGGGTGCACAGGCCAAAGCACTTGGATCATCTTCCATTGCTTTCCCAGGGAATAGCAGAGAGATGGATCAGAAGAGGAGCAGCTGGGACTAGAACCAGTGCTCATATGGGATGCTGGCACCATAGATAGAGGCTTAGCCTACTGCACCACAGAGCTGGCCCCAGAAAAAAAAAAATTTAAGACTTATTTAAGGGTTGGCACAGGTGTAGCAAGTTAAGTCACCATCTATTAGAAGCCACCATCTATATTAACACACACACACACACACACACACACACACATATATATATATATATATAAAATATTTACTTGAAAGGCAATTAGAAAGAGGGAGAGGAATCTTCTATCTGCAGATTCACTCCCCAAGTGGCTACAATGGTCAGGGTCGGGTCAGGCTAAAACCAGAAGCCAGGAACTCCATCTGGGTCTCCCCCATGGGTGGCAAGGGCCCAAGCACTTGGCCCATCCTCCAGTGCCTTCCCAGGTACATTAGCAGGAAGCCAGATCAGAAGTGGAGCCGCTGGGACAGGAACCAGCTCCCTGATGTGGGATGCCGGCATTGCAGGCAGCAGCCTGACCTGCTGTGCCACAATGCCCACCCCTCTTTCTTCATATTTTGGCTCTTGAGTCTCACTTTTCCTGGAGAATCACCAAGGTTCTGTGACGTCATTCATGCACTTGTCATTCAAATAACATTTAGTTAACACCCATCGGGTTCTACAAACTCGGTGCTGGGTCTACCCAGGGATGAAGAATGCATCGTTTTCATCTTTGAAGGGTTGGTCGTTAAATGAGGGAGGAGTACACACATGAATGAAAACCCTGTGAGAGCGTGCAGGCTACAACAGCGGGTTCTGGATCCTTCCCATTCTAGGAAAGAAAGAAACAGAAACCCACTTCCCTTTACACTGGGAGGGGTGTCCAGACTGCCAGCAGAAGATCTGCAGCCACAGGAGACAGAAACCGGCACGAGCGGGGCATCAGGAAGCGTGGATTATCACACTCTCAAGAGACATCCATTCTCCCCCTCCCCACGTCCCCGGCATGTGGCACGCTGGTCTTTTGGAGTAAGCTCAATCATTGAGGCATTTGATTTCAGAGCCAGCTGGGGAGGACTGGCTCCATTCCACCCCTACAGATTGGCCCAGGAGGGGCAGTGTCCTCTAAGTGTCCCTTGCTGTATGTCGTGTGCCCTTTAAGCCTGTGCGGTAAGCAATTACTCGCGTGACCCCCGCCTCTGCCTCCACCTCCCCGTCTGTCCAAGACGTGCCCGAAGAAACTGTCTCTGGACCCCACCTAGCCTAAGGGGAAGAGGAAGAAAGAAACAGCACCACAGAGATTCTCCAAGGAGCTAGAAAAATGAATTCTCTGTTTCACTAAGCCAAAGAAGATGCATTTAATATACCACGCCTATAACTTAGGGGCTACAATTTCTTCCCAAATAGCCTCTTATTTCTGCCAAGGCTCTATGAAATAAAAGAATTGACATCCATGTAGATTCAAACCACTTGGAACTCATCCCCTACCATCCCACCAATAACTCTAATTAGTTTCCTACATATGTTATCCGAAGCCATTGACCTTAGTTAATGGCTAACTTGCCACAGTGTAAAAATGTTGTTGCTAGAATGGACTGTAGACATCCAGCCACGAGAAATCCAAGCCCCAGAAAAGTCCACTGAATTGTCCTCAGTCACAGAGAACGTAGTGGCAAAATAAATTCAGAGTTGGGAATGTCTGGCCCTTGGTCCTTAGAAAGCCCGAGAAATCGTCTGGTCTGGCCCTGCCAAGGCAACCGCAGGCGAGACTCGAAATTCAATCCATCTACAGCAGGCGAACTTTTAACTTGATAATTCTGAACGGTCGGTCGGCAGATGATGATATAAATATCCAAATGGCTCTTGGCAGGAAAAAGATTCCCCACCCTGCGGGAGATCACAGCAGAGCCCTGGACCCCCAGCAGGCGGCTTTGGAGGGAAGGTACACTCCTGCTCGCACCTCTGCCCTAACACCAAGGAAGGAGACTGTCTACGTTGGGGAAGAGCCTGCTACAAGGGAAGGAGCTTCCAGGCGCATGTTTCTTGGCCAGGGGCATGCCTGTTGAACCGGGAGCCCGGCCCCAGATTGGACGCAAGATGCTCTGAGAGCAGGGCCGACCGCCAGAGGCTCAGTGTGAGCGCTCCACACCCACTCCCCCGGACTCCTCACATCCTCCCCGTGAGGAAGGCCCTCTGGAAGCCTCCCAGGTCAAGTCCTCCCGAGGGAAGAGGAGAGGATACCACCCAGAGAGCTCTGCAAGGCTCCACCCTCTGTTCCCAGGCCCTGGCAGAGACACGAAGGCTGTGGACTGGCTACTATTGCTCTGGGGCTGACAGCTGTTAAGGACGCAGGAGGGAGTGTCTGTTTTCCACAGGCAATTGCATTTCTGAGAAAAGGGCCTGAACGTGAAGGGGAAAAAAAAAATACTAGCAGCTATTTCTATTTCAAGAGAACAAGTTGTTGAATCTGAAGAGGTAATGAAGTTGGAAACTCTTTGTTCCCCCACTTCTGGCACATTGCATCCACTCTAGATGAAGACGTGGATCTGGACTATAAAAGGAGCCTTTTGTGAACCCTCCCTCCACTTTTCAAATGCACACTGAGAACCCAAGGAGGAGCCTTGGGAATTCTCCACCATCCAGGGGGAAGTTGCGAAGACTTGGGTTTGAAAGTTGAGGACAACCGGTTAGGGCATATTCTTGGACACCCTTCAGGCGTCTGTGTTTGGGGATGCCAGTAGGCGTGTAGGGTGCTGGTGCTTTGGAAGGAACAGAAGCAGCACCAGGTTCCACCCCTGCCCTTGAGGAGCATATGATCTGGGATGAGAGCTAATCCCTTGGAAACAAGTAAAGACCAAGACCAGGCTGAGCACTACACAGCTCAGGGATGGCTTCTCATGGCCCAGAGTTTGGGGAGCAGAGAGGTCATGGGAGGCTGCAGCACTGTGCATGGCCTTGGCGTCTCTCTCTCAGCATCTTGCTCAGCAGGTGCAGACCTCTTGGAAGTCTGTCCCAGTCTTCTTGCTTAGTCTGACTCTTCCAGATCAGGGCTTCCTGGGAGCCCATGTTAGCCTCTCACAGTTGCTGCTGGTGGACACCCAACTTGAACAAGTGTCACTCAGCAGACCTACAGCTTGCCAGCACATAAGAAACTTTAAAAATGAGCCCTGGGAGAGGGTACGTGGTGTGGTGGTCAATATGCCTCTTGGAATGCCTGTATCCCAGTAGGAATACCTGGCTTTGAGTTCTGACTCTTCTCATCCAGCTTCTTGTCAATGCACACCTTTGGGAGGCAGCAAACGATGGCTCAACTAACTGGACTCCAATTGAGTTCCCAGTTCCTGTCTTTGGTCTGGCTTAGCCCTGGCTGTTGTGGGCCTTTGGGGGAATGAACCAGCAAAAAAGAGATCCTCTCTCTCTCTCTGCCTTCCAAATAAATTCATTAAATAAATTAAAAAAAAATCAGGACCTAGCCCAAACCAACAAGATCAGAGGCCCTAGCTGTGAGATTCCAATGGGTAACCAGGTTGAGAACTGCTGGTTGATGCAGGAAAGGCCGATTTGTAGACTCCCAGAGAAAAACCACAGGAAGGGCTGGCGGAGCTGCGCTTAGGGACAATGGGAACCAGGACACTGACCAAAGTCAAGCCCTGCTTCTACCCCCTGCCATATCTCCTCAGACCAATCCCCCATGGAATGGGAACCACTGCCGGTAGTGGCTCCCACTCACATTGCAACAACTGGAGACGAAAAAGCTTCCTTCTGCTCAGCTTTGCATTGAGCGCCCCCTGGAAAAAACTCTGATTGGCCTGGGCCCCGGGCTCATGGACCCATGCTGACATATCATCACTGGTCCAAAGCGCTGCTGATCATGTTCCTATTCCTGGGGAGGGGTGCTGGGAAGGCTACAGCAGAACTGTGCTCTTCAAAGTGTGGTACGTGAGCCTGGGCATCACCTTGGAGGCATCACCTTGTTACAAATAGAAATTCTCAGGCGTCAGCACAGATCTGCCGTCCAGTGAGATCCCCAGGTGACTGTGTCCCATGATAGCCTGAGAAGGACTGGTCTTGTGCCCTTCTGTCATTCCCTCGGGTTGACCAGTTAGATACTCCTGCCTCTCGGTTTCATGCCACAGCCTTGGAAGAAGGATGCCAACTCTCCTCCCCATCGCTCTGATGGCAGCAGGACCAACACCAGGGGTGTAGAGGCTAGTTGTTGAGCCTCTCAATCAAGCACCCACACCATTTCTTTTTCTCCTTCTCCAGAGCTGGCCCTGATCAGGCTGATAGGACGGGTCTGTGGTGTTGCTGCTGCAGCTGATACGGGAGAGGATGTGGCACGCTGAGTCCAGTAGGCTCCAGCAGCTGGTCCTCATCAGCCATACCCTGCGATACACACAGATGTGTCCATGCTGACCCTCCTGGCTGAGCACATGTGGGAACTCCATGGGACTGGATGACAGAGCAAGGAAGTGAGAAGGTGTGATGGCGTCCTGCCAACTCTCGCAGTACAGGGCCTCAGCATCTCGCAACTTGGCAGGGATGTGCCTCTGAGAGCTGGAAGCATGAAGGGGGCACACATAATCCAGACATGTGGCCTCTCAGTGTGCTTGGTGGCGCTCTGGGTCCTTTATGGAGGATTTCACTGCCTGGTTCAGTGTGTGTCCCTGGCCCCAAGCCCCACCTTCTGTGTCAAGATTACCTGTCTTCTTCCCTTAGCTTTTCCTTCACTATTTCCTTTCCCATTCCAAGGGGAAAAAGGTTAAAAGTTAGCCCGGCGCCATGGCTCAATAGGCTAATCCTCTGCCTTGTGGCGCCAGCACACTGGGTTCTAGTCCCGGTCGGGGCGCCGGATTCTGTCCCAGTTGCCCCTCTTCCAGGCCAGCTCTCTGCTGTGGCCAGGGAGTGCAGTGGAGGATGGCCCAAGTGCTTGGGCCCTGCACCTGCATGGGAGACCAGGAGAAGCACCTGGCTCCTGGCTATGGATCGGCGTAGCTCTGGCCATTGTGACCACTTGGGGAGTGAACCAGTGGATGGAAGACCTCTCTCTCTCTCTCTCTCTCTCTTTCTCTCCTCTCTCTGTGTAACTCTGACTTTCAAATAAAGAAATAAATATTTTAAAAATGTTAGTTGAATAAATAAATACATATCAAATGGACATTTTTACATTTTTGGATGGAAGAGTTGAGTTTGGTTTTCCTTTGCTTTTGTAGATAAATAGCTTCACTTCTGAGAAACAACATGGAATTGCCATATAAAACCATCATTTTTATTTTGATGTCTCCTGTACCTCCACCCTCCCCAAACAAGAGGTCTTCCACATATGTGTATGCCAGAGCCTCTATTTTAAATTCTCCCTCATAAGGGCTTTGGGGAGAGTCTGTCTTTTGGTCTCTGTGGCTTCTTACTAGCAGTGCCTATAAAAGACAAAGATGACTTCCTCCTAATTATGTGAGTACTTTCATCTCAAGAAGAAATGTGCTTCCATACCCCTGTTCCAGATGAGAATTAGAACTCAAAAAAACTCATTGGAGAGCTGGCCAAACTGCTTCTTTGACAGAGGGGGCAACTGAACTCTAGGGAAGAGAACAGATCTCTCTGAAGCCTCACAGCTAGCAAGAGGTGGTGGTCTGATTGGACTACAAGTTGCCTGAGTTGGGAGCCAGTTCCTTCTCCTTCCATACCACAGTGTGGTCCACTGACCACCTGCTTTCAGTCCTCACCTCAGGGGCCATTGCTCTGCTTTTTTTTTTAATTGACAGAGTTATAGACAGTGAGAGAGACAGAGAGAAAGGTTTTCCTTCCATTAGTTCACCCCCCAAATGGCCGCTATGGCTGGCACTGCGCCGATCCACAGCCAGGAGCCAGGTGCTTCTTCCTGGTCTCCCTTACAGGTGCAGGGTCCAAGCACTTGGGCAATCCTCCACTGAACTCCTGGGCCACAGCAGAGAGCTGGCCTGGAAGAAGAGCAACCAGGACTAGAATCCAGCACCCCAACCGGGACTAGAACCCCGGGTGCCGGCACTGCAAGTGGAGGATTAGCCAAGTGAGCCATGGCGCTGGCCCTCTGCTTCTTTCCTGACCCCAGAAGGTGGCCCTTCGAGGCCAGTACTGTGGTGCAGTAGGTTAAGCCACTGCCTGCAACACTGACATCCCATATTGGAATGAAGGTTCCAGTCCCAGCTGCTCTGGTTTCAATCCAACTCCCTGCTAATGCTCCTGGGGAGGCAGTGAAAAATGGCTCAAGCAGCTGGACCCCTGCTACACATGTGGACTTCTGGGCTCCTGGCTTCGGCCTTCCCCAGCCCTAGCCTTTGCGGCCATTCGAGTAGAGAACCAGCAAATAAAAGATTCTCTCTCTCTCTCTCTGCCTCTCCCTCTCCCTTTCTATCACTGTGTCTTTCGAATAAATAAATCTTAAAAAGAAAAAAGAAAACAAAGCAAAACAGACAGGCTATAAAGGAGCCTCCCAAGTGTCTGGTCCTAGCTAGGGACCAAGGGGAAGATACGCCAGGTAGGAGTCCAGCAGCCAGCCCCACACCAGCCCCAAAGCTCCGATCTGTTTTCTCAACATCCCATTTATTTCAGCCTCCCTCGCCCAGCCCAAGCAGCAATGGAGAGGATTTCGCTCAGACTTTCCAAAATAACTTCCCCTTGGGCTGAGACCAAACATGTGTAGCTTCAGGCCAAAGGAATATTGAGACATTTATGAGCCACTAAAAATAGACAGTTACAACTGAAACTCCCTCCTATTTCTGCCATTTCCCTGCTGGTGACACAAACCCAGGGGCAGACTCCCCAGTCATGAAGGGTGGAAAAGGCAACGTACACTCCAAGCCATGGAGTAAGCAGATGGGGAAAATGCTTAAGAAAGAACCATGGCGGGCACGCGTCTGACCCAGATAGCTCAGCTGGAAAGGGTGGGGGGGCCTGGCTGGTGCATCCTCTGGGCCCGAATTCTTCCTCCCACAGCCGAGGCAGGGCAGTGGCAGGAGAAATGGCAGAAGCAAGCACAGCCAGGTTGGCAAGACCACGGCGGGCCTCTGCTCAGCACAGGCTCTCTTCTCTTCGGGGAATGGAAGCCAGATTGAATCACGGTGTCCGCACACGGCTATTCCAGAACAGCTCCAACAAGGCAGATGCGTCTTTGAAGTGTGTTTGGGCTGGCTGGGGAAACTGTTCCTCATCTCCATGGATGAGGACTGTACCTGGCGGCTTTGAAGACCTGGTTCACTTTATTCCCTTTATAGAGCCTGGAGAACCCCTAAGTTACGTATTTTCTTCAGATCCCAGTGTTCCTGGTTTCTGACCAGCCACTTACCAAGAATCCCTGCTGCACGGCTCAGCGAAGCAAGGGCTTGGCCCATGTCCACTAGGCCAGCTCGGCGCTCTGGGGTGCAATAACAGAACCCCAGCAAGAACAGGGTCCGCCCCAGTGCTTGAGGGCCGTGGTGTGGTTAGCTGGTCTCTATGCAAGTAGTTTTTGTGGCCCTAGGGCTCTTCAGATATGACTAAAATATGTGAAGTGGTCCAAGGAAACAGAATGAATGAAGGCCAGAGATGAGCAGGCCAATCTTTGCGTGTACTGCATACAGAAGGCTGGGTGAGGTGCTGTGTCCTTGTCAGGGTCCTAGTTCTCCCCAGAAAGGCATTAACTGAGAGTTGTGCCATGCACCAGAGGTGCCTTTCTCGCAGGCAAACTCTGTTGTCTGAATGCGGCCTGGAACAGCGGCCCACCGGAAAAGCTCCCTTCTCCCTGTTCCTAAGGATTCTCAGAGGGAGAGACCCAGACGCTTTTACAAACCACCTTCATGTTTTATCAGCTCTATAGAGAAAAGAAAACCATTCTTATTCCTAGCCTTAATCGCTTGTACAGGGGTTTCAATTCATTTCTTCTTGTTTGGTTCATGGTGAAGAAAGGATGCACCTGGAGCCCTTCCGGTGTTCATTGCGCATGCTGCCTGGGGTTCCCGCTGATTTTTGTAACCTTCTCATCCGTCTCCTCTGAGTCCCCTTGTTCTTCATACCCCTCTCTCGTGACGTCCTGCAGTAGCCAGGAAAGGGGTGCGGTGACGATCACGTGACTCTGTCTGTCTGTCTATCTGTATGTGGTCCCTTAAGATTTTCGTATGCTCTGGCTCATTTAGAACCAAATGGCTGAGCATCTATTATCGATTCTGTTCTATGGATGGGAAAACTCAGGGAGTGGAAGTGCAATGCCCAGGTTCATAAACCGAGCGGGCAGCTGCACCTGGAGTCAAACTCCAGCCTTCTGATGCCCGGCGCAGGGCCGTCTTCATGATGCCTTCTTATCTCCTAGGGGTCAATGATGTGTCATAGAAGGACTTGGGAAACCAGGCCTCTGTCCATCTGGACCCAACCCCTCCCTCCCTAGTTCCTTCTCTGCACCCTGTTCACACTTGCGTCCCAGCACATGGAACATTCTATTGCACTTGGGTTTTACTTCTGAGGGCAAAGACCACATCCTGCTCATCTGAGGCTCCTCCCTCCCTCCAGAGTAGCTCAGCCCTTTGTACGTGCTCAACAGAATGAGAGAACAATGAGTGGGTGAATGAATGAAAGACAAAAGCATAAAGGTGTTTCCATCACTATGGGAAAAATAGACTTAACTGAATAACAGGCACAATTATACAACTTTTCTAGAGCATGAAATGCATTCTACCTCGATAATTTTCATAAAATAAGCTTCACTAATATATCATTATAACATTCACATTATAAACACGTATTTCCACAGTTATAAAATCTTCAAAATGTCTCTGATATGGAATAAACCATTCAGAGCCATTTAAATTCCTGAAAATTCTTTTCTTAGGTCACTGATGGTCTTATATTCTATAGTAAAAGAAACAACTCCTCCTTTCCTTTCCAAAACCTTTCCATATGGTGGATGTTCAATCGATCACCATGGACATGGCAAATATTGATGGATCATACTTTTATTCCTAACTTCCCACAGAAATTCTACATAGAATAAGGCAGCTGGGAGTGGGCAGTGTGGCATAGCAGGTTTAGCTGCCACTTGGAATGCCCACACTCAACATCAGAACACCTGTTCAAGTCCTGGCTGCTCCACTTCCAATCCAGCTCCCTGAAAATGCACCTGGGAAGCAGTGGAAGATGACCTAAGTGGTTGAGTCCTGCCACCCACTTGGGAGACTTGGATGGAGTTCCTGGCTCCTGGGTTCAGCTTGGCCCAGCCTCACCTGTTGCAGATGGAAGATCTCTGTCTCTCCTCTCTCTCTCTCTCTCTCTCTCTCTCTAACTGCAACTCTGCCTTTCAAAAACAAATCTCTTTCAAAAGAAGAGAGCAGACCATTCATGGAGCAGTCCCATTACTTTTTGTCCAAGAAAAGAGAGCAATAGATCAGAAAGCTCAACCTCTATCTAGTGACCTGGCTTCTACCTTTATGGTTTGGAAGAAGTTTAGACATTTAAAACTAAGTTTTGTAGCCAGAGTTCATATCTGATAGCATCATTTTAATCCAAGGACATCACATAGCCGGGAAATTTATATCACCAGGAACCTAGTCTAAAGATGGTCTTAGGGTCCATGGTGTAGCTCAGCAGGTTAAGCCACCACCTGAAATGCTGGTACACCATATGGGCGCCAATTTGAGTCCTAACTGTTCCACTTCCAACTCAGCTCCCTGTTAATATATTATGCCTGAGAAAGCAGTGGAGGATGGTCCAAGTGCTTGGGCCCCTGACATCCATGTGGGAGACCAAGACGGAGTTCCAGGCTCCTGGCATTGGTCTGGCCCAGCCTCTGCCATTGGAGCCACTTAGAGAGTGAACCAGCAGATAGAGGGTCTCTCTCTCTCTCTCTCTCTCTCTAACTGTTTCAAATAAATAACAAAATCTTTTTTAAAAAATGGTCTTATGCTCTGCTTGGGGAGAAAAACTTGCATTCTGTAGCACTGTCTCACTCAGCTACCCAACTGGGAACCAACAATGAATCAATAATAGTGTCTTCCCACCATTAATGAGTCTTAAAAAATAGTACTTATAATATTTAAAAGTTCTTCTTATTTTTGTTCCCTGTGAAAACTGAAGGGAAATAGTAGTGTTGGGTTAGTGCTAAAGGACCATTAGAGGATTTAAGAAAAAAGGCAGAGGCTGAGTAATTGTTTATGGAATTATTTATGGCTTCTTATCTAAAATCAATTTTAAGGTCCTTTAAAAAGAGACGGGAAATGGTTATTTCCTGTACACCAAATTTGCATTGTCACAATCCATTTGGAGACCATAATAAGCAGTAGAGGGCTTGACAATCTCTTGACTAGAAACAGCAGCTCCTTCAAGACCCTGAGCTGAGCTCTTTGATCGTGGGGAGCCATCAGGGCGCTCAGCGGCACACAAGGGCCGGGTATTTGGGGACATTTTCAGTTCTGGCAGCCGTCCAGCACTTGGTTTAGACAGAGCAGGCCTCAGTTCGATGGGCTTCAGGACTCTGGAGAGTGGAGGTCTGTGTAGACTACACTCAAGCAAAGGTCCAGGGAGCTGGAGTCAGTGTCCACTGTCTCAGCGGGGCCGTGTGGGCACCATGTTCTGCAAATGTGTGTGGGGTCAAGGTTCAGCAGTACCTAAAGGACAGGGAGGAGCATGGGGAACCCTCGTGGGGCTTGAAGTTCAAGGGTTTAGAAGGTACCACCCAGATCTGGGACATTGGTTGAAGGATATGAAACTGACCCACGGAACAGTCAGGAAAATGGGTTTGCTCTCACTTCTTAAACCACACCCCTGGCCCCACATTGACTGATTGGCCACTTTTCTGCTGGAAGGTATGCAATGCCCCATCCTGCCTTGGCACACTCAGCAACCTCTCACTACGAGGAGTTTCTCCTGATCCACGACACACCCTAGGCTGGAGTAGCGCACTTTTCCATGCCCCATAGAAAACTGCCAGATTAGGTCGTGATACAGCTGCTAGGAAACCCTGGTGGGATTTCAGCCGTCTGTGTAATCGTTACTGACCCCAGGTTCTTGGGCTCACTTGCAAATAGAAATTGACAAGAGGCCAATATGCAACCCAGACAAGGTTTACTGGAGGCTTACACTTGACCACAGGGAAGACAGGACCCCAGGGAGAGGTGCACTGGGAGACTCTCCAAGGGGGGTTGAACAGGTGCTTTATGGGGTTGAGGAAGCAGGGGTTCCCCCTTGGCATACAGCGCTTCGATCTGCACCTGACCTGGGGTTCTGGCTCATGCACTTCAGCCCATGACACACTGGTTTGTCTGCTCGGTGTTCTGCGTGGGCACTGCTGTTATTTTGCACACAACACACTTAAAATGGCAGTGTTACTCAGTACCACTACCCCCAGGGGGTCACAAATAGGTCACACTGAGATATTTTGGGCATGCCTGTAGGTTGGGGAAGACCCTATCAGGGTGGGGTTTTTTGCCATATAGGGTCTGGACTCATTTTGCTTCTGATGGGTCAGAGACGGGGATGGAGACGTATCTGGTTGGGAGGAGCTTGATGTACACTGTCTCATCATTAACAGAGCACTTTCTTCAAAAGAAATCTTGCTTAGAGACCCACACAAGAATGCAGGTGCTTTGAGGAGGAGGCGGGGAGGGGAGGGCGACCCAAGGCCTGCCTGCCTGACCCTGTTGCTTATCCCAGGAAGTCATCCCTGAGAAACTCCAAGTAAAGGTTAAAGGGCTCAGAGAGTGCTTCAGAATCCCAGGCGTAATGCAGATGCCTGATCATACATCAAATACAGACAGTCTTAGTCTAAAGCTGTCCCATGAAGCACTTACTCATAGTAACACTATTAACCTCTGAAACAGGCTCCATTCTGTACGGCACAGACACCGAGTAATCGGAAATTCACCATTAACAACTAGCGTCACTGTCCCAGTGCACAGGGGACAAATGTAGCACTGAACACAGACAAACTTTGTCCACTTTAAATCCTCTTTTACTGTGTGTTTTCCCCATGCTGTGAGCCACCAGCACTCAGTTACATCCCCCACGTTGGAGGAAACAACCAGATGTGGGCTCTCTTCCCATTACTTTTTTTTTTTTTAAAGAAATATTTATTTGCTTATTTGAAAGACAGAGGAGGAGAGACAGCAAGAGAAAAGAGAGGTCTTCCATCTGCTGGTTCACTCCCCGAATAGCCATATCGGCTAGAGCCGGGCTGATTGGAAGCCAGGAGCTTCTTCTGGATCTCCCACATGGGTGCAGGGGCCCAAGCACTTGGGCCATCCTCCACTGCTTTCCCAGGCCATAGCAGAGAGTGGGATCAGAAGTGGAGCAGCCAGGACGTGAACCGGCACCCATATGCAATGCCGCTACACCACAGCGCCAGCCCCTATTTGCCTCATCTTTAAACAGTAAGTTCTTGAGAACAGAAACCAGGTGCTATTCATCTCACTATCCCGAAAGCAAATAGAGCATCTGGTAGGTAGTAGGTGATAAATGGATGGATAGATGGGTAGATAGATGGGACATGGGTAGATAGTTAACGAGATAGATTTCAACAGACAAGCAGTTCTAGCACTAGCGAGATATAACAGCTGGAAGCATGGATGGGGCAAAGATCCCTGGCAATGAAGACATCCCTAGGACAGAACAAGGGAAGCACACACTTGAACTTCAGTGTGGCTGGGAGGTAGGTGCAGCCACGTGCAGTGGTGAGACTGATCCCGTCGGTCTCTCCGTGGATTTCTCTCCATGCTCAGAGTAAGTTCTGGAAAGAGTCCAGGGCCTTGGTTCTCCCAGAGACTCACAAGCAAACACAACCCCATTGTGCACAGCAAGATTTCCAGGAAAGTCAACAGAGGGACAGACGAAGGCTGATGCTTAGTGCTTGTAAGATACTTATCTGTCTCTGCCTTGAGTGGCTTTCTCAGGCCCGAGAAAGAACATGAGCATTAGAAAAGGGCCTTAATTGGCCTGGACAGTGCCAACAGTAACAGAGTTACCATGGCAGCTAATGCACGCACTTCCTTCTCAACAAATAATACCGCCTTATCTGCTTTCTAATGAAAGAATGAATGAAAGAAGGAGGGACGGGAGCAGAGCTGAGCCTCCTGCACGAGCCGCGGTTCCCTTCAGCAGTGACTCCGGGATTCCAGCTGGTGCCTGAGGAGCTGCCACATCTTTATTTGGATCCCAAAGAGCCAACAACGCTTACGTAACACCAGACGCTATAGACGTTGTGCCGGGGCACTTCGCTCTATTTGACTGCTGCAGGGTGGGGGCACCGGGAGATAGGGGAGCACTCGGGAGAGCCCGTTCATGCTACCACTTGCAGTAATTACGGAAGAAATGGAAATGCAAAGGCTTTTTCCAGTAACTTCCCTCTTCAAAGCTGAGAGGAGAACCGGCGCTGTGGCGCAGCGGGTTAGCGCCCTGGCCTGAAGGGCCGGCATCCTATATGGGTGTCCGTTCCAGTCCCAGCTGCTCCTCTTCCTATCCAGCTCTCTGCTATGGCCTGGGAAAGCAATAGAAGATGGCCCAAGTCCTTGGGCCCCTGCACCCACGTGGAAGACCTTGAAGAAGCTCCTGGCTTCGGATCAGTGCAGCTTTGGCCATTGCGGCCATCTGGGAAGTGAACCAGCAGATGGAAGACCTCTCTCTCTCTCTGCCTCTCCTTCTCTCTCTGTGTAACTCTGACTTTCAAATAAATAAATCTTAAAAAAAAAAAAAAAAAAGCTGAGAGGACGACGCAACAGTATTTTATGACGTTGTGTTCCGATGCTTTCATGGCGGAAACCATTCAGAATCGAATCATAGATTAAAGGGCACGGCGGGGGCGGTGGGTGGGGGAAGGGGGCGGGAGCTCATGTCTTTGTTTCATTGGTTCAGCTCCTGCCTTTCTCTGAGGTCATCTCATGGACGCCCCGGGGGGTCAGCGCCAGGCTATTCTCTGTGGCTCTGAGTAGTGCGTTTTATTCATGCAGTTCTGAAAGGACTTAAGTCCTGTGGCTCCCGCCACTTCCTGTGGTAGGTCTTCAGTATTCACAGCCTCGAGTCAAAGCTCGGGTTTATGTCTTCATCTATTGATTTTACAAAGTGGCAGGCAGAGAACGGCTGGCTGTGGAGCTCAGGCCAGTCTCCTGCAGGCTGTGCTGTGGGTAAAAAGGCCAGGGATGTGACAGGGACATGGCTGTGAGCATCAGGCTCTGGGCATCAGTGACAGTCATCATCTGCTCCCTCTTCACACTGTGCCGCCTGCGCTGGAGTCAGCCGTCAAGCTCCCTGCTAAGGGACAGAGCCAGGCAGGAAGCCAGACAGTTGATGGTGCGCAAACTGGACCAATCCGATTCTGCCTCTTGTAGAACCTGGATTGGCAGGGAGAAGCGGAAGTCCACAAATGAGCCACAGCAAGGAGTAAGCCAAGTCTGGGGCGTCCCTGAGCTCTGGCTAGCTGAGCTCCCAGACAGAAGTGCAGATGGGAGGGGCCATAACACAGGTGGGATGTGGGTGCCAGGGAGAGCCGAGAGTGGCTCAGCCACTGTCACGGTGGGGACACAGAGGCCATGACCCAGTGAGGCCCGAAGATGTGTTAGGTCTTTCTGACTTCTGAACTCTAGCTCCTCTTCTGGGAGAACCCTAAATCCTCCCTCTGGGCTCACGGGGATCCCCCGGTCTGTGCTCCCAGTGTCCACCATTGCCTGAGGTAGCCCAAGAGACTCTCCAGTCTCTTGGCAACCCCCGGCCCCAGAGCCCAGACCACCTGGACGGCCCCACACATTGATGACCATAGGCTAAGTAGGGAAGTAGCAGGCGTAGGAAAAGAAGTGCAGGTGGAAAATCTGTAGCACATGAATTGTCGCTGAGAAGGTCAAGTCCCCAAACCTCATTGGCCTCTACGGGGGCAGAGAATAACATGCCAGAGGTTTAATATGCAGCAACTCCACACAGGGGCACAGCTCTACCCTCCAGCACACTGTCTGTCCAATAGCCCTGACAGGAAGCAGGTGGGGACAGGCAAGGGAGGGAGGGGCAGAGCCGGAGGCTATCCCTCTTCCTCTCAGCCTGTACACCAGTGTTACACAACCCCCAGTGTGAATGGGGCCCCTGGAGCTGTACACCCCTGCCTGCTGTCTCTTTAGGAGAGCCAGGGACAGGAGCTGCAGACCCTAAACCTGCCCCCTTCCCAGCTTCTCCCAGCCTCCCAGCTGTGCCATCCTTGTCGTGCTTTGGAGTGGTAGCTCCAACTTCGTGGCTTTTCAACTCCGAAATCATCCTGCTTGGCCCATCTCCCCAGCCCTGCTCCCACTGCTGCCCCTTTTGCTGGGACACAAGAGGGACCCATGAGCAGACCAGGAGCTTGAGCCACTCATACAGGGCCACTCTTGCTCCTGAGTAAGGAGTGTGTACCTTGACATGGGGGATCCTAGGCGTGGACAGGGGGCGGCTCTTTGTTGCTTTTCTGCTTTGCTCTTTGATCAAAAGAAGCAAGGGAGGGACCAGAAGCCAGTACCCAGCAAGCCTCATCTGTCATTAACATTTCTTTACAAGGATTCATCACCAAAATACACTGTAAAGAGGAAAAAATGGTGTAACTTCAAAAGCGACAATGCAACTTCTTAGCGTGAATGATTATATAGAGTCACAAAGCAGGGAAATTGGCTTGTTGCTGCTGTTGTTTTTTAAGTTCCAAATCTAGAACTCAGAGCTGCACTCTGAAAGCGGCTGGCTCAGGAGCGTGACAGAGAAAATGTTTCAGACCTGGCTTTCAGTTGAGACTTATAGAACCAGCCATTCCGGAAGTTTTCTGGAATTTGTGGCCAAAAAAATTAGATGGGGCAAAAAGCAGTTCCCCCTTGGAGCAGTGTCAGAGCCTTGTCCCTTGGATCGCTACACACAGAAGCCCAAACCCTGCACCTGCCTTCCAGAAGGCCCATTGTTCAGACCATGCATGCAGAGGCTCTGTTGGCTGTGGACTAGTGCCCTGGAGCCGTAGGCCCTTGTAGGTCCTGGCAGGAGAAACCCCCAGGCCCCTGTGCAAGGCTGCGATGGACGATGGACGGACGGTGTCATGGCTGAGTATATCTGAGAGGCAGAGGTAGGCAGCTGCAGGCCTGCTCCTTCCAGAAATGCAGATGCAGGGAGCTGGAGTTTAACTGACGCCACACCTGCTTCCAGCCTGGGTCACAATCTGCCAACGCCCACAGTCAGAGCAAAGCTCCCAGGAGAACCACCAGCAGAGAGGGAAGGAAGTCTTGGCCCCATCTGGGTTTCCCCCGGCTCTCTCAAACCTTTCAAATACTTTCACCTGTCGCCGTGAGGTTGGGAGCCAGGCGGCTGGCCGACCACGGCGTGCTGTCGGTTTAGCTGAGGCCTCTCGCCCGAGCTGCACTTGTTGGCGGCAAAGCTCTGCATAGCCTGTCCCCCCGTCCCGATGGCTCCATTCCCAGGCTTGTGGCTCTCAAACTTCTCTTGCAAAACAGGGGCGCAAATCCCTTGCTCCTTCCCTGGGCCTATCAAGATTCCATTTGAGGATTTGGAACAAGGGTCGGCATTCACCCCCGCTTTCTTTTCTCAATGCCCGGCGATTGCAATGTTAATGCGTCGCTGTGACCCCGGGAGCTCCCGCGCAGCAGGGGGGCCTGCCTGTGAACTCCTGATGGAGTAGAAAGGAAAGGAGGCCCTGAGGGGGGTTGGGAATCTGTCCAAGACTCAGATCCTGGAGTGCACAGCCCTTGTTAGGAGAGCCAGAAGTGTCTGGGCATGTGGTTCTGTACCAGGAGATTTGCTGAAATTGAGGAAACGTCGTGGAGTGAAGCAGTGAAGGGGGAAGCGAGAGGCTGACGGCAGAGTGACCCCGGCAGCAGTGACACTGTGCGTCACATTTTATGGCGAATCTGTCTGGAGTTTGCCTTTAAATAGAAATTGCAGATGGGGCAAGCTCTGGGGACATAGCTCTGAGCACACAGTCCTGCCGGGTTGGGGGGGGGGCAGTCCGGAAGGGCTTCATGGGCTTGGGGAACTTGGGCAGGAGACAGCCCAGCTACTACTCTTGAAAGGACAAGGGATGTGTGACCCTTCCAGGGGGCAGTGAGCAGCCACTCAGGGTCTGTGCACACTCAAGGGCCTCAGTGTGTCCCTGTGCACCCTGGGTCTGTTCAGGGGTCTCAGGCCCAAGGAGAGGCGTGGCGGCATCCCCCAGTCTGGATGAAGGCACGCGTGGCTGTGGAGGCCCTGTGGCGTGGGTCAGCCGCACAGTTTCATGGTTTCGTCTCCACTGTTTTGGAAACAAGGCTGAGGAAGCAGGGGGCAGTGGCCTGAGCCCCTCTCCAACACAACTAAGGAAGCTCTCAAGGCCAGAGTGTCCTGGGCAGACAGTACACCCAGGGACTTAACAGCCAGTGCCATCACGAGGGACGGGCCACTGGACACGTTTGCCCCAAGAGTGAGCAGAAAGTAGTGTCATTATACCCCCGGCTAGGGAAAGCCGCAGCCATCGTGGGCTCCACACCTGGGGAGTCCCGGTCTCGGTCAAGCTGCTTCAGCTGCGGTTCCTGGCCCCTCCCCAGAGTTTGTCAGCCTTGCACTGGTCTCCCCTTCCTCTGGATCTCGTGGGAAATCTTCATCCTACTACTTCCACTGGGAAAATTGCCTCTTAACACGGTTTGAGCTGAGGAAGGGCTGCACGTGGTCATTACAGCTTAAACACCGTGGTCGTGTGTCCACTCCCCATCCCCCCAGTCAAGTAAGGCAACATAGACGGCAACCAGGGAGCTCCCGAGGCCAAGCATCCCACTGGCCAAGGCTTGCAGTGAAAAAATACGGAAACAGAATCTACTCTGTTGTCACGCAAACACTCTCTATGAGTACCAGGCCCAAACAGGTTGTGTTAAGTGGAGCACACTGATAGAACTTAAAACGCAGACTATTAGAAAGGCAGCGCCAAGAATCAGAGGCTCTAAAGAAGCACGGGGGTGAAAGATCATAGAGCACATATCACAGTTAAAACCAAGCAGTGTTCTTACAGCAGGGATCCAGAAAAACACCTGCTCCTGCAAAACACGATCAGAAACAAGCTCTGATGTCAGGACTTATGCAAATGGATGCACAAGTATACGTTTATGTGTGCTTTCGAAAGTGTGTGTATACACAAATGTATGTGTGTAAAGAGAGAGAGATGGGAATAGAGATCCCCTGGTCACCATTCTTTCATCCTCTCTCTAATCCTAAGAAGCAAATTAGTGGTCAAGATTAAAACTTGGCCGGCGCTGCGGCTCACTAGGCTAATCCTCCGCCTTGCGGCGCCGGCACACTGGGTTCTAGTCCTGGTTGGGGCGCCGGATTTTGTCCCGGTTGCCCCTCTTCCAGGCCAGTTCTCTGCTGTGGCCCGGGAGCGCAGTGGAGGATGGCCCAAGCGCTTGAGCCCTGCACCCGCATGGGAGACCAGGAGAAGCACCTGGCTCCTGGCTTCGGATCAGCGCAGTACGCCGGCCGCAGCAGCCATTGGAGGGTGAACCAATGGCAAAGGAAGACCTTTCTCTCGGTCTCTCTTTCTCACTGTCCACTCTGCCTGTCAAAAAAAAAAAAAAAAAAAAAAAAAAGATTAAAACTTTAGGTTCCAGGAACCTCTGGGACATTTGAGACAAGGGCAAGAGAGCAGCTAATGGAATGCTTGTGACTGTCACGTGACAGCATGTGACTCGTTTTTATCCAGGGCCAGAAACCAGCCCCTCTTCTCCTTCTTTGCCATTCACTCTTTTCTCAAGCTTTCTAAAACATTTTCCTTTATTTTATTTTGAAAGGCAGAGTTACAGAGAGAGAGAGAGAGAGAGAGATCTTTCATCTGCTGATTCACTCCCCAAATGGCTGCAACAGCCAGGGCTGGGCAAGGTCAAAGCCAGGAGCCTAGAACTCCATCCAGGTCCCCAACACAGGTGCAGGGGCCCAAGGACTTGGGCTGTACTCCACTGCTTAGCAGGGAGAATGGATTACAAGAGGAGCAGCCAGGACAGGCCCTGCAAGCTGCAGCTTAAGCTGCTACACCGCAATGCTGGCCCCTCCTCAACTTTCCTGATCACTGTGCACAGCAGTGCAGATCTGTCCGCCTTGAGGAATCATTGGCAAGGAATCCTATCGACCCGGCTTGCTCTACGGCCTCGAAGGCAGAGGGAGTCTTTTCTAGAGAGCAGGCAGGGCAGAAGGGCGCTGAGCCTGATGCGAGACGACTTCAGCAACACAGAAGTCTTCCCAGAGAGAAGGGACTGGGGTCAGCTCTCGCCAGCTCTGGGAATTCCATCGTGACCTGGAAGCAGGGCGCCCCATAAAGTGTCTAGATAGCATCTGAGGCAGCCGGACGGACGTCATGCTCGGGCGCACCCCCTGGAATTCTGCTCCGCTGGGCGTGGGGAGCCCTCATCATACACAAACCGACACTTTCCTCTCTCAGGAAAAGGCAATCTTCCCATCGCAGGCTTGGCCTGCCCTTCATTTAGGCTGCCTTTCAGCCAGCAGATGTAGGACAAATCTTCAGTGTAGCCAAGCTAGAGCGCCTGACTGCCGCTGCTCAAAGCACATGCTGTCTCAGGACTGCCACCGTTCTCCGAGCGAGTTCACAGGACAATGCAGAAACAAACAAAACAAAGCAAAATCAAAACCAAAGGGAAATCCTGGGGTTCAGAGAAGCCTGCAATGAGGAGACTCCTCTTTGTACCCACTCTTTCCCTGAATGCCATTACTGAATACCAAAAGTTGATATACGAATGTATTTTTCAGGCATTTGGCCAAAATACCAAGCCATTTTAAGTTTGACTGGAAGGATGGAAGGCGAGTTTTTTTTTTTTTTTTCTAAATTACTACCTTGATAAATGTTTTATCCCCTAGCTAGATTTAATTCAGTCATTTACTTATTGTACTGAAAGATTCGAGCGCAAAGATACTTAATTACATCTGACCTTTATCCCATTAAGCAGATTAAAAGTCTCAAGCATTGGCTGGTCCCCTGCTATGGCTGGCCTGTTAGATATGTACGTTCAATTGCAGCTTGCAGAAAGCTAGAAATGACATCAGCCTTAAAACAGTATTTATTCGGGATTCAGTTCTATTTTGAGCTGACCCTTGGCTTCATTGTACTAAGCAGGGAAATAATATTGCAGTGAAGCCACTGAATTCATAAATATATTTCTGTTAGGGAGAAAGGCCAAGAGACTCATCCAATGTAAATTTATCCTTGGCTACTGGGCGCTGATTCTTTCAAGGACTTGGGAAACTGGTAAGTCTTCTCATTCTATGCCAGGAGCGCTCTTAAAATGGAGAAAAAAAAAATCACACCTAAGAAAGTAGATACAGGCTTCATACTTGGGAGAGGCCCTCCCAGTATGGAATTCCTTCAAGGGAAATCAGGGAGAAATCGCAGCGCGGAGAAGCCTGTGCTGTTACTCTGCTTAGTGCACTCGGCCACAGACATCTTCGTGGTAAGAAACTCACTGTGAACGAAGCATCCACTAGAGTATTTTGATGCACAACAAGGTTTTCCATGAAATGTGCTGAGGCCTACGATAAAGGTTAATGAAAACACATGGAAGAAACCTAGGGGGTGGAGGGTGAGGGTGTGTGTGTGTGTGTGTGTGTGTGGGTGTGTACGAAGTGTGTGCTGGTGAATGTTTAACAACCAACTCCGCAGAACAAAACGGTCTGGTCTGCAGCGCTTGCCAGGTTCCATGATGCACACACTCCCTCTGTGGCCAGTTTCAAGCTCCTGACATGATTCCAGTGAATACAGAGTTGGGGAGAGATGCAGGGAGCACACTACATTGTAAAGGACTCCCCTTGGGCTAAAAAGGAGTTTGGGTTAAAAAAAAAAATAGAGGAGGCTGAGTGTGGTTCAGTAAATGTGATAAATATACTAAAGAAAGATGTTAATAACAGGGGAAGGCGAAATTCTATTTTTGTTTTAAATTTCAAACTATTCTGAAATAAAATGTTAAATAAAAATTCAAAAGTACTCTCACCATACATACAGCTACAACAGATGGGGATAATTAGGAAGGGATGCATTTTGAGTATTTACTATATTTGCTTTTAATCTAATTTATTTAGCCGTTAGTTTACATAAATTTTAATAACATGAGAGGCCTTCAGAGAGTTCATGGGAACTGTGTACTACAAAAAAAGGACTTTGCATGTTTTTCAAAATTTTTTTGGCACCAAAGTAGCTTGAACTAACTTCTTATGATATGTCTGAACAGGATATCATTCCGGGCACTGAGAAGGATGAGGCATCAGTTGGAAAAGAGCCCCAATCAGGGCAACATGAATTTTGCAAAAATTGAAACAACATCAAATTTATGGCAAAGCTTGAGTGCAAGAATGATGAAATTATTGATGCTTTATAAAAACGTTTATGGGGATAATGTCCCAAAGAAATTGGCACTTTGCAAATGAATGACTCACTTTAAGAAGGGATAAGATGATGTCAAAGGTGCAGCCCACAGCAGCAAACCATGCACACCAAGTTGTAAGGCAAAAAGGAACCTCGTTCCTCTCCTAAAAGAGAAGGACTGACAATTAACAACAGGAAAAACAGCCACCACCCAGACCTTGCGCCCAGCCTGGGTTACACAATTCTGACGGAAAAATTAAAGGGAAGCAAAATTAAAGGGTGTCAGAATGGTTGCACCCAGATGGCCGCAGACAAGAATGGAGCTTTCACTGGAACATAGAAACAACTGGTCAAGATTCTGGAGCGGTTATTTGAGGAATTGCAACAGAAGACGAAACATGTGATCCTGAAGACAAAGCACGACCAAAGCAGTGGCTAGCAAGAGGTGCATGTGGGCTGCTGAAAGCAAAAGCAGGCTGATCCATAGTGAAGCTCTTTGGGATGCTCAAGGCATTTGGCTTGTTGACTTTGCAGAGAGTCAAAGGGTGCAAATAGCTGCTTAGGTATGAGAGTGCTTTGGAAAGTTAACCAATGCATTCGCAGAGAAATGCCTGGCAAACTTCACGGGAGAGTCCTTTTCCACACACAAAGTTCCTTCGCATTCCTCTCAACCAACGCGAGCAGTTTCGTGAAAGGGTCCCTGGAAAGTCATTCAGCATCCACCTTACAGTTCTGATTTGGTTTCTTTTAAAACCTTAAAAACTGTTTAAAAGGCCCCCATTTCTTCAAGTTTTTTTTTTTTTTAATAAAAGCTTATTTATTTATTTGAAAGGCAGAGCTACTGAGAGAGAGAGAGAGAGAGAGAGAGAGAGAGAGAGAAAGACTCTCCAAATGACCTCAATGGCCAAGGGCTGGGCCAGGTCAAAGCCAGGAGGCTGGAATTCCATCCAAGTCCCCTATGTGGGTGGCAGGGGCCCAGGCACTTGGGCCATCTTCCACTGCTTTCCCAGGTGCATTAGCAAAAATCTGGATCAGAAGTGGAGCAGCCAGGACTCAAGGATGCCAGTGTTACAGGCAGTGGCTTAACCTGCTATGGCACAAAGCCAGCTCCCTTTTTCAGTTAATTATGTGAAAAAGACTGCACTGATATGGTTAAATTCCCAAAACCTTTAGTTCTTTAGGGATGGATGAAATGGCTGATGTCATTACTTATAAATCTGTCCTGAATTTGATGGCACTTATGTCACGATTAAGTTCTATTGCACACTTTAAATCATTTCCACACTAAGTGTAACACCTACTACAGTGTAAATGCTCTGTAAAGAGTTGTTATGCTGTATTGTTTAGGGACTAGTGACAAGAAAAAAAAAAGAGTACATGTACAGTGCAGACACAATTCTTGTTTTTTTTTTTTTTTTTTTTTTTTTTAAATTTATTTGACAGGTAGAGTTATAGACAGTGAGAGAGACAGGTCTTCCTTCCATTGGTTCACCCCCGAAATGACTGCTATGGCCAGCACTGCGCTGATCCGAAGCCAGGAGCCAGGTGCTTCTCCTGGTCTCCCATGGGGTGCAGGGCCCAAGCACTTGGGCCATCTTCCACTGCCCTCCCGGGCCACAGCAGAGAGCTGGACTGGAAGAGGAGCAACCGGGACTAGAACCTGGTGTTCATATGGGATGCTGGTGCCGCAGGCGGAGGATTAACCAAGTGAGCCACGGCCCCGGCCCCACAATTCTTAAAATTCATTTATTTACTTCTATTTGCAAAGCAGAGAACAAGAGCGAGAGCCAAAGTGAGAGCAATAGAGAGAGAGAGAGATCGTCCACTGGTTACTCTCTGAACGCCCACAATATCTAGGCCTGAGCCAGGCCAAAGCCAGGAGCCCAGAACTCAAACTGGGCCCCCCATGTATGTGGTAGGGACCCAAAAGTACTTGAGCCAATACTGCTGCCTCCCAGGGTGTACACCAAAAGGGAGCTGGTATTGGAAGAGCCAGGACTTTAACCTAGGTACTCTGACATAGGAGGTAGGCATCAAATGCACGTCCCCAGATACAATTAAAAAATATTTATTGAGGGGCCACTGCTGTGGCATAGTAGGCTAAGCCTCCACTGCTGGTGCCAGCATCTCATATGGGTGCCCATTTGTGTCCCGGCTGCTCCTCTTCCAGTCCAGCGCTCTGCTTATGGCCTGGGAAACCAATGGAAGATGGTCCAAGTGCTTGGGCCCTGTATCCATGTGGGAGACCTGGAAGAAGCTCCTGGCTCCTGGCTCCTGACTTCAGCTCTGGCAGCTGAGGCTATATGGGGAGTGAATCAATGGATGGAAGACCTTTCTCTCTGTCTGTCTGTCTCTCTGTCTGTAACTCTCTCTCTCAAATAAATAACTAAAGTCTTCAAAAAATATTTATTTTCATTCACAGCTGCTTGAAACCCCACACAGATGCACAAAGGGCTTGACTGTACTATTTTTCCTTTACTGCTTCTCCATTTACACAAAGAAACTCTGTTTCTTAACTTGAAATATCCATGTTTACGGATCAAAGAACAGAAAAGAGGAAGCTGCTATACCTCTCAGCTGCCCTTCTTTCATGCAGTGGATTGTGGGTCACATTTTCTTGTTTTGGTCTCACATCTTCACACATACCCTTCTGTGCTAACTGATCCAGTCCTCCTGCCCTGGAGTGGGCATCCGAGCCAGGCCTGGCAAGCAGAGCACCGCACACCCCTGGGAGCCATCGCTGGCCCCTGGAACCTTTGCTTGACTCCAGGGATCTGGCTGTGTCAGAGATGAACTCAGCCCCTGGACTTCTAAGTTCCCAGTTACACAAGCTAAGCAACAACCTATCCCCTCCTCCCTCCGCCCTCTTCCCTTCCTCTTCCTTCTTTCAGATTATGCTAGTTTCTGTCATTTGCAACCAAGAACCCTAACTAAGAAAGAGATTGGAACAAGTGAGAGAGAAAAACATATCTCTAGTTAACAATTGCCAGGGATGAAAGAATAAGGCTGGAGAAGGGAGGGTCAAACAGAAACCATCGATTCCTTTGTGGGAGGCAGCTGGGAAGTCTGTGCAACACACTGTTATTTAGGGGTAAAGCTGCATGAATAATCAACCCTACCCCAAATCATTACAACAAAATTTCAGTATTTCCCCAACTTTTTTTTTTTTCCCTCTGAAGGCCTTTTAAACAAGGAGCCAGGAGCAGCAGCAGGCCGGGAGGAGGCAGGACAAGCACTGCCCTGGAAGCTCCTGTAACGACCCCCTCCCAGCCTTCCAGCATTCCTGCCACCCCCCGGACTCCTGTCTCTTGCTTGGACTGTGGCCAGAGTCATCTCTCTGTCCTTCTGAGTTCTAATCACTTTTATTAATGCAATTTCCTATGCGCAAACTTCAAAAAGTTCATGGAAAAATGGCTCCTGGCTTTGGCCTGGCACCAGCCTGGCTATTGCAGGCACTTGATAAGTGAACCAGCAGACAGGAGCTCTCTCTATCTCTCTGCCTTTCAAATAAATTGGAATGAAAAGACAAACGTATTTTGGTGCAAACAATTGAGATTCACTCACAGTTTTTGTCATCATGCATGTTTTCCATAAACTCTTTGGGGACCTCCACATATTCCAATATGAATTACCCTCCTTAATGGGAATCTGATCATACAAAACACATTCTAAACAACTGAACATGTCCCTGTGACACCTGCGGCCCTGACTTTCTGGCTTCACCACCCATCATACTCCCCTTGCACCACGGACTCCAGCCCAATTTTCTGTTGTTTCCCAAGTATTAGGATACAGAAAACTAAGACAAGAGGAGGTGGATCACGAACTTCACAGCCAGAACAGGTTTATTTGGACACACCCGAGAAGGACCCACTACCAGCGAGGGTAGTCATAGAGGCTAGGGGTTTATATAACCAGGGCTATCTCGCCCCCGTTTTTGGTGGGCAGGCATTAGCCGGGGCACAGCTGGTTTGCACAGGCTTTTTTGGCAGGCATGGGCTCTTTCAAACTTTGGGCAGAGTTGCGTTAACTGCGCGCCCCTAAGATGATGGTGCGGCTGTAAGATGGCGGTACTTTGCTCACAGCCCATCACCCAGAACACTGAGATTTTCCTCGCTGCTGTGCTTCTGCTCAGATCTTCCTTCTTTCTGGAACAGCTGTACATGAAGAAGTCCAAAAGCACCTTGCAGACCCAGCTAAAATGTCCCCAAGAAGCCTTCCTGAAACTCCATGGAGGCAGCTTCCTGTCCCTGGCACTTCCAGACGATGCCTTTATCACTGCAGGACACACAGAACAGTGTGGGCTCCTGCACTCACACGTGTGCTTCTTCAGGAAAAGGACCCTGACCCTGCCCAGCGTTTGGTACCTTCTGTGCCCGAATCAGTTGGAATGAATGAGCACAAGGGCGATCAAATGGAAGGAAACAGATTCCTTAAGCACTTGCCCTGCGCTAAGCATATCGCCTGGGCTATTTTCTTTCTCTCCAGAGGCCCATGAAGTGCATGCTGCTACTGCACTTTACCCACAAGGAAACAGAGGCTTAGAGCTGAGTCACGCCCAGAGGTCACACAGGAAACAACGGCGGAGCCAGGATTTCACCCAGAACACCTGACTCCTGCTCTTACCGCTCTACTGAATTGCCGCCTCACAATGAAATGGTTTTCTAAAGATTTATTTGTTCATTTGAAAGGCAGAGTTACCGAGAGAGAGAGAGAGAGAGAGAGCGCCATCTTCTATCAGCTGGTTCACTCCCTAAATGGTCAGGTCGAAGCCAGGAGCCAGGAGTGTCACATGCATCTTCCGTGTAGGTAGCAGGGACCCAAGTACCTGAGCCATCTTCTGATGCTTTCCCAGACACATTAGCAGGAAGCTGGGTCAGAAGTGGAGCATCCCAGACTCAAAATGGTGCTCATATGGGATGCTGGCATACACAGCGGGTTACCCCACTGTGCAATACCGCCATCCTTTTTTTTTTTTTTTTTTTTTTTTTTTTTGACAGGCAGAGTGGACAGTGAGAGAGAGACAGAGAGAAAGGTCTTCCTTTTGCCGTTGGTTCACTCTCCAATGGCCGCCGCGGCCAGCGCACTACGGCTGGCGCACCGCGCTGATCCAATGCCAGGAGCCAGGTACTTGTCCTGGTCTCCCATGGGGTGCAGGGCCCAAACACCTGGGCCATCCTCCGCTGCACTCCCGGGCCACAGCAGAGAGCTGGCCTGGAAGAGGGGCAACCGGGACAGAATCCGGCGCCCCGACCGGGACTAGAACCCGGTGTGCCGGCGCCGCAAGGCGGAGGATTAGCCTAGTAAGCCACGGCGCCAGCCAATACCGCCATCCTTAACATGGGAATGTTTGCTTCAGATATTGGGCTATTCCTTTTTGGTGCCTGCGATTAGGGATCTACGTAGCCAGCTCTTATACTCTGGAAGCCATCTGGGCATCCCATTCACATTCAACCCACAATCCCAGTTATGCCGTCATTTGCCTTTGGAAGGAAGATCTGCCTAAGCCCATCCCAGGACATCTGGGTGCAGGGCAGAAAGGATTACTCATCACCAGGGAGAGCACTCATTTCTAGCCTTCTAGGGCGGGGCTTTAAGATTTAAAGAGCTAGTCTTAATCAGAGCACTTCCTGCCTGAGTAAACATTAAACCTAGATGTGACCACGCCTTTAGTTAGCAAGTTACAGCTTGAGGCTGTGCCTCCCCTGCTTCCTCCCAGGTTCTTCCTGGGGCTGGGGGTGGGGGCCGAGGGGGTTGGGGAAGAAGGCATGGAGAGAGGTGGTCCAGGGAGCAGGGTGAGCCGCAGAGTGCCGGCTGAGCTTCCTGGGCTGCAGGTCACTTACTAAACCCCAAACATCTTGTTATGCCTTCCAACAGGTTAAATATTAATCTGTGGCAATGCTCCTTCCAGTGGACATTAATTAGCCCCTGTTGAAAGAAGTAATTCTGAGTCACGGGCCAGGAAGGCCACCCTCACCAAAGCAGGTCTCTGCACATTCTAGGAGACCCGCTCCGTGGCAGTCACAAAGGGAGGACTCTGTAGTTTTATGGGGGGTAGGAGGATAGGAATGGCACTGAACTTAATCCTTTTTAAAAATATTTATTTAAGAGAGAAGGAGACAGAGAAAGAGAACTCCCATCTGTTGGTTCACTCCCCCAAAGCCCCCAGTGGCCGGGACTGGTAGGACCAGGTTGAACCCAGGAGCAGGGAACACAGTTCAGGTCTCCCATGTGAATGGCAGGGACCAAGGTACTTGAGCCATCACCGCTGCCTCCCAAGGTGTGTGTGAGTAGGAAGCTGGGATCAGGAGTAGAGACAGGACTGGAACCCAGACACTCTGATATGCGATACTGGTGCTCCAACTGGCAGCCTAACTGCTAGGCCAAATGCCCAACCCTTAAGCCTCCCCCCCCCTTTTTTTTTCATTTTAACTGATTCTACGCAGGGGATGCAAGTGAAGTGAAGTGCGCTGTACCCAGATACCAGCCCAGTCCATGTCACAGAAGCTGCCAGACTGTCAGTGGCTTGCACATACTAAGATCTGGCAGTGGACAAATGTTGTGGTGCACTAATTTAAGCCACCACCTACGATGCCAGTGTTCCATATCAGAGTGCCAGTTTGAGACCTGCCTATTCCTGCTTCCAATCCAGCCTCCTGCTGATGTGCCTGGGAAGCAGCAGATGATGGCGCAAGTATTTGAATTCCTGCCACCCATGGGGGAGACCCACGTGGAGTTGCTGGTTCCTGGCTTCAGCCTGGCTTAGCCCTGACTGTTGTTGGCACTTGGGGACTGAACCAGTAGATGGAAGATTATCTCTATCTCTTTCTCTATCTCTATCTCTATCTCTATCTCTATCTCTATCTCTATATCTCTATCTCTATCTCTATCTCTATGATCTCCCAGTTTTCCTTTTGATTCTGTGAGCTACTCCACAGCCATTAAGTTCAAATTTTCTATGGCCTGACACCTAAGAATAATAATTGAGATATAATTCAAATATGTAGAGTTACATTTGTATGCTGCACTTGTGGGTAGGTATATAAATTTCTCTCTCTCTCTCTCTCTCTCACACACACACACACACACACACACTCACACACACACTGGATATTTTTCACTTCCGTCTGTTTCAGTGCCTGAAGTTCACCCACCCAACCCAGTTTGGAGAAGTTTTTGAAAGTGCAGCCCTGGAGAATATTCAAGGGGGTCACCAGTTGAACACAACTGATGTCAATCTGTCCCAGCAGATTGCTTTCCAGGGACCAAGATAAAAAGTTCGGGCAAAAAGGGGAGAAGTCACTGAGCAGCTGGGGTCCCTGTGGAAACTGAGCAGGGCTGGGTTGGATCCTGATAAAGGGGCTCAACAGCACTGGCCCTGTAGGCGACATGCTGAAGGAGAGGGCCTGGAACCAAGGAAGGAGCTGAGGCAAATGCCCTCTTGCCGCACCCGAAGTCGGGGAGATGGGTTTAATTTTTAGTTCGGGTCCTTCCTTCTATTAGAGATGCATTCTAAGTACAGGCACATGTATGGTGCACAAGTGATTAAGTTTATTTAACAGGTGAGAAAGCAGACACACGCAGGCACACATGCAAGGGCATAGGTGAGCCGTGGAGTGGACCAGAGGACAAAAGGAGTGGGGGAGGGGAAGGAGAGAAAGGGCACCTCTGGCCTCCTCCAGGCATCCTGGTCTGCAGAGAGGAAAGGATGGCTGCTTCCGCTGCTGGCCTCCTTTGTGAGGTCGGAGGGGAGTGGCTGTTCAGAGGGTACAGGTCCCAGGTAAATGCGAGTACTGGGAAGGGGGCTATTCTGATGAACAAGTAGGCAGGAACTGCACACGGGGCCGGGGCTAGGGGCTTGCAGACACCTCCAGCTCTGTGATCCTAACCTAGCTCTCTCCCATCATGCCTTCTGCCCCTGGTTCCTGGGTCTCAGCTGCCAGAAATCAGGTGAGCACTATTGGGAGAAGAGATGGGCTGCGCTGTGAGCCACACTGGGAAGGCCTGGGACTCACTGTGCACTTGAACGTCGTTTCCACGGCGGAGTGTCTTTGTAGCATCAAGGAACTAACACAGTTCCTAGACACCACCCTGCCCCTCCTTCCATTTTCTAAATGTTCCCAGGCCCCTGATCCTCCACTTATTGCTTCTGGCAGCATCACTAGTCTCTCTGGGAGTCCTGTCATTTCACTGTCACTTGCTGTCTTCCCAACCATTAGTATGAGCTGTTCATGGACCGATGTCCCTGGAGTACATGGCTAATCCACGCCCCATCCAAATTTGATATTGGATCAAGTTGAATAAATCCCAAGTCATTTCAGTTAACAAATACTTTAACACATAAACACACTCTGATTACTTCACAATCACACCCAGTAATTAAAGGACGCTAGGAGCCCCAGATGTCACAGATGAGCAAAAGATCCGTAAAATTTGGCCACCAGGAGTCGGGACATTTTTTCGTTCATGTTAACATAGGCCCATGTTTCTATGTCACTGGAGTCTGCAGCTGTTGCTTTTGTTTAGTCTTGAACCATTGATAAGGGTCTTCACAGGTCGATTTATGAGCTTTTCAAAGAAGCTGCTTCCCAGATCAGACAATACAGATGGCTCTGTCACAGCCCTTCCTCATCAGTCATCCACACAGACCTGTCCTAGTGATGAAGTTTCCTGGGCTGTCTTTCAGGGCCGTCTGTGGCATAGCTCTGGGCACTGCAGCCCAGGGGTAAGGAGAGAAGAAATCCCATTCCTTACTGCCTAGCTCCCTGCAGCACCTTGGCGACTGTCTCAACCACCCAGGCTTAACATGGGTGAGGGCTAAGAAGTGCGTGGGGAATAAGAATCCCAACACAGCCATGATTCGGAGGAACGAAGGAGAGATTAGTGACAGTATCTGTGAAGGATTATAAGCAGCCACAGGAAACTTCTTTTTGGCACAGCTATCCATAGACAGATACGTAAATATGCTTTACGGCACGCATTCTCCTTTCTGCAGAACTGAGACATTAGTGACCCACAAGAGAGCCCCTTGAGACTGTAACAGCACATATCATCAGTTCAGAGACACGCAGCTTCCCACATTCTACCATCTCGGAGATCCGGAATTGTCTTACCATCCTCATTTTCACACTGCTGAGCTAGGGACGTGTCCTGCAGCTCGTGACAGCTCAAGGTACGTGGCCTGCGGCATTTCTGCTTCCATTCACACGAACAGACCCATGCTCACTCGCCTCCTTTGGCCAGTAAAGGAAGATCTTTCTCTCTGTCTCTGTGCAGAAGCGATTGGGATGACTCTACCGACACTGGAGCCCTGAGCCTTTGCAAGCATCACCCCAGCTCAGTACAGCAGACATGTTTCAAACGCAGCTTGACTGGTGCTCTGACAGGGGGACACGGGATTCGGGATTCTACGAGGCCACTCAGCCCCGGTGTCAGGAAGCTGAGACTTGTCGCTCCCCGTCTTCATGGAGGAACGACACAGGACCCTGCGCTGTTCTTTTTGTCTGCTCGGCCCTCCCCGGGTTTGCTGCTGGTTCTTCCCGGGTTGGCTACCGACACTTCCACCTCCGTGGAAGGGCGGTTCCCCCTGCCACCTTCCCCACTTCCGCGGGGGAGCAGCACACCGCCGGCCGGCTCTCCCGGGGGCTGCTCAGGTGTTCCTTCAGATGTTCCTCTTAGATGTTCCTGGTGCATGTTGTCTCTCTCCTCCTTTATAGTCCTCTTCCACCAATCCCAGCTCTGCTACCCACACGCCGAGTACGCTGCTCTCCTCCAATCAGGAACAGGTCCTGCTGTTTATTGGTTGAACTGGAGGCAGCTGTGTAGAAACTGTTTCTCCCTTCTCAGTGCCATATTGTGGGAGAGCAGATGCATAGAATAAGTCTTAATTCCAGTAACTTAGTCTAGTCCGAGTTGCTCCCCACAGAGACTGAGTTAGTTAACGATTAGACTTTGATGACATCACACACACACACACACACACACACGAAGCAAATGGATACTTTCATGTCTGTTGAATCTAATTAAAAAAGGGGGACTGTACTTTGTATATCCGTTTCCTCAGTCTTAGGTTCCCTAGTAATTCATTTTATTATATTTGACATAAGCAATGATCAGGCACAAGTTTGAAATTTTTAAAAGCCATAACCGACTTCACCGCAGATCTGTGAAGAGAGAATGAGCTAGAAGGAGTGAAGGAGAAAAGACTTAAGGGAGATCAGAAGCATGCATAAGGCCCCAGGAGAGAGAAAAGAGGGGTGAGGGATGGGAGGGTTGGAGGGGAGGTGCAAGCGATGGCCACTTAAATAAAATCTCACAAGACACAGTGGGTTAAAGCCCCAGCCTGCAGTGCCGGCATCCCATATGGGCACCAGTTCAAGTCCCGGCTGCTCCACTTCCAATCCAGCTCTCTGCTAATGCACCTAGGACAGCAGCGGAGGATGGCCCAAGTCCTTGGGCTCCTGCACACTTGTGGGAGACCTGAATGAAGTTCCTGGCTTCAGGCTTCGGATCAGCCCAGCTCCAGCTATTGTGGCCATTTGGGGAGTGAATCAGCAGATGGAAGACCTCTCTCTGTCTGTACCTCTCTAACTCTATATTTCAAATAAATAAAATAAATCTAAAAAAACTCTCAAGGGAGACAGGAGACTGGGAGAATGTCCACAAAATGTCACCAACTGATGGCGGACGGCAGCACTCAAGGGCTCCTAGCTCTTTAATTCACTGCAGTGAGCCCTTCGTGGGCGTGTTCTGATCTCACCTGCCCAGCATCCAGTTCAGGCACTCCCGGGCCATAGCAGAGAGCTGGCCTGGAAGAGGGGCAACCAGGACAGAACCCGGCGCCCCGACTGGGACTAGAACCCGGTGTGCCTGCGTCGCAAGGCAGAGGATTAGCCTAGTGAGCCGTGGCACCGGCCCCAACTGTGCACTTTTAAGCAAGTTTCTAATCCTGTCTGTTTGTTTCCTCCTTATAAGGAGAGAGAGATTAAAAAAAAAAATTCTACCTCATAGGATAATTGTGAGGATTAAATGAAGTTAAACCTGTAAAATGCTCAGAGCAGTGCTGGGTTCCCAGCAGGCATTGTGCAAGTATTTGCTGTTCTTGCCTTTTTTTTTTTTTTCTTTTTGAAGATTTATTTATTTGAAAGGCAGGGTTACAGAGAGAGAGAAAGAGAGAGACGGAGACAGAGACAAAGACAAAGACAGAGATCTTCCATCCGGTGGTTCATTCCCCAAATGGCCACAGCAGCCAGGGCTGAGCCAAGTGGAAGCCAGGAGCCAGGAGCTCCATCTGGGTCTCCCAGGTGGGTGGCAGGGGCCCCAGCGCTTGGGCCATCTTCTGCTGCTTCCTAGGCACATTTGCAGGGGGCTGGATTGGAAGCGGACCAGCAGGGACTTGACCCAGAGCTCTGAGCTGAGCCATGGATGTCCCAAGCAGGGGCTTAACCTGTTGTGCCACAATGTCCACCCCAAGTGAATTCTGCTGAACTCCAGCCCATGGATTGGGCAGCCGTTGGTTCAAGGCCTCTCCTGGGCCAATCAGCTGTCACCTGCCACAGAGTGCAATTATGATGGACAGGGACCCACCTGGGGTGGTTCCTCACCAGGCAGGAGTGGGCGGGCAGCAAGGACATTCCCAGGCCCCACACGCTCTGGTGTCCCCATTACAGAGCGCCGTCAGTCCCCACGAAGCTGACCCATCTTCCCCTGGCTCCTTGGGTGCTGCCCAGAATCATCAGAGGGAGGCAATCGCTAGCGTCTTTGGAAAGCTGTGCTCCTATGGTTTCTTCCAGAAACACAGCACTGCTAGGCAGGCAGTTCGTTTACCTTGTTTTCCTGGCACAGCTGCAGGCGTATTATGTCATGGGGGAACTTTTCCAAAAATTCACACAGAGAACGCCCGTTCATGTAGAAAATAATGTGCTTCAAAGGAGTTTTTCTTCCTGCCGTTTGCCTAATTTGGCCGCCTGAGGACACTGAAGGTCGGGCAGTTCCACAAGAGTGTTGAGAAGATGCATTTGAGGATCCTGAGTGCTTGTATCCGGACTTCACGCTTACGGCTGCAAATGTGCACACATCTGCGATTTATCAGGCTCTAAGTGGAGCAGGCACGCCGCAGCACCTGCCTGAATTCTTTCAGCGCTGGGACATCTGGGGCCGGGTTCGGCTGACACCACATAAATTTCATCTCTCTACATAGCTCTCCCCTGCGGAGAACTCTTTTAAGAATCAAGACCAGGAAACGTGGGCTCTAGCTTCTGTTAGCCAGACCAGGAGAGGGATACAGTCCATTATGATGGACATAGCAGGGGACAGGACCAACATGTGCCGGGTGGACTAAAGGGTCAGTCCATGCAGCTGCTGGGGACATGGTTCCCATCCAGGCAAACACGTGCAACAGGCTGTGCTATATCGTTCCTGCTGTTCAGCCGCCAAGGCGTTGAAAATGACAAGCTCTGCTTACTGGTTTAGGGCTAATCTTTCAGTTTCACTTAGCTTCAGCATGGATGGAGGGAGCAGGGAGGTGGGGAGAGAAATACAGGTGCTTCCCAGATGGCAACTGGAGAAGGGGAGACCGGAAGCTGGCAGTGGGAATGCAGAGGTTGGGGAGAGGTGAGAGGTGAACTGATGTTGACTGAAGCCAAAGGGGTGAGGACCATGTCAGAGTCACGGAGAAACCCAGGGAGGAGCACGAACCCACCTTGCCACTCCCCAGGAGGAAATAAATCAGCTACGCGATCAGTGCTGTAAATTGCAGAACTTACCTGTCAGTTCTGTTAAGAGTGACAAGATAAAAATCATGAAGATCAGACAGAAAGTAAAACTCAACAAACCCCGTGCTCTCACCGCAGTCTACACGCCGCAGGCACGCGCTGCCTACGATTGCCTCTGCGCTTCTTCCAGCACCATCTAGGACTCTGATCGCACCCATCTCTAACACCCATGGGTGCACCATGGTGCTGCCTACATCTTTGCCTTGTGTGCACTACCCCTGCATTTGTCTGGAACACTTTGCCAGCTGGCAAATTCCTACTCACCCCCAAAAGCCTCAGCTCAAGGATTTTACCCAGAGAATCTCTTCTGAAGGCTCCTTTATATCTCCAAGGGAGGCATTTCTTTCATTGTTTATGTCTAGCAGATCCTGATAGCTCTACCCTCAAACCCATTCTCCTTTTCTTCCCTGCGACTCAAGTGGGAACTAAACACGTGGTCACCCAGCCAGTGACCAACTCTCCCAGTCCCACCCCACTCCTGGCTTGTAGCCGCATGTGCCCAGGTGAGGAAGGTGAGCAGAGGTGGTGTGGCCATGTCCAGGCCTGACCGCGCTGTTCCCCTGAGCTCCAGCCCTTCCCTGTGAGCTGGAAGGCGGATGCACCATGAGCCAGCACTGAGCATTCTATCAGTGAGTTATCTCCAGCTAACAAACCACCCTGAGCCCAGGCTGTAAACAACGCCTTTGAGTTCACATATAGGACTGACCAGGTGGCTCTGCTTCAGGCTATGGGTCTGGCAGGGCCTGACACCCTGCTGGGGTAGAATTCTGATCTGCTCTACAAGTGTTGTTCTGAGGCCCAGGCTGAAGGGGTAGCAGCTCTCCAGGAGAAGCCCCCTGGTGATGGCAGGGGCAGAAGAGGATAAGTCTAACCCTGTAATCACATCCGAGGGGTCTTCAAAAAGTTCATGGAATCAGCAGTTATGTCTTAATTAAATCTTGAATCTCTAGAAGTTACCATAGATCAGTGAGTATTTAATGAAGGTTTGCTAAGTGACTACATGAATTTCCAGAAAATAAATATGTTGAAAATGCATCAGTTGGGGTAGTTATGAAAACAGCAAAAGCACACGAGGAGCCTCCGTGGATGCCAGCCTCCTTGAAAGGTGTCGGTGATCCGCAGCAGTCACCGCTCCAGAGAACGGAAGCTTTAGGTCGGGCGCTCCACTGACCCAGTCACTACACAGCCCCACACGATGCCTGCTCCATACCAGGCACCCATCGAGGTGCTGAGGACAGAGCCGTGAACAAGGGAGACAGAACTCCCTGCCCTCAGGAAGCTCGGCGAGCCCAGCGGACGTGCCCGGGCGTCGGGAGGGACGGCGCTGCCTGGGAAGATGACATTTGAACAAAGGCCTGCGCAGGCGATGGAGCAGTAGAGAGCGGAGGGGGAGCTGCTGCACAGAGGAAAGTTCACGTAGGAAGGAGCCCCCACCTGTGTCCAAGGAGCAGCAAGGATCCAGGGCGGCTGGGGCAGAGCACACAGCGGGAGGACGGTACACAATGTCCCCGGATGTTGGGTTGGCCAAGGAAGAGCAAAAGCTCGACAAGTCTACTGTTTACTAAATCTAAAGCCAGGTTTCTGCGGCTGCCCACGGCTGCTGCTGAAGTGCTCTGTGGTGCTCCCGCCCAGCCATCTTTGTGAGTGAGGAGGACAGGGGTCAGGAAGCAGGTGCTCAGGGTACAACCCTACTTGCTTCCCTGGGATTCTCTGCACATGCTCCTTCTCCAGAGAAGGAGTTGGGAAAATCAATGTCAACATCAAGTTCACCATGATCCTGCAGTGTGGTTCTTGGAGGCTTCCCAACGGGCATACCCACCTCTCCCAGGCCTCGGAGTGCATGGCTGTCAATGGGAGTGACCGGATATCATGGAGCGTACTCCTCTCTGCCTCTCTGTGAGTCCCCAGCGGCCACACATGGCTTCACTTAGTATCAAGCCCAGGAGGCCCTCCCTGCCCCGCCTACGTTCCCACCCCATTCCTCTTCCTTTTCAAAGAAAAGCCACAGCCATACTTTTTAATTGTTGCTTTTCTTGGTGGAGAGATGGATTGTGGAGCAGGGGAGGAAAGGTTTCACATGGAATTTAAAAAATCAAGAGCTTCTGAACATAGTGTCTTCAAACAGCCTCTTGAGACCAAGGAACTGACTTGAGAGGAAGAAGTTGGGAAGGTAGGGGTGGGGCTGAACGCAGCTTGCCCAGGCTCTTCTTAAATTCTGCGTGAAATTGGTTGGATCCTGAAAGTCAAGTGCCTTTCAAGCCAATCCTATAAAAAACATCATCCGAGCCCATGTGTTCCGGGCATAGCAGATCCCGGAGCAGAGGAGGGCCCGGGGAAGGGTGTGCTCCTTTTTCTGAATTCTGACCTCCCTGCTCTCTGCTGAGATGGGTCCCCCAGCGCTCAGCTGTGCCTCCAGGCTCAGGCTCCCAATCGCAAGTCTCCAGGTTCCCCCAAGGCAAACAGCCTGATTCTTGTGATGTATTAGCCTCGTAAATTCTAATTTTATTTGTTCTATTAAGCAGTTGGTGTTCAGCACATTTTTATTCATTTTCTACAATAGGCACTAAATGACTCTGAATGCCAGGCACCTAATCAGATTAAGAGAGCCTTCACATTGGCCAAAGGTTTGTGCTTTTGTGCTGTAGTGAATTTCCCCATGACTTGATCTAAATAGGGAAGTCAGTTCTTTCTTCTCAAGCCATCTCAGGGAAGGGCATGAGGCCACGCAAGCCTCATACCAAGCCTCACCAGACGCCGGCCACCAGCCTCCTTTGCTCTCTTTTCCCCACACAGAGGAAGTCAGAGCTGGTGCTTCCTCTGCATCTCGCCTTTAGCAAGATAAAATCATGGTGAAAGATCTATACAATGAAATATTACTCAGTCATCAAAAGGAATGAAGTACTATATTGATACCTGCTGCAACACAGATGAACCTGCAAGACATTCTGCAGAGTGAGCAAAGCCAGGCACCCACGGTCTTAGCTGGTGTGACTGCATTTGTATGAACAGGTGGCTCCATGGAGACAGAGTGCAAAGTGGTGGATGCCAGAGGTTGGGGACAATAAGAGTGACTACTTAGTGCGTATGAGGTTTCCTTTTTGGGTGACGATAACATTTTGGAAGTACAAGATGGTCATTGCACAGCATTGTAAATATACTAAATGCCATGTTCAATTTGGAATGGTTAATTTTGGTATGACATTTTCATCCCAATAAATTAAAAATCAAAAGTGTGATAGTAAGTTCCCACAATATTTCTATTAGAAACCAGCACAACAAACATCAACTAGTGCTCAACCCCCCTGCTTGGCATTTTACTTCCCACTCTAGTCAGCTTATGAGCATGTTCCCTCAACAGCACCAGGGAAGGGATACAAAATTTTATGCCTGGCAAAAGATGTTATTTTCCCCTCCACTGAGAACAGATGCTAGGCAGAGCAGGTCCGTAATGGAGTAGGCGCCGTGGACGCCCCCTCTGGCCAGGTCATAAGGCTTAGGAGAGGTTTGCCCCAGTCCGGGTGAGGCCCCAGGGAATGAGCCTCATGGGATTTGGAGCACCACGCTTATCTCTGGCTGTGAGCCCCAGCCAGGAACGCTTGCTGGGATGCTAGGGTGGGAGGCTGAGGGGACGGTGACTCACGTCACTCACTCTGTAAGTCCCGTCCCGGCTAAGCCAGCCTGGACTCAGTCTTCCTGTATTACAATCACTACAGGTGTTCTGTTGGTGTGTTGGACTTTGTCCTTGGTGAGGTTCCTTTGGAAAAATCCCACTGTTGGCACAGATGTGTGTCATAGTGCCTGTGTGGGTGACTTCATGGTTGGTGACAGATTTCAGGGACCAACCGGCATGGCCCCACCCCTTGGTCAGGGGATACGGAGGCAGGGGTGGTGGTGGGAAATAACAACATACAGCTCACCTTGTATCTCATGCGCCTGTATTCTATCATATTGGGCCCTTGCTGCACGGTAGCTCAAACACTGTTATTCCTACTTTACAGATGAAGAAATAAAGGAACCAGAGAGTCCAGGCAAAATCCAAAGCCACGGGGCCTGATAATGAGGTGAAACCCCAAAGGAGGCCTTGTGGGTTGAACTGTGCCCCCCCCCCAAGAAAGGATTTGTCGGAGTCTTAATCTCCAGTACCTAGAGGGCAACCTTATTTGGAGAGAGAGCAATTACAGAAAAAGAAATCGAAGTGAGGTCGCCAGGGTGAGTCCTAGTCCAATAGGGCTGATGCCCTCACAGAAAGGGGGAATCTGGACACAGACACACACCCAGAGCAGGAAGGCAAACTGAAGAGACACGGGGAGAGAGGCTTGGAACACATCCCTAGCTCACAGCCAGCCCTGCGGACCAGTTCCTCTAGACTTCCCGCCTCCAGAACTCAGGGATGATTTTATGTGGTCTTATTTCTGTTGAAGCCACCCTGTGTGGAGTCCTTTGTTATGCTAGCTTTAGCAACCTCATACAAGAGGGAAAGAAGGGTGGGGGCGCACCTGCAGGGTTTCTCACTCCCTGGAAGGGACAGCATGCGCAGGTCAGAGTCCCAGCCCCGCGGCTCAGCCTGGAGCAGACGGAGACCACACAGGCGGCTTTGATGACAGCGTCACTGCCCTGGAAGTGAAATCTACAGAAGCAGGAGCCGTGGGAATCCTCATGTACCTGCAAGGTGTGGCCACAAGAACACGGAGGCAGAGGTGACCTGCTCAGCGATGCACCTTGGCCCCCGCCTTGTCACTTTATGCCTTCCCTTACTCCAAATGTCTAGAGTCACTTCCAGATAAACAGGTATGCGATGTGGCCACTGTGAACTGAGTTGTGCTACACATGAAAAATATGTAGCACATTTCAAATGATTTTTTTTTAAATGCAAAATCTCTCCTCGTGTTAGTTTCCTGAAGGTTGAAAGCTCAAGGTCAAGGTGCCGACAGGGTCGGTCTCCTCTGGCTGCCAGATGGCTGTGCTTTTGCTGCCTGTTCACGAGGTGGTCCCTCTGCAGGTGCCACCCCAGTGTCACGCTTGTGTGTCCAATTTTCCTCTTCTCATAAGGACAGCTGTCAGATGGCACTGGGGCCTGCCCAATAGCCTCAGTTTACCTTAACCACCTCTTAATGGCCCTATCTCCAAACATGTCACATGCTGGTGCCATAGGGGTTATGGCTCCAGGGGACAACTTTTAGGGGGACACAACACAGGCCATAACATGGTGAAATAATAGGATACTTTGGTTATATTGGACGGAACCTATTATTCAAGTTGAACGAAAAAGGAGGGGCAGAGACAGCTTTAATGCACAGTTGCCCCTTCAGACAACCTCATTGTGCTCTCTCCTCCACCATCCTTGGCTAGGACAAGGCCAGCACCAGGGTTCTCTCGGCAGTTTTGCAGAGCTCATGGCAAAGGAGGCCAGAGAGAAAGTCCTGGTGGTGGTGCCGCTGAGAGACTGACAAGGACAGAGAAAGGCTACCTAGAAAGTCTCATAACTTGGGCACCTGTTCTGTAACCACAAGCCTCCTTCCTATGCCCCCTCCACCTCTGCCAGCCTGGAGCAAAGCCTGCACGGTCCTGCAGGGGAGGGCAGTGAGCCCAGGGCCAGCAGGAGAGGAGTGGGAACCTTATGGGAGGGCGGCAGTCCTGGGAGCTGGTGGGGAGCTCTGCCAGGAGGGCATCGACTTCCACAGGATGTGCGATGGGGCCTGAGCTGATTTATTTCCGTCTCACAGGACAAGGTGACGTCAGCTGACATCTGGATCGCGCTTGCTCTCCAGGGTTTGCAATGACGACCTGGGAGGCTTGCTTATCACATTTGTAGAAGGCAGGAAGCGGCAAGGAACAACACATGCACAAACAGAATCCACCGAGGTCTCAACCAGCGAGGCCGCCAGCCTGCATTTAATCAGGAGAAACTTAATAAGGATGAGGGAATGCCCTGCCCTTACGATGAAAGAATAAATGACACAAAAAGCGCTGCCAAGTTCACGGAAGAGGGTTAGGGGTTTGACTCAGATGAGAGCCCCTCCAAAGCAGATGGGGTCTGAAGCGGTCGCGGTAGGAAAAGGGAGTGCAGAGCAGGGAGGAGGCCCTGGGTTCTGTGCTCCCTGGGTGGAATCCTGGAGTAACATTTTCCAGTCTGTCCACTGCCCACTAGGGCGGATGGAAAGCCAAGTGCATTCAGAGAACAGGTGACTGGGGCGACCATGGAACCCAAACCCGTCACGCAGGAACGAGGCCGTTTGGAGGGAGGACAGAACCACCTGGGGAGAGGTGGGCTTCTCTACAAATATCTACAATTCTGCCACAGGGGCTTGTAAGGCAGAGCTCAGAAAAGTGAAAGCAGGACGGTGGGCGGATGCTTCAGGGAAGCCCCAGAGTAATGGGGGAGGAAGAAACCAAGTATGTCCATTAGTCTTGGGTTAACAGTAAGGAGCAAAAAACCTGATTGATAATGACAATCAAAACACGTGTTTTGCTACTTAAAAAGAAGGCCGCAGGGGCCAGCATGGTGGTGCAGGGGGCTAAGTGACCACTTGCAAAGCTGGCATCCTATAGGAGCACTGGTTCAGCCCTCACCAGCTCCACTTCCAATATAGCTCCCTGCTAGTGCACCTGGGAAGGCAGCAGAAGTCAGCCCAAGTGCTTGGGCTCTGGCCACCTACCTGGGAGACCCAGATGGAATTCCATGCTCCTGGCTTCAACCTGGCACAACCCTGGCTGTTGCAGCCACTTGAGGAGTGAACCAGCAGATGGAAGATCTCTCTTAACATTCTGAGAATCTTCTCATATTATTTGCAAATTCTTTGAAAATATAATTTTTAGCAGCTGCACAATATCACAGGTGATAGGTCCCATTCACCCTTGGAAGTGTAGGCTATTTCCTGTTTCACAGAAGGGCTTTCTAGCCATCACTTACAAAGACGGTGTGCTGTGGGAAGTATTGAGTCACACCCCCTGTAGTGTTCCTTCCGGGAGGAGTAGACAGAACATAAGCAACAGGTGCATCTGTGCACTATGCCACATGGCAGGCCCTCTTCCACCTCAAGACGCTGATAATAGAGTCTGAAAGAGACAGAGGTGGTCAGGGAGGACCCCTACACCCTCCCCCACCAGTGCCACTGCAGACACCCTCAAGGCCATGCTACGTGTCACTCTCTCTCTCACACACACAATATTCTGTTAGTGAGAACAGCCTGGCTCAGCAGGTCTTAGAATGTCCTCAGTGAAGACCACAACACCTCTGCCTCTTATCAACAGGGCAAACTTGACAATGGATGTGAAGGACCCAAGCCTGGACCGGGGAAGAGCACAGGACGCACGCGGAGAGCTGCCTTTTGCTGCCGTGGAGGCCCATTTGAGCTTTGCAGCGTGGCAACAGGACAGGCACCTAACAGCTGCCTGTCCCCAGGTACAGCAGACACCTCTGCGGTCACTTGGGTGAGCTGGGCAGGTAATGCAATGAGTGAGAAGTGTCCGCATTTCCTAGTTGAGCTGCTAGGGGGTCACAGATGCAGGGTGGTGCTGGGGACAAGACAGACACCTGCCTTATCACAGGGGGTGTGAGATCAGCCGTTTGCTATATATAGTTCTGTTTCAAGGATTTGAACTGACCCATGTCTGTCTGAAAATAAATTTGCTGTCCATGGGACTGATAAGCTTTCATCCTCTTTGCAAGGTCAATATGCCCAGACTACTACACAAAAACAAGAATTAAAAACAAGGTTTTCCAACTCGAGCAACCTGTGAGCTGACCACCCAATGACAAAAGCAACAGCTATCGAAAACTTTATCAGCTTATTCTCAGAGCTCAACTCCTTCCTCCAGTATTTTGTTCTTTTAAGTGGTTATAGTGAAAAATTATTTAAGATCAAATAATTTTGGTGAACTTTAGTCGTATAATATTGCCAGCACCAAGCACAAAACAACCCAGTAAGAAAAGTTGCAACAATTTGATCTCTTTTCTGAAACAGGCAGCTCTAATTGCCTGCTGGTTGAACTGAATGGAAAAGTCACGTGAAAGTCACACGAATTGAAAGGGTCAGCAGCGCCAAAGGTCATCTTCTTCCCTAGGAGAGCAGGACACAACTGAGTCAGCTCCCGCAGCTCCTGGGGGCAGAGCAGAGGCCAGAGCCAGGGACCAGAGAAAAGGTTCCCACTTGTCAACTTGTCCCAGCTCTGTCAACAACTTCCCCCACAAGCATGTCTCTCTCTCTCTCTTTCTGTCTTTCTCTCTTAAAAATTTATTTATTTATTATTTGAAAGGCTGAGTTACAGAGAGGCAGAGGTGGGGGGTGTCTTCCATTCACTGGTTCACTTACCAATTGGCTGCAATGGGCGGAGCTGCGCCCATCTGAAGTCAAGAGCCAGGAGCCTCCTCTGGGTCTCCCACATGGGTGCAGGGGCCCAAGGACTTGGGGGGCATCCTCTGCTTTCCCAGACCGTAGCAGAGAGCTGGATTGGAAGTGGAGCAGCCGGGACTTGAACTAGCACCCATATGGGATGCCAGCACTGCAGGCGGTGGCCTCACCTGCTACACCACAGTGCTGGCCCCTCTCTTTTTTTAAAAAAATATTGAGTTATTTATTTGAAAGGCAGAGAGAGGGAGAGACAGAGAGAGAGAGAGAGACAAAGAGAGAGAGAGAGACAGACAGAGCTTCCATCTGCTGGTTCACTCCCGATAGCCACAAGGACAGGTGCTGGGGTTAGGCCAAAGCCAAGAGCCTGGAAGTCTATCTGGGTATCCCACGTGGGTGGCAGAGGCCTGAGGTACTTGAGTCATCTCCTGCTGCCTTCCTGAGGGCATTAGCAGGGAGCTGGATCAGAAACAGAGTAGCAGGGACTCAAGCCGGTGCTCTGACATAGGATGTCAGTGTCACAAGCAGTGGCTTAACCCTCGCACCACAACGCTGGCCCAAAAAGCATGTCTTCATTTCTCATGGGAAGTCCATGGATCTGGCCACCAGGAAGAATCTTGAGAAGGCCTTACTATTAAAAGCTGCCCTTTCCCCTGCAGATTAATATCAAAGAAACTCCCTTACAATACCATTTTGCCCATCCTAAATCTCTGAAAATTCTGTTGACAGAACAGAACGAAGCGTGCCTACTCCTGATTTGACCGGAGGCTGAGGAGATGTTAAACTTCTTGCTGATTTCCCATCACAACTCCCGTAAGTGCACATGGTGTACACAGCCACGTGCTGGCTTACTGAGCTGGGGGCCCACATTCCTGGTCTCTCACTGACAAGTGACTACTAAGACATAGAGAGAAGGGAAAAGGGATGTGGAGGGTACACATAATACACGAGCAGTTTTTAGCCCACAGCTGCTCCTCTGAGAGCCACCTCCTCCTACGGCCGCGGCACCCAGCAGCTATGCTGACAACACCAGCATCATCCCCACCGCTGACTGGACCGGCAGGGGTGACTGACAAGACTGAGCCCACGTCTCTCTCCAAGAATCAGAGCCCAGACCAAACTCAGATGATTTAGGGTGGCTATTTCTCTGAAGGAAGAGGAAGAGGACACAAAAGAGCAAGAAAGAAAAGAGCCCCAGGCCCTGTGAGTGCCCACCCTTGGAGACTGACAAGAGGGCCGTCTTGTGGCCAGTGCCACGGCTCACTAGGCTAATCCTCTGCCTGCAGCACTGGCACCCCGGGTTCTAGTCCCGGTCAGGGCGCCAGATTCTGTCCCGGTCGCCCCTCTTCCAGGCCAGCCCTCTGCTGTGGCCCGGGAAGGCAGTGGAGGATGGCCCAAGTGCTTGGGCCCTGCACCCCATGGGAGACCAGGGTAAGTACCTGGCTCCTGGCTTCGGATCAGTGTGGTGCACCAGCTGCAGCATGCTGGCCACAATGGCCACTGGGGGGGTGAACCAACAGAAAAGGAAGACCTTTCTCTCTATCTCTCTCTCTCACTGTCCACTCTGCCTGACCAAAAAAAAAAAAAAAAAAAAAAGGAAAAGGGCTGTCTTGGTCACCAGTGAATTGCCCTTCCTGGCTTCAGCCTCCTGTGGGGCCTCAGCAACATCCTTGCATCCCATGAAAAACTTCTCCTTTATTCTTTTTATATTTTTTTAAAGTTTACTTATTTTCATCTACTTGAAAGGCAGAGAGAGAGAGAGAGAGAGAGATTGACCCTCTATCCTCTGGTTCACTCCCCAAATGCTTACAACAGCCTGGGCTAGACCAGGCCAAGGCCAAGAGCCAGGAACCCCATCTAGATCCTTCACATGGGTGGCAAGGGGGCAAGCACTTGAGCTATCATTGGCTGCCTCCCAGGATACAGTAGCAGGAAGCTGAATTGGATGTGGAGTAGCCAGGACTTGAACTGGCATGCTGATATGGGCTGTGGGTGTCCCAAGCCGTGACTTAGCCTGATGTGCCATAACACCCATCCTGTTCTACCTTCTTCTTGAGTTGTATCTCAGCCAGTTTTTCACCACCACATGAAGTACCTGAGGCAACTAACTTCATTAAGAGAAAAGAGGTTCCGGAGGTTCACAATCCAAGGTCAGCTTGGCCCCATTTGCTTCCGTGTCTGGTGATGGTGTTTTTGTTGGCAGAGTCCTGAGGTGACACAGAGCACCAGACAGAGAGAGTGTGTGTGTCTACCTACGTGACTCTGCTTATGAAACCACCAGAATTTAATCATGAGGGCTCTACCCTAAGGATTCCGTCCAATCACTTCCCAAAGTCCCCACCTCCAAATACCATAACTGGATTAAGTTCCTACCTTCTTAGCACCATTAACTTTGGGGACATTTAACACATGAGCCTTTGAAGGACATCCACCAGCCCAGCCAATACCCAAACCATGGTAAGCTAGCTCAAGTCCATGGCTGCTGCTTCTATTCAGAACAGTCTCAGTGGGGACCTGAGTATGAACATGCCCTGCTTAGATAAAAGTAGACGTGGATAATCCACAATAGCCTATCACCCAATGGTAATTTCTGGCTATGGAGGACACTGTGAAAGGTACATGCTTAAGTTACTGGAATCCTCAATACTTTGCTGAGGCTTAAACAGGATTTGCAGACATCTAACCCCCAAAGCTGCAGGTTGATGGTGCTAGCAGAGTGGAAGCTTGATCCAACAGGGTGCCTAGGAGGCAGGTGGGGCAGGTGGTCTGGGTCACTGGGGGTGTGTCCTCAGAAGACAGGTCTCCCAAGAGGGTTGCTTATTGGGAGCAGCCTCTCTGCTCCCTGGCTTGCCCTGTGATTCTTCTTCCACACGCGTTCCACCATTGCCGCCCTCTGGCCTCACTAGGCAGCTAAGCCAAAGAGGCCACGAGGTCTTGGACTGTGAACCTCCACAACCATGAGCCAAAGTAAACCTCCCTCCTTCATCAGAAGCTTTTCTTGGGTCTATTAATTAATTTATTTATTTTGACAGATGAGTTAGACAGTGAGAGAGAGAGACAGAGAGAAAGGTCTTCCTTCTGTTGGTTCACCCCCCAAATGGCTGCTACAGCCAGCGCGCTGCGCCGATCCGAAGCCAGGAGCCAGGTGCTTCCTCCTGGTCTCCCATGGGGTGCAGGGGCCCAAACACTTGGGCCATCTTCCACTGCCCTCCCGGGCCACAGCAGAGAGCTGGACTGGAAGAGGAGCAACCGGGACTAGAACCCGGTGCCCATATGGGATGCTGGTGCTGCAGACGGAGGATTAACCAAGTGAGCCACAGCGCCAGCCCCCTTGTCTTGGGTTTTTAGTTACGGCGATGAAGAGCTGACTAACACGCAGCCTAAATGAAAGTACAAACCCTGGCCGGCGCCGCGGCTCACTAGGCTAATCCTCCGCCTAGCGGCGCCGGAATACCAGGTTCTAGTCCCGGTCGGTGCGCCGGATTCTGTCCCGGTTGCCCCTCTTCCAGGCCAGCCCTCTGCTGTGGCCAGGGAGTGCAGTGGAGGATGGCCCAGGTGCTTGGGCCCTGCACCCCATGGGAGACCAGGAAAAGCACCTGGCTCCTGGCTCCTGCCATCAGATCAGCGCGGTGCGCCGGCCGCAGCGCGCTGGCCGCGGCGGCCATTGGAGGGTGAACCAACGGCAAAGGAAGACCTTTCTCTCTGTCTCTCTCTCTCACTGTCCACTCTGCCTGTCAAAAAAAAAAAAAAAAAAAAAAAAAAAAAAAAAAAAAAAGAAAGTACAAACCCTGGCCGGCGCTGTGGCTTACTAGGCTAATCCTCCGCCTTGCGGCGCCGGCACACCAGGTTCTAGTCCCGGTCGGGGCGCCGGATTCTGTCCCGGTTGCCCCTCTTCCACGCCAGCTCTCTGCTGTGGCCAGGGAGTGCAGTGGAGGATGGCCCAAGTGCTTGGGCCCTGCACCCCATGGGAGACCAGGATAAATACCTGGCTCCTGCCATCGGATCAGGGCGGTGTGCTGGCCGCGGCGGCCATTGGAGGGTGAACCAATGGCAAAGGAAGACCTTCTCTCTCTGTCTCTCTCTCTCACTGTCCACTCTGCCTGTCAAAAAAAAAAAAAAAGTACAAACCCATGCAGCATCAAGCTGCTCTTCTGAGAGGTGCAAGTGCCTGTCATTTCCTTGATCCCGTGTTAGGCTCTGCCCTCCTCTGCTCTCTGGTCCTCACAGGGTGTGCACAGCATTGCCTCCATGTTCCCTCCCCAGAATGCTCATGGCCACCTCCCTTGACATCAAGCTTACTCCAACACATGTTTCTGGGGAGGCGTTGTTTTTTCTTCCTGATAGCAACGAGCAACAGAGACAGTAGCCTGAGGAAACAGTCAAGAGACAAGAACACCACTGGGCTCAGGTTAGGGAGGGCTTACCTCCCTTAGAGTTGCACCTGCGATCATGCATAGGGCAAACAGGGCCCAGCAGACGTGGGAGCAAGGGCCTGAACAGCTTCCTGGTCAATGACAGCCTTCCGTCAGGGTTGGAAGTTCCAATAGAAGGGATATGAGCAAGGCACCTGTGTGAGACCCACAGGAATAAAAATCACAAAGGGGACGAGAGAAGGCCGGTTGAAGGCCATCGGATGTTTGTCTGGGTGAGGCTGTGGGCTGAGGGGATGAGGATGGCGAGAACACTGGAGCAGGACTCACACAGCCTGGGCAGGGACCCATATTCTTGGAAACAGAACCCCACAATTGCATTAAAAAGAGATTTTGTTGTGTAACTCAAGCTCTCTTCATGGCAAAACAATCCTTTCTCCTTCCTCTTGGCAGCTCCTGACGAGTAGAATTAGGTTAGAAACACACACAGCCTCACACATATGGCACCACACACTCTGCTGCCTACCCCCAGAGCGCTCCACTCATGGCTATGCAACTTGTGTGTCCCAAGTAGTGTGTGGACCTGCGAAACAGCCAGGGAAGCCAAGATCACAGCAGGGACCGACAACGTGCACCTAAGGAGTAGCCTCCGGTTTACCAAGGACTTTGTCTCCTCGCTTATTTCATTCAGTCACAAAAGAAGGCTTGGCAGGGCCCAGGGCACTCCCATCTAATACAACTCCTTGAAACCAAGGCCTAGTGTGGTTACAGAAAAAAAAAAAAAAAAAAAAAAAGAACGAAAGAAAGAAAAAATGGCCCAAGTCCAAAGGCAAGTTGCCCTAGCCTTGGCCAGATTGCTCTTCAGCTTCCAACCTACTGCAACAGGCCAGCCTGGCCAGGCTCCCAGCCCAAGCATGCCAAGTTTTGCCAACAGGCCTCACAAATAAATGCCCAGCAGAGAGGCTGCCAGGCCCAGCCTCACCCCGGCTCATTATGCTCAGGCAGGGCTCTCCCATGACTTTCTGGCTGGCCTTGCTGCCACCCCCTCCTTTGTGGGACGGCTGTACCAGCTTGGCTGCTAGTGCATTCCATCACAGGTCCTGCCTTTGCGTGGTTGATAAGCACGGTCAGGTTCCAGAGCCTTCTGCTAAGACACGAGCCATCCCAACTCCCAGGGAAGCCCACACGGCCTTCACATTGTGTGCATCACCCCGAGGCTTGAGAACAAGGCAGGCAGGAAGGAAGCTGCTGTCACCAGTGGTCCCAGCCCCCTGCTTCTCTGTCCAGAATCACCCCCCATCCCGCATTTCCCTGCCAGCTGGCTCCTCTCTGTTCATTTTCTGTGCCTCTGCTGCAACAGCTCTCCCAGGCCCTGAAAAGCCTCTTTCCTGGGAAACATTTGAAACCTCCGGCAAAGTCACTGACTCCAGCTTGAGAATCTAGGCCAGTGATTCTGAAAGAAGGGCCACGTCGGGAACGGGGGATGCTTCCTAAAAATAAAGGCTGAGGCCCCCGGCCCAGCTTTGCTGAACTAGAATTTCCTGGAGTAGGGACTGGAAATCTGACTTTTTAAAAAGCAGGCTCCCCAGGTGACTGACGTATGTGAAGGAGGAAGGCCCAGTGCAGGTCTGACTCACAGACATTTTGCAGCACCGTGCAGTGGCAGTGTGGTGGCGCGGTGGCGTGGTGGCGGCTTGCCTGTGTTTCCAGGGTCCCCTGGTTCTTCTTTCCTGAGACTGCTGTGAAACGAAAGACAAGGCCTTAGAAAATGTTGACTTAATGACTAAGACAATTGCTTCTTGGTAGAGGCATGGGAGGGTGTTTTTTTTAAATTTATTTTATTTATTTGAAAGGCAGAGTAAGAGAGAGAAAGGGAAAAGGAGAGAGAGAGAGAGAGATCTTCCATCTACTGGTTCACTCCTCAAATGGTCACGATAGCCAGGGCTGGGCCAGGCCAAAGCCAGGAGCTTCTTCTGCGCCTCCCACGTGGGTGGCAGGGGCCCAAGGACTTGGGCCATCTTCTGCTTTCCCAGGCCATAGCAGAGAGCTGGATCAGAGCTGTAGCAGCTGGGACTGGATCCCATATGGGATGCTGGTAGTGGCTTAACCCACTACACAACACCAGCCCCAAAAGTATATCTTTCTCCCCAGCCTGCTCTCATCAAGTCCTAGCAGTCGACAGGAAAACTGCCCTGGGAGGACACCTGAAACCAGCCACTTGTGGCCACCTCCACATGCCATGAGACTTGTCTGAAAGGTTACCTACTGACCACTGTAGGGGCACAAAGGCAGTGTGTGTGTGTGTGTGTGTGTGTACGCGTGCATGTGTGCGTGTGTGTGTGTGTGTGTGTGCGTGTCTGTCTGTGCAGCAAAGCTTTCTGCAGCCGTGACCTCCGTTTTCCTTGTTTACAAACCAAGAGAACATGAGGATCCTGAGAACTCATTTGAGCTTGGCCTTCACAAATTAGTCCACGGGAATGTGCGGCACCTCTCCCTTAAAAAGCGAAATGCCATTTGAAATACCGAGAAGACAAAATGACATCATCTCCTCATGCCCAAGAGGTCACTTCATCTACTGACGGGGTGAAAATTGATTTTCTGTCTGCAGCCTGTTCCAAAAAGCTGACGATGCCGGATGGGCACTTGGTGTAGCCATTAAGACACTGGATGCCCCCATCTCATATCTGAGCACCAGAGTCTGAGTCCTGGCTCTGCTTCTGATTCCAGCTTCCTTCTAACGTGCACCCTGGGAGGCAGCAGGTGATGGCTCAAGTACTTGGGTGCTTGCCACCCATGGGGGAGACCTGGATGGAATTTTGGGCTGGCTTTGGGCTGGCAACTGGGGGATAAACCAGTGGATGGGAGATCTCTCTCTGTGTCTCTCTCTCCTCTTTTCCCTGACTTTCAAATTGTTTATAGTACAAATAATATATCTATATTTATATCTACATATGTTTCTAAAGAGCTGACCACATCCCTACACACAGTTTTGAGTCTGCATCTTGCATCCAAAGACTCCACAGCGCTTGCACCTCGCACTACATGCAGACATCCATCCTGGTTCACAAATGACCCTTCTGGGGCCAGACAAGTGCGGATTTGTCCCCAGAACACTTCCGAAGCAACGGAATTCCAGAAACTCATGAAGGTGACTTGGTCCTTGGGTCGCAGTACTGAGACACTAGCTCTCTGCATGAAGCTTTCTTTTGGTCCCTGAAATTTTTTTTTTAGAAAACTTTTATTTAATAAATATAAATTTTGAAAGTATAACTTTTGAGGTTCCCCCCATAACTTCCCTCCCACCTGCAAACCATCCCATCTCCTACTCCTTCTCCCATCCCATTCTTCAGTAAGATTCATTTTTAATTATCTTTATATACAGAAGATCAACTTAGTACATACTAAGTAAAGATTTCAACAGACTGCACCCACAAAGACACACAAAGTTATAGAGTATTGTTTGAGTAGTAGTTTTAGCATTAATTCTCATAGCGCAACACATTAAGGGCAGAGGTCCTACATGGGGAGCAAGTGCACAGTGACTCCCGTTATTAACAACTGACACTCTTACTTATGACGTCAGTGATCGCCCGAGGCTCTTGTCACGAGCTGCCAAGGCTATGGAAGCCTCCTGAGTTCACAAACTCTGACCTTATTTAGACAAGGCCATAATCAAAGTGGAAGTTCTCTCCTCCCTTCAGAGAAAGGTACCTCCTTCTTTGATGGCCCGTTCTTTGGTCCCTGGGATATTTTAATCATGTTATATTCAGCCTACAAACAAAGCTGACCCACAAGCAAACCCATTTCTGTATGTTCCCCACCTTTTACTCTTTGCTTACTCACACTAGGGCTCTGCTTCTGTTATTCATAAGAGGAAAAACAATCTAATGAATTAATTAACATTAGGAAGTTAAGGACTTAACAGATTATTTCCCTAAGAGGTATCTGGATGATTGACGAGAAGCTTAGGAGAGGATTGCCTTATCCAAAGAAATGACTGGTTCTGGCATCAGCACAACAGGCACTTTTCTTAAAATGTATCTGCTCTGCATTAGCAGAATGCCAAAATCTGTCCATATGGTACATACAAAAAAACTATATAGATATATTAGAGATTTTCATTTATTTATTTATTTGACAGGTAGAGTTACAGACAGTGAGAGAGAGAGAGACAGAAAGGTCTTCCTTCTATTGGTTCACTCCGCACTTGGCTGCAACAGTCGGAGCTGCGCCAATCCGAAGCCAGGAGCCAGGAGCCAGGAGCCAGGAGCCAGGAGCTTTTTCCTGGTCTCCCATGCAGGTGCAGGGGCCCAAACACTTGAGCCATCCTCCACTGCTTTCCCAGGCCACAGCAGAGAGCTGGATAGGAAGAGGAGCAGCCAGGACTAAAACCAGTGCCCATATGTGATGCCAGCGCTGCAGGCAGAGGATTAACCTACTGCGCCATGGTGCCAGCCCCCTATATGGATATATTAGAATGAAGAAACCACCAAGGGGTAGGAGGTAAAGCCATCGCGTGTGGCACCAGCATCTGTTATGGGCACTAGTTTGAGTCCCAGCTACTCCTCTTCTGATCCAGCTCTCTGCTATGGCCTGGGAAAACAGTGGAAGATGGCCTAAGTCTTTGGGGGAGCCCTGCACCCGCATTGGAGACCCAGAAGAAGCTCCTGGCTCCTGGCTTCACATCAGCCCAGCTCTGACCATTGTGGCCATTTGGGGAGTGAACTAGTGGATGGAAGACCTCTCTCTGTCTATAACTATGCCTCTCAAGTAAATAAAAAAATCTCAAAAAAAAAAAAAAAAACTAGAAAATCAGGCAGAATACATGAAACAATAGCACTCAAGACACTGGGTGTCACGGGTGGAGGGCCATGATCCTGGGAATACAGGATAGCAGTTGAGCTCTGAGACTGTCCTGGATTACTGCACCGAGAGAGTCTCCAGGCCACAGCACAGGGAGGGCAGTGCAGCTGGAGCCCAGCTACCGCCCTGAGTGCAAGAAACTGGGGAAGCCAACGTGGCTGGGGTCCTGGGGAGGAGACAGCTGCAGGGAGACAGGACTCTGGAAATCCACAGGGGGACCCTTGGAGTATTTAGCCGGGCATTTTTTTCAGTGTATGCATGAGAGGAAACACCCAGGGAGATCAGAAGTAATGGGGCTGAGCATAGTACCTGTTCCCACAGGCCAGAGAGCAGCCTCTCACAGTTCATAGGGTATCCAGCAGATACTCGAAAGGGTCTCAATTAAGCAGTGGGTAAAACTAACCCCAAGCTGAACACTGTCCCACCTAAAGAAGCTCACTCATGGGCCTGGAGCCATGGCATAGTGGAGTAAACTGCCACCTGTGATGCCAGCATCCAGCATCCCATGTACACCCCGTTTTGAGTGTCGGCTGCTCCACTTCCCATCCAGCTCCCTGCTAATGTGCCTGGGAAAACATAAGAGGATGGCCCAAGTCCCTGGGCCCTTGCTATCCACGTGGGAGACTCGGCAGAAGCTCCTGGCGCCTGGCTTCGGGCTGGCCCAGCTCCAGCTGTTATATCCATTTGAGAAGTGAACCACCAGATGGAAGACCTCTCTTTCTCTCTCTGTAACTGTTCCTTTCAAATAAAATAAATAAATCTAAAAAAAGAAATACAGCAAGCTAGCTCATGAAGAAACAGGTATCTTGAATAGCTCTGTTACAGAAATTGAATGCATAGTTAAAAATGTTCTCACAAAGAAAATTCTGGACTCAAATCCCTTCACTTGGGAATTTTATCAAACATTTAAGGAAGAAATAACACCACTTCTACATAAACTCTCCCCCAAAATTGAGGAAGGGTATAGCTTCCAGTATTTTTTTATTTATTTATTTTATTTTATTTATTTATTTATTTATTTATTTTTGACAGGCAGAGTGGACAGTGAGAGAGAGAGACAGAGAGAAAGGTCTTCCTTTGCCGTTGGTTCACCCTTCACTGGCCGTCGCGGCCGGCGCGCTGCGGCCAGCGCACCGCGTTGATCTGAAGGCAGGAGCCAGGTACTTCTCCTGGTCTCCCATGGAGTGCAGGGCCCAAGCATTTGGGCCATCCTCCACTGCACTCCCTGGCCACAGCAGAGAGCTGGCCTGGAAGAGGGGCAACCGGGACAGAATCCAGCGCCCCGACCGGGACTAGAACCCGGTGTGCCGGCGCCACAAGGCGGAGGATTAGCCTACTGAGCCGCGGCGCTGGCTGCTTCCAGTATTCTAAGAGGGCAGAATTAATTTACCAAAATCCAGACAAAGACATTACAAAAAAAAAAAAAAAGCCTACTATCTTACAATCTTCCTGAACAAGATGTAAAAATTCGGGGCTGGCACTGTGGTGTAGCAGGTTAAGCCTCTGCCTACAGCGACAGCTGGAAGTTCCCCCAGGCAGTGCACTAAGCCAAGTCAATGCACTTAAAAAGCATCCACTTTGGGAAGAAAGAAATTGAACTCTGCAGATGACACAATCATCTACATAGAAAACCCTACAGACCCTAGAAAAGAGCTATTAGAACCAAAAAGTGAGTTAAGCAAGATCAATATATAAAAATCAATCGTACTTCTGGATTCTATCAAGAATAATTGGAAATTAAAATTTTAAAAGCATTGCCATTCAGAATAGCATTTGGCTTATTGGTTAAGATGCCCGTGTCCCATCCTGGAATCTCTGGGCTCGCTATCAGGCTCCTGCTCCTGCCTCTAGCTTCTTGCCAGTGCAGACTGCACAGTGATGGCTCAAGTGATTGGGTTCCTGCTACCACATTGGGAATTGGATTGAGTTCCCAGCTCCTGGCAATGGCCAGCCTGATCCTAGTCATTGAGGGTAGACTTGGGTAGAAAACACAGCAGCCTGAGCTTGAACCAGCACTCTGATATAGGAGGCCTAGGTCACAGCACTGCCCTCCCCCCATAACTTTATTTTTAATAACCCCAAACTAGAAACATCCCAAATCTCATCATCCTGCAAAAGAATAAGCTGATTGTGGCATGTCCATACAATGGAATGCTGCTTGCTAATAAGAAGTGATGAACTAGGGCGTTGTGGCATAGTGGGTAAAGCCACCGCCTGCAGTGTGAGCATCTCATATGGGTGCTGGCTCGAGTCCTGGCTGCTCCACTTCTGATCCAGCTCCCTGCTTAAGGCCTGGGAAGGCATCAGAAGATGGCCCAAGTTCTTAGGCCCCTGAACTCATGAGGGGGACCCAGAAGAAGCTCTGGCTCCTGGCTTTGGCTTGGCCCAGCCTGGGCCATTGTGGCCTTTTGGGGAGTGAACCAGTAGTTGGAAGAACTCCCTCCCTCCCTCCCTCCCTCTTTCTCTCTCTCTCTCTCTTCCTGCCTCTGCCCCTCTCTCCGTACCTTTGCATTTCAAAAAATAAATCTTTTTTAAAAAAGTGATGAACTGGGGCTGGCACTGTGGCGTAGAGGGTAAAGCTGCCACCTGCAGTGCCAGCATCCCATATGGGTGCCAGTTCAAGTCCCGGCTTCTCCACTTCTGATCCAGCTCTCTGCTGTGGCCTGGGAAAGCAATAGAAGATGGCCCAAGTCCTTGGGCCCCTGTACCCGCATGGGAGACCTGGAAGAAGCTCCTGGCTCCTGGCTTTGGATCGGCACAGCTCCGGCCGTTGTGGCCAACTGGGGAGTGAACCAGCAGATGGAAGACCTCTCTCTCTCTCTCTCTCTCTCTCTCTCTCTCTCTCTGCCTCTCCTTCTCTTTCTGTGTAACTCTTTCAAATAAAATAAATAAATCTTAAAAAAAAAAAGTGATGAACCATGATATGTGCGGCAAAATAGTCATCCTATGTATAAGAAACCAGATAAAAAAAAGACTCAATGCAGGATTCCTTTTATTCAAAGTTCTAGAAAAAGCCAACTGACCTATAGTTACACAAAGCAGCTTAGTGGCTCTCTGATGAGGGATGTGGAGAAGGTGGGGAGGGATACCGAGGGGCCTGAGGAAACTGATGGATGTGTTCCCTATCTTATGAAGTTGGTGCCTGCACAGATATACATGACAAGGTCATCAAAGAGTGTTTCAAATGTGCAGAGCTTATTACAAGTCAACAATACTTCAAAAAAGCTTTTTTTTTTTATAAATAAAGAATGAATACAGGCCAGAGCTGTGGCGTAGCTGATAAGGCCGCCACCTGCAGTGCCGGCATCCCATATGGATGGCAGTTCAAGTCCTGGCTGCTCCACTTCTGATCTAGCTCTCTGCTATGACCTGGGAAAGCAGTAGAAGATGGCTCAAGTCCTTGGGCCCCTGCACCCACGTGGGAGACTCAGAAGAAGCTCCTGGCTCCTGGCTTCAGATTGGCACAGCTCCGGCTGTTGCAGCCAACTGGGAAGTGAACCAGCAGATGCAAGACCTCTCTCTCTCTCTGTGTGTGTCTCCTCTCTCTGTGTAACTCTGACTTTCAAATTAATAAATAAATCTTTTTTTTTTAAAAAAAGAATGAATAAAGAGAGCACATGTTATCTGAGAAAGGAAACACATGGCATGGGTGCCACTACTCTGACTCTGACAGATATTGCCAATCAATCAAACAATAATCCAGTCACTACCAATCAGAGGTACATAATTTTTTTAAGAGATTTTATTTATTTGAAAGAGTTACAGAGAGAGGCAGAGACAGAGAGAGGGGTCTTTCATCCTATGGTTCACTCCCCAGATGGCCACAACAGCAGGAGCTGCGCCGATCCAAAGCCAGGAGCCGGGAGCTTCTTCTGGGTCTCCCACGTGTGTGTAGGGGCCCAAGGACTTGGGCCATCTTCTACTGCTTTCCCAGGCCACAGCAGAGAGCTGGGTCAGAAGAAGAGCAGCTGGGACATGAACCGGGATGCAGGCACTTCAGGCCAGGGCTTTATTTAACCTGTTGTGCCACAGCACCGGCTCCCATACTTTAAAAAAAAAAAGATTTATTTATTTACCTGAAATGTGATTAGAGACAGAGATCTTCCATGCCCTGGTTCACTCCCCAAATGGCTGCTGGGCCAAGCTGAAGCCAGGAGCACGGAACTCCTTCCAGGTCTCCCACGTGGGTGGCAGGAGACCAAACACTTGGGCCATCGTGAGATGCCCATGCTGCAGGTAGCTTAATCCACAGCGCCACAACGCCAGCCCCCAGAATTAAAACTTGACATAAAACCCAGTTTTTATCTCCAATTTGGGTCAAACACCTCATTTTATAAAACTGAGGTCCACGGTATAGAGCAAATTAGTAGCTAAGCTAAAACTACTACTTGAACTCCCCTGGTTCCTAGTCCAGTGTGCTTTCTCCCACACACATTGAAGAAAATCGGAGCGGGCCGAAGCTGAAGCCAGACTCTCACACAGAGGCTTGCAGCAAACCAGAAGAAAAAAATCAAGGGTCTGTGTGGAGTATCAGCTGTGAACCTTTGTTGCGTTGCTCGTTCTAAATGCAGCTATTTTTCACAAGACTAATGGCAGTCTTCATGCAAAGGAAGGAATTATTTGCAGGAACACTGGTAAAATTCTTGTTTTTTAAATATTTTAATAATTATGACATTAAAATGACTCAAACTGTTTTGACCTAACATGGAAGTGATTTTTATGAACAGAAAATTGCCCTATTTGCAAAGAAGGTCATGAAGCAAAATGATGTAAGCACATTCACACAGGATGCAAGCCAATGAAATCATACGTAGATACACAGAAATATTCATCTCGATGGGAAAAATACATCATTAATTCAAAACACAAATAAATTATTTCTCCTTAAAAGTCCTGACTTATTTAAGTTATCCACAAGCCATGTGTTCATTTAATAATAATCACATGTGCCTCTTACCACAAAGGCAGGATACCAGCTGAGGGCAACGAACAGGCTCACAGGCTGTGGTTCGGCCTACCTTTTTCACCTCACACCGGCTTCCTGTGAGCTGGAGCTAGCTCGTCACACTGCAGGGGCCAGCAGAATCCCCAGCATCCAAGAAACCTAATTTAGACCCCCTCGGGAGCCACAGATCTTTCGGGCACAGTGGTATTTGAGACTTGTGGCTTCCATAGCGAGTTACGTAGTCCTACGTTTCTCGGTTCATCTGCCCGTCCTTTGCCGGGTGGCAAGCCCCGGGCTAGTGCCAGATCGCACTCAGTCCTTTCAACCTGCTCCCAGCCTCATGGCCTGCGAGCTAAAGAGCGTCCTTGCTCTCTGAGACGGCCGAGCTGCTGTTTGCCAACTTGCAGCAAGGGCACTGGTGCTGCCAGAGGCAGCGTGGGAGTCTTCGTCTCCCACCCCAGCAGTGGAGTGGTAACACGTGCAGCAGGTTTTGGGGGCAGTCCATGAGAACGTGCGCTTGGACTCGCTTGACTGTCTCAGGAAGAGCTAAGTAAACACTAGTTCCCTTCCCCTTTCTCTCTCATAGAATTTTTAAAATTAAAATATTAGGGAGACAAAGTTCACGCACAAAACTTACAGAACTCTCCCTTATGTCACCTGCTAAACTTTGATGCTACCAGTTTGGACAGAATTAATGATCACGTTAACTATCATTTTCTCTCTAATTTTTGTGATTGTTCAACTCATCATAGGGTTTATTCCAGGAAATGATTGAAAAAGGGTTTGTGAATGAAAACCTAAATTTGCACCCGGCAAGCAACAAAGAAAACGGCTGAGAAGACTCTTCCTCCCCACGCCGTGCGTTCCGCAGGGAGCCCGGCAGCTGTGGCCCATTTCCAGCACATCATGAATTTCCAAAACTTTTCACTGGAAAATGTCAAAACTTACAGGAAAGTTGCAGGCACAAAGAATGGTGATACTCACAACACCAGTACCACCTCACCCAGACTCACTGCACAGGCTGTGCCCGCTGGCTTTGCTACTCCTCTATCTGGCTTTATCTACACGTCAGGAGCTTTGCTGCGTCATCACGCTCCATTCGATGTATTTGTTTCATTATAGAATTCAGACACAACAGAGATGCTTGCACATGCTTTGTACCCAGTGCGAAAAAGCCCAAGCGTACAAAAGGTGACAGAGTTAAAAATAAGTCTTCTTCCTGTCCCAGTGACCTAGTCAACCTGGTGGGTCAGCATGAGAATTTAAAATTCAGAAACAAATGTGTCACAAGATTCGCTGAACCCATCTTCTTTCCCAGTTACATGCAAACTTCCATATATCAAAACAATTGAGAAAACCATAGCTATTTGCCTAAAAAAGAGAACCCAAGAAGCCTAATATAGACTCCCTCAGGAGCCACACATCGTTCTGGCACAGTGGTAGTTGAGACTTCCGGCTTCCACAGCCATTTATGGATTCACATGTTTCTTGGTTCATCTGCCGCCCATCCTTTGTTGGGCTGTAAGCCCTGTGTCACTGTGGCAGATTGCAGTTTCCAGCAAGAGTGCCTATTACCCATTCTCTTTTTACAGAATGACAGCTGTGACACTCCTCCCTGGAGGGCTAGGATCCGTATCCCCTCCTGGGGGGATCTAGGTGGATTCATGGCCACAGCCGAAAGGACACTCTGTGACTTCCAAGAGCTGATCTACAAGGCAAGACAGCTTCTTCCACCCGGTTCTCCAGGGACGTGCACGGTGAGGCCCCACACACCTTTGGGTGAGGAGCCCATGTGGAGAGGACCGTGCACCAAATCGTCAGCCATATGAGGGAGCCTTATTGAAGGGGGAAACTCCAGCCCCCATTGCGGCAGCCCAGACAACACTGCATGGACCAAAGATGTGTCCTCCAGGCTGTGCCCACCCACCCGCCCACCTACCATGTTGTAGACCAATCAAAGAAAGAAGCAATTTGTGTTGCTTTAGGGATCTGGGTTTTGAGTGTTTTTCTCCCTCTGCCACAACAGTTCCCCAGAAAGAGCTCATCAAAGAGGAGCACAGGGACAGAGTGATCTGTAAGGACAGGTGCCTGTCTTCAAAGAGCTCATGCGCTGGGGCAGGAGCTACTAGCAGACAACCATGGTTAACCACAGTGGGTTAAATGCTCACCATCTCAACACCATTTTTACCTACAATTTGAAGAGATGGGAGACATTAAGTTTGATGGGGATCTCAGAAGAATTTGAAGAAAATAAAAGTTGAGTTAGGCGTTGAAGTATAAGTAGGAGTTTACCAGGTAGAGGAAAGAGGGCAGCCCAAGGTCATTGCTGTCACTTCAGTGCCAAGAGAGTTTGCAGAACACAAGGAAGGAGAGGAATAAAATCAGAGAAAAGGAAGACTCCACGTTAAAGGCTGTGCTTCAAGCGGGAAAGAGACCAGGGAGGAAGCAGCAAGTGGGGAGGCTGGAAGAGGGAGAGGGCAGGGACTACGACAGGGCATAGGACATGCCTGCAGGGCGGGGCCCTCGGAGGGCACAGGATGGGGATCGGGCACTGGTCCTCGCTCCGGTGAGTGCGTGAGCTCCAGGAGCCAGGCAGACCCTAGGGGACTGTGAACCAGCCATCCCTGAGTGACCTGAGGGGCTGGGACTTGGGAGCTCTGGGGCCCTGCCCCATTTGTGGCGCTTGAGTGGAAGGGTCAGAATTTCTCCAAATGCAGTCCCAAAGAATCAGGCTGCCGGTGTTATGGGCTAGGTTGGGCCAAAATGAACATCCCAGGCTCTTGCATTTTACTTAGAGAAGAATTCTAAGTACAGGCTCGAATGCAACCTACAGCATGGTAAGGTTTACTTAGAAAGTGAGAAGAATACACAGGCAGGTGAGGGCTTTATTTAGGGAGAGTGGACCAGGAGAGGTAAAAAGCGGGATTTCATACCCAGCTCTGCTGGTCCTGGATTCATGAGGTGAGGAGAGAGAGCCCCATCTTCTTCTTTTTTTAAGATTTATTTATTTTATTTGAGAGGCAGAGTTATAGACAGAGAGAGGGAGAGACAGAAAGTTCTTCTATGCGCTGGTTTACTCCCCAAATGGTTACAACAGTTGGAACCGGGCTGATCTGAAGCCAGGAGCTTCTTCTGGGTCCCCCACATGGATGCAGGGGCCCACTGCTTTTCCAGGCTATAGAAGAGAACTGGATCAGAAGAGGAGCAGCTGGGACTTGAACTGGCACCCATATGGGATGGTTACCTAGTACTACCACCATGTTCCAGGTAAGGGGAGGTGCATCTTGGGGAGGCGTCATCTGATTGACAATAGGATTACAAGGGGGTGGGGGACGTGTGGCCTCCAGCTCCTGAACTTAATCTATCTCCCTGACTTTTCTCATACCACCGGGGCACCCCAGGGAATCCTCAAACCAGTTGCGTTTAAGAAACACTGTGGTTTGAACTGAACGGGATTGAACTTCTCAAGGGCTCTTTGCACAACATAAGGAAAATAAAAATATCTGCATGTTGTGGGCATGCAACTGCAGAAACGCAACCAAAACTGGGGTGAGGTTTCCCTTACATCCCACAGCAAGCTGAATGTTTCTCTTCACCTCAGATAAGACAGCAGTACACTGTTTTAAGTGTGTGAACTTACTCTGGCGGGTAGCCTGCACTCCTTGACCTCAGAGGCTGGGGTCACTGGTGAGAGGATCTGGTGGCCTGAGAGGGAGGTGTAATTCCCCTGATGTGTTGGAACTTACTCCCACCCCCCTCTGGCTGGACAGCTGATGGAAGCATCAACCTGACACGGCATAAACACCAGCACCACCAAACACTAGCACAGGGTGATTGATCTCATTGGCAGGTGCAGAAACACAGGAATCTTCTGGAACACAGCATCAGGGCCTGGGCAAGCTTTTTGCCCTCAGAATCGGGACAGGGGGATAGATTTGCCTTTCAAATGGTAATGAGCATTCTTAATCAGATAACTGAGGGTGGGCCACAGGCCCTGGTGCGCTTTTGATTTCACTCAGCAAGGATCTTACCCAAGGGCAGTCCTGGTGTTCTTTAAATTACTAGGAGCACTGGAAAGGCCACAAATTTAGTTACTCTAGATTTTCCACCTCTCCCAGGCCCAACAAAACCAGCGAGGTGCATAACTACTCTGCCCACAGGATTCAGCGCTTTGATGACAAGGGATTTATCCAGTGTACAAAGAGAAAGAAGGGGAGGAGAGGGGAGGGGAGAGGAGGGGAGGGGAGGGGAGGGCCCAGGAGTGCAGCCAGGGGCACTCATTCCTGAGGGCTCCTTCCCCTCCCTGGTCAGGAGAAAATGGATCTCAGGCCCTGAAGAGAGAAGGGGAGCAGGCGGCTAGGTGTGGGGCCCACTGCTCCCTGCAGGGCCTCCAATCCTTGATCCTGGGCGCAGCCACTACCGGCAGCCTCCCTCTCCTGTCTGCTGCAGCCGCTTGCCCAGCCTCCCCATAGGCAGAGGGCCCCTGGCAGCTGCCCCTGCAGGAGGCACTCCAGGAACTTGTGATTAACGGGAAAGACACACCACTCCTCCTGTGAGAACACCCTCCACCCCAAAGAAGTAGGATCCACAGCACACATTTCAGAGCTGCAGCACTTCCTAGACAATCCAAAAAACAGCTGCAGAGAACTATGACTGGTCACTGCCTAATCTAGCTTCCCCCACTCACTCCCAGTCGTACAAGGATTTCTTTCCACTGCTTTTAACTCCTACATTTTCTTTCTTCTAGATAGAATTGCCCTGCATTGGTTTGTGGAAACCCAAATTCATAATAATGAAAACAAAACAAAAAAAAATCTGACAACCAGCAAGGGCGCGGAAGGCAAGGCTGGCCTCACAGCCATTGGGCTGCAGCTGGGCCAATAAAGTGGCTGCTGGCTCACAGGCTGGGGTGGAGCCGCCCAGGGAGGGACAGCAGGACTCACAGCATTACTCACTACCTGAGTCCCTTCCTCCTACAATCCTGGCCAAAAGATAAACACCTAGGGGGAAAGAACTTTGCGTAAATATCTCCTTGAAAACAAAGAACCGTGGTGTTCATGTCTTTTATCTGCCCATGTGAGCTCAGGCACAAAGCCACATGGGAGACTTATTTTCCTTCCACATTACATAAGCACATTGTTTTCTGAGACAAGACTGGGGGCCCCCAAGCCAGGGGAACCCAGATCTCTAAGAAGAAGGAGGACCCCTGATAGCTGGGTCTCGAACTGGTGCCCATAAGGGATGCTGGCATTGCAGGCGGTGGCTTTGCCCACTGCACCACTACTCTGGCCTCTCAGCTGCTTCTGAGTACGGCTACGCATTGGTCCACTGGGGACATCATTTACTGGCTTCCTCTTATACCAGAAGACTCTTGGCCTCCTTTCTCTTTTGCCTACCCCATTCTGTCAACATGAATAAATGATAATTTTCGTTTAAATCAACAGTCCTTATTTCTGCCATTGGATATTGTTCAATGCCAAGGACAAAGTGCCCTATAATTTTATTTCCTTTGTCTTCTGGCATCCCAGGTTGCTATTGAGACGGCTGTGCCATCCCAGAATCTTCCATCCCTCTAGGGGAATGTTTAGTGTCTTCTCTTTATTCACAATCTCTGAAATTTCAAAGTGCCATAATAACCTGGTGTGGAGCTTTTCCAATTCACAGGAAGTGTTCTGGTATTGTTTCTTTGCCAGTTCTTTTCACTTCATTTCTTCTCTTTTTCTGGAATTCTTGGAGGGTGGATGTTGGCCTTGTTGGACCAATCCTTTCATTATCTTATCACGTCTTCCCTGGTGGCCATCTCTCTTTTTTGTCCCTCTTTTCTGGGAGATCGTCCCGCTTTATCTGCCAGATCTGCTTTTTTTAGATCTCCTATTTTTGACTTCTGAGAGCTCTTCTTTCTATGCGTTGATTGTTCATAAATTAAAGCCTCCTGCTTTTGATGAGGGGGCAGCTCCAGCTCTTACGACGCTCAGAATAGGAACTACGTTCCGCATGTTTACCAAGTTTTATTCTGTTCCCCTGCATTGTTTCTGTTTCCTCCAAGTCCTTTGTCCCTGTTGAATGACTTGGGTTTCTCCCACGGTGATCAGGTGGCCCCGAGTGTCCATTCATGTTGAAGACTGAGACCTAAAGTCCGATTCCTGAGTCAGCTTTGAGGGTTGTGGGTGCACTGGTCAGCTGGTGAACCCCAGTGGAGAGCTGGCTCTTCCAAGGAGGGATCTTTTTTCTTTGTTTAAGCTTTTAAAATCAATTTATTTACCTGGTAGGCAGAGCAACAAAGATAAAGGAAGAGAGAGAGAGAGAGAGAGAGAGAAATATCTTCCATCCTCTGGTTCACTCCCCAAATGCTTGCAACAGCCAGGGCTGGGCAAAGGCAAAGCCAGGAAGCTGGAATTCCATCTGGGTCTCCCAAATACTTGGGCCATCTTCCACTGCCTCCCAGGTGCACAACAGCAGGAAGCAGGATGGGAAGCAAACCCTGTACTCAAACCCAGACACTCTGATGTGGGACGCGGCTGCCCGGAGAGGCTTGGCCGCAACACCTGCCCCCAAGGTGGGATCTAAAGGGCCTTTCCCACAGGTCTTTTCTCGGCAGCCATGCAGATTCCTCAGCACAGACTCCCTGCTTTCTGGCTGGAGAAGGTAGATGTGTGGCTCTCATGGTGGAGAGGGAGAGGCCATGGCAGAATCACCATCACTCAGTCATTGTTCAGTGTTGTCACTCTCCACTCCCACCCCACCCCTAACTTCACTCCTGTGCTCCTCTGCAGAGTGTGGTTCAAGAGCTCCAGAGGGAAACTCTGTCTTCCGTCTGCAAGCAGGTGAAGGGGAGGGGAGAGTTGTCGGGCTGTGGGTCTAGGGGAGGACACTTGGGGACCTGTCGGGGTCTCAAGCATGAGGCTGGCCCCTGACCAGCAGGGGCAGTACAGGCACTCCCCGACAAGGTGAACGGGAGAGGTAAGGTCGACGGGTGATGAACACACCACAAGCACCCGTGAGTTCTGTCAAAGCAGGAACTACTTTATTGAGGAAGTGTACAGGCTTATAAAGCTTACGAAGGACATGCGCAGTAGGGGAGCCTATCAACGAAAAGGTCATACAAGCATGGGTGGACCACGCACAAGGGCATCTTAAGCAAAGTACAGGGATCACACACTGCCCACGTGTCCGGAACTGAAGCAGACCTATCCCTGCCTGAGGTCTGATCTTACACAGCTTCGCGGCAGCCACGCCCCATGAACATCCGCCAGGCGCCATACTGTAATGGAGGTTTTAGGCATTGCCCAACAGGCACCTAGTCCCAGACTTCCCAGCAAGCCCATCTATTCAGTCTCTCAACTTTCTCTGCTTCAGACAGCACCTGAGACAAGAACCCCTGCCCTCCGGAGGGCAGGGGTTCTGCGAGGAGCAGGGTAGAGGGGCAGGTGGGCGATGGGACAGCTCGCTCTCCCTTGGGATGGCCAACATTCAGTCACCACCTCTCCAGCCGCCTTCCAGCTGCCCAACAGTGTAGCCATGTCACAATTCATGCAGCGCCTCAGTCAGTGCATATGGTTTTATGCATTGATATCTTTTTAAATTTCTCTCTAGGGATTTCTAGTTGGGAATTTGAGGGAGACAGGCTGTGGGCTGCCATGTTTTATTAACAGGTATGTATTCAACTTTCACAATTGCTCTGTAGAAATCTGTGAGCAAGAGAATCTACCGAGGCTGTCTGGGAAGTGAAAGGTTCCAATGTTGGGTCTGACGTGTGGCCTTGGGTTAACCCAGTCACCTGCCAGGACCTCACTTCCTTGTGTAAAAATCAGGAGACTGGAGAGGGCTTCTGGCCTTAAAATTTCAGGGTAAATTGTTAAATCTTCATAGAATTGAACTAAATGACCTATCATGTGATGGTGTTCTTATTTTTTTCTTAAGATTTATTTTATTTATTTGAAAGCCAGAGTTACAGAGAGAGGTAGAGACAGAGGGAAAGGTCTTCCATCCACTCATTCACTCCTGAGATGGCCGCAACAGCCAGAGCTGCGCCGATCTGAAACCAGGAGCCAGGAGCTTCTTTTGGGTCTCCCACATGGGTGCAAGGGCCCAAGCACTTGGGCCATATTCTACTGCTTTCCCAGGCCACATCAGAGAGCTGGATCCGAAGAGTAGCAGCTGGGACTAGAACTAGCACCCATATGGGATGCCGGTGCTTCAGGCCAGGGCTTTAACCCGCTGCGCCACAGTGCCAACCCCTGGTGTTCATATTAATAACCAAGTGGGGTAGGCACATCGCAGCCCATTTTCAGATGGACTGTTCAAAGGGGGTGGCCTTAGCCCTCTTGGTAGGAGAGAGGGGCAGTTCTTCTATGGTGCCTGTGATCTGAGTCTATCCTTATGCTTCTTCTTCCATGTGCAACTCAGACTTTCTGGGCCGGCGCTGTGGCACAGCAGGTTAAGTTGCCACCTGCAACATCGGCATCCCATTTGGGTACCCGTTCATATCCCAGGGCTCCACTTCTGATCCAGCTCTCTGCTAATTACGTTGGAAACTGACCAGCTAAGTAGATAATCTATGCAGAGAAAGATCATGTAAAGTAGCAATGAGGTGAGGGCACGCAGGGAGTGAGACTATCTCCTCCACACAGGCAGGCCTTGGCTCTCCATTCTTCTGTATTCCTAAAGATAACCAGGAAGAACCCTTGTTTTTCCCCAAGTCATCACATCTCACTTTGCAAACTAAAATAATCCATCATTTCAAAGAAAGTCTGTTTTTTTTTTTTTTAAGATTGATTTTTATTTATTTGAAAGGCAGAGTTACAGAGAGAGAGGGAGAGGGAGAGTGATCTTCCATTGGCTGCTTCACTTCCCAGAGGGCCACAACAGACAGAAGCCAGGAGCTTCTTCCCAGTCTCCTACATGTTTGACAGGGGTCCAAGGACTTGGGCCATCCTTCACTGCCTTCCCGGGCCACAGCAAAGAGCTGGACTGGAAGAGGAGCAACCGGGACAGAATCTGGCGCCTCGACTGGGACTAGAACCTGGGGTGCCGGCGCCGCAGGCAGAGGATTAGCCTAGTGAGCCACGGCACCAGCCATTAATTAATTCTTTAAAAATAATTAATGCTCTGCACTCCACTAGATTGCCGGAACTGGAGGTTCATTAAGTGGCTGGTGTTCATGTCACAACCCAATCTTTCCTCTTCTCTCCATCATAGCTCAGGTTTTTTTTTCTTGTTCTACATGCTGTCCTTTTTAACTGCAATGACTTAACATAAACTAATAGCTAATTACATGAAGAGAAAGGAAAGCAGGGACCTCAACTATTAACTGATTAATCACACACCCTAATGCAATACATAATCAAAACTATCATCTTAGCACTGCCTTCATTAGGGTCCCCGAAGGGAGTTCAGCTCAGAATTGTTTCTCTGTATCTCACCCACACTTGTCCCACATCACAGTCATTCATTCACTTGACAAATGGCCATGGGGGCCTTGTGTAAGCCAGGTCCTTGCGATGCAGCATGAGCAGCAAGATTCCTGTGCTCAGAGAACTAACTTTCTTTCTTTTTTTTGAGAGGCAAAGTGGACAGTGAGAGAGAGAGACGGAGAGAAAGGTCTTCCTTTTTCCGGTGGTTCATCCCCCAATGGCTTCTGCGGCTGGCGCACTGTAGCCAGCGCGCTGTGGCCGGTGTACCGCGCTGATCTGAAGCCAGGAGCCAGGTGCTTCTCCTGGTCTCCCATGGGGTGCAGGGCCCAAGCACCTGGGCCATCCTCCACTGCACTCCCTGGCCACAGCAGAGAGCTGGCCTGGAAGAGGGGCAACCAGGACAGAATCCAGTGCCCCGACCGGGACTAGAACCTGGGGTGCCATTGCCGCAGGCAGAGGATTAGCCTAGTGAGCCACGGCACCGCCCCCTTTCTTTTTTAATTGTACATATTTATGAACTACAGCGTGATAATGTGAAACATGCACTCAATCGGTGAAGATCAAATCACGATAGTTAGCATTTCAAACTCCCAAAATATTTACCACTTAACAATTGTACATGCCTATGGGGCATAGCATGTCCTAGAACTTCATTTACTTCACCTCAAAGAAAAGTTTATGAATGTGTTTTTCTCCTTCCATTGGCTTGTTTAGTCTGTTTAAAACCTACTCAAAGTGATGACGGAGTGTGAGATGTAAATGGGCTGTTCAGGTTCCTACGAGTGGGAGAGACTACAATCTGGCCACTGCACTGAGCACAGGTGTGCTGTGCGTGTGCGCAAGCATGTGTGTGCACATGTGCATACATGGGTGTGCGCGTGTCAAGATGTATGTTAATGGGGCTGGAGGAATGAATGTTAATGAAGTCTACAGATTTACAAACCACCTTAGAAGAAGTTATTTGTGTTCACGTCAGCATGATTTTTTTTTTTTTTGACAGGCAGAGTGGACAGTGAGAGAGAGAGACAGAGAGAAAGTTCTTCCTTTTTGCCGTTGGTTCACCCTCCAATGGCCGCCACAGCTGGCATGCTGCGGCCAGCGCACTGCGCTGATCCAATGGCAGGAGCCAGGTACTTATCCTGGTCTCCCATGGGGTGCAGGGCCCAAGCACTTGGGCCATCCTCCACTGTACTCCCTGGCCACAGCAGAGAGCTGGCCTGGAAGAGGGGCAACCGGGACAGAATCCAGCGCCCCGACCAGGACTAGAACCCGGTGTGCTGGCGCCACAAGGCGGAGGATTAGCCTAGTGAGCCGCGGCGCTGGCCGTCAGCATGATGTTTTAACCAAAGGAACCAAGTTTTTTTGGTTAAAGTAACAGAAGCCTTTGACGATAAGGAGTACTTTTTTTTTTTTTTAAAGGATCCAGGGGCTCCCGGCACTGTGGCACAGTGGGTTAAAGCTGAAACCTACAGTGGCAGCATCCCATATGGGTGCAAGTTCGATTCCTAGCTACTCCACTTCCGGTCCAGCTCCCTGCTAATGCCTATGGGAAAGCAGAGGAAGATGGCCCAAGTGTTTGGGGCTCTGCACCTGTGTGGGAGACTGGGCAGAAGCTCCTGGCTTCAGATCAGCCCAGGTCTTGCTGTTTTGACCATTTGGGAAGTGAACAAGTAGAGAGAATAGCTCTCTCTTTCTTTGTAACTCTGCCTTTCAAATAAATTAATAAATCTTTAAAAAAAAAATAAAGGATTCAGCGGGTCTTTCCTGGAAGCCCAAGGCAGGAAGATCAGTCAGATGGTCACAAGCAACTGAAACCTGGAGCCGGCCAGTCAGTGGGAGGCAGGGGCGCGTCCTGCAGTTTTCTCTTGCAGCCTCTATCCTAGAGCCGCACTCCAGCCCTGCCCCTGTGCACGCCGCCCCGCCTTTCCCCCCAACAGGCCACCTTTCTGTCCCAGCCACTCACAAGGCCACTTGTGCACTGCCTTGGAAAAGCACAGTCTGAGACGAATGTTTCGCAGTCCTGTTCCAAACTGGCAGGAGAAAGGACCTGCTGGGCACTCCTTAAACCAATGTTTCCCTCCAACCTTGGGGACAGTCTTCCTGCAGACATAGCGACTGGGTAGTGGACAACCGACCTAAGTCAGTTTGGCTGTTCATATTTGTCAGGCTTTTTTTTTGTGTGTGTGTGTGTGTGTGTGTTTTTCATATAACAGCTGTCCCCAGGAGTTGGTCATGGCAGGAGGTATGTGACAGCCATAATTCACCTCCCCAGCTATGTGCCTCACTGGGAGGGGTGTGGGAAAATGAAGGCAGGGCTCCCTCACAATCCTGCTGCACACACAAACACGTGCACACAAACACACACACAAACATCATGCCAGGTGCACGTGCAAGCTCAGAGAAGCAGCAACAGACGAGCACCTTGTGGGAAAAGCTCACTGGAGTAAGACGGAAGTGGCAGCGTCCCAGCCACAGAATCCATGCAGCCCCCAGTTGTATTAGTGGCTGAATCCTCCTGGACCTGTCGGGGCCCTGGGCCTTCCCTCCTCCCAAAGGTGGTCAGACAGGCTGGCTCACTCCCACATCACCTTTGATCATGGAAGAAATCCCTTCTGATGGCCCTTGTGTTAATCAGCAGACCCTGTAGTGGAGACATGTGGTTGACTTCATCCATGCCTGGAGAGTAGACTCCTGTTCTGGACCTCCAATTGTACGCAGCCTGCCCTGAACTGCAGGCTTCTGATTAGGGACTTCCAATGTTAACCAACCCAGGGCTGAGACAGACAGACAGACACACACACACACACACATACACACACACCCTCTTGGGAGACAGTGACGGGCTGGTTGCAGAATGGCCCTGCGGGACTCAGGTCTGTCTTGGAAGCCCCTGTCTGCTCACACGGCTACTCACTGCCCGCTGCCAGCTGACCCAGCAAGGGGGTCTGGGGACTCATTGCCATCTGATCAACTGGAGGGGTCCCGTTTCCAAGGAAAAGCAGGAAAACTAAGCTGATGGCCGCCCAGCAGCCCCACGGCACCAGCTGACCTGAAACAAACCTCTCAGCCCTGTGTGCATTCCCTCATCTCCAGCACGGGACTTGCAACAGCTCCCTGCCAGCGTCTCCTGGGCTGTGCAGCAAGGGGAAACACTTGGCAAAGCGAGAAGCCTTGTCCAAACACAAGGCATCGTCCTTCCAGTTTACACAAGAAACCACAGAGTTGTGTAACGATCCACATATAACAGCTACAGGCACTTATTCTTGATCCCCAGAGCTCAGCTCTGTTTTCTAGATGGGCAAGGAAAATGTCCCATCTACAGGTCTCCGCCACCTTTTTCACAGCAGTTTGGTAACACTGCCTGCATCCTGGAGCCAACGAAAGCCAGAATCACCTGCCATGAGCAAACGTAAAGATAGGATAGCCTAGGGGCTGGGGCTGGGACTGTGGAGCAGAGGGCTAAAGCCCTGGCCTGAAGCGCCAGGATCCCATATGGGTGCTGGTTCTAGTCCCGGTTGTTCCTCTTCCGATCCAGCTCTCTGCTATGATCTGGGAAGGCAGTGGAAGATGGCCCAAGTGCTTGGGCCCCTGCACCTGTGTGGGAAACCCGGAAGAAGCTCCTGGCTTCGGATTGGCGCAGTTCCGACTGTTGCGGCCATCTGGGGAGTGAACCAGTGGATGGAAGACCTCTCTCTCTGTCTTTACCTCTCTCTGTAACTCTGGCTTTCAAATAAATAAAATAACTCTTAAAAAAAAAAAAGATATGAAGCCTGTTTGCTATCTATGTACCAGGGATGCCCCGGTTGGTTGTTGGGAGGGGGTGGGAGCAGGATCAGTGGTGTCCAACAGGCTTGAGAGTTTTTATGAACAGAGCTGTTTTGAAAACCATCACAATCTGAGTGAAATTTATTTCTGTGAACTTGATCGTTCTGCCGATGAGTATTCTCCGACCAGCACACATGCACCTGTTTGGCACAACTTTCTGTGAAGAGAAGGTTCTGGAATGGGAGACATTGACCAGGCTTTGAAATCGCCCTACCTAAGGTCAGGTTTTAAAGAACAGATGCTGGCGTTTCAGCTCTGAGAAAATTGACAGCGTGGACATCTGCCACCAGGATGACCTCGTGTCACTCTGTCACCCCCGAGAACAACGCTGGCGTGTCTCATCTCGAGTGGAGAAACTAAATAACACTACTGGGCTAAGAAGAAATCTTTTCATTGTGCTGGCCAGAGGAGAACTCTGGAAACCCAGCCAAAGAACACAGGCTAACCTTTGTTCCCACACTGGCTTGAAGGAGAGGGGCAAGGGCTCCGGGATAAAGGCATATTTGTGTTTCCAACTTGCGGGGGCGGTTGGGACGCGACACTCACAGCACACAACAAGCCCTCTGCCGCACTAGGACTGATGCACACAAGCGTTTCCCGACGGGTCTCATGCCGCTCTTCCTGGAGCTCAAGGCAAAAGCCCCCTCCCCCACAGGGATCTGATCCACACATGGAGACGGAAGCCAGAGGGCCTGGCTGGCCAGGCAGGTCACCGGGACGGTCAGCGCTGACATTCCAGGGTTTGGTGGCCACATGGAATGCAGTGCGTGTGCTTCCTGCTGCCTTGTGGGCTGAGAAGACGCACTCGCCCTCCACAGTGGAACTCCCAAGTTTGCCATAAGCAAGGATTCCCGTGCAAAACAACCCAGGAGAGCACTGAGAGACCAGAGATGCTCCGTTTCTCAGGAGGAGCGATAAAGGGGGACAGGGGTGACACCTGTGTCGCAACACTCAGCCTATCTGTGGCAGCCCTGGCCACAAGCGGCACGCTCCGCAGGGGGTCTCCAAGAGCCCTTTCAGTGAAAGGGCCATGTTTGGAGGAGTGTGCGGGGCTGGAGAGCCAAGAGGATGGAGCAGCACTTGGGAGCAGCACCAGCAGAAGCCGCTAACAACCTGCAGTACTGTGCCGTGGCCACTGGAACAGGGCACCACATAGCAGGTGGTGCAAACGACAGAAGTTGATCGTCTCAGGCCTGGAGGCCAGAAGCCTGGCGGCAAGGTGTGTGCAAGACCACGCTCCCAGTAGTGATACCAGGGAAGGGTGCGTTCCGGGCCTCACTCCCCTGGCTTCTGGTTGCTCCCAGGTCTGTGGCAGTAGAGAGAGCTCCAGGCTTCCCAACGCAGCGCTCTCCCCGCGTGCACATCCCCATCCTACCGCCCCCCCCCCCCCCCCCGTCTTTAAGCATAGTCATAGAGGGCAAGGCACCCACCCCACTCCAGCACGACCTCAGCTTACCTCCTGACATTAGGAGCTGTCTGTTTGCAAATGAGGTCACATTGTCAGGCACTGAGATTTAGGTCATCAATGTACAAATTGGAGGTAATGTTCAAGTAGCCACACGCCCCTCGGCCTGAAGCGTCAACATGAAAAGGGAAAGAGAAGGCGTGTGAAGCCTGGTTGAGGGCAGAAGCCCAAAGCCAGCTAGCATCAGAAAGGGGAAGAATCATACCAAAGCAGGGAGCCCACCCTCCAGACACCAAACCCTCCCAGCGGACAGACAAGGGAGCCAGGCGATACAGTCTGGGAGTGTCAGCCCTCCCCAAACACAGGGCAGAGAAGGGGGAGGATGGCTGGCTGGCTGGCTGGGATGTGTGTGACATAGTATGGTGGCCATTAAAACAGACTAGCTAAAACCCTCCATTTACATGGCAGAATCAAGGGATCTGAATGTATCAGCAATACAAGGTGAGGTGTAAGAGTTTTCTAAAATCTACTTTGGAAATCAGAGTAGTCGTATAAACCAACAGAGATATGCACCCTCTCCCGAGAAAGTGACCTCTAAGAAATTTTCTTTCTTCAGCTGCGAAGTTGAAGCTCAGTGGAAGTGCCACATTTCCAGTTCATGCAGTCCCAAGAACACACGGCCCTTGTGAGCTCACGAAGGAAAGCTCTGTCCTCAGGGCCTCGCGCACCTGGCATCCTCCAACCCGGGTCACCCCAGAGGTGAGGCTTGGCATCCCCCAACCCGGGTCACCCCAGAGTGAGGGACCCGGCATCCTCCAACCCGGGTCACCCCAGAGGTGAGGCTTGGCATCCCCCAACCCGGGTCACCCCAGAGTGAGGGACCCGGCATCCCCCAACCTGGGTCACCCTAGAGGTGAGGCTTGGCATCCCCCAACCCGGGTCACCCCAGAGTGAGGGACCCGGCATCCCCCAACCCGGGTCACTCCACACGCCTGCTTTACCTCGTACTCTCTTCGACCCCAGGCCTCTATTCCCACTCTTGCCACCTTGGTGGGGGGCCTGCCCACTTCACGCCTGGATACTGCCTTCCTGCCCGAGTCTCCCACAATGCATCCTCCACTTCGCGGACTGCTGAACAAAATTCAGACTCGCCGGCATGGTGATCCAGAATGTGTGCGAGTGGGTCACTATCTATCGCGCAGGCCCCAGCCCCATCTTGTCCACTCCCCACCTCGCACTCTGGCTCTCTCCACTCAACAAGCCCACTCTGCTGGAAAAACTGAAAAATTCATAGACGTAAGGAAAAAATTACTGAGTATACCGGCCAGCACTCCCTACTGGGCAGTCTTCACTCTCCTCTGTGCTATTTCATTTCTTTATTGCTCTAAGTTGTAGACTGCTGAAAGCAACACAAAGGATTGTGGGCTCTAAAAGTGCAAATGGCGTCCCCTGAGGTGCCGTGAACGGCTGCCCAGACACCTGTCCCCTTGCCCTCCGAGCGGCTGCCCAGACGCTGGTCCCCTTTCCTCCGAGCGAGTATTCCACCAAGTTTTCTTTGCACTGTGTGAAATGTCTCACTGGGCTCTTCACTAATTGAGCTAAATCAAATCTTTGATACATGCTTAGTTTATAATTTTATAAGGGTTATGATTTTAACCTTCAAAAAATTTTAAAAGGTTTATTTTATTTATTTGAAAGACAGAGTTACAGAGAGAGGTTGAGAGAGAGAAAGAGAAAGACAGAGAGGTTTTCCATCCACTGGTTCACTCCAGCAGGATCTGAGCCAGTCTGAAGCCAGGAGCCAAGAGCTTCTTCCAGGTCTCCCATGTGGGTGCAGGGGCCCAGGGACTTGGGTAACTCTCCACTGCTTTCCCAGGTTCACCAGCAGGGAGCTGGATGGGAAGTGGAGCAGCTGGGACTCGAACCAGTGCCCATACGGGATGCTGGCATTACAGGCTGGGGTTTTAACCCACTGCACCACAGTGCCGGCCCTCATACTATGGCTCCTGGATTAAACCATGCTCTTTCATCACTCTCTGCTTTTGTACAAGTTTTTGGCACTGTCCAGGATATTCTTCCCCACCTTTTTCTCTCTGATGAACTCCTAAGCATCCTTCAATGCTCAGCTAAAGGTCTCCTCCTCTGTGAAGCCTTCCCTGATTTACTCATGAAGTGAGATGCTCCTGATTTGGCCAGCATCTTGGACATGCCTGCACTTCCATGCTTAGCAGATTGGGTCAGACTGTTCCTACATGCTTTCACCACCAGACCGGGAACACCTGTCCTGCTCTCCTACACAGCAGGCACTTAACAATATTGCCAAATATCATTCTTATTATTCAATACTTTTACCTGGGTTCCTTTTCCTTCTAAGGTTGGTCACATGTGTGTCTGCTTTTCCTAGATGAAGGAACTGAACTCAGAGAAGGCAGTGTCCCTTGCCCAAGGTCATACAGCACTGAGGGGCTCTGACCCTCGTGGGTATGGATTCAGATGGAGCTGTCTTAACCACAAATCCAGGACCTGAGGCTGGCACCACGGCTCAATAGGCTAATCCTCTACCTGTGGTGCTGGCACACTGGGTTCTAGTCCTGGTCGGGGCGCCGGATTCTGTTCCGGTGGCTCCTCTTCCTGTCCAGCTCTCTGCTGTGGCCCGGGAGTGCAGTGGAGGATGGCCCAGGTCCTTGGGCCCTGCACCTGCATGGGAGACCAGGAGAAGCACCTGGCTCCTGGCTTCGGATCAGCACGGTACGCCGGCCGCAGTGGCCATTAGGGGGTGAACCAACGGTAAAGGAAGACCTTTCTCTCTGTCTCTCTCTCTCACTAACTCTGCCTGTCAAAAAAAAAAAAAAAAAAAAAAAAATTCCAGGGCCTGGGATCTCTTCCAGTTATGCTTACACAGAACTACTAAGAGTAAGCCTCTGGGTTTGCAATTTTATCAAAGGATACCACCTTTTCCAGGCTGGGACAACACAAAGCAACATGACTGCTATACTTTAATCAGCCCATACAAGTCGGTCTCAATCAAAGAAAACTGGGATCCAAACAAAAGTGCTGGTTGTGATCAGACCATACAGCCTGCTTTAAAACTGTCACTTCTTGTTCCCGCAGTGAGCAGAGAGCTGGGCACACACAGGTGTGCAAGTGCCTGCCTGTGCACCGGCTGCCCAAGGACGTTCCCAGGGCTGGTGGCCAATGAGATAAGCAGAACCAGTGCGGGAAGGCGGGGCAAGCTGGGGCTGGGCTCTGATTCCCTGGGTCCTTGTGATTAGGGCCCTTTGATGTTGATAAGCCCGTTGGAGGGCCCTTCATCTTCGGCCCTTGCCCTTGGAGGACCGGGCTGCAGCAAGCCAGGGTAGTCATTACCCTGGGCACCTTGTACAGCAGCAGCCAGAAAGGGGGAGCAGCCGAGGCCAAAAGGGCTGCAGATGCATTTCCTCCCCGTGCCAGGAAAGGCTCCCATTCAAAAACAAATGTATTTATCACCTCCAGCAGGCTCTGCAGGGCAGGGCATCCTGCCTCAGGGCGGAGCAGCAGTGCACAGTGGGAACGGTGGCAGGCAGCCAGCGGAAATATCACATTTCACCAAGTTCCTGCCCCTCTGCTGTGGCCCCCAAGGCCGGCATCACACCAGCCCCCCAAAACCCAGGAGTCAGGCAAGGGGCACAGGGAGCTGGAAGCTGGAACTCAACGAGCCAGCCCCACCTGGGGACGAAGGCTCTGTCTACCTGGACCGTAAACTCAGGGAGAAGGCTGTCCTGAGCCTACCCGCGGTGATTGGTCAGTGCATCTCCATGACACGTGCCCTGTGTGCTCCCTGTTAAAGCAGCGACAGGGTTATCCTGCCCTGAGACAAGCTTGTCTGTGCCTGGTGGTCCTGGGGGCCGCCTGGACACTTTCCAGAGAGGAGGAAAGAATGGCAGACAAGGAGGTATCACCTGGCCCTGGGCTGCCAAGAACGAGTGGTCCTCCCTCCAGCTTCCAAACACACTGGATTTTGCCCCTCTGCACCTGAAGACTCTCCTGGAAGAAACCCACCCCACGACGGGTGCCAAGGCCGCTGGCTCGCGGTGCTCCTTGGGCCTCTCTGTCCAGCGCCGTCACTCAGCACTCTCTCCTGCACGGCCACACTCACTCCCCCGGGCAGGCTACAAGCTTGCACACCACCCTGAACATGCTTCTTGCCATCTCTGCCACCTTCCGCTCATGCTCCAAGGCCTAAATGTCACCTCGTGGCTGAAGGTGCTCCTGCCCTTTCTACCGACATCCAGACGGAACTCGAATGTCTTCCTCCTCGAGCCTTCACCACGCCGTGTCCATGCCTCTACTACACCAGTAAACCACACTGCAGCTCACTTACTTGACAGTGTGCTGTTCTCGTAGACCTGATCAGGAGCTCCATCAAGAAAAGGCTGCCTTTTTGTTCCTTTCCCTGCTCTCAGTGACTACTGGGTCCCTGGCTCGCCGTAGGCACTCAGTAAATGGGAAGAAAGAGTGAACAGATCTTCAAAACTTCCCCTTTCCTGGGAGAGAACTTTTTCTTAAGGGAAAGTGATGCAATTCTGAGCTTCCTAAGTGCCAGAGACATCTATCTGTGGGAAACTGCTTGCTCTGGACAAATTCTTCCTCCCCCCTGTCCCTAGAGAAGCCCCAAGGCAAAGAAAGCAATGTGCAAACTAACCACTTCCAGATAAGTGAACTCTCAGATGCTAACAGTCTTACTGAGTGTTAAGCGCAAAGCCAAACCACACACAGAAGTGAAACTTCCTGAGCATCCCACGCCAAGCGTTTAGTGCACTGCTCTGTTGGAATTTTGATGACAACAGCCATCAGAGAAAGGACAGATTCCACGGGAGAAGAACGATGCAGAGGGTTCTTTTATGCACAAATCTTTTTTGGCATTTTGGCAAGAGTAGGACGCGTCACATCCCACACTTGGTATGGAACCCTTGCTTTACGACCTGGGTTACCCATCCCTGCAAAATCCCAAACCTTACCTGTCAGTGCCATTACTCTCTTTGTTCTCTTTTGCTTTTAAAAAGAATGATGATGATGGTAGTGATGATGACTAAGATTGTTGTTGGGGATAGGCATCCTACATAGCGATTAAGAAGCAACTTAGGATACTCATATCCCATGCAGGAGTGCCAGCATTGGGTCCCTGCTCCCCTTCTAATCCAGCTTCCTGCTAATGAACACCCTGGGAGGCCTCAGATGATGGCTCAAATACTTGGGCCCCTGCCACCCACATGGGAGACCCAGATAGAGTTCTGGGCTCCTTGCTTAAGCCCCAGCTATTACAGGCATTTGGGGAATGAACTAGCGGATGGATGATCCTGCTCTGTCTCTCCGCCTTTCAGATAAGAGTGAAAATAAATTTTTAAGAGGTTGTTATTAAATTCACCACCCCTGAAAATAAAAACAGGATAAAACCTGAAGCAAATATTCCAGTTTTTCCAAAGATAACATTTATAATTTCAATGTTCTTGGAGTGAAGCAGGACAAACTAACCATAATAAATCAGTATTTCTGAGGGGTGCTGCGTTTACAAAGCACTTTCATATATGTGAGCAGAATCACAGTGCTAAGAATCATTCGTTCCAACTCATCAGTCCTACCCTTGGCCCAAGGGGCGAGGATCCCAACACTCCCTGCCCCCGCCCCCAGTTCTGCTGCATCTCCCTGCCCTCCCACCCCCCATCGAGGGGAAGGAAACCAAATACCCATTCATCTCTCACTCCTCCCATCTACTTCCAGCACGATGAGATCATAGCTTTCCCCGAAGCCTGAGCCTTCCCTCTCCCACCCGTTGTCCCCATCTTCCACCCTCCCCCCATGGCAGCCACAAGGACCTGCTCACGGCTCCCGCAGTGGCCCATGGCCCACCTCCCTACCCATCTTTTGGGTCTTAATTAGGCATCCCCTTCCCCTCAGAATCCTGTCCCCAGCTCCCCAGGCTAACTGGGTCTCTTTGAAACGGCACCAAGCTCATCCTCCCTGCCTGCACCCCGACAGTGATCACATTGCTTCCCACGGTGTCAATGCCCTAAGCTTTCTCAGCCCTAGTGCCACGTCGTGCACTAAGAATATAATTCTGGCCAGCGCCACAGCTCACTAGACTAATCCTCCGCCTGCGGCGCCGGCACCCCAGGTTCTAGTCCCGGTCAGGGCGCCGGATTCTGTCCCGGTTGCTCCTCTTCCAGGCCAGCTCTCTGCTGTGGCCCAGGAGTGCAGTGGAGGATGGCCCAAGTGCTTGGGCCCTGCACCCGCATGGGAGACCAGGAGAAGCACCTGGCTCCTGGCTTCGGATCAGCGCCGTGCGCCGGCCGCAGCGGCCATTTGGGGGGTAAACCAATGGAAAAAGGAAGACCTTTCTCTCTCTCTCTCTCTCACTGTCCACTCTGCCTGTCAAAGAAAAAGAAAAAGAAAAAGAAAAAGAAAAAGAAAAAGAAAAAGAAAAAGAAAAAGAAAGAAAGAAAAAAGAAAGAAAGAAAGAAAGAAAGAAAGAAAGAAAGAAAGAAAGAAAGAAAGAAAGAAAGAAAGAAAGAAAGAAAGAAAGAAAGAAAGAAAGAAAATATAATTCTAGGGGCTGGTGCTGTGGTGTAGCGGATAAAGCCGCCATTTGCAGTGCCAGCATCCCATATGGGTGCTGATTCAAGTCCCAGCTGCTCCACTTCTGATCCAGCACTCTGTTATGGCCTGGGAAAGCAGTGGAAGATGGCCCAAGTCCTTGGACCCACAGGGGAGACCCAGAAGAAGCTCCCAGCTCCTGGCTTTGAATCGGCGCAGCTCTGGCCATTGCAGCCATCTGGGGAATGAACCAGCAGATGGAAGACCTCTCTCTCTGTCTTTCTCTCTGCTTCTCTGTAACTCTCTGCCTTTCAAATAAATAAATCTTTTTTTAAAAAAGAGAATATAATTCTAGAATTCTATAGAATATATTATAGAATTATATTATAATTCTAATTATATATTATATAATATATTATAGAATTCTATAGAATATAATTCTATATGTTGGTTTTAATTTTCTTGTATCCTCAATTTAAAAAGACCCAGGTGAAATTAATTTTAATAACGTTATGTAACCTCACATATCCAAAATGATGTCACTTCAACTTGGAAGCCACAGAAAACAATGGTGAATGAGATCTCGGACTCACTTTTTCCCCACAAGGTCTCTGACATCCAGTGCAGAGTTCCCACTCAGCCTCGCCACAGGTCGAGCGCCCAGCAGCCGCACATGGGTGGCCTGGGTCCCGGTGAAACTCCTCGGGGACAGGCCAGGTGCTCGGCCTCTCACAGTGGCACGTCTCACACCACACTTGGTGCCAGTGTCCACGAGCGACCTCAGCCACCCAGGGCGAGGGGCGGAGTGCACAAGCCCTGCCCTGTAGCACGCGTTGGAGATGATACCGGCACACGTGCGCCAATGACGCTGTCTTCATAAGAGGGACGGCCCAGTAGGGATGGCTCACATTCAGGTTTAAGGCATCAATCAACATCACAGAAAAAAACAGTCAACAAAGCCAGCGGGTCAGCCCCCTGGAATGGAGCACAATGCCACTCAAGCCTGGGGTTGGACAGACCCCAGTGGAAATGCAGTGCCCCTCGAGGCTTCCTGGACGTGGATCAGCTCTGGAGAGAAGGAGGGAGAGGAGCCAGAGGGGGGAGGGTAAGTGTGGACACAGGAGCCATACTCACTCTTTGTTTCAGGATTCCTAGAGATTTATCCTAAAAGTGGCTACTTTTAATGGTGCTTTTTAGAAACAGCCGGCAGTGGTGCCAGGAAAAACAATGACGTCAGCTCCAAACCCCGACACGCAAATTTCAGGAAAGGCCTCAAGGCCACAGTGGGAGGCCACACTGCAGAACTCAAGGCATGGACAGATGTTTTTGCTTTGTCTAGTCAGATGGATCTGGATCCCGAACATGCAGATCCCAAGGGCTTCTGATGGGACCACTGCTAACCCAGCAGATTTCACGCTTTAATGGGCACCAGAAACACCTAAGAGCCAAATACCCAGATTGCCAGGGCCAGTGTTGTGGCGCAAGGGGTTCAGCCGTGGCTCACGATGCCCACATCCCACATCTGAGCGCTAGCTCAAGTCTTGGCTGCTCTGCTTCCCAGCCAAGCTTCCTGTTAACGCATCTGGCAAGGCTGTGGGAGATGACCTGAGGGCTTGGGCCCCTGACACACATGTGGGAAGCCTGGACCGAGTTCCTGGCTCCTGGCTTTAGCCTGGCCCAGCCCCGGCTATTGTGGCCATTTGGGCAGTGAACTAGCAGATGGACAATCAGTATCAGTATCTCTCTCTCTCTCTCATTTGTCACTCTGCCTTTCAACTAACTAACTAAATCTTTAAAAATCCAGGTTGCCAGGCCTCCCCTTCAGAGTCTGGGTTGGTCTGAGATGAGCCTGAGGAACTTGCATTGATCCAATGTGCCTTAATTCAGTGGAATCTCACTTGGAGGAAAACACCCAAGCAACGGGAAATGCCAAGTTATCCATCATTGTTCTCTGATCTTCCCTCAATGCCCCAAAGCCATGACTTCTTTATTTATATTTTTATATTATTATGTTTTATTTATTTGAAAAGCACAGAGAGAGAGAGGGAGGGAGAGACAGAGAAAGATCTTGCATCCACTGGTTTACTCCCCAAATGCCCACAACAGCTGGGGCTGAGCCAGGCCGATGCCAGGGGTGGGGAGCTAAATGCAGGTCTCCCACGTGGATGGCAGGAAGCCTACACCTTGAGCCATCACGTGCTGTGTCCCAGGGTGAGCATTCACAGGAAGATGGAATTAGAAATAGGAGCGAGACTAACCTAGGTACTCCACTATGGGATGTTGGCATCCTAAGTGTGGGGAGCAATCTGGACTAGACTAAGTTACTCGAATTAAGACTTATTCTATGCATCTGCTCTCCCACAATATGGCGCTGGGAGAGAAGTAAACAGCTTCCGCACAGCTGCCTCCAGTTCAACCAATTAACTGTAGGACTTGCTCCTGATTGGAGAGCAGCGTACTCGGCGTGTGGGCAGCCGAGTTGGGATTGGCGGAGGAGGATTATAAAGGAGGAGAGAGACGGCATGCACGAGGAACATCTATGGGGAACATCTAAGGGGAACACCTGTGCAGCCCCCGAGAGAGCCGGCCGGCGGTGTGCCGCTCCCCTGCGGAAGTGGGGAATGTGGCCAGGGGGAACTGCCCTTCCACGGAGGTGGAAGGGATAGTAGCCAACCCGGGAAGAACCAGCAGCAAACCCGGGGAGGGCCGAGCAGACGAAAGAACAGCGCAGGGTCCTGTGTCGTTCCTCCGCGAAGAGGGGGAGCGACATAATGGTGCCGTGACTCGGATAGGAAACCTAGCTCGGATAGGAAACCTAGGATGGATAGCAAACTTAGGAGGGAAGAAACGGGAAGAACTGGGAAAATACCGGAGAGAGAGACTAGCAAACAGCCTAGGGAAAAGCCGGACGAAAAGGGTGCCGGAAGAAGCTATTGAAAGCCTAGGCATAGATTCGGATATGGACTACGGGGGGAAGCTGGGAGAAATCTTTAAGGTCGAAAAGCGAAAGTGAAAGCTAGAACAAACAGACTCGGATGCAGACTGTGGGGAGAGGCCAGGAGAAATGAGGGAGGAGTATTGTTGGAGGAAAGCTTGGGGAAACATACCAGGTAGAGAAAAATGTTAGGGAAATTGAAGCCGTGGGGGGCAGGCCAAGGCGGACACGAAAGCCACTTTGGGATTCTCAAGTTAGCCCGGGAATAGGGGGCGAAAAGTTGAAACCAGAAGCTGAAACGTGAGCCTGGTTGGGATCCGTCTGATTAGCCCGGGGAGCAAAGGACGGGAAGCCAAACCGTGGGGCGGAGACGTATGCTGGGTTGAATTCGCCAGGCTAGCCCGGGGAACTTAGATTGAATGCTAGTGGCGGACACGTAAGCTACGGTGTGTTACTCGCGGAAGCCGCCGCGTGCAGAGAGAGCACAGGGCGTGAATAGATAGGGAACGGGGCTGGCGCGAGGCCGTGGTGCAGACGCGAAGGGCGTGGAGACCGCGGAGCGCGCGAAGCCAAGCCGCGCAAAGCCGAGGCGCGGGCTGAAGCGGCTCAGAGCCGGCGGGGCGAGGCGCCGGGAAGCTGCGCAGAGCCGTGAAGCTGTCGGCAGGGCGAGGCAGCGGGAAGCTGCAGGGATAAGAGAAATAGAAGTTTAGAAATAAAATGAGAGAAATAAGAATGCTGGGAGATAGAAGTAAAATGGGAGAAATAGGAATGCCCGGAGATAGAGAAATAGAGAAATAGAAAGGCCTCCCCTCAACATGGCAACGAGAAAGTTTGGATTCGGTCTGCCTGATTAAGTGAGGCGATGAGCATGATGAGCACCTGCGGGCAGCTAGCAGCTTATGCGCCGCAGGTCACTGAAGACAGGCACGAATTAACATCAGTAAGGCTTCCCCACAATGCAACAATTAGGAGGCTTGGATTCGGTCTGCCTGATTTAAGGCGGTAAGCACCAGCAAGCAGCTCGACCAAAGCATAAGCTGCAGGTCACCGAAGATAGGCACAAACCAACACTAATAAGTCTCCCCCACGATACGGCAATGAGAAGGCTTGGATTCGGTTTGCCTGATAGGTTTTGTAAGCACCTGCAGGCAGTTCTAGCAGAGCAGAGCATGCGCTGCAGGGCACCGAACACAGGCACGCATCAGCGCCTAAAAACCTCCTCACAACATGGCGAAGAGAGGACCCGGATTCGGTTTGCCTGATAGGACTTGTAAGAGCCTGTGGCAACTCTAGCAAGTAGAGCAGAGTGTGTGCCGCGGGACACCGAAGACAGGCACGTATCAACGCTAAAAAATAAAAAGAAAGGGGGATCTGTGGGGAGCAATCCGGACTAGACTAAGTTACTCGAATTAAGACTTATTCTATGCATCTGCTCTCCCACAATATGGCGCTGGGAGAGAAGTAAACAGCTTCCGCACAGCTGCCTCCAGTTCAACCAATTAACTGTAGGACTTGCTCCTGATTGGAGAGCAGCGTACTCGGCGTGTGGGCAGCCGAGTTGGGATTGGCGGAGGAGGATTATAAAGGAGGAGAGAGACGGCATGCACGAGGAACATCTATGGGGAACATCTAAGGGGAACACCTGTGCAGCCCCCGAGAGAGCCGGCCGGCGGTGTGCCGCTCCCCTGCGGAAGTGGGGAATGTGGCCAGGGGGAACTGCCCTTCCACGGAGGTGGAAGGGATAGTAGCCAACCCGGGAAGAACCAGCAGCAAACCCGGGGAGGGCCGAGCAGACGAAAGAACAGCGCAGGGTCCTGTGTCGTTCCTCCGCGAAGAGGGGGAGCGACATAATGGTGCCGTGACTCGGATAGGAAACCTAGCTCGGATAGGAAACCTAGGATGGATAGCAAACTTAGGAGGGAAGAAACGGGAAGAACTGGGAAAATACCGGAGAGAGAGACTAGCAAACAGCCTAGGGAAAAGCCGGACGAAAAGGGTGCCGGAAGAAGCTATTGAAAGCCTAGGCATAGATTCGGATATGGACTACGGGGGGAAGCTGGGAGAAATCTTTAAGGTCGAAAAGCGAAAGTGAAAGCTAGAACAAACAGACTCGGATGCAGACTGTGGGGAGAGGCCAGGAGAAATGAGGGAGGAGTATTGTTGGAGGAAAGCTTGGGGAAACATACCAGGTAGAGAAAAATGTTAGGGAAATTGAAGCCGTGGGGGGCAGGCCAAGGCGGACACGAAAGCCACTTTGGGATTCTCAAGTTAGCCCGGGAATAGGGGGCGAAAAGTTGAAACCAGAAGCTGAAACGTGAGCCTGGTTGGGATCCGTCTGATTAGCCCGGGGAGCAAAGGACGGGAAGCCAAACCGTGGGGCGGAGACGTATGCTGGGTTGAATTCGCCAGGCTAGCCCGGGGAACTTAGATTGAATGCTAGTGGCGGACACGTAAGCTACGGTGTGTTACTCGCGGAAGCCGCCGCGTGCAGAGAGAGCACGGGGCGTGAATAGATAGGGAACGGGGCTGGCGCGAGGCCGTGGTGCAGACGCGAAGGGCGTGGAGACCGCGGAGCGCGCGAAGCCAAGCCGCGCAAAGCCGAGGCGCGGGCTGAAGCGGCTCAGAGCCGGCGGGGCGAGGCGCCGGGAAGCTGCGCAGAGCCGTGAAGCTGTCGGCAGGGCGAGGCAGCGGGAAGCTGCAGGGATAAGAGAAATAGAAGTTTAGAAATAAAATGAGAGAAATAAGAATGCTGGGAGATAGAAGTAAAATGGGAGAAATAGGAATGCCCGGAGATAGAGAAATAGAGAAATAGAAAGGCCTCCCCTCAACATGGCAACGAGAAAGTTTGGATTCGGTCTGCCTGATTAAGTGAGGCGATGAGCATGATGAGCACCTGCGGGCAGCTAGCAGCTTATGCGCCGCAGGTCACTGAAGACAGGCACGAATTAACATCAGTAAGGCTTCCCCACAATGCAACAATTAGGAGGCTTGGATTCGGTCTGCCTGATTTAAGGCGGTAAGCACCAGCAAGCAGCTCGACCAAAGCATAAGCTGCAGGTCACCGAAGATAGGCACAAACCAACACTAATAAGTCTCCCCCACGATACGGCAATGAGAAGGCTTGGATTCGGTTTGCCTGATAGGTTTTGTAAGCACCTGCAGGCAGTTCTAGCAGAGCAGAGCATGCGCTGCAGGGCACCGAACACAGGCACGCATCAGCGCCTAAAAACCTCCTCACAACATGGCGAAGAGAGGACCCGGATTCGGTTTGCCTGATAGGACTTGTAAGAGCCTGTGGCAACTCTAGCAAGTAGAGCAGAGTGTGTGCCGCGGGACACCGAAGACAGGCACGTATCAACGCTAAAAAATAAAAAGAAAGGGGGATCTGTGGGGAGCAATCCGGACTAGACTAAGTTACTCGAATTAAGACTTATTCTATGCATCTGCTCTCCCACAATATGGCGCTGGGAGAGAAGTAAACAGCTTCCGCACAGCTGCCTCCAGTTCAACCAATTAACTGTAGGACTTGCTCCTGATTGGAGAGCAGCGTACTCGGCGTGTGGGCAGCCGAGTTGGGATTGGCGGAGGAGGATTATAAAGGAGGAGAGAGACGGCATGCACGAGGAACATCTATGGGGAACATCTAAGGGGAACACCTGTGCAGCCCCCGAGAGAGCCGGCCGGCGGTGTGCCGCTCCCCTGCGGAAGTGGGGAATGTGGCCAGGGGGAACTGCCCTTCCACGGAGGTGGAAGGGATAGTAGCCAACCCGGGAAGAACCAGCAGCAAACCCGGGGAGGGCCGAGCAGACGAAAGAACAGCGCAGGGTCCTGTGTCATTCCTCCGCGAAGAGGGGGAGCGACACTAAGCAGTATCTTCACCAGTGTGCCACATACCCTTCCCCAAAGCTATGCCTTCAGGGCCATGGCATGGTTGTGCAGTTCGTGCACTGCACAATGGCTCTCAGCTGAGAAGGCAGTGGAAGCTGAGATCTCAGGGCCTGGTGTGGGGCTATGTCCACCCAGAGTGGCAAATTCTGTTTTGGACAGAAGCACCTCCAGCTCACAGGTGCTGTGCTGAGGCCTGGAGTTGTGTTAGTGTAGGGGAGCACTTCTTGCTGACTCCCACAAAGGCACTACGGGAGCCAGTAGAAGCCCCGAATGTGCTGTGGACCAACCCCTGGCCACTCTCGTCTTCCCCAACCCCAATGCCTGGCACCCTCGACCAATCACTTCTCTCCAGGGTGGAGACCAGAAATGGACATGACGGCACATCAGTCTCCTTACCCCTCACTAGGGCAGTCTGCAGCCAGGTGGGTCTTACCTGAACACCAACAACGACCCCGGGACCCCAGCTGGGGCAGGTCCAGCAGGGGTCAGGGCCTCCCTGGGCAAGCCTGGCCAGCTCACCTACGTGAATGAGCGGTGAGCTGTCTGTCCCCTTGCAGCATCTCTTTCCCGGAGAGACGGCCTCACAGACTTGCTGTACAGAGAGAAGGTTCCTCCCGGGTTTGACAGTCACAGTGTGACAGAAAGGACAGCTCCGTGGGACTAGCTCGTGAACGCGTCCGGTTAAGAGGCTTGCAGGGGAGAGCTGGGAGGGAGGGAGGGAGGGGGACGCCACTGCGTGGACAGATGGCCAGGTGTTCCCCCAGCTTTTTCTGGATCCTGAGCTGGATGAACACACATCATGGCAGACCGTGCGTGTCAGGGCAGACAAAGAACTAATAACAGGGTCACGAGGCCGGCTCTGAATCTCACATGCATCTTTCTGGAAGTGGAAGAAGCTCCCCGAGCCGCCCGGAGCTGGAAACTCCCCATCAGCTACAGCCCGGCTAATTGCTGCTGGGCGGAGAGGCAAAGAATTGAGAAGAATGTGCAGCTGGGAGGACAAAGAAATCTGAAGTGGGGAGAGCAGCCTGGCGAAAAGGCAGCTACACTCATCCACAGAACAGCCAGGGGTGCCTGCTCTCCTCCTGCTACAAGCACTGACTGCCAGGGCCAGGGACATACAGGGCCCTAAAGAACCCATGCCTAGGTTCATAATTGTACTTAGGACACAATCGCAATAAACCGGGGTGGCAGCGTTTGGCACAGACGCCTGTATTCCATATCCCAGTGTCGTGGTTTGAGTCCTGGCTCTGATTCTGACTTCAAGCTTTCTGTTAATGTGCACCCTGGGAGGCAGCAAGTGAGAGCCCAAGTACCTGGGTCCCTGTCGCCCACAGGAGAGACAAGTGTTGAATTCCAGGCTCCTGGCTTTAGCCTGGACTAGCCCTAGCTGTCGTGGGCATTTGAGGATAAAACCAGCAGCTGAAAGAGATTTTCGTATTCTCTCTCTCTCTTTCAAATGAAATAAATAAATTCTTAAAATGCAGTAAAATCTGGCAAGTAGCAGAAAGAGAAAAGGCACAAAGACTCACAGGTGCACCCAGGTAGGGCAGGTGCTGGAGGGTAACAGGAAGAGGGTGAGGAAGAGCAGGGTGCGGCGTGGACGAGGGCAGAGCCGCCCACAGGCCTGGTCCTAGGAGGAATCACAAGCAAGCCTGCTTGTGGACACACCGCAAGGAAGACGGACGAGAACAGCCAGAGAGAAGGTTGGGAAGGCAGGCGGGGCTGGTTGCGAGGGACCTCGGAATGATGTGCTCCGGGAGGAATCAAGGGAGAGTATTTTTAAGTAAAGAAGTAACTGAGGTCAAGCCCTCAGTTTGTGTTTACTTTTTACTGGTTTATTGAGATGAAGTCATTTTGAAAGGCAGCTTGTGACAGTAACAAGTTTCAAACCCAATGCAGTATGGAAGGGTGACCCACTCTCTGCCTCCAACCACCAAACTGCCAGTCTCACCTTCCCAGAAGCAACCTCTCTGCTACCTGAGGCCATTTGCAGACAATCACACAGATCCACACCTATGCCCGGTACTCACTCTCACAGCTTTTTATTTCGGCAGATGGGAATATATTCTATATTCACTTAAGACTCATTCATTTTACAACATATCACAGAGAGCATTCCACCTGGGCACAGGTAGAGCTGCCTGATTTTCGTCCACGTCTACCTGGTGTTCTTCAGCATCCAGCATCCTACGGTTGCAAGAGAAAGACAACTTGGTTCAAACCAGCTGAAACCCCATAGAAACATGTTACCCTGCTTCGTGCTACCTAGTCTGAGGTCAGAAGGCTCTGCCCTGCCATGCTTCCTTGGCTTTGCATCCATCTCCAGGTCTCTGGAAGTTCCAGATGTTCCTCTAGTGGCTACAGCTATTTTTTTAAAATATTTTATTTATTTGAAAGGTAGAGTTACAGACAGTGAGAGGGAGAGACAGAGAGAAAGGTCTTCCATCTGCTGATTCACTCCCCAAATGACCACAATAGCTAGAGCTGAGCTGATCTGAAGCCAGGAGCCAGGAGCTTCTCCTGGTCTCCCATGCAGATGCAGAGACCCAAGCACTTGGGCCATCCTCCACTGCTTTCCCAGGCCACAGCAGAGAGCTGGACTGGAAGAGGAGCAGCCGGGACTAGAACCAGTGCCCATATGGGATGCTGGTGCCGCAAGTGAAGGATTAACCTACTGCGCCACAGTGCCGGCCCCTGTAGCTGTTTCAGACCTCACAGTCATTCTGATTCATTCTGATCAGATAAGATTTCATTATACAAGAAACAGTTATTGTGGCCAGGGAAATACAATGGCACTTCAAAAAGCTCATGGAGAGGCCAACACTGTGGTGTAGTGGGTTAAGCCACAGCCTGCAACACCAGCAACCCATATGGGTACCAGTTTGAGTCCCAGCTGCTCTACTTCTGATCCAGCTCCCCATTAATGCTCCTGGGAAAACAGCAGAAGATGACCCAGTAGAAGATTTCTGCACCCACGTGAGTGACTCAGAAGAAGCTCCTGGCTCCTGGCTTTTGATCTGCCCATTGCAACCACGTGGGGAGTGAACCAGCAGATGGAAGATCTCTCGCTCTCTCCTTCTCTCTCTCTCTAACTCTGTCTTTCCAATAAATAAAACAGAACCAAAAGATATTTATTTTGGTGCAAAAGATTTTTTTCATTTCATACATTTTGAGAGGTCTCCAGAAAACCTATAGAAGATGCATATTTATGGGGAAAAAAACCTATGCATTGATTTCAAAACATTTTTTGTACCAAAATAAACTTATTCCTGATTTTCATTTTCCATGAACTTTTGGAAGTACCCTTGTTGGAGGGACTGAGTGGCTTTTACCAGTTGGGATCCCCCAGAAGCTAGGAGTGGGGTCAACACCAGCCAATCACTGGGACGGGCAGGAGGGAAGGGGTGCTAGGGCAGTAACTAGCAAACGGCCCTCACAAATTCCAACATCCAGGAGCGGGCATTTGGTGCAGCAGATAAGATAGTAACTGGGACACCGCATCCCATATCCAAGTGCCTGAGTTAGAGTCCCAGCCCTGCTTCCTGCTAATATTCACCCAGAAAGCAACAGGTGATGGCTCAAGTACTTGGGTCCCTGCCTTATGCGAAACTCGGAATAGGCCTGACCCAGACCTGGCTGTTGAGGAATTTGGGGAATGAAGCAGTGGATGCAAGATCTGTGTGTGTGTGTGTGTGTGTGTGTGTGTGTGTTTCAAATAAAAGTAAAATAAGTGTATAAAAATTTACAAAGAAAACAGATCCCAAATCCAGTTAGCAACTCCCACCAATGGTCCGTTAGCTTGTTTCTACTATCTTGTCACAAACAATGCCACAACTAACCCCTCACACATACAGCTCTGCGTGAACAAGAATATTGTAAGATAAATTCCTGGGAGCGAAACTGTGTGTCCAAGGGTGTCGCTTTGACAGACGTTACCATATTGCCCTTCGAAGGGGCTGCACTGGTTCACACCCACAGCATCCATGACACCACTAGCCCCCCGGCATACTTGCCTGCTTGTTGTCTGTCAGCTTTCTTGGGTCTGTCCTTGCAGAGCTAAGCAGAACATCACCCAGTTCAATGGGGGCGATGCATAGCAAGGGGAGAAAGAGCAGAGATAAGAGAAGTGCTATGCAACAAAACCATAAAAGGAAGAGAGGATTCGGACCGAGTTAGGGGAGGTGCTGTGCACCGGGAAACCACGGGCAGGATGAAGCCAGGTGTGTTCTCAGAGCACAAGGAGGTGATGGAAATGGTAGCTATGTTGATGGAAGTTTTGCACTGAGGGAATTTTGTTTTAACTTTAAAAGAAGAAAGAGAGAAGCAGAGGGGGAGAGCGAGAAGATTCTGCTATTAAGACTTTTGCAGTTGGGATTGGGCAATGAACATGCTAAGTATTAAAGAACTTTGCACAGAGAATTCGAGTTAAACTTGCTTAGACATCAAAAACGAACTTAGAAATGGAATGACGTGTTGTCAGAGTACGCATTCCGTGGCATTCTAGAAGTGGATTTTTATCAATCCTAAACAGCCCACGGGGTCAGGGAACGTGGCAATAACGATCTTAGAGCAGAACAAAGCGCTGAGCCCCTGCTCGGCCCAGGAAAACCTTTCCTCTCTGGATCCTGCCCGTGGGAGCCTCCGGGTCCGAGAAGCCTCAGCTCTGGTGCCCCACTCGCCACACGCAGCGCAGGCATCAGGGTGTGCACTCGCTGGAAGAGTCTCGGATCGCCCTCTCAAGCGTCTCACGCTGATACTCTTGATGACTTACAGAATCCACTCCTGGATGTAGGGCACTGCCCATGATGCACTTCGCTGCCGACCTGCACACATCCCCTTACGTCACTCCCACGCCTGGGCATGAGCAGAAGCTCTTTTGCACTGGGTGCAACAACAGAGGGAAAATATTTCTTCTTCCAAGTCCCTGACACTGTACCTACCCACACAGTCAGTGCTGCTTCTCTCATTATTGCACCAACTATTCTGAGGTCCTTCTTTCCTACAAAGCTTGGAGGAAAAAACAGAAAGGAGACATTTTTGAAGTGGTTACAAAGGGGAGAAAAATCAAACACACTTCTAGGAGGTAGAACATGACCATGGAAGGGGGTCAGATAAACATGGAGGATGGGGTGGGGACGGAAGTCCCGGTAGAGCAGCCCAGGTGTTGTTACGCTGTGTCTGGAGGAGGGGCCAGGAGTCTGCAGGTCTGATCACCTGCAGAGCTGGGGAGGTCTGACAGGCACTCCAAGGCCATCCAGGCCCCAGGGCAACTGAAGCTGTCAAGGATGCGCCACACGCCTGAGTTCGACAATCACAGCCCGGCCTGCCCAGCAGCCGCCGGCCCCAGCCCAGCTGGCCCCGTCTCCAGCCAAGGATCTGCATAGGAGGTTTTGCACCTGTAGGGTGCGCAGTACCTGTTTCTCAGTCAGCAAAACCTTCCTGGGCTTCTGTGGAGAGTATCACTGCTGCCTTCCCAAGCCTCTTGTTTCCCAGTACAGATGTATAATTGGTGCTTCTTTGCCAGGAGGCCACAGAACTCAGACTCCAGAGAATTCCCAGAGCCCTCAAGCCCAGACCGGCCCAGGGCCTATAGTTTGGCCTTGAGTCCTGGGTTCAGTCCTGTGCATGGACAAACTGGACACCAGTAACCCATGGTGGGAAGCAGGCTCTCAAGGCAGACTAAAGACCTTGCCACAGCCAGGTTGAAAAGCCAACTTGGGTATGCTGTGTCTCTTGAGGTCCTGGGTCCCTACTTCTATCCTGCCATCCCTCAAGGTCAGGGAAGACCTGCCTCCTCCATGAAGCCTCCCTGGGTCGCCACCACAAGAGTGTCCACTTGTCCTTCAATAGCACCCTGGACGGCATTTTTTTAAAAAGATTTATTTATTTATTTGAAAGGCAGAATTACAGAGAGGCAGAGGTGGGGGAGGGGGGAGAAGTCTTCCATCTACTGGTTCACTCCCTAAGTGGTTGCAATACCTGAAGCTGAGCTTATCTGAAGCCAGGAGCCAGGAGCTTCTTCCAGGTCTCCCATGCGGGTACAGGGGCCCAAGGACCTGGGCCATTGTCTATTGCTTTCCCAGGCCATAGCAGAGAGCTGGATCGAAGTGGAGCAGCTGGGACTCAAACCGGTGTCCATATGGGATGCCGGCACTGAAGGCAGTGACTTCACTCCCTATGCCACAGTGCGGGGAGCCCCACATAGCATCTTGAGCAGTGCACCAAAAACACCACCTTCTCACACTTAGATTTTAAGTCCATTTTCCCACGGACTTTTTGGCGTCCCACCACATGACTTCAGTCCACACAAACTCTGATTACAGACAAGTTCCTCCTCTGCGGCCCTCCTGGTGTCCTCTCACCCTCTGCCTCGCGCCTGCCCACGCACCCCGTCCCCAGCATCTCCAACACCTCACAGCCACGAGCCCTGGAAGCCCGCCTTCCATTCTGGTAGGGCTGACAGGTATACTTTTCTAATCTAGTTAGACATAATTAGAGAGGCCAGTGCCTCTGGTGCAGTAGATTAATCCTCTGCCTCCAGTGCCAGCATCCCATATGGGTGCTGGTTCGAGTCCCAGCAGCTCCTCTTCCAACCCAGCTCTCTGCTATGGCCTGGGAAAGCAGTGGAAGTACTTGGGCTCCTGCACCTGCATGGGAGATCCAGAAGAAGCTCCTAGCTTCTGGCTTTGGAGGTGCAACTCTGCTGCGGCCATTTGGGGAGTGAGCCAGGGTATGGAAGACCTTTGTCTCTGTCTCTCCCTCTCACTGTCAGTAACTCTACGTCTCAAATAAAAAATCTTAAAAAAACCCAACCTCATTAGAAAACAGGCCACACTCTTGCTCATATTATAAGCGTTCACAGCCTAATTTTGATGTTAATTATGGTTTAAAAACCCCTTTCCCACCCAATGAGAAAGAGCTGAGCAAAATAATTGAGTCTGCTCCAAAGCATCCGCAAATCCACCCGTCAGAACCCACTTCTGGGACTGAGGCAGTGAACCGCCTCCCCTGTGGGTGCCGGGCCCCGAGCCCAGCCCCTCGGAAGGGCCCCGCGCCAGGTCTCGCGCACAGGGCAGGGGCAGGGGCAGGGGCAGGGGCAGGGGCAGGCTGTCCTCCGCGCTGCGCCTGGGGGCCGAGGGCGCAGCCGCCGTGCAGGCCTCCGCTGGGCTCCACTGAGCACCACCTCGGCTCCGTGCGTTTTCCCTTTCCTCACAAAGCTGTTTCCTCGGCAGGTCCAGCGAGGAAACCCCTGAGTAAACAGAGAGCAGGCTGTTGGCACCGAGGTTTCTCTGCCGTGGACTCCGGGGACGCAGCCCCGGGCAGGGCTCACTTCCGGTCCTGGGGCTCGAGCTCCGGCCTGCCAGGCGCAACTGTTGTTTCCAGGAAGACGTTTCCTTACACCACATCCACCCTCCAGCTCTGAAGGAAAGGTCCCGGCCTCCAGGCAGGCAGGCCGAGGCCATCTGCGCGGCCGATGTCTGCAGAAGGCGCTGGAGCCCCGGGCTCGCCCTCCCGCCCCCAGCACAACAATGGCCGCGCTCACGCCAGGAGCTCCGCAAGCTTCCGTGTTGGCTCGCTTTCGCATAAAGGGTGTAGGGTGAGCAGGAAGCAGGCAGGGCAAGGGCTGCTATTCCCATTTTGTAGACGGGGAAGCAAAGGCTCAGGGGTCCCATAGCCGAGAATTGACAGGACCAGGAAGAAGTAGCCCCGAGTTTGATGTGCAATCTCACATCTTAACCATCACCTTCTATCCATGGTCGGCTGTTTGGGCACTTGGGGCCAGAGCTACACACCAGGCTCACCTTTGACCCTCCGTGGATGGCCAAGATCAAGGACTGGCCCGTGAGAAGGACTGAGTATTATGCCAGTAGAGCTGCTGTTTTTAGTCCAGAAACTCGAGAAATAACAGACTATCTCCCATTTCCTGGTACACTTTTGAGCAACTTACCCAATCTCAGCAAGTCTCAATTTCCTCAACTATAAAATAGAAACAGTAAGAGCCCGTCCCTCCCAAGTTGAGGAGTAGGTGACTTAATACAGGCAGACACCCAGAAGAGTGCCTGGCAGATGGCATTATCTGGCACCAGATCCTACCGATGGTATCATCACCACCTCCATCATCTCCATCTGACACCTCCCCTGCTTCCCTCCACCGAGCATCATGCTTTTTTGCCCACTGCTTGGTAGCACTTAATGATACCTTTATGATAGCCTTTATCACTTTGCATCAATGTCCTGATGCGAATACAATTGTGATTTCTGTCTATTCCGTGCTTAGTAAGGTGCACGCACACAGCAGTTATGCAGTAATTAAACGAATGCAAAGTGCAAAATGGTGTTAAATGAATGCAAAACGGTGCTTACTTCTGAAAACAAAGGCTTTCGGATAAATCACAACTGACCTCTCATTTTACAATTTTAAATCTGTCCCTTCAACTCTTGCTCTGGAGAACAGAAGTAAATACGATATAATAAAATTGAAAGGACTTTTAATTGGGAAGGGTTAGACATATTTGAGAGATTCCTGTTGTGACAATCATTTTATCAAATGAGAGTAACGAATCTCACAAATGTCCCTGGTGACCCAAAGACCCCTTCCCCTCCACATTTGAAGACTCAGAAACAGGCAATTCTCAAGAAGTGTCCCCAGGAAGGCTGCCTTACAAGAAAAATTTTGCAAGGAATCGCCATTGTTTGGGATGTTTCAAAATGAACTTTTCAAAGACAGACTCCAAAACTTGGCTGCTGGCCAGCACCGCGGCTCACTAGGCTAATCCTCCGCCTGCGGCGCTGGCACCCCAGGTTCTAGTCCCGGTTGGGGCGCCGGATTCTGTCCCGGTTGCTGCTCTTCCAGTCCAGCCCTCTGCTGTGGCCCAGGAGTGCAGTGGAGGATGGCCCAAGTGCTTGGGCCCTGCACCTGCATGGGAGACCAGGAGGAGCACCTGGCTCCTGGCTTTGGATTGGTGCAGCACGCCAGCCGTAGCGGCCATTTGTGGGGTAAACCAACAGAAGGAAGACCTTTCTGTCTCTCCCACTAACTCTGTCAAAAACAAACAAAAAAACACTTGGCTCCTGAAATATGATCTGGGTAGCCACTGTGTGCCTGGCACTGAGCACAACAAATAGATACAGATGTGTCAAAAGGTGACGCCCACCTTGAAGACTGGACTCTGTAGGCGGGAAGTAGCCACACATCTGTATATAACACGGTATATAACACGCCAGTGGTAAGCAGAGCCATATGCCCAGGTCGTTCTTGTGGACAGGAGGGGCCCAGTGTGGGGGCTTGAGGACTTAAAACAGAAGTAGAGACTGGCCTAGACCAGTGGATATATTTTGAGGTTCTTCCTTGGGCAGCTGTGTTCAGAAATACCAAAGATTGCTAAGCCCAGGACAGCACGTTCTGACATGGTGCAGCTATCACTATCCTCACCTGTGTTTAAGGCACAAGCAGGAGAAAGGCCTCCCCTAGGGCAGGTACTGGAGTTGCTGGCCCCCGGGCCCGGCACTCCCTCCCTATACCCTGCACGCAGTCATCTCCGCTCAAACAAAGCCAGCACTGTCCCTGACTGCCGCCCACTCCCTGCTTGGTCTATAAATAACTGAGTGTGGGCCACTTCACCTTGAAAGGTGACCCTGGGGGAGGAGCCTGAGCCTGCTGTTGCTGATGATTCTCTTCCTCCCAGGCCGGCCTGTGCTCTGGCTGGTGGGACGGATGGCTCCCCTTTGTACTTCGGTGATTATTTTTAAATAAATGAGGAGCTGTGGCCAGGGAACAATAGACTGTGTTGGTGGGTGATAACCTTTCACTCACCTACTGGGCAGGGGCTCCAGAACAAAAGCAGCAGGGAGGGGCCCAAAGGTTCTGGACCAGAGAGCTCCAGCCCCTGGAGGTCACCATGACCGCTGTGATGCGGCTTCCTCAAGGGGCCACCTGTCACCCCCTCTGCACTGGGACTTCATGGACGTGGCCCTGGTGATGAAGTCACTGGGGGCGGGGGCTGGGATTTATGCCATCGTCTCATCTTGGGCTCTCTGTTCTCAGCTAATTCGCCTCAAGTAACCTTCCCCTCCCGCCTCAGCTGTGAAAGGCCACTTCCTCTCCCCTCCAAGCACCTGGCAATGCAGCCCCAGGAAGGACCTCCAGGAAGAGGCGGGGCTGGGGAGGAAGAGGAGGAGGAGGAGGAGGAGCTGGCGCCCAGCAGAGCACGCTAGCTGCAGAGGGTCCTAGGCCTCTGTAAACTGAGTAGTGCCCAGGATGCGGTTCCACAAGCTCGAGGTGCCTGTTGAAGCGGGACAGGCAGAGGAAGGAAGCGGGGGCCAGGAGACCATCGCTGATAAAATACAGCCATGGGGAAGAGTCACCAGATTTCTAACATGGAAATGGTGAGAATTTCTGAAAAAATAGAATTGTCCTAGAATTTGGAACATTTTGCCAACACAGGGGTTGAGTGATCTTTGCAATTCAAACATAATAACACCACATTGGAATTTAAACATAATAACAACTCATGGCTTCCTCTCTTATTATCACTCAGGCTTATTGCAAAAGGTTGCAGGGTACAGAATGGTGGGATAAAAAATTAGAACCACCAACTATCCAGCCACCTAAGCACTGTTACTATCTGGCATGCCACTTCCCTGTCCCTTTGACCTTTATCTACATGTCTCCTAAGGCTTTTATATAAAATCCACTTAATATTGTTGATTATAGCGGCATGTTTTATTCATTTTATAAATATCCATTAATGAACTGCCTACCATGTGTTAGGGATCCTGCAATGAACAAAACAGACAAGTTCCCTGTCCTCCTGGGGCTGCTACTCCTCCTGGGGAGATGGATGTTGAATAAATAAATATAAAAATACATCCCATGCGGCCAGCGCTGCTGCTCAATAGGCTAATCCTCTGCCTGTGGCGCCAGCACACCGGGTTCTAGTCCTGGTTGGGGTGCCGGATTCTGTCCCGGTTGCCCCTCTTCCAGGCCAGCTCTCTGCTGTGGCTCGGGAAGGCAGTGGAGGATGGCCCAAGTCCTTGGGCCCTGCACCCCATGGGAGACCAGGAGAAGTACCTGGCTCCTGCCATCGGATCAGTGCGGTGCGCCGGCCGCAGTGCGCCGGCCGCGGCGGCCATTGGAGGGTGAACCAACGGCAAAGGAAGACCTTTCTCTCTGTCTCTCTCTCTCTCACTGTCCACTCTGCCTGTCAAAAAACAAACAAACAAAAAAAGGCATCCCAGGCCAGGCAGCAGTAGACACGGTGGAGAAAATGAGGCCCAGGAAGGGGACTGGAAGTTTGGGCTGATGGTGGGTGGGGTGGGAGGAGTATATAGAATAACCAGGGAAGGTCTTCTTGTTCAGGTGAGATTCAACCAGAGAAAGAAAGTGAAGCACTAACAAGGCGCCAGAAAAATGCAAAGTCCTGGGGCCACAAACACACTGGACGTGCTGAAGGAACATCCGGGTGTCCAGGGTAGCGGAGGGGTAAGGAACAGAGGGGTCATGGAGGGGGTCAGGTTTGGGAGTAGCATCAAGAGGACCAAGCTGACAAAAGGCCCGTACGTCACTGTATACCTTCACTGTTTCACTTAATGTTATATGGTAAGCATAGCTCTAGTTCAATGCATTTTCTTCAAAAATATTTTTTTCATAGCAGCACAAAATGCCACCATGTGGACCAACCATCATCTATTTAAACAGGGCCTTTTGATGATGATTTTTCTCTGCTATTAAAAGCAAAAGGCTTATCACATAAATTTCTAATAGTTCCCTATGTCCATATAATAAATTTCTAAAAGTATATTATTTGGTCAATGAATATAAATATTTTAAAGTTTTTCATATGTATTTTACCAACTTTTCTCAGAAAGGATCTGACAAATGATAACTATGTGTAAGAATTTCCATTCCACCGCTGGATATGACAACTTTCCAAAATCTTTGGCAATTTGGTAAATAGAGACACATACTATATCATTATTTATTTATTTGTTTGTTTCTTTTATGTATTTGAAAGGCAGAGAGACAGGCAGACAGATAGAGATCTCTTATCTGCTAGTTCACTCCCCAAATGTCCACAACAACAGGAGCTAAGCCCAAACAAAACCAGAAGCCAGGAACTCAATCCAGGTCTTCCACATGGGTGGCAAGGACCCAACTACTTGAGCCATCACCACTGTCGGCCAGGTGCACACCAGCAGGACACTGGATTAGAACCAAAGCCAGGACATGAACCCACACACTTCAACATGGGATGCAGGCGTCCCAAGCCATGTCTTTACCACAGTACCAAACAGCTGCCCCTATGTTGTTATTTTAATTATCATCCAGTTGATCACTACTGAAATTGGACTCTTTTCATATGCTTACTATTGCCAACTGTCTGATCAAATCATTTGTCCTTTTTTTTTTACAGAGGAATTTTATTTATTGGAAGACCTATTATATATAAAGGCTGTACACTAATTTATTTTTCCTCAGTAGTTAAATTTTTGGGGGGTTTATCTATGAGTATTTTTTAATGTAATGATTATTTACTTAGATTATTGGTAAGAACTTTAGAAGACTATTTGTGAGGATAAATCTTATTTGTTACAGCAAAAACAGATCCCAGGTAGCCCTGAAGCTGAGGAACTGCTTTATTTTCGGGAAAATGTGCGAGTTCACAGTTTTCTGATGCCTTGCATTGCTCTGTAACCTCCTAGGTCTCTCCCCGTGTGGAGGATCTCACTTTCCTGGTGTTTGGGCTGCCACAGCTGCTGCATCTTGAGATAAAGATGAAGTGTTTGGAAGTTTTCACACTGCTGAGAGCGATTTCCATGGAGGTGGAGAGGATAGATTTCTAAGGGAGAGAGGTCCAGTCACAGGCAGCAAGCCTGCTCAGCTGCTGCAGGAACACCGCCCTCTCGCCCCTGTGGCACCCGGTGAGGGTGGTCAGAATCCGGGGATGACGCCGGCCCATGTGGGGGGCTGTTGGCCATGGCTCCACAGCTACCCAGGCATGCCATTAGCGGGCTAATACCCAGACACTTTGCAAAGCTTAAGCATCCTGGTGCCACTATTCTTGCCCAACTGCTTCTGTGACAGTACTGAGAACCTTCTCCTCCTTGCTTTTATTTTTTAAAAAAGATTTATTTTATTTTATTTGAAAGACAAAATTACAGAGAGAGGTAGAGACAGAGACAGAGGTTTTCCATCCACTGGTTCACTCCCCAAATGGCCACAATGGCCAGAGCTGAGCTGATCTGAAGCCAGGAGCTTCTTCCAGGTCTCCCACATGGATGCAGAGGTCCAAGCACTTGGACCATCTTCTGCTGTCTTCCCAGACACATTAGCAGGGAGCTGGATTGGAAGTGGAGCAGCCAGGACTTGAACTGGTGCCCAAATGGGATGCTGGCACTGCAAGGCAGGGATTTAACCCACTGTACCATAGTGGCGGCCCCTCCTCCTTGCTTTCTCAATCCTAGATTTAGCACTGATCACTTTCTCTTAGCCTTTCTGGAATATAAAATCCCTCTTGGGCTGTTCAACCTTGGGATAACCATTTGCAACCTTGCCACCAGCATCAGCCCTGGGCTTGAGGTTGCTTAGCATACAACTTTGAAGCTTTTTCACTTGCCATCTTGCAAGATGATAAGTGTATTTTGTTTGTTTTATATTTCTAAAATACTTAGTCAAATCTATTAATATTTATTTTTTCTATTTTATTTTTGACAGGCAGAGTGGACAGTGAGAAAGAGAGAGAGAGAGAAAGGTCTTCCTTTACCATTGGTTCACTCTTTGATGGCCAGTGCGGCCGGCGTGCTGTGGCCAGCGCACCGCGCTGATCCGAAGCCAGGAGCCAGGTACTTCTGGTCTCCCATGGGGTGCAGGGCCCAAGGACTTGGGCCATCCTCCACTGCCTTCCCGGGCCACAGCAGAGAGCCAGACTGGAAGAGGGGCAACCAGGACAGAATCCGGCGCCCTGACCAGGACTAGAACCCGGTGTGCTGGCACCGCAGGCGGAGGATTAGCCTAGTGAGCCGCAGCACCTGCCTATTTTTTCTATTTAATCAATGTCCTATGATCAGTAATTGGGCAGTGTAACATTTTCCTACTAATGTTACACATTGATGATATACACATTCATATATATGCATATGCATACACAACTACCTGATTTCTGTCTCCTGTGAATCTGGAAGTCTACTCTTGAAACAGTATCAGATGGATGTACATACTGTCACACTACAATAATATAGATGTTCCATAGGGAAAGCCTTTTCAATGATTCTTAGTTCTCTATATTTTCTTCCTTATTATCTTCCCTTTATCCTTTTTTCAGCTGCTGATATGTATTATATTGCTTTTTTTCCCCAAAAACTTTTTATTTAAGGTATACAGACATCATGCATTCCATAAATACAACTTTAGGAACGTAGTGATCCTTACCACCATACTTATCCTCCCACCACTCTCCCACCCTTCTTCCTCCTCCCTCTCCTATTCCCATTTTTATTTTTTACTAAGATCTACCTTCAATTAATGTTATACACAGGAGATTAACTCTATACTAAGTAAAGAGTTCAACAAATAGAATGGAAAAAAAAAAATCTGTTCCTTAACAGTTTTTCTATTTCTCTTGATTTCTTCTATGCCCCACTGTTCATTCAGGAGTATATTGTTCACTATCCATGTTTGCATATGTTCTAGAGATTCTTGAGTTGTTGATTTCCAGCTTCATTCCATTGTGGTCAATACATGGTATGATTTCAATTTTTTTGAATTTGCTGAGACTTGCTTGATGGCCTAGCATGTGGTCAATCCTAGAGAAAGTTCCATGCACTGGTGAGAAGAATGTATATTCTGTGACTGTAGGATGGAAAGTACTGTAGATATCCATTAGGTCCATTTGGTCTATATTGTTTCCTTGCCGATTTTCTGTCTGGTTGATCTGTCCATTGCTGAAAGTGGTGTATTGAAGTTCCCCGTTACTATTGTATTGGAGTCTATGTCTCCCTTTAGATCCAGTAACATTTCTTTTAACTAGCCAGTTGCCCTGTAATTAGGTGCAAATACGATTATAATAGTGACATCTTCCTGTTGAATTGATCCGTTAATCATTACATAGTGCCCTTCTTTGTCTCTTTTAACAGTTTTTGTGTTGAAGTCCATTTTGTCTGATAGAAGGATGGCTACACCAGCTCTTTTTTGGTTTCTGCTGGCATGGAATATCTTTTTCTATCCTTTCACTTTCAGTCTGCATGTGACTTTGCTGGTGAGATGTGTTTCTTGTAGGCAGCAAATATATTCTTTTTTTTTTTCCATTTGGCTGTATCTTTTAATTGGAGAGTTGAGGCCATTTACATTCAAGGTGACTATTGAAAAGTAATGACTTTGTCCTGCTATTTTTCCACAAATATTCTTATTGTTTACTTTGGATTCCCTTTGTACTTTTACTGAGAGATTTTCTGCCTTCACCTTCTTTCATAGTGATGACCATGTTTCTGCATGTAGCATATCCTTAAGCATCTTTTGTAAGGCTGGATGGGTAGTGACAAATTCTTTCAATTTCTGTTTGTTATAGAAGGTCTTTATTTCACCTTCATTCATAAATGAGAGCTTTGCAGAGTACAGCTCTGGGTTGATAGTTTTTTTTCCCTTAAGATTTGGACTATATCTCCTCATTCTCTCCTAGCCTGTAGGGTTTCTGATGAGAAGTCAGCTGTGTGTCTAATTGGAGATCCTCTGAAAGTTATCTGGCATTTCTCTTGTGCATTTGTATTTTACTGTGGAGAGTTTGACTACAATGTGTCGTGGTGAAGATCTTTTCTGGTCATGTCTATTAGGAGTTTTATGTGCTTCCTATACTTGGACATCCCTTTTTTTCTCCAATTTAGGGAAGTTTTCTGTAATTACTTCACTAAAAATGCCTAATACATTCTCTCTTTCCATGCTTTCAGGAACTCCTAAGGCTCATATGTTGGGTCATTTGATAGTATCCTTTTGATCTCCAACACTGTTTTTTAGTTTTCTAATTTTTGCTTCTTTTTTTGGTCTTACTGTAAAATTTCCAGAGATTTGTCTTCCATCTCGAATATTCTTTCTTCTGCTTCACTGAGTCCTTTGTTAAGGCTTTCCACCACATTTTTAATTTGTTCTACTGAATTCTTCATTTCTAAGATTTCATTTTGATTTCTCATTAAGATCTCAATTTCATGGGAAAAATGTTCATTCATGTCATGTGTGGATTCCTTTAATTCATGGATTTGCTTCTGATTACTTCTAAGTAATCCTACGACCAATTTTTTTGAATTCTGTTTCCAGCATTTCTTCAATCCCTTCATTTTCACATTCTAGTATTGAAGTGTTGTGTTCCTTTGATGACATCATGTTGTCTTCCTTATTCTTGTTTCTTGAATTGCTGTGTTTATTTTTAGATATTTGTTGGTTTATTTTTTTCCCCTGGGATGGCTTTTATTTTTGGACTATTCTTCTGTGGCTTAGTGGAGTGTCTGCTCTTTCAGTGAATACTCAGAGTTGTGTGCTGGGTGTGACCAGGGAGCTCTGTTCATTGTTCCAGGGTGAGGGGAGTATCCAAGGTGACACACAAATTGGGTGTGGTAAATCTCTCTCCCTCTCTCTCTCCCTCTCTCCCTCTCTTTTAATCAGAGAGGAAGTTTAATCTGCTCTTTTGGTGTAGTCTCATGCTTACTTCCTCTCCTCCAAGAAGACCAATGCCTGCGCACTAGCCCCAGTGGCTACAGTATTTATCCATGCCGCCACACGAACCACACAAAGGATTGGTGTAGTCTTCAGTGTGAGCACGGATTCTGCAGCAATGACCCTCACCAGGGAATCAGGGAGCCCTGAGCATGTGGAGCCACCAACAGTGACAACCCAAAGACCCAGTCACACCCTATACCCTCACACACAGCCACAGTGCTCTCACAGTCCCAGCACACAGGGCTCCCACAGTCACTCAGCCCCCTGTCAATTCTCCCAGCCAGACTCAAGAGTCTCCTCTCAGCTGTTTGCTGGGCACACAGACACAAGCTTTCACGGCTGTTACGTATATCCAAAATGATGTCTTCCCCCTCTCGGCTGGTTACAGGTTGCCAGTAATGGGCAGCTGGAGAGAAACGTGCTCCCTTTTTTATCCTCTAGGTTGGCAGGCACACTGTCCCATACATGGTTCCAAGCCAGACTCATACCAGGCTCTTCTGCAGCTTTATCACCAGTGGCTTGGACTACTGCAGTCTCACCTCACTCTCCTAAGCTGGTGCTGAGACTCTTGGCTGCTGGGGTCCTGAGTGGTGTGCATCCACACCCTCCACATAAGTCCATAGTGTCTTTCTAATTTGCATGGAGTGTCCTCTGCCATTTTCTCCCTAACTCTTCCCTGAGATTGCACTTTCTCCATGCTTTTTTTAAAAATTTAACTATCTTCCCTCTCTATTCCTCCATCCTGGTGTCTCCTATCCCCTTCATTCTTTAAGATAACTTTAAATCCTTGTAATCATATTCTATAAGCAATCTCAAAGTGCCTTTTGCTAGAATTTGTTAACACAAATTAATTTTCAGAGAACATACATTTTTACAACTGAATATTTCACAATATTATCTGTCTCTAAATTTCATGTATTTGAAAAAAAATTCTCATAGAGATGCTCTATATTTATTTTGAAAAGCTTATTACAAGGTATTTAACTTTTAATTGCTATTTTTTTTTTGGTATGCAGTTTTAAAACCCAGAAAGAAGAGATGAGTTTGTGGTGTGTATCATGAAGAACAACCTCATTCTCAGACTAATGGAGTCAGGACAAACAGTTCTGATAGTCCACTCCCAATCCATGGTCCCATGCTCGGGAGGAAGACAGAATATATGTGCCTTTGTTACTCTAAAATGTTAGGCTATTACAACAAAAAGATGGTAAATACAGAGAACAAGCAACTTTCTTTCTTGTGTAACAGAGCTGAGCATACCAGCTGGGAAGGCAGCCCTGGTCCATGCAGTAAGTCAGAGGAAGCCCAAATCCCTTCCAGGCTACTGCTCCACCCACCCCACCACTCCAGGGTGTCGGTATTACCTGTATGGTCCAAATGAGTTGCTCCTGTGTCAATGCCACCAACAGTGCAAAGGGAGAAGAGAGTGTTGGCAGAGCACTCCGAGTCCTCAGGTCTCAGCCTGAGAATGACACACACACGCTCAGATTCCATGAGAAAGAACTGGATCTGACTGTCCTACCCAACTGCTTCCAGATGGACCCGGGATGAAGGAGAGAGCAGATTTGGTAGACAAGGGCCATGACGTGCACCCTCTAATAGAAAGTATGACAAGAGAAGATTTGCATTTAAAAAGATATGTCCAGTCACATGATCACAAGTTCTGGTGCACCATCTCTCACCCTTCACAGCGGTGCTGAGAGCAATACTAGCAGCCAATGGCTGGGTGATGGCCATTTCCTCTCTCTGAGGAGTAGCTGGAAGATTCATAGCAAGCCAGCAAAACCAATGAGAACGCACCATTCATCTTTGCTTTTGAAGACAATGTTCCTTTGGCCATTGTGCTCACATGACTGCACACTGTAACTCTTAACACCAACTGTGACACATATTTTTCAAAATAAATCTGTTCTATTTGCGTGTCACCACATCAGGTTGTCTGCCACCAGGCCTACTTCATAGGTGTGTGCTAGACTGTGTAAAATCAGCTTGTGGTAGGAACGGTAAGTGGTCCACCGGTATATGGTCTCCCTTTCTATAGAGTGAGATGACCTTTAACTTGGCTCTGTGTTGCTCCCCCTCTTCGTGGAGGAACGACACTAAACCCTGCCTAGGCTTCATATCCGAGTCACGGCACCATTATGTCGCTCCTCCTCTTCATGGAGGAACGACACAAGACCCTGCGCTGTTCTTTCGTCTGCTCGGCCCTCCCCGGGTTTGCTGCTGGTTCTTCCCGGGTTGGCTACTATCCCTTCCACCTCCGTGGAAGGGCAGTTCCCCCTGGCCACATTCCCCACTTCCGCAGGGGAGCGGCACACCGCCGGCCGGCTCTTCTCGGGGGCTGCACAGGTGTTCCCTTAGATGTTCCCCATAGATGTTCCTGGTGCATGCCGTCTCTCTCCTCCTTTATAGTCCTCCTCCGCCAATCCCAACTCGGCTGCCCACACGCCGAGTACGCCGCTCTCCAATCAGGAGCAAGTCCTACAGTTTATTGGTTGAACTGGAGGCAGCTGTGCGGAAGCTGTTTACTTCTCTCCCAGCACCATATTGTGGGAGAGCAGATGCATAGAATAAGTCTTAATTCCAGTAACTCAGTCCAGTCCGGATTGCTCCCCACAGCTCTGGCCATTCAGAATAAAGACCACACATGTCCCATCTTCCTTTGCCACACAGTGCAACCACATGACTGGTTTCTGCCAAATGGGGTGTGAGCATAAGGAATATGGCGTCTCCAAGTTGTCCTCTTAAATAAAGGAATACACCCTTCCCTTCCCACCGTCCCACTTCTTTTTGCCTGGAATGTGGACACGGTGGAGACTCTTGGGGATAAAGCAATTGCTCTGAGGATGCAGAGCAAAAGCCTGGATGGAGTCTAGAGCCAGGTGACTCCAGAGAACGGCGCTGCATACTGGCTTGGACTTGACACAGAAGAGAAATGCATGTCTATTTTGCACAGGCTGGACCTCGGCGACAGCAGCTGAGCCTGGGTCTGAGTGGGTACAGAATCTCGGGAATTCTTCCTGGCCACCTGCCAAGTGAGCATAAGGCAGCTATTTGGGCCCTTGTCTTGCCTGTCCTGGCCACAGTTGGGCTGCAGCAGTCACTGGTGGCACCCTTAGGGAATTTGTCCTTTCATTCCTTCCCAACATCCACCATCATTCCCCAAGTGTGGGTGGCGCCCTGTGTCTGGCAGGGGACACAGCCTCTGGGGACCTAAGAATAAATAAAAGCTCTTTTTGATGGAAGTGGTGACGTTAAAAACTATGTGGCATGAGGTGGTGGGGAAATTCAGTGGGCTAAGGAATTCTACAGAAAGGAGCCAATATCAAAGCTGGAGATGTAGAGCTGTGTCTCTTGGACTCTGTACCCAGGCACTGTCCCAGCTCCATGAGGGGGGAGGTAGATCTGGAGAAGAACTCCTGAGATGATAAAGGTTTTTGCCACCTGCTCAATTGCCTTTCCTATGAGGTCCTATTAAGTGTGGACACTCTCCCAGAATACAGTGATAGAGACTTTGTGTTACCACTTACAAAGACAGTTAAAGCAAGAAGGAAAGAGAGAGAGCTCCCATCTGCTGGTTTACTCCTCACATTACAACAGTCAGGGCTGGGCCAGGTCAAAGCCAGGAGCCCAGAACTGCATCCGGACTTCCCACATGAGTGGCAGGGAACCAAGTACTTGAGCCATCACCTTCTGCCTTCCAAGATGCACATTAGCAGGAAGCTGGACCAGAAGTGGAGGAGTTGAGCCTTGAGTCTGGTACCCTGATCCAGGCTGCGGGTGTCCCAAGCAGCATCCTAACAACCCATACCACAATGCCTACCCTTGCCACTGCAGTTTCTGCTTTGTTCTCTGCATCACTCGCCCTAGGAGAAGCCATCCACCATGCTGGACGATGCTCACGGAGCTCTGAGAAGCAGCTCACGCGGGGAGGAACTGAAACTCCCTGCCCACAGCCCACACCAAGGGCCAGCCAGGGTGGTAAGCCTCCTGGGAATCTGTTCCCCCAGCCCCAGTCCAGTCTTCAAGTGACTAACCCAGCTGAGACAGGCTGCAGCCATATGAGAGACCTCTAGCCAAGACTGGTCTCTAGGTCGCTCTAAATCACCCAGACCCACAGAAATAAGAGAGAATAAATGTTTGTCATTGTCTTCAGCTACTGAGATTTACAGAGATCTGTTAGGTAGCCTCAGAGCACCAGGGTGGGGTCGTGTCGGGGGATCGCCAGGTTTTCTTTCAGTTCCAGCCTCCCACGTTACTGTCCACTTTCTTCATTCATTCACTCACTCACTCATTCAATCACCAGGCACAAGAAACTCCAAAAGCTTTAAAGATCACTTCTGATTCCTTTTGACAACCCAGTCCTTAGGTAGAAAGACTCTATATAGCCTAACAGATCAGGAGTTCAGAACCTCCTGGTTGTACTTGGAAGAGATCCAGCTCACAGAAGAAATCGTCCACCCTTAATTTAATGCCATTGCAGAAAGTACTAGAACAATCTCAATACGGGGAGAGGGGCTTGTGGCTTTAATGTGGGGTTCGTACATTCGTAAGTACAGAGGCTGAGGTTTCGTTGGATATGAAGCTATAAAAAGCTGGATCACCAGTTTTAGCAAATCCAGTATCCTGAGAAGATCCCTCCCACCAGCCACAATTTTGCCAGCTGCTTTTTTGTTAACCACGCCCACCAACTTCACTCCCTCTCCACCTGGAGCAGCCACTTCTGATTGTTATCAGATCAACCAGGGACTAAAGAACATTGAGACAGACCCACAGGCAAACACACTTAAGAACCACCTACCAGCGGGCAACAGCCACAAAAACATAATGAGAACAAAATCAAAAAGAGGCTTGGCCTGGCGCTGGCTGCTGGTGAGTGCTGGCAGGTGCCAGCCGCCACCTCTGCCATTGAGCAGCGTGTCCCCAGGATGGGTCCCACTGCGATGCTGTTGGGAAAAGGGCTTCTACCAACGCTCCACTGCCCGCACTGCTGGGTTTCTCAGTTCTCCGTCCTGCCTGCCTGCCCACCCGCCCGCCCACTGCAGAGTTCCTGGGCAGCTTTGCATTTGCCTGGTGGGACCTAAAGTCACCACTTGGTACAAGAAGACCTGGGCTCGACACCTGGCTGTTTAAAACTTGGGTTTGCTTATAACTGGGGTTTCTTTGGGAGCCGCTAGCTAACACAAACTAAAGACAGCTTTATTGGAAGGACAGGGAAATAACCCACGGAAGGAAGGAGGAACTGAGCAGCCAGGCTTTGGGCAGTCCTGGGACCGAGGTAACCAAGAGCCCGCGGGTGTTCACTCCTCCTAAGGTTCAAGTCCCCAGCAAAGAGTCCAGTGGCCTAGCTAGTGCCATTTATACAACCTTGAGGGTGGGGGAGGGAAGGGATCAGAGACGCAGGCCTTCGCCTGCACACGATGGTTGGGAAAAAGTTGGTTTCCACAAGAAAGGATGCGGGGCTGGTGAAATCACAGGTGTCCCTTTGCTTTCCAGCAACACAGGCTTGTCCTGAGCTTCAATGAGATCATGGATCATGCAGCTCCAATCTCCTCTGGAATCCTTATGAAGTGTAAAGTTCTTACCTTCTCTTCCTTAAAATCTGGAGTAAGAGATTTTCCTTCTGTCACCACCGTTCCCAAGAGGCCTGGAGGGAGCTGCTGTCCACCTGCTTGTGGGCTGTGGCAAACTACAGGCTGGCGTCTGCAGGTCCAGGGCTCGGAGCTCCAGAGTCCCAGCTGTGGGTCAGGAAGGGAAGCCAGCACCTGAGTCCCTGGCTGATGATCAATTCTTTACGCAACCGCGTGGCCTTTACGGGAAAAGGGGCTCCAAAATGACGCACTGTGTCCGCACGACGGCATCGGAGATACGATGCACGGTGATACAGGTTCCAGCCTCATCTGCAGTGCAGTAGCAACCAACCATGTGCCGGGTAAGTTAACCTGCCGTGAAGTGGGCTATGAAATCAGAGCAAACTCACACGGCGTCATGTGGTGCGCACTGCCCTCTTCCCACCTTTTGCCCTAAATGCTGATTCCAGCCACAGCTTTGGCAGACCGACTCCTCCCTCTTCCACTCCACCTCGCTTCCTGTCCTCTCTAAGGACAGCTCCTGTCAGTTTATAATGCCTCACGCAGGTCCTCTCCACCCCATCCCGCTCGTGTACTGGCTCCATTTCATCTCACTCACAAACAGAACTCGAGAGACAGCTGGCAAAGCACCGGTGCTATGGAGACAAGTGGACGCGGAGCAACAGGAGGGTCAAATGTGCTGAGTATCCCCCTTGTTCTGCATCGTGGGCACGACCCCGGGAACCCTGTGAGCAGTGTGAAGCAGGAGGGGCAGAGAGGTGGGGGCACCGTGCACCTGAGCCTCCCAGGTGTGTGCCAGTGGCGGCCACGCGCTGCTTCCCCCATCTGCCCAGGATCCTGGAGGGCTTTTCCCCCCTTTATTCCCAGTTCTTGAAATGGTAATGAGCCTTTCCTTGTCATCTCTGAAACCTGCAAGGAGACAAACGCACGAGGGCTGTGAAGCCTCAGATAAAAGGTGCTTTACCCGTGCGAAAGAATCAGCTGTAATTTCGTCTCTGGAGTATAGGGTGAGGATTAATTAGTTAATCTCAGTAAAGTGCCATAATTGGTGGGAGGAATTAGCAAAACCCTGGGGGAAGGAGTAGCTTTGAGTTTAGTCACTGGAAAACATTCTGCCATTCGCAGAACCAAGTGGCTGTCCCAGCGTCTCAGATGTCACAGACCGGCTGCGCCCTACCTGGGGTGAAAAGGTGAAAGCGACTCCAGGCAGGTGGAGCGGCAGGGTACAAAGAAGCAAATGCAGCACCTGAATCACCCTCGGCACTCACCAATGGCACCACCTGGCCCGGGCTGGGGGCGGAGTATTCCCACACAGCTGCTGTTCCCGTGCTGTACTGGTCCAGGGCTGTCCGGAAACTCAGGGAAGAATCCCCCACGCGGCCACGGGGCCATGCGGCTCAGGGACCTTGACACCCTCCGCCCCGTGTTCTCATCTGTAAATCAGGAGGGCGAGCCAGACGCGTGCCAGGCGGGAAGTCTTGGGAAGAGCAAGCGCTTACACGGCACGCCCGCTGTGCCCGTCACTACTCAGTGGTCCAGGTCCTCGCTCAGGGGTCAGGGCACTGATGGAAGGTCATTTCCGCACCTCCCAGGGCTGCCAAAGCTGGGCTTGCACCCCGCTGCTCCGACCCTACGGCTCTGCTCACTACCTACTTCTAAGCGTACAGTCCCGAGAGGAACCTCTCTATTCGGGAAGAACCTGGGGGTTCTAAAGGCACCAAGTGAAATTCTCCGAGGTGCTCCACAGTGCGCGCCTGGGCTCAGAAATGAATAGCTGGGTTCTTGTTTCAGTTGTTTGAGGCACTGCAGCAGGCAGGCATACAGAGCTTCAGAGTACAGCAGCAGTTCTCGCCCCAAGCTTTAACAACCATGATGGAGTCACACGCTGGCTTCTAAACCCTGGCTTACGTCCTTACATGAAAATAGCTGCTTAGACTGTGGTGTTTTTGGCAGCCTTGTTGCCAAACTGGCAATGAGGTGAACCTCAAATGCCCAGCCTGCGGTCGGTGCGGTGGTGCAATGGGTTAAGCTGCCAACCTCAGTGCCGGCATCCCACATGGGTGCTGGTTCCAGTCCTGGCTGCTCCACTTCCGATCCAGCTCCCTGCCGATGTGCCTGGGAAGGCAGCAGAAGATGTCACTCCCGCCCCATCACTCTGCCTTTCAAATAAATCTTGAAAAAAAGAAGAGAGCGAGGTGGTTAGGGAAAACTAGTGCTGCTGCCCAGGCGCGGGTTAGCTATCACGGGTGGGCCCTGATCACGAGTTTGAGTTCAGCCAGCCCCGCTCTGGTCCCCCAGGCACACTCATCCTGCTGCTGGTTATGACACTGCACAGAGCCCCCGCCCCCCACCCCCCCACCCCCGCCGGGGACAGCGTGGGACGTCCCAGCCTCCAGAACTCTGCGAATCACTTCTCTGTCAGTGGCCCAGTGTGCAGGGTTCTGTTAAAATAGCGCAAGGCAGACTGAGACAGGAAGTGAGGGCTCGCACGATGGGGGTGCGGGGGACACCTTGCTGAGAGCTCAGGGACACGGACTTGGGGAGCGACCAAGGCTGCCTGGGGTGAGGCTGGGCCTGGGTGCCAGAGGAGACTCCAAGGAGGACTGCGCCTGCCACAGATGGCGAGAGGGCCCCGGACCGAGGGGCCCACGCTTCCTGCCCTTAAAAGCTGGCTGGACACAAGGCCTCCACGAGAGGACTCTCAATACAACAGAGCTGAATGCACAGCCAGGGGGACCCTGTGAAGCCTCCGCTGAGGAGGAGGGAACAGCGGCCAGGGAGCCAGGGAATGCCGGGAAGGGCCACCCAGCACCAGCTCTGGGTGCAGATCCTGCCCCAGTCGCACTGCAGGTCTCTCAGAGGCCAGCTGCTTAACCACTCTGTGCTTGCTCTAACCCCCTCTCCCATCTTCTTCCTTATAGCTCAACTCACATTTTCCTGAGTTCCACTGCTGAGTGCACGTAAGAATGAACACACACATGAAAGCTCTTACCAATGAAATGTAAGCAGAAGCATTTGAGTATAGGAACAAAAGAAGATGACTTTTTAATTCTCTCTTCCTGCTTCCTGCTGCCAGAAACAGAGATGTGATGACTGGGGAGCTACTGCAGCTATCTTGGGCCTTGTGGTAACCTTGAACCTCCATGCTGAGGATGGTGGAGCAGATAGACATCCTGGCCATGCCATAGAACCTTCACATCAACGGCGGCTTGTCCACTGTTTTGATTTCACATGGGAGAAAAAGAGACGTCTATCTTTTTCAGCCACTATTATTTTGGGCATTCCTGTGTAAGCAGCTGAACTGAATGCTGACTGATGCATGGGTGTAACATGAAGTTACTGCTTCCCCCCTTTTTTGTGGGAAGTGAGGGGATGTGCACCAAACTCTTAGCACCTTTGCAAGCACCCAGGAAGTCTAACTATTGCTTGTTTTAGCACACAGAGACTGGGAAAGACAGCGGGTTAGGAAGACGGCTTTGGGAGCTAAAAGGGGCCCCGGGCATCACAAATGCCCCCCTACCTTGGAAGGATGAGCTGACGGAGGCCCAGAGGGGCACGGAGCCTGCAGCAGGGCTTGAGGGAGACCGCCCAGGTCTCCCGCACCTTGTGTGTTCCAGGGCCTTCTCAGAGCCGGGGAGCGGCTGACACTGGCAGCATCGATGAAGCAGAGGTGACCCCTGAATAACAGGCCAGTCCCCCATCCCCCACTCCAAGGGGTCCGTTGAATGCTGCAGCTTCGGAGTCAAAGTCCATCACAGCCAGTGGCTGACGGAAGTGTCGGGAAGCGGGAGGGGCGAGAGGAACCAGGAGCTCAGGCCGGGCTTCCGAGAGATGGTGCAGGCCTTGTGTCTGGACGCCAGCCAGGCCACCCGGCCTCGGTGCCGGTGTACACAGGAGGCCTGGGAAGCAGGCTGAAGGCAGGAAGCACCTTCTCCCTGGCCGGGCCCTGCCCAGGACTCAAACCCTCTGCAGGGTCCCCCTAGGAGCTGGCCCTGGAAGCCTGGAATTGCTCCCCTTCCCAACTGTGACCCCCAGAATCTCCTGCCCACCTTAGAAGCAAGCAAGATGTGGTCCTTCATCCGAGGGCGGCTTCTTGCGGAGGGTGGGCGTGGGGGAGGCTTAGACTTGCTTCCTCGGGTTGGCAACCAGGCCACAGAGCAGGATGCTACTTGGCGGGGTCACATGAGGGGTGCTGCCCCTAACCTGCTCCGCCCAGCGGGATCTGTGCCATGCCCAGAGGACACTGGCTCCACTGCTTAAGGACGCTCAGTGAAAAGTCACCAGGAGGCGTCTCGGGCACAGGGACCCGCGGGGTTCATTCCATGAGCCACCTTGCAGCTAGCGCTGGCGGCCGGGAAGGCTGTGTTGAGAAAGACTCTGAGGCTCAGCAGGAATGGGTTCTGCAGCATATCAGCAGTGTCTTCCACGGGCCTGGCAAGAGAAAGAATATGTGGCCCACACGTCAGCCGTCTCCGCCTGGGCGCCTCAGCTGGACACGTGCTGTGTTAGACCAGTAGCCCAGACTGGGACCAAGCAGGTCTGCCTGGTGTGGGCATTTGGTTCAATGGTTAAGACATCTGCATCCCTGGAGCCTGCACTGTGGTGTAGTGGGCCAAGCCTCCACCTGCGGCACCACCATCCCATATGGGCGCTGGTTCCTGTCCTGGCTGCTCCTCTTCTAATCCAGCTCTCTGCTATGGCCTGGGAAAGCAGAAGGTGGCCTAAGTCCTTGGGTCCCTGCACACACATGAAAGACCCGGATGAAGCTCCCGGCTTCGGATCAGCCAAGCTCCAGCTGTTGCAGCCATCTGGGGAGTGAACCAGCAGATGGAAGACCTTACTCTGTCTCTTCCTCTGTTTGTAACTCTGACTCTCAAATAAATAAATCTTAAAAAAAAAATCCGCATCCCATATCAGAGCGCCTGGGTTTGAGACGTTCTCTGCTCTGACTCAGCCTCCAGTTCATGTGCACCCTGGGAGGCAGCAGGTAATGGCCCAAGTCCTTGAGTCCCTGCCACTCACATGGGAGACCTGGATTGAGTTCTGAATTCCTGGCTACTGAAGGCATTTGGGGAACGAACCAGAAGATGGGAAACTCTCCCCCACCCCCCCCCCTTTTCAAATAAAATGAAGATATATTATTTATTTTCAAAACAACAGACCTGCCTAACATGGAATTTGGAGCACAGGACCATGGCTTGTGAACATGTGCCTACTCCCTTCTCACGGACATTGCTGATAGGAAGAATATATTTTAAATTGCATTCATTTTTACCGTTTTGCACTTGCAAGCATCTGTTGAATCTACTAGATGGGACGGTGATCGGGTTTTTACTCTGAACAACTGAAGGCGAAGTGAAACGCTCGTATAAAAGGCACTGCAGTGCAGCCGGCCTCTCCTGTCCAGAAGTAGCTCCTCTGCTCTGGCGCCCCGACACTGTTGGTCTCCAGGGGTGGGCCCTGTCCCTTGACAGGTCATGCCGCTCCAGGCGACACAGCTAGTCTGATTCTCTCTCCGGGAAGCGCTGGGCTGGAATGAGACATTGCAGAAGTGGAGAGTGGAGTCTTCAACAGCGAACAGCCGAGCCAGTGTCAAACTTGGCACCTGATGGGGTCAGCCGGGCAAGCAGTGAATCGAAACGACAGTGCCACTGGGACAGCACATGGTGAGACTAAGCCTCAGTGGCGGGGGGAGGTCAGTGGGCACGCTGGGGTCTTTGTCCAGTGGGAGGCGCCTGCGCAGTCTCAAGGGGCAGCTGCTACTCAGCTCCAGCCAATTGCTGACCTGCAGGAATCGGGCTCAGTGTGTCACAGTGTTTGGTTTTTTGTTTTCCAAGAAAAACCAGATACCTAATTTTTAAAAAACTTTAAAAGTGTTCTAATATATGTGTTTTTATCTATTTATTTGAGAGGCAGAGAGAGAGAGCTCCCTTCTGCTGGTTTGTTCCCTAAATGCCTGCAACAGCCAGGGCTGGACCAGGTGGAAACTGGGAGCCTGGAACGGAATCCAGGTCTCCCACATGGGTGGCAGGGACTCAATGACTTGAGCTGCCACTGCTGCCTCCCAGGGTCTGCATTAGCAGGAAGCTGGAGTCAGGAGCCAGAGCCAGGTATAGAACCCAGGTCCTCTGATGGGGGGGCGTGGGCATCATCTTAACCGCTAGGCTAAATGCCCACCCGATCTCTTCTGCTTTTTCCAGGGTGTCAATCATATTTCAAAACCATGCAGGTCACATAAGCCACATCTTTGCTAAAATGCTGCCTGAGAGCCAGTGGTTTAGAATATATGCTTTGGGGAGAAGGGGTCTTCATCAGTAAGGGTCCTATCAGGGAACTTGCTGGCTCAGAGAGGAGAGATCAATGAGGGGACAAGTTACAAAAGTGTAATGAAAGTCTGGGACCATGGCAAAGCAAATGAGCCAATGGCCTCAGGTACACAGTTTTAAGGAGGCACCAGAAATCTCAGCCAGTAACATAAATAACATGTTAACACAATACATTTTTAAAAATCAAAATCAATGCACGAAGAATCTATAGGAAACAAAATATCATCATTTGAAACAAAGACAGGATCAGTATTCCTGGTATTTCCTTTTCTATCAGGTGCCAACATCGCCTAGGACAGAGCCTCTCAAACCCCGGGGGAAACCCCAAGGGGTAGTGCAGAACCCTAGGAGGGTAAAAGCAGAGCTGTGATCGCACAAGGCGGAGAATATGAAAGGCAGGGCGGTTAGTGGTACTGAGAAGAGTCATGGCGAGACTGGCCCATGCTGATGAAACTGCTGGGCTATGCTTTAGTTCATTTTATCACGAAACCTCCTCTCACGACTTTCGCAAAGTTAATGACGAGTCAGCTTTTGTGTGCATGCAGATGGCAAGCCACAGGCTTTGCCCAATCCAAGCCTGCAGCAGGCAGGAGCATGCTACGGGCAGACCTTCAAGCCAGCCGCTGCCTGGGAGGGAAGGGAAGCCCCTAACACGGAAACAGAGAAGGGGCTCCCTCTTTCCACAATCAGCATTCCAGAATGCTGCCGCTGTCTCGCTCATCCTACTCTGCGCTGGTCAGACGCTCCTGTCCACTAAAAGTGCTCATTCTCAGCTGCTCCCAACTAAAGCTGTGATCTACTTTGCAGCACGCCGAGCCAGCACCAGCCCGAGCACGCTTTAAAATGTGGCCTTTCCTCTTTGCACAAAACAAAGCTGGGATGAGCAGGGTCACGAGCTTTGGGACCCAATTGGCTAACATATAAGAGACAAAGGCCAGACAGAAACGGGTTGTCCAAAGCTTTGTGGACCTTGCAAAGTGGCGTTACCAAGGTGATGATTTAGATCCAGACCAGAAAAGCTGGTGCTGACGGGGCAGGAGGCCCAGCGCACATTTCCTGAGACACTCAGAGGGAATTCAGCCCCCATTGGTAGGATTTCCATGTTTTGTCTGCAATGGGTATTTCTAGCCTGCCTTCTGTTGGAAAATCGTGGTCAGAACCATGAACTCTGCGCACAGTAGACTTATCACATCCTGAGTGTCAGCGTGCGTTTGAAATCAGAGGAGAGGGAAGGAAGGGAAGTTGAGAGCCATGGTTGTTGTCCAATGCAAGCCCACACAGAGCATTCACTAACAGCCTATTTATAGGGCCATATGGAATGGTCATTAAGAAGGGAGCCCAGAGACTGGGTTCCAGCTCTGGGGAGATTCTGTGAGAGGAAAATCGTCTACTCTCTTGGTATTTCAGATCAGATCACCAACAAGAATGCAAAAAGGCCTGCAGAATTTCATTTCAGGGGAAAAAGAGAAAACAGGAAGAGTCTGATTTTGCACATTTAGTTTTGATTGTTCTTTCATTTTAAAACCAGACCAGGTTGTCAGAGAACCACAAATCAGTTTATATATTTACTTATTTATGCCTAATTCATGTTGCCTATGGAAGATCACTGTGTGTTCTGATTTCTGAGCCAATATTTGAATGAAAATTCAGATTTTGCTAAGAGAAAAAAAGTCAACTCCCAGCCAGTCTATACCCAACCCAAAGCTCATCCCCCACTCCCCCTCTCAAGTCATCTGCTCAGTTCCCTGGGTGTGGGAATCATGGAAGTTGTTTAGTAGCAAGTGAGAGGTGTTCTGGAATAAAATCAGCAGAATATGTCTGCCATGCAGCCATAAATGGTTGGTTCTCTAGAAAGGAAGAGAGTAGGGAAGACAGAGCCAGAGATGACAGCCAAGGGGCATGGTGATAGCTCCAGCATGAGATCAGGATCTAAAGAGTTGGCCAGCGTGTTAATAACACAACACGGAATTTCACAAGCTGAGTGTGTGCTAAGGGTTTACATCACCAAAAGAGTAAGACTCAAGCCCAGCACAAGCTAACCCCATATGCTTCTCTGAACTATTATTAAGTTGCACAGCACCGTGGAAAGTGAACAGAGAAGGCACCGACTGTTCTCCCCATTCTCTGAAAGGCGAAACAGAGGGTCTGAGAGAACCCGGAGCGTGCAAGCAGCTCTGTGCACAGGGGCTGGTGCCACCTATGAGGTTTTTATGGCTGACAAATAATACAGCCGCGATATAAATGCAGGCCCCTCGATTGCTAGGGTGTTCTACCACACCCCAGGGCATCCCCACCAGCACCTCACGCCTTCCAAGAGGAAGTTTCTATCCAAACATAAAAGCCACAATGACAGCTGTGACAGCCAGCAAGAGGCAGCTCCTTTCCTCTGTGAAATCTCACTCAGACACTGCCCCAGAGCATCCCAAAATTTAGGGATGAAAATAACCTCATGTCTAATATCCTTGTTGCAGGACACAGAGCCACAGAGAGGCTGAGCAACTCTGAAATCATGCAGCTTAATCACTTGTTGGCTCGATTCACTGGAATATCAGGATCCATTCAGTCATTCCACATTGGTGACCTTGATGGGGTTCTCAGCTCCTAGTTTCAGCCTGGCCTGTCCCTAGCTATTTTGGGCACTGGGGAGTGACTTGGTAATGGGCCGCGGGATCTGGAGCTGATCGGACTCTGAACTCCAACAGCTATGCCCACGTGCTGCCTGTCCATCTGGAGGACAGGACAAGGGCCAGCTCAGGTTCCCATCAGTGCGTGCAGGTGAGGACGTCTCAGCCACATGAGAAGACCTTGGACTCAGCTGTATCCAGAGACCTTCCTGGGATCGATCACCTGATCCAAACCTGTGCAACTCAAATCCCAGGGAAATCGTTTTGCCTCCCCGGCAGCCCTGGCACAAAAAGGCAGCTCCACGTGTCCACCTGAGTGCCCCAGCAGAGATGCGTGGGAGCCCAGCACAGAGCACAGAGATCCCTACACTGAGTCCTTGAAATGGCAACTCTGGTGCCCCCCGCCTCCCGGGATAGCTTCATCTGAGGGCTGATTGACGAATGCCTAGGGGCGGCTGTTTGGCAAAGGGTGCAGTCCCCAGTTGGGATGCTTGCATCTCATATTGGAGTCTTTGGGTTTAAGTCCCGGCTCTGCTTCCAATTCCAGCCTCCTGCTAATGCACACCCTGAGAGGCAGCAGGCCATGACTCAAGTGCTTGGGTCCCTGCCACCTACGTAGGAGACCCAGATTGAGTTCTTGGGTCCTGGATGCTGTGGCATTTAGAGAGCAAACCAGTAGATGGGTGAGATCTCTTTCTCCCTTCCAGATAAAATAAGAATAGCTTTTTTAAAAAAGGTGATGGCATTGTGGCGCAATGGATCAGGCTGCCACCTGTGACACCAACATCCGTGTCAGGGTGTCAGTTCCAGTCCTGGCTGCTCCACTTCCGATCCAGCTCCCTGCTAATGGCCTGAAAAGGCAGCAGAAGATGGCTCAAGTACATGGGCCCCTACCACCCACATGGGAGACCCAGAGTTCCTAGCTCCTGGCTTTGGCCTGGCCCAGACCTGGCTGTTGCAGCCATCTGGGAAGTAAAAGGACATAGATGATCTCTCTCTCTCTCTCTCTCTCTCTCTGTTGCTCTTTCAAATAAATACTTTTTAAAAAGAATACCTGCTGTGGCTGACAACTGCTGCCTGTCCCTGTGCCACATCCTTAGGCATCTTGGCGGTTCCGGGCTCTCCAGACAGCCAGACCAATCAGCCACTGCCATCCTGCAATCCTGCAGTTACTTCATTAAGCTGGGTTCAAGTTGCATGTTTTTCATAGGACGGAGCAGAGATTAAACCCGCTGGCCTATTGTCTATGCAGTGAATAACCACTTCTTTCTCTGGCCCATTTTCCCCAGCTCAGCCTCCTGGGTGGGGGTGGGGCAGCAGTCTCTGCTCCGAGAGTCTTGTCCCCCACAGCCTCGCGCTCTGCTGGACTGAATCTGCCTGCAAGTGCCCACGGTGCCTGCCTTTACTGTTCTCCTGAGTGGGTGCAGGACAAGACTCTGGACAGAGCACCTGCCCTTTCCACTTTGTCTTCACTGTGAGATGTCTACTGTGCACCTGCCAAGGGGCCACTGACCTTAAGAAGGAGGGGAGAAGCACAGGAGGAGAGGTGGGTATGCCTCTCTCCCCCCTTTTTAAAACTTGGTCATTCCAGGTAGAGTGGCGGGAATGGAGAAGCAGCTGTGTTCTCTGTGCTAAATGCCCTACATCCCAGTGCGGCTGGCAGTGCTCAATGCAAATGTTGGGAAAATCCCTCCTGGGAATGTCCTTGGTCCTCTGACAGCCAGCAGTGTCCAGTGAGAGGACACACACCTTGGAGGGACAGCCTGGGGGTGTGCTGCTGTCCTGGTAGGTTCATAGGGCACAAAGGGGGTACCCCAGGGGTCTGAGGACCCCCTGCACAGCTGCTGCAGGAGCCGTGATGTCACTCGGGAGGACGGCAGGAGCAGGCAATTAGGAGTCTGGGGAGCAGGTTCAAATTCCACCTCCACTGACTTACTGACTGTGGGCAACATTAAACACTCGCCTGAACCCCTCAAGTGCCTCCGTTTAAACTCATACAAATGGGAATGACGCTGCCTCAGCTGACACATCTGTAAAATGGGGGTCACAACACCCACCTCTCAGTGTGGTGAGGGCTTTGTCAATGCAAATCACGATTATGTGTGTAGGCAGTAACATGAAGGAGCCTCCAAAGATCCTCCCAGACCTGTCCCGGTGCTGCTTTCTCTACTATGTTTAATAGGAAGTTTTTTGAGGATGAATGTCCTTGCCACCAGCAGTCACTTTAATTATTCAAACGCCAGAAGTAGACGTGGCACTGGATTAAACAGCCACGACAGCACTGCCAGGGCCATGGTGAACACAGCTCAGACCTGCGGCCCGTCCCCCGCCCCAGCCCGCACCCCCACGCTGAGGCCCACACCCGGCCACGCACAGCCTCTCAGGGCTATTCGCAACTCCTCTACCCAAGCCGCACGCTATCTGGGTGGCACATGCAGGCAGCCTGGTTCCTGTCTGGGGAACCACAGGGAAACTCAGGGAATGAGAGTTAATGTAATTGGTTGAAGTCATTTCCAGAAACACGCGGCAGGCGACTTAGCAAGAAGGTATCTGGGTTCTGAACAGGAAATCATAATAATCAAATTGCTGCAGCCTCCAAATTACTGCAGAGAAAGCAAGTGTTTACAAAATTAGATTACAGCCACACCAAGTCAGGCGGCGAAAGAGCCTGGCTTTTTCACTGCACCTCTTTATCCCAGAATGTTCCCTGCTCAGTCTACGGTGGACCTTAACTATTCACAATCCCTATAGTTGTTCATGAGATAACACCGGCACCAGTACACCTGTCCTGACAACCAGCTTGACCACTGGCACAGGCACAAGGAGGTCTACTTAATAGCAACAGCAACGATCAGTCTCTAGGGGAACATGCAGGGAGCCCCAGAATTTAGTACTTTTTCCAAAAAAGATTTATTTATTTATTTGAAAGGCAGACTTACACAGAGAGAGCTGGTTCACTCCCCAGTTGGAGCTGGGCCAATTCGAAGCCAGAAACCAGGAGCTTCATCTGGGTCTCCCACATGGGTGCAGGGGCCCAAGGACATGGGCCATCCTCTGCTGCTTTCCTAGGTGCATTAGAGGGGGCTGGGTCAGAAGAGGAGAAGCCAGGACTCGAACCTGCGCCCATATGGGATGCTGGCACCAGAGACAGCAGTTTAACCTGCCACACCACAGCGCCGGCCCCAGTTGGAGCACTTTTAAATAGATGACAAAGGAAGAAAAGACATAAGGTTTTTAACTCAGAAGTGGACCCCTTTTATTTCAGCACATCGTACCCTGGTCCTTTACAAATGTGAGTAGCTATTAAGCAGCAACCAAAAGCATAATCTTTTTTCTTTGATCAGAAAGTGACAGCGAGGAAGCAACCTAGAAAATGTAGGCAGGGTGGAGGATGGGGAAGAAGAGGGAAATGGAAAGGAAAATGAAACTCGCTGACTTCCGCCTCACCGAGACCATGCCCGGGAGCTGGGGCCGTCCCACACACGCCCTGCGGAAAGGTGATGGCGCGGTGTTGGGCAGATCCTGGGAGCAGTTCTCCCCGCCTCTCCAGAACTCTGCATCTCCGCCACCCAGTAACCCACTTCCTGGCTGCTGCCCTTTTGTTCTTTCTCCCCTGTGTCTTAGCAATGGGCTTGCCTGTCAGCGCTTGGCTGGAAATGAGTGCATTATCATCGACCACTGACTGAGCAACAGGACACCTTCTGTCCCTGAGCACTTGCTGGTTACCCATCAATCACTTTTTATTGACCTTGAACTAAGAAAGATGCATGAATTCAAAAACTGCAATTCGAAAAATTGTATAGGCAAACTAATAGAATCTCAACTTATGCCAAGCTGATTCTTCAATAACGCACTTGAAGGGCATAGTTCCCTGCCCCTGACCAAGCTCTGATTTTTGGATTTTCACTTAGGGGAGGAAGGAAGGAGCACGTACTACCCTACTGTATATGCCAAGCTCTCCACCGGGTACTGGACAGGTGTCGTAGCAAATGTACCGGCAGCCATAGCACACCAGGAAAGCAGACGTCCTACCAGTTAGTCAGAGGAAGCCAGTCACAGTGAGCTCCCTGTGAAACCGAGAAGCCCTCCCTTGCATGGACACTTCAAACATACCCAGCAGGTGTCACATGGCCATATCGTTTTGTAAAACTTGCAGAAGTCAGACATTTCCACTGTAATTGGTTAGGCCATCTTTCCACTCCGACTTCCCCTTGTGTCTGTCGGCACTGCAGTTTCCATGGCCATTTTGGGCTCTCACTGAAGGGGAAGTTGAGTTGGGATAGATTTAGCCCGCTTGAGTGGGGTGTGTGTCTGTGGTCGCCCGCGCGTCTGTGCAGGGTATTTTTACTCTCACTGGTATAGAAATGGCTTCCCCTTTTCTGTCTTCCTCCTCGCTGGCTCTCCTCGTGGTGGGACACTCGGGTGCAGGGCTCAGCATGACATTCCCTATAGACATGTCCCACCCTACCCTGCTCACCAGAGAAGCAAGGCACGGGCAGTAGAAAAGCAGCAAAGCAGAGTGGGCACTTGGTGCCGCTTGGGACACCTGCATCCCACATTGTGGGGGCTGGGTTTCAGTCCCAGCTCTGCACCCCACCCCAGCTTCCTGTTAATGTGTATCTTGGGAGCCAGCAGGCAACGGCTCAAGTGCTTGGGCCCCTGCCACCCATGTGGGAGACCCAGATGGCGTTCCTGGCTCCTGGCTACGGCCTGGTCTAGTGCTGGCTGTCGGGCCATTTGGGGAGTACACCAATAGATGGAGGATCTCTATGAGCATATTTCTTTCTCTCCATTTTTCTCTCTCTCTATCCTGTTCAAATAAACCATTTTTTTAAAAAAAGTATTCATTTAAAAGAAAGAGTTATAGAGAGAAAGGGAGAGACAGAGAGAGGTCTTCCATTCGCTGAGCCACTCCTCAAATGACCACAGCCAGGAACAACAGCCAGGAACCAGAAGCTTCATCTGGGTCTCCCACGTGGATGCAGGAGCCCAAACACGTGGGCCATCTTGCACTGCTTTCCCAGGCACATTAGCAGGGAGCGGGATTGAAGTGGAGCAGCTGGGAATCAAGCCAGAGGCTACATGGGATGCCAGCACTGCAGACCGTGGCTTAACCACTACGCCACAACACCGTCCCCAGACAAATAATTTTTTTAAAAAAAGAAAAAAACTTGGAATGTATGGAGCCAGAAGTTATGCTGTAGAAAATTCTTCCAAGTCTTAACAGCCAGCATATGAAGGAAACATCAAAGAGGTTTTTCCAAATTTGGCAATAATCCTAAAAGTGTTTGACATTATCAAAAGTGGATTGTACAGTGAAGTTGGAACACATTTTTCTGAATTATCAGTACTAAAAAATAAGTATCAACCACTGAGATGGAAGACTGAATTGTCTTCTATCCTCTCTACAGAAAACGACATAACAAATTCATTGTCATACAGCTCTCTGCCCCTAAAAATTAGGTTAAAAAGGTATTGCAGGAGTATCCAGGGCTGGCATTGTGGTGCAGTGGGTTAAGCCACTGCTTGCAACACTGACAACCCATGTGTAGTGCCTATTCAAATCCTGGCTGTTCCACTTCCAATCCAGCTCCCTGCTAATGCACCTGGGACTTGGGCTGCTGCTACCCGTGTGGGAGACCCAGATGGAGTTCCAGGCTCCTGACTTCAGCCTGGGCCAGCCCTGGCATTTTGTAGACATTTAGGGAATGAACCAGTGGATGGAAGATCTCCCCCTGTCACTCTGCACTCCAGATAAATAAATAAATCTTTTAAAAATAGTATGGTATTTTATATAGTCTGATATTGGTGTTAGCTTTTTAAGATGTATAATTTATTGTGATGTCTTTTCTCCTCTAAAGGAATATTCCTGTTCTTACCTAATTTGGCATTCACTATTTTATTGTGTGTGTGCTTTTTTAACAAAAGATTTTATTTATTTATTTGAGAGGCAGAGTTAGAGAGAGAGGGAGAGACACAGAGAGAGGTCTTCCATCCCCCAACGGCTGCAATGGCTGAAGCTGGGCTGATCTGAAGCTAAGAGTCAGGAGCTTCTTCCCGCGCAGGTACAGGGGCCCAAGCACTTAGGCCATCTTCTGCTGCTTTCCCAGGCCATAGCACAGAGCTGGATCAGGAGAGGAGTAACTGGGACATGAACCGATGCCCATATGGGATGCCAGAGCTGCAGATGGGTTTAGCTTACTACCCCACAGTGCCAGGCCATTGCTGTGTTTTTTAAAGATCCCAATGTAACATAAAACTCAGGCCACATACAACCTGCCCCACCTTTCAAAGCCTTCGCTATTTCAGAGAAATTTTTACTGTAAGAGTCAAAAATGTGTATCTGAGAATTGACAAAATACACAAGATATATTATCTCATTTAATTATCTCATTATCTCATTTAATTCCACATAACGCCCCTGTAAGGTGAGTAGTGTTGTTTTACGGATGAGGAAACCCGGCTCAGGGAGTTGAGAAAGTTTCCCCAAATGGAGACTTAGGGTTACTATTGTCACGGTTTCCCTGGCAACACTGAAAATAGCCACAGACAGAGGCTGCGCTGTGCTTGGGGGTAATCCCTTCCCAAGAAGAAGGCAGCGGGATTAGAACCAGAGCCTGAAGTCTCACTCACCAGAGCCACTTAGGGAAAGAACTGTTATCAGCCACCTCCTCCTACCAAACTGTCATGTGCTCTCACTCCAACAGAAGGGGAAATTCTATCTTCACCCTTAAGTGTGATCTTGCGATCAACAGGCGATCTTCTGCTCAGGAGTTTCAGGAATTTGAGGAAGAAATGGTCCCCAAGCTCTTCTCCCCGCCCCTGTGCCCACCAGCCCTGCCTCAGAGGACTTGGCCATCAGATGTCCCTTCGAGTAAGGCCATCCCAGTCCCCGTCAGTGACTCCTCACCCTTAAGCAGGTGACAAGAATGCTGCAGTTGAGGGCACTGCCACCACAGGCCTCCCAGGGGAGAGCAGGGAAGTGGACCTGGCAGGGTTTGCTTTGTTCCTGCAGGGTCCTTGGCAGCAGTGCCACGGCCACTTCTGTTCCATCTAGCACGCTGCAGTCACTGAGGACTGGCTGAGGGAGGCGGGAATGTGGCACAGTGGCTATGAGGCCACTTAGGGTGCCCACATCCCGTATCACAGCGCCTGGTTCAAGTCCTGACTCTGCTTCTGATTCCAGCTCCCTGCGAACACGAGCCCTGGGAGGAAGCAGACGATGGCTCTACTACTTGGGCCCCCACCACTCTCATGGGAAACCTGCACTGAGTTCCTGCTCCTGGGCTTTGGCTTGGCTCAGCCCTGGGCCTTGCGGGCAACTGGGGAGTGAACCAGTGTAGAAAACATCTCTGTCTGTCTCTCTGCTTTTTAAATAAATAAATAAACCTTTAAAAACTATTGGTTAGTTCATGGGGCCAAGCTCCTGTTGGCCACTAAACCAGCACCACCAAGTGCCGTCACCTCAGGGAGCAGACGCAGGTGCACCTGCTACCCCCGCTGCCACTGGAAATGTCCATCATCACAGACATCACTGCGGACCAGCAGCTGGAGTCTCCCTTCTCCCTTCACCATGAAGCCAGGGTTGAGGGCAGGTGCTACCCTTGGAGTCCTTGTGTCTCCATGAAATTCCATATCAATTTGTGGCAGGCCTATGGTGAGGCTGTGTCTGCATTTTTTTTTTTATGAAGACAGGCAGATACTAAAGGGATTCCTGAGCTCCCTCAAAGGTTAAGAAGCACTGTTCGAGGAGAAAACCTCTGAAACAGACTGAGCCCAAGCTGCGGAGGGCTGACGGACGCAAAGTCACGGATGTGCGTGCGAGTGCGCTGACGTTTCTCACTTGGGAGACAGTTCAGCATTTCTGGTCAGGGCCAAATCGCTGAAATGATTATTGAAGCTTCATTGCCTGAAAATAGCTCTTACTATAGGAATCAGAGCGGAGGATTTGCCAGGCTTTTAAAAATACTAGCTGATTTGATTTTGAATCCTACAAGGGAGCAAGAATTCTATTTTGGGCCCTGCGTCGGGCTACTCAATAGAAAACATTGCACTGTGCAGAAGTCGCCTCAGCCCAGTTTCATTTTGACCTTCTGTTCCGCAGCAATTTTTTTTTAATATATTTTGCTCTGTGTTTAGAAGAGCGTTAATTATTGCTGCAGTGAAAGCAGTCATTTGTCTCTGTGAAAGTAAAAGAGCTCCGCTGATCCATCCAGCTTCCTGAATCAACAAAAATCTCATATCATTAGGAGCTACTTTACTTTAACAACAACAACAACAACAACAAAGAAGGCAAAGGCAGCTTTTCCCTTCTCTGTCCGACCTTCAGCTGGCTTCCGGCTCTGTCTCCCTCTGCTGAGCCAAACCCTTTCAGCTCACATTTCTGGGCATGTGGGTTCTTTCAGTCCTGATCCATCGCCACACAGATCACAGATAAACCTGATTTGGGCTCCTGAGTCAGGCCATTCTTGCTGTCACTTTAAGAGAAAACACCCCCATGCGGTTGCAAGCCAGACCACCACAGCCTGGGAGGAGGATGCTTGTTCAGCGCGGGTGGCACGTGTGTCCCAGTCACTGCACTTACCGCACCGTCACCATGCGGGGAACCTGTCTATGACACTTTACTGCAAGCGAAGGCACAAAGTTGCAGAAGGCAGCGACGTGGTCGCCTATGAAATGGCTGGGTTTGGAGCTTCGCTTTTCTCTCTCGTGTTTCTGCAAAGACGGCTGAGCCTCCTGGCCCTGGCCCGGCCCTACTGACTGCAGCAGCCATCTGACGAAATGTGAGAGCAGTGACTCCCCACATCCTGACATCACGCCTACAGCCGGGGACGTCCCCCACCGTAGGGCGCCAGCCTCCTCACAGGAGAAACCAGAAACCCCAGCCCTCACACTTCTCTCGCAGCCCCGTGGCCCCAGCCCGTCCCAGGGCTTCATTCAGCAGTGAGCCCAGGAGGAAGCCGGCTGTGCAGAACCCACTTCCTGAACCAGGTGACAGCGGTGCCCCCGGCTCTCGGGGGCGACAGACAGCAGGGTGAGCCGCACGTGGTGGGGTTGCCAGCTGGCGGCAGCAGCATGGGCCCTTTGCAGATGCACTCCCAGGTGGGGCTGGAGTAAGCCTAGTCCTGGCCTCCAAGCCGGGCGCAGCGGCCCTCCTGGATGTGTCTCACCCTCCTTTACGAAAGTCCTTTCTCGGCTCAAACCACCGAGCGTGGGTTCCGGTGTTTGCAGGTGCAGTGTCCACCAAGCCCCGTGTGGTCTCCAGCCACCTGCTTTTCTGGACACACCTGCCATGCTCACACCTTCCTGCTGGACCGTGGTCCCCTCCACAAGTGCGTGAAGCTTGTCTCTGCCTCAGGTCCCCTCCCATGCTGTGCCCTCATCTATGGCTGCTCCATCCTTCCTCAACCCTGGCTCCCGCCTGAACTCAAAACATAGCTCAGAACCCCCGAGGTTAAATCCCCTGTGCGCCCTCCTGACCTGTATTTGCCCTGCATGGTGCTCATCTCAATTGTAATTAAATACTTACTATAATAATAAACACCTAACAATCACTGAGTTACTTCTGAAGAGGTATAAGTGCTCTTCATGGATTATCTCACTTAATTTTCACAACCCTGAGGAAGGTGTTATTATAAACCATTTTACAGAGGGAGAAACTGAGGCTTAGAGAAAGTAAGTAACAAATCCTCAGTCACATAAAAAGCATGTATTGAAGCCAAGATTTTTTTTTTTAATTTGAGAGACAGATAGACACAGAGAGAGACCTACTATCTGTTAATTCATACCCTAAGTGCCCACAATAGTCGAGGCTTGGACACACCAAAGCGGAGAGCTGGGAACGCAACCTGGGTCACCCAAATTAGTGGCAGGGCTCAATGACTTGAGTCTTCACTGTTGCTTTCCAGGGTCCACAGTAGCAGAAGCTGGATTCAGGAGCCAGAGCTGGGTTTCAAACCCAGACATTCTTTTAAAAAATTTTTTTATTTATTTATTTATTTGAGTTACACAGAGAGAAGAGAGGCGGGGGCGGGGGGTGTCTTCCATCTGATGGTTCACTCCCCAATTGGCTGCAATGGCCAGAGCAGTGCTGATCCAAAGCCAGGAGCCAGGAGCCTCCTCCAGGTCTCCCACATGGGTGCAGGGGCCCAAGGACTTGGGCCATCTTTTACTGCTTTCCCAGGGCATAGCAGAGAGCTGGATCAGAAGAGGAGCAGTGGGGTCTTGAACCTGCATCCATATAGGATGCTGGCGCCTCAGGCCAAGGTGTTAATCCTATGCGCCACAGTGCCGGCCCCCAAACTAAGGTGTTCTCATTTGGGATGCAGGCATCTTAACTGCTAGGCCAAAGCCCATCCCAGACAGCAAGATTTGAGCTCAGGAAATCTGAGACGAGCTCCTACTCTTAATGCCATTGTCATCTCTGTGGTGGGTGCCTGTACCCCAGAAGCTGTGTCAGATAAGCCCTTGGAGAGTAGAAAAGAAACATTAGACTTCTCTCTATATGCATTTTTATCTCATCTGGATTATTTTATATTTTTAATATTTATTTTATATTAGTTTATCACTTTATTTAATGTGCATAATAAAGCAATACATCCCACAGTTTATAAGCAAATAAAAACCAGGTCCATGGGCTCAGTTCTTTTCCTGTAGGTTTGTGCAGTGATTAAAGACAGCTGCTCTGGACTAGGAACTCTGAGAGAGCCGGGCTCTCTCTCACAGATGCCCCATCCTCCGTCCCCCTATACCCCCCGCCCCGTGGCTGGCCCAGGGCCTGACACATAGCAGGTGCCTAGTAAGTACACGTAGGCTGAAGAGTGCCTCTTCTAACAGTGCCAAGGCCAGCACCAGAGAAAGCAAGCTCCCTGGTCCTGCGTGCAAGTTCGGGTGCTCAAGACTTTTGTATCTGGGAACACTTCCTGGCTTGCTTCTTCTCAATTTCTGGATCTGAGACAAGACATTGTAATCTCAAGGCTTGTAGACTGTCCCCTACCCCAGAGTAATGTTCAGTTGGGCAAGAGGCAGCTTGGGGTTTGTTGCATTGTTCTGTGCAGTCACTGTCTAGGAACGGTGGGCGGGGCATCAGTGGGGCAAGGCACAGTCACAGGCATGCGAAGCCACTGGTGCAACCCCCGCCCCTGGTTCCTCTCCTCCCTGCCTCTGCTGACCTCCCACTCAAACCCACCTGAGCTCTTCCACTCTCAGGAAGGCGGGCAGCAGGGCAGGGCAGGGGTGCTTAGCCTGCATAGAGCGGAAAGGGCAGGGGACAACGGGACATTCATCCCAGACTGAACTGGACCGGCTGTTTGAGGATGTGGCCCTTCTTCCTTCTCTGAGGAGGGGGTTGGCTGAGCGGATCATCACTGAGCACATTCTTGCTAATGTGGGCGAGAGGATGCAACTCGCCAGCACGCGGGTGTGGATTTCCCACAGGGCCCCTGCGAGCCCTGCCTTTGACACTGCCTCTGCCTCTGCCACGGTATTTTTCATTTTTAGAATTTTGCATAGTTGGACTGTTTTTACATGGGTTTGTGGATTTTTTTTTCTTTAAAAAAAAATCTGAGAAACGGAGGATGGGTGGGGCGTGGGGGCAGCCCAGAGCAGCCCTGTGAGACATCAGGCCTTACCCCCAGCAGGGAGCACCCGGGGTGGGCGGTGTGCAGGTCACTGAGCGCTGTGGTTGTATTTGCAGGCGCAGGTGCGGCCCTGGGCAGGGTGGGCCTCACAGAAGCATAGAGCAGGCTGCCCCACCCCCTCTGGCGCACACTCACCCCTGCCTGGCTCCTGCTTCTGAGACCTCCCTGCCTTCAGGCCCACAGGGGAGCGGGGACTGCCAGTGGCAGAGGCCCCCTGGGGGACCGGATGGGACGGAGGCCACTCCTGCAGCTGCATCCACGAAACAAATGAGCCGCCCTTCCGAGGCTAGGGATGGAGGCAGCTGCGAAGCCAGTCGGCTCCACCGGCCACCCGCCAGGCTCAAGGAGAGCGTAGTTCTCGTGCTTTTAAAACACATGAAAGTTGATGGCAAACTTCCATACACTTACTTTTCACTGACAAACAAAAACGGTATATATTTAAGAACTACAAGAACTACAATGTGATGTTTTGATTTACGTATGACATATGTTTATGACAAATGGAATTAAAGGACAGATTTAATTTGGTGTGAACATTTTGAAAACCCAAGCATAATCTTTTTATAATACACAATTTCCACAAACTTTACACCTGTGGGCTGAAACTCAATCCCCATTATGATGGTATGAGGGGGCCTCTGGGGAAGCGGGTGAGCCTGAGGCCCTCATGAATGAGCCAGCGCCTTGTAAAGGGGCTGGAAGGAGTCAGGCCCTCTTTGGCTCTTCCCACCTGCTGCCACGGGAAGACACAGCCCTCCGCCCCTTGTGCCCTTCTGCCTTCTGCCATGTGAAGATACAGCAATAAGGTACCACCTTGGAAGCAGAGAGCAGCTCTCATCAGACACCAAATCCACCAGCTCCTTCATTTTGGACTTCCCAGTCTCTTTGACTATGAGAAATAATTCTACCCTGCAGAAATTACACAGGTATTTTGTTAAAGCAACACAAATGGGCTAAGACAGTCAGCAATTCAGCAACGGTTTAGTTAATTTGCTATGTGCCAGGTACTATGTTAACTGCCAAGAAGGAACAATGTAAAACTATATGACATATACATATTATATATATTATACACATATACACACATCATATATGTGTACATACATATGCATGTATGTATATAAATATATATTCTACAAATAGATATGCCATGAGGTTCAAACTAAACTATTAGCCATCTGTGGAGTGGGTGGGTTTGATCCAGTAGCTAAGTCACTGGTTGACTCCACGCCCCACATTGGAGCACCTGGGTTCAACTCCCAGCTCTAGTCCCTGACTCCTGCCTACTATTAATGCCACCCCTGGGAGGTAGCAGGTGATGGCTCAAATAATTGAGCCTGCCACTCAAGATAGAATTCCTTGCTCCTGACTGCAGCTTAGCTCTGCCCCAGCCAGTGTAGGCATTTGGAGAGTGAACCAGCAACCGGAAGCTCTCCTCCTCTCCAGCACTGCAGACCCACTAAATAAGAATTCTCAGGGTGGGCCTCAAGAATGAGTCCTGTAGAAATGCTTCCAAGTCATTCTGAAGTTTTCCCCAGAGCCGATGACAGAGGTTATCTTCACTGGACAGGACCCACGTTACCTAGTGACGAGTAGCTGGCCAGAATCCAGATGCCACTGACATTCTTAAATGGCATTAAGCGGGGCCACATTATTGAGCAGTAGCTTGGGGGGAGGGGGTGGGAAAGTTCAGCTACAAAGGGACACAAAGCCCAACAGGCACTGTGACTGAGATGCTCAGAGACACCAAGGACAAGGGTCGCAGGCAGGATATGAGGGAGGCAAGATGAGCAGACTAGGCCAAAGGCTTAAGCAGGTGCTGTAGAAATAAAGTCCACCCCCACACACCCAGAGAGTGGTCTGGGAGCCAACTGTCCACACCTCACTCACTAGAAAGAGGGTCCTATGTTCCAACACCAGTTCAGGTACCCGTTGAGGTAAACCCAATCAATGGCAGCCCTCACGGTTAACAGATAAGCAAAGCAGGAACCTGCATAAAAACACTGGGACGGGGCAGGCACTTAGCCTGAAGGTGAAGATGCCAGTTAGGATGCCTGCATCCCGTATCGGAGCACCTGGGTGCAATTTCCAGCTCCGGCCCCCAGCACAGCTTCCTGCTGACGCAGCTCCTGGAAGGCAGCAGTGATGGCTCGAGTACCTGGGTCCTACCTCCTGCATGGGAGACCTGGACTGACTTCCCTGTTCCTAGTTTTAGCCTGGCCCAACCCAGGCTGTTGTGGGCATTTGGAAAGTAAATCAGTGGATAAGAGCCCCATCTGTCTTTCTGTCTCTCTCTCTCTCTCTCTCTCAATTTTTTTGTTTGTTTGTTTTAAATTTAAACTTGAGCCAAAACTGTTAGAGAAATGTTCCATGTCCAGGAAACCAATATACAGAGATTGATTTTTACCAGAGGAAGTGTGGCGAACAGTACATGTCTATAAAGTGTTTACCATGGCCACTATTCTAAGTGCTATAAACAAATCAACCCAACACTAATAGTAGATGCTTACTATTACAAGAAGTCCACAGGTAAAGGGAGCTAGATCTTTTTTTTTTTTTTAATTTGATAGGTAGAGTTATAGACAGAGAAAGAGAGACAGAGAGGACAGAGAGAAAGGTCTTCCTTCTGCTAGTTCACTCCCCAGTGACCACTACGGCCGGCGCTGCACCAATCCGAAGCCAGGAGCCAGGTGCTTCTTCCTGGTCTCCCTTGCAGGTGCAGGGGCCCAAGCACTTGGGCCATCCTCCACTGCCCTCCCAGGCCACAACAGAGAGCTGGACTGGAAGAGGAGCAACCGGGACCAGGCAGAGGATTAACCAAGTGAGCCACGGCGCTGGCCCCGGGAGCTAGGTCTTAATTCAAGCAATTCCAGAAAGACTGGCTTTCACCCAGTACCGCCTCAGTGCTTCTGCTCTGGCGGTATGCCTTGGCCTTTAGCATACCGACTTCCGGGCACTGTGGTCCAGAATCCCCTTTGGGTCAGTCCTCTTCATGCTTAGGTCAATGGTAACCAAGGAGAAGCACCCCCTTCAGCACGGCCGTGGCACTGACTCTCAACACCCCCGCAGCAAAGCACTCAGAAGCAATGCTGTTCATTAAAAACAACGTGAGCCACACACAGAAGCCACACATCTAATTCTGCTGTATTTTCTAGTAGCCACGTTAAAATACATAAAAGGTGATGCTGAATTTGCTATATCTTACTGAACCCAATACAAGTGTATCTCAAATAGTATTGCTTTAATATATCCAGGTAGAAAAGTTAGCCATAAGAGACTTGCGGTCTTCATGCTAAGTCTTTGAAACCCAGTGTACCTCACTCACAGCACTCTGGATTCAGAGTGCTCTCAGGTGCAGGCACAGCTCCACAGGAAGGGGAGGTGGGCTGCAGGCTAGGGGACCGTTGGCAAAAACCACCTCTCAGGGCTACCTTTGTTTTATCTTATTATTTTTTAAAAGATTTATTTATTTATTTGAAAGTCAGAATTACACAGGGAAAGAAAGAGAGGGAGAGGAGAGGCAGAGAGAGAGCAAGGTCTTCCATCTGCTGGGTCACTCCCCAGTTGGCTTCAATACCGGAGCTGCGCTGATCTGAAGCCAGGAGCCAGGAGCTTCTTCTGGGTCTCCCACACAGGTGCAGGGGGCCCAAGGACTTGGGCCGTCTTCTACTGCTTTCCCAGAGCATAGCAGAGAGCTGGATCGGAAGTGGAGCAGCCGGGACTCGAACCGGCGCTGCCCATAGGAGATGCTGATACTGTAGGTGGCAGCTTAACCCACTATGCCACAGCGTTGCACCCAGGGCTAACTTCTGAGGACATAAGCTGTTTTTATTCGGCTTCTGGAAAAGTAAAAACCACTTTTCTTTATGGAATGTCTTCTTTTTCACACAATTATCACAAGTACTCAAGTTACATTTTTTGTCTCCCTCCACACAAGTTTCCTTCTTCATTGGCTAAATCCACAGCCCTCAGGATTCCGGGACTCCCTTGTTTAAGGCCTCCTGGAATTTGGTGAAGAGCTCCCTGCCTTTCCTCTAGTGAGCCCCCAGTCTGCTCCACCAAGAGGCCCCACCTTTTCAGAACCTGGGGGTCTAACGAGGCAGCCCCCCGCCTGTCCATACCCGAAGCCCCTGGGCCTGGGTGACGGGGTTTGTCTTTCTCTGCAGTTGCTGATCCTCCTGATAGACAGCTTCCAGGGGCCACACCCTGGCCCCACTGTAGATGGTCACAGTTAGTGCAGCGACCAGGCACGAGGGCTGTCCCTATTTGAATCACGCCTGCCTGTTGCCCACGCCCCCTTGTACCTTTTTTCCTCAGTTGCCCCTCAGTAAGGAAACTTGCATTCCAAAAAGTATCCTGAATCCTTCTCCACTGACCTTCTTAACTAAAGAAAAAAAAAAAGTGTCTTTTTTTTTTTTTCGTCTGAGAAGGCAGATCAGAATTTGAAAACCTCAAGCTCTGACAAGGAGTGGCCAGTCTGCCAGCCACTCCCATGTACAAACTTGTCTACTATTATTTAAATCCTGAAACATAATTTGGGATAGGCCAGACACTTGGTGCCTTCTAACCCCACCCAAATTCTCAAGTGGGTCTCAAAAACATGCTGCAGGGATGTCTGGGCTGGTTGGGTTTCATGTGCCTGAACCTTCAAAGCCAGCCTGCGTGATCAAAATACTTCCCTCCCATTGCACTTGACCTACGGGTTCTGGGAGGACAGCTGATGAGGGCCGGGATGTTTGCATCCTGGAGAAGCAGCGAGGCCAACCTTCTGGCAGGCATCCCAGCCAGGGAGGGATGTAACTGGCAGGGGGACCAGACAAAGAAGGGGTGGATACAAGCAATGAGAGACATGGGACCAGAAACAAGTGCTATGGATTTAGGAGCAGGGATCTTCACTAGTATTTTGTACTGTCTAAAACCATCTCCAGCTTGTTTGTTTTTAAGATTTACTTCTATTTATTTGAAAGAGTTACAGAGAAGGAGAATCAGAGACAGAGGGAGATCTTCCATCAGCTGGGTCACTCCCCAGATGGCCACAAAGGCCAGGGCTGGGCCAGGCCAAAGCTAGGAGCCAGGAGCTTCATCCAGGTCTCCTGGGTGGCTGGCAGGGACCCAAGCACTTGGGCCATCTTCCACTTCTTTCGTAGGTGCATTAGCAGGGAGCTGGATCAGAAGTGGAGCAGCCAGGACACCAATCAGTGCCCATATGGGATGCCGATGTTGCAGGTGGCAGCTTGTACCCGCTACACCACAATGCCAGCCCCATGCATTTCCATTTTCTAACCATGTGCAAGAGCATTTCAAAAAGTTCACAGAAAATGCATATTATGGAGAATTATGCATGGATTTCAATTTTTTTGCACCAAAATAAACTTAAGCTTTTGTTCCACTTTTCCACAAACTTCATGCTTCCATGCCTCTTGGGAGTGGAATGTGAGGATTCACAAGGCAGAAGGCTGAGAAGGCAGGCCTCGCTGCTTCTCCTTGTCACCTGCATTCTTTTCAGCTCCCTACAGGCTGCCCTTTCTGGCTGAAGTCTAAAACGCTCAGTGTGGAAAAGCCCAAGGCCGGAAGGAGGGCAGGGGCAAGCGGGTCTTCCTCATCAGCTATCTTCTCTGGAACAATGCAAGGGGGCTGCCGTGGGACGTGACCTTCCTGTGTTTCCTCTACTCCCTGTCCCACCGAAGGTGCACGACTTCCATTACGGGGAAGGCGAGGATTCTGCAGCCCTCTGGCCTTTTTCTTTTCCTGCCCCCTTTAAATCCGGGGATTTTCCATCATTAGCCATCAAATGAATTCTTAAGGAGCTTCTTGCTAATCCCTGTCTAGGTGTTTCTAGTCACACACCACCACAGTCCAGATTCAGGTTGCAGTGAGCCGAGGGCAAGAAATTCTGCAACCTTATGTTCAAAGGGCAGGAGTCTTCCTGGGAGTTCAGAAGAGATAAACAGACAAGCAGACAAGGCGGGCAGTCCTCTTGCCCCATCCCTAAGCTGCCCAGAGCGGTGACTCAAGACTCGGGCTGAGGGGCACCAAGTTGGATCATTGTCTTCACAAGCCTCAGAGGTCCATTTTCTAGTTCAGAAATCATTCTTTTTCCAACCTTTCTGAACGCTATCAGCTGTTAGTGGCAGGGACCTGACGACTTGTAAACAATTTATTGGGCATGCTAAACTGTTGATCTATGGAGATCGCTGTTATAGTTCACAGCTCTAGCAACTTTTAAGAGTCACTCCCTTCAAGGTTTGCAGCAATATTTCTAAATAAGCTGTCAATTGATGAATGGATTTTTAATGTGGTTATGCACATAGTGAATATTCTTCAGCTCCTGGCAGGAGTCTGGCACAGTGGCTAAGTGGCACTTAGGATGCCCGTGCCACATATCAGAGTGCCCGGGGCTGAGTTCCAGCTCTGCTTTGATTCCAGCTTCCTACTAATGCACACCTGGGAAGCAGCAGTGATGGCTCAAGTAGTTGGGTCTCTGCCACCCATGTAGGCAATCTGGATTGAGTCCCAGCTCCCAGGCACTGGAGAACAAACCAGCGGATAGAAGATCGAGCTCTCCTTCTCTCCCTCTGCCTCTCAAATAAAAATTAAACTTAAAAGAATGCTCATCAATACATGCAACAACATGGTGGAAGCTTGAAAACATTATCTACGAAAGAAGCCACAAAAGGCCGCATATTGTGATCTACGAAATGTCCAAATCAGCAAATCCACATAGACAGAATGCAGATTCATGGTTAGCAAGAATGAAGGGGAGGGAGAAACAGGAGTGACTACTAAGGGGTACAAGTTCCCCTTTTGGGGAGTTGACAATAATTTGGGACTCAATGGTGGAGATGGTTTTCTGACACTAAGAATGGACTAAATCTCACGAGCAGTAAATTTTATGTGACTTTTACCTTTAAAAAAAAGAGCCTGAGTTTAACAATAATAATAATAAGGGGCCACTGTCCTAACCCTCACCTTTAGCAGAGGCCTTCATTCCTGAGTGCAGCCTGAACGCTGTGCTGGGTGAACCCGCACCCACTGTCCCCCGTCAGTCCCACATAGCAAAAGTGTCAGCTGGTGCCGCGGCTCACTAGGCTAATCCTCCACCTTACGGCGCTGGCACACCGGGTTCTAGTCCCGGTCGGGGCACTGGATTCTGTCCTGGTTGCCCCTCTTCCAGGCCAGCTCTCTGCTGTGGCCCAGGAGTGCAGTGGAGGATGGCCCAAGTGCTTGGGCCCTGCACCCCATGGGAGACCAGGAGAAGCACCTAGCTCCTGCCATCGGATCAGCGTGGTACGCCAGCCACAGCGTGCCGGCCGCGGTGGCCATTGGAGGGTGAACCAACAGCAAAAGGAAGACCTTCCTCTCTGTCTCTCTCTCTCTCACTGTCCACTCTGCCTGTCAAAAAAAAAAAAAAAGTGTCATTCAGTAGGGCGAATGCCACGAAACTGCTGTGTCCATCAGCCTTGGGTCATTATTAATCATCAAAAGGTTGCTGTCTTGGGCCAGCACTGTGGTGGTGCACTGCTTGCAAAGCTGGCATCCCAAATGGGCACTGGTTCAAGTCCTGGCTGCTCCACTTCTCTTTTTTTTTTTTTTTTTTTTTTTTTTTGACAGGCAGAGTGGACAGTGAGAGAGAGAGAGACAGAGAGAAAGGTCTTCCTTTGCCGTTGGTTCACCCCCCAATGGCTGCTGCAGCCGGCGCACCACGTTGATCCGAAGCCAGGAGCCAGGTGCTTATCCTGGTCTCCCATGCGGGTGCAGGGCTCAAGGACTTGGGCCATCCTCCACTGCACTCCTGGGCCACAGCAGAGAGCTGTACTGGAAGAGGGGCAACCAGGACAGAATCAGGTGCCCCAACTGTGACTAGAACCCAGGGTGCCAGCACCGCAGGCGGAAGACTAGTCTACTGAGCTACGGCGCCAGCCACGGCTGCTCCACTTCTGATCCAGCTCCCTGCTAATGTGCCTGGGAAAGCAGCAGAAGATGGCTGAAGCACTTGGATCCCTGCCACCCACGTGGGAGACCTGGATGAAGCTCCTGGCTCCTGGCTTTGGCCTCGTCCATCCCTGGCCATTGTGGTCATCCAGGGAATGACATTTTCAAAATATACAAATCTTTAGGGGGGAAAAAAAGGTTGCTGTTTCAAAGCAAGCCCACAAAAGTGTCTCACAAAGGCAACATAAAGCAGTCGCACAGAGATGTTCTCCAAGCCAGGGGACAACCGCCAGCTTCATTTCACCTTAGGATCTTCCCTCGCTGAGCCACACGGTGGGTCTGGTCGCACGGCTCCTTTTGTGAAATGTGGAGCCAGCTATGCCAGTGCACCCGCATTTCTCATGACAGACATACAAAACCTGTTACAGCACCACCATGGGGAAAGGGACAGGAGCAGGGGAGCTTTGTTTGCATCTTGCATTTTTTAAAGCAATTTTTATTTTCTAATCATGTACAAGGGCACTTCATCTGCCAAAAATACGTGTTATAGGAAAACTATGCATGGATTTCATAAACTTATGTAAACTTATGTAAAACTTATGTAAACTTATGTCTTAATTCCACTTTTTCATGAAGTTTTTTAAATATCCACATACTTACATGTTTGTAACATGTCTCTGTGTTTATCTATATAAATATAGATAATGCATGAATACAAAAAGTACAACCTGGGTCACTTGGCTGTGTCGGCTGGGTCTCATTAGAACACAGGAGAATCTGAATTGGGGACATTCTGCAAAACAGCTCAGTAGCACACTGCAAAAGTGTCAGTAGCATAAGGAATGAAAAAGAACACTGGAATGGTTCTGGATGAAAGGAAACTAGAGAGACCTGATAATAACAACAATGCATGAGTCTTTTAAAAAAAAATTTACTTACCTATTTTTATTTGAAAGGGAGAGAGAGAGAGGCAGGCCAAGAGAGATTGCCCATCCTCTAGTTCACTTCCCAAATGCTCACAACAGCCAGTGCTGGTCAGGCCAAAGCAAGCAGCCAGGGACTCAATCTGGGTCTCCCACTAGGGTGGCAGAGACCTACGTACTGGAGCCAACACCTGCTACCTCCCAGGGTGCGCATTATCAGGAAGCTGGAACTGGAAGCTGAGCCATGACTGAAACCCAGAAATTCAATATGGGATGTGGGCATCCCGAGCGGTGTCCTAACTGTTGTAGCAAATGCTTGCCCTCCATACTTGAGTCTTCATAGGATCCTGATCCAGGTTTTATTTTTACTTCTATAAAGGACATTACTGGGACACCTGGGAAATTTCAATATGGCCTGATAGTGGACAACGGTATTCTATTATTGATCAACATTAAAATTCCTGGATGCGACCGCTGTAACAGATGATAGAAGAATGACTTTGCTTTGAGGAGATGGGTGCTGAGACCATAAAGCTTTACCATGTCTACAACAAACTCTTGTGCAGGTATGTGTGTGTATTGTAGACTGTGTGTGTATGTGTGTAGACGTGCATGCAGAGAGACGTAAGGTAAATACGGACTTTGCATTTTTACCCCACCGTCCTTAAGAAGACATGCTGGGTTTTATTATGCTGCCACAGGTGCAACAACAAAGAGCAGAAGCAGCGGTGCAACGTTTAGGGTCTGAGCGACCAGGCAGAACTTTTGGTACTGTTTCCCTCAGCCTTAATTCAGTTACAAAACCGCCCTCGCCCGCAGACAGGTTAGTTCTTCCCAGCTCTGCCTGCCTGCCCGGGGAAGCTGCCAGCTGCCTCCACCCTCTGCAAGCCAGTCTGGGCCCAGGCAAAAGCAAGTCACTTGTAGATGGCTTTTCCCATAATTACATTTTATGAGGTCTACTGGATTCCCTTTCCCACCAGCCCATGTATCTGATGCTTGTTTTACACACTCACACGCTGTTAACTACACACTCCTCTGATGTGTCAGGGTTTGATCAGACCTGTGGTAAACCCAGACCCTTGCAATAACTCATCTCATCATAACAGGATTCTCCATCCATGGAACAATGCGCTAGAAACTTCACGTCCCAAAGAGGCAGACCTACTTTGAAGTCCAGGTCTCCCACCTAAGTGTTCTGCTCATGTGACCCTTTCCCGACCTTCCTTGTGCCTCGGTCTCTTCATCTCTACAATGGGGTGGCAGTGGCCACATTCACTCCATGGGGCCTGTGCAGAGTTAGTGATGTTGTACACACACGGTGCCTGGCACCTAGGAGATACTCCTCAAATGAGCGCATGACTACCTTTTTTTTTAAAGCAAAATCTTGTTTTGAAGGCATCTGACTCCAAAATCTGAAAATCAAAGATCATTTTAAGAAGGCATATTAATCAGAGAAAAAAGATTATTTAGTGAGGGATTTAATTTTTCCTGAACAATTCACTATGAGCAACATCATTGAGAGATGATACTTTGAAAGGGCAAACTTATTACAGAATGACACTTGCAAGGTTTATTATTCCTAGTATTTAACTACTTATCTTTTCAATTCTCACACAAAGCTAATCATTAATATTATCGTCTTCTAGAAGTAATTATTTTAAAAGCTTTTGCTGTAATAGCTGAAGCCTCCCTGGCTATTCCTGATACTGAAGAAGGTAAAAGTGTTTATTTTTTGAGGACTGTCATGAAAGAGATTGATTTTTGATGCCAAGAAATCACTTAGCATTCATGTGACTTCAGCTTCACGGCATCTTGGAATATGTTTATCCGTCATCAGAATTCTTCCTTGAGGCAGAATGCCAGCGCTTTCACCTCTCTCGAACCTTCCCGCAGAAAACCCAGAGAGAGGTGGGAGACACGGTCGCGACCGGAGGCGCACCAGCCACACAGCCCAGCGGCTGCTGTCTTCCGAGCAGGGAGCCTGTCCAAGTCCACTGCCTCCTGTCACTTCCTGCTTCAGCTTCCGGTAGAGAAGCTGAGATGGGACGTGGAGTGCAGGTCCCTACGCTTGGGCCCTGGTGTCCCTCAATCACTGTGAAGTCAGAAGAGTCAGGAACCATGCTTTCAAACAATCTCTTCACCCAGTTTCTGCTGCAGCTGCAGGGGTTCGTGTTTTTTACAATCGGCTGTAAATCCAGCACAGATGAAGGTACAGAATTTTCTGTTTTAGACTGTTATTTAACAACCACTACTTAGTGGGACAAAAAACTCTGTAAGAGTTACTGTGCACTCTGACCTCAGAATCAACCCTTAAACTTTCCTGGTCTGGTTGCAAGGCCCATGAGAGCATTTCAGGCATAGAAAGCCAAGACACTGTGGCAAAAAATATCTTACATGAAGGATCTCTGTGAGTGAGACCCTAGCGGAAAGAACAGGCCATCAAAGAAGGCGGTACCTTTCTCTGAAGGGAGGAGAGAACTTCCACTTTGCTTATGGCCTTGTCCAAAAATTGACAGGGTCTGTGGTCACAAAAGACTTCCATAGCCTTGGCAGCTCATGGCAAGAGCATCAGGTCATCACTGACGTCATAAATAAGAGTGTTGGGGCCGGTGCTGTGGCTCACTTGGTTAATCCTCTGCCTGCAGTGCCAGCATCCCATATGGGTGCTGGGTTCTAGTCCCAGTTGCACCTCTTCCAGTCCAGCTCTCTGCTGTGGCCTGGGAGGGTAGTGGAAGATGGCCCAAGTGCTTGGGTGCCTGCACCCACATGGGAGACCAGGAGGAAGCACCTGGCTCCTGGCTTTGGATCGGCATAGTTCTGGCCATAGCGGCCATTTTGGTTGTAAACCAATGGAAGGAAGGCCTTTCTCTCTGTCTCTCTCTCACTGTCTAACTCTATCTGTCAAAAAAAAAAAAAGGGGGGTGTTAATTGTTAAATTAACAACAGGAATCACTGTGTACTTACTTCCCATGTAGGACCTCTGTCTTTAATGAGTTATACTATGAGAATTAACAGCAAAACTTTGTTCTCAAACTGTACTTTGTATGTTGGGGGTGGGGGTGTGCGCAAACTGATGAAATCTTTACTTAGCATAGAGTTGGTCCTCTATATATAAAGTTAAACTAAAAATGAACCTAAATGAAGAATGGGATAGGAGAGGGAGTAGGAGGTGGGACTGGAGTGGGGGTGAGAGGGCGGGAATGGGGGAAAGAACCACTACATTCCTAAAGCTGTACCTATAAAATTTGCATTCATTAAACAAAAGCTTTGGGGGGGGGGGGGGAGATGGCGCTGTGGCATAGCAGGTAAAGCCACCGCCTGCAGTGCCGGCATCCCATATGAGCACTGATTCCAGTCCCGGCTGCTCCACTTCCAATCCAGCTCTCTGCTATGGCCTGGGAAAGCAGTAGAAGATGGCTCAAGTCCTTGGGCCCCTGCACCTGCATGGGAGACCTGGAAGAAGCTCCTGGCTCCTGATTGGCTCAGCTTCAGCCGTTGTGGCCAACTGGGGAGTAAACCAGCGGATGGAAGACCGCTCTCTCTTTCTCTCTGTCTCTCTCTGTCTCTGCCCCTCTGAACTCTCTGCCTTTCAACTCAATCAATCAATTTAAAAAAAAAAAGTTATTAAGAGCTTAACCATGGAACAGAATGAGGTATTATTTTAAACACTTTACAAATATTAACTAGACAATCTTTATAATGATGTTACATTACTATGCCCATTTACAAATAAGGAAAATAAGGCATGAGGTTGGCAAAACAACTTGACTGGACCATGGAAAGATCCCTAAAACATATCTGCTAGGCAAGCTACATAAACTGTGTAGTATGATCTCTTTTCTATTAGAAAAATATTTAAGGTGTATGTGTGTGTGTGTGTGTGTGTGTGTGTGGTGTGAATGCACAGAAATGATCTTGGGCACACATACTCCAATCACCCCCTGATGACTTCTAGAGAGGGAACAGCAGAGTAGGGAGAGATCAGGAGCGTTTTTCAATTTTGCTCCTTTCTGTTATCATCTGAATGTTTTATAATGAGAATATTTCAGGCATTACATGCATAACCTTTTACTTTAGAAGCTCAAAGAACCAGTTCTAACGAAACCACAGGCATGAACCTACCCTTCTTTGGATGTATTTGGGATTTGTTTCAGGAACTGCCAACGAAACATTCAAACACATGAGGCACATTGTGTATACACTAATCTCTACAATCCCCAGAAGGGGGAGATGGAAAATTTTATTACAGATTTTGAAAGAATATTTTGGGGTCTTTGAGTTATAAAAATGGAATAATTTGTACAGCCCTTTCCTGGTGTACATCTGTTACCAGTTCCTCTCCCTAAAGATATGAGGAGAGAGAAAGCTCAAGAGATTACTGCTCCCAGTTTATTCGTGTAGGAACAAACTCACCCAAGACCACAAGGGAAGGAGGAGTGAAAACCAGAAACCAGAGCCTGGTCTCCTGATCCCCAACCTCATGTTCCTGTGCCTGGAGCTTGGCTCACGGGCCTGTTTCTGCCATCTTTGACCAAAGCTGATCATAGAGTGAATATTCAGCTCTGAAAGGGGCCCTCAATCCAAGTGGGCACCCAGTGCCTCCAGCACCAACTGCTCCACCTGTGGCCACCACTCAGGTTGTCAGAAAAGGAGCCAGAGAGAGGGGGACCACAGAGCCTGGAGCTCAGCTGTCATCAAGCCTGGGAGAGGAGCTCTGGAATGTGCCCGGAAATGGGCTCCCAGCAGCCTCCAGGCGTGCCCCGGGCACACTTAGGCACGGAAATCGTGGCCTGTCCTAGAAGCCTGGAGGAGTGACTCACATCTGTGTGTGATTCAGGGGTCCGTCATGAAGGCCCCGTGAGTCATGCACTTCCTGACCGACACAGCATGGAGACAGCTTCAGGATGCACAAAAAGCACAGGAAAAGAGCCTGCAGGCCGCCAATGGGCATGTGTTTTCAGGAAACTGGTTACTTTGAACACAAACACAGCACTTGAGCTGAGAGTTGATGAGTGTGGGGACTCCACATTGACTCGATGCTGTGAGTTTTGTAACTGTGGCGAAGTATACAGGACACACAAGTTAGCAGCTGAACAAGTGCCGAGTCCATGGCATTGAGCACTTCCCTTCATCATCGGCACCATCCACCTGCAGAACTTGTTCATCCGCCCAAACTGAGACGCTGTACTCACAAAACGCTAGCTCCCCATTCTCCCCTTCCCCCAGCTCCTGCAAACCACCATTCTACTTTCTGTCTCTGTGGATTTGACTACTCTGTCCATAATGTTTCACTTCCCTAATCATTCACTCGTTTTTTCATTTTACTGAAAAGGTTTTTTTTAGGGGAAAAATGGCTAATGCTTTGGCTTCTTGGTATGTATTTCTTTCAGGACCCTCTAAATATAAATAGAAATGGTTCCCTGGAATTCCTATTCCCACTGGATAGCTGTAGATGGAGAAACAGAACTGACCAGGAGTTGCTCCAATTGAGCAAAGAATTCACTATAGAGCACCAAACCCAGTACATGTTGGTCACTCACACACGGAGGCACCAGGTTGCCTGAATCCCATCTACTGCTTTCCCCAGAAGGTAGTGGTGACTTTGAGGCAGCCAGCACTGAGTCAAATCATGTCCATTAGTCTCTCTACTGTCACAGGCCTTCCAAGAGACCCGGGAATGAGAAGCCGGGCCAGCCATGGACATCGTGTCTTTGGCCCACACATCCTACAGTGGTTGTTAACACTGGGTCTCAGGGGCACGTGCAGGCCAGCTCTGGCCACAAGAACTGCAGCTTTTCCAGCTTCACTCATCGTCTCAAGGGTAACCCCAAAAACTTCCCAAGGGTAACCCCCAAAACTTCCTGCCCATGACCACTGCCCTCAGAGCCGGTGTGGGTACCCCCATGCAGAGGTTCGAGAGAGTTATAGGTTCACTGCTGGGAAGCCCTCTTGGGGGCTCAGCTAAGCAAAGGTTCTTAACTGTGAGTCCACGGACTCCCCACTGCATGGTAACCATGACCACAGAAAGCCAAAAGTCTTGGGGTTCGTGAATATTTTGAGCTCAGACTGCACACCAGCCAAGATGTGTGTTGTAAGAAACTCAGATACAGAAAAAGGGATGATCCCTTCCTTCCAGGGGCTCACAACCTGGAGAGGAAGTTAGGACACAGGGACCAGGTCTCCCGCCAGGTGCGAGTGTGCACCTGGAGAAAGCACGTGCTAGCCACGGTGGCCTGCAGGAGGAAGTTTGAAGCCTTTGGCTCTCAGGGGTCAGTGCTTTTGAAAACGTGGCCCTTTTTAGACTGCAGTCATGCGTGTGCCTTCTATCATTTTTAAAATATCTGAGCTCTAGGAAATGATCTCAACCACATGCTCCAAGCCCTGGAGCTGCCTGCCACTGAGAGTAGACCCAGCCTTCCCCAAGTGAAAGCCACCTCAATGAATGCCAAGAGCCCCCGCAGCCCGGAGACCATTTTCCCCAGAGCCAGAGGCCCCAGCCTAGCCCTGGACCTCGCCTGCTGATTCATTTCCACACCTTGTTGGTCTCCACCCACAGAACAATGCACACAGTCTTTCCCAACAGCCCTCTTCAACTTCCAAAAGCAGCTACAAAGGAAATCAATGTTTCCCCCCCAGAGCTTTGTATTGATACAAATGCAAAAGCCCCTTTAACACATTCCCAGATGTGTAGATGGCTTCTTGCTCTGTGGGCTTTTCTTCTTCTCTCCTGTTTGGAGTGGAAGAATGGGGATGATGCAAAAAACAAAGCCCCTCGTAACATGGAGTGCAGCAGTTTGGTGGCAAATCGTGGATGTCAATAAGTGACTTCAGGCAGAGTCAGGCGACAGAGACAGCCAAGTGTAACTGTGACCAAGTCCCATGCACACCTTCCAGGAACATCCTCCCCTGGAAGCCCCTGAATGACAGCCCAGTGCTCTTAGGACAAAGGCCACATTCTTAGTGTCGCTCTCAGGGCCTGTTTGTCTATCCCAGGGGGGCCAACCCCACCCTCAGGCCCTTTGCACATGCTATTCCCCCTGTTATACTGTTGCACTGTTCCTGCACAGCCTTTCGTCTCACTTAACCCTCAGCATTCTGCAGGCTCCCACACAAGCATCGCTTGCTCAGAACGATTGTTCCCTGACTGCCCCACCACCACCATCCTCCTTGTCACTCCCTTGCCTCTTGTGCTAAAGGCCAGCAACTTTCAGATTTCCTGTGACCATTCGCGAGATACTCTATGGGTGGCAGAGACAGACAGCTGTCTACCCCAACTTTCTAGTGTACTTCTTCCTGTACTGCAGAACCGGAGGTTGCGGGTTCTAGACAACCTTGCAGTCATGGTACCAGATGTGATCCGAATTCTCCCGACCAGAAGTCCTGCAATGAGGAAGGCTGAGAAGGGAGCATGGCAGGCCCGAGGTCTGCTTTCTGCTCTTACAGCTGGGGTCTGGGGCCCCCACGGCACTGGGGCCAGTGGGACTGAACTGTAACTTAAAATGAACACCAGATATGCTTGCTTCCAGCAGGGGCTCCCCAATGGAGGCAGAGGCAGGCGGTGTCATGGGAAGGCAGTTCCAAGGCCCAGCCGTCCCCTGGAGACCCAGCCAGCACCCTGCTCTCCAGCCCTTCCAACCATGCTGTGACCTCTTAATTCCCAATAAGAGGGTACTTTAAGAACTTCATGGAAAAATTGAGTTAAAAGGTAGGTTTACTGTGGTGCAATACATTTTTTAAATCCATGCATAGTTTTTTTTTTTCATAATAAGCATTTTCCATGAACTTTTTGAAATACTTTCATATTAAAACCCTTTCCTCTTAATCTACTAAACTGACTTCCGGCATCCACACTGAACGCTGTCTGATGCACAGCAGAGAGCGCTTCGGGAACTACCAACTGCCATGGAAATGTGATGTAGGTTACTCCTCACGCCCCAGAGTGGCGGCCAGTGAGGGCCAAGATGAGTTGTCAACATGGAAAGTGCAGCTTCAGGACAAGCTGACAAGTGCCCACACTCCTGGTGAGCTCTCCCCACAGTTGACAGCCATTCTTAATAGAACAGCATCCCAAAATGAAATTTCACAGCATTTTGGAGCAAAGAACAATTCATGAATTGGGCAGCACTCAGAACCAGAAGAAGTTGAGAGACAGCTCTGCTCTGCAGAGTGGGCAACAAATAGTTACAGACAGAACATGGAAGTAAAGCACAGTTTGCTTGGCTACAGGGAGGCATTTGCCTTATTGGACATGCTCTGATCAGTTGGTTGCCTGTAACTTGATGAAGCTCAACTGCTCTGATTGGTGAGACTCGGCTGTTTGCTATACTTCTAAGCTAGGTTGCAGGTCAGTGACATTAGGGATTCATAGGTCAGACTTAAAGCACAGAGATGGCCTCAGGCCAATAGCCACCTGCTATGTTACTCCATTTGCATCCAGAATCTGCACCTGAAGATGTCTACAGGTGTCATTTTGGAATCCAGCTCCCCCTTGATAGCCTTGGCAAACACTAACAGTACAGAGTCTTCTCTCTGTGGCACTGGGCAAGGCTTTTCTGGAGTTGAACCTACCAGGACGAGCTGAGACCTTCCTTCATGCAATAGAAATCTGAGTCATTCCAAATGGCCCGTGCATGCATCTCCTGCTTTGACAGGCACGTCCTGTGTCCCTGACGGTTGCTCACTCTGCAGTCATTCCCAACTCGGGGAGGGAGCAGAGGGGGGATGGGAACTTTTGGTGCCACCTCCGCCCCTCACTCTTTCTGCACAGACCACCTCAGCAGCTGTAAAGGCAGGCCACGCCTCCGGGGCCACTGGGTGAAGTCCCTACAGGATGACAGCACCAGGGACTTGCTTCTTCAGCACATTTTTTCTCCAGCTGTCTGCAAATTCCGGCTCAGCTACAGACAGCTCAGCTGGAATGCCCCGAGTGTGACATTCATGAGCCTGAATGGAAAACCTGCAGCTCAGGGGGAACGTGGGCGAGACTGCACAAACAACATCACCTACGGCACCTACGGGGCCTCCGGTCCTTCCCCACTCCCTAAAGGCTCGCGGGGATCACTGCCCGGATGAAAGGGTCTCAGCTGAAGGAGTCAGCTGGGAGGAAGGGAGGAATGAGAGATTAGGCACCGGCTTAGCTGAGATGGGGCTCAGGAGGAGTCGCCAGGGAGAGAAAGAAAGCACAAATCGCCACCGGACACCAAAGCTGGGTTTCTTGCTGCATCCCTTCTGAGTAGGAGGCGTTCCCTTCCTGATGCACCTAAGAAGAAGAGCCTCTGCTCAGGGCAAGACCGAGTGCTCTGGGGGCAGCGTCTCAGGAAACTCAGGGCCCTGCTGCCTGTGGGGAAGGGGGAGCCGAGCTACATTGAGCCCCACAGTCACTCTGTCTTCAGCCAGTTTAACATGCGGGGCTTCTTGAATGATTTCAGTTGAAAAAAGGAAGATATTGAGTTTAAAAACAACAACTTGGTGGGGGCGGAGGGGAAGCACCACTGTGGTACAGCAGGTTAAGCCACTGCCTGCACAGCCGGCATCCCATATAGGCACCGGTTCAAATCCTGGCAGCTCCACTTCCAATCCAGCTCCTTGCCATGCACCTGGGAAATCAGCACAAGATGGCCCAAGTGCTTGGGCCCTTGCCTCCCACATGGGAAACCCAGATGGAGTTCCAGGGCCCTGGTTTCCGCCTGGCCCAGCCCCAGCCCCAGCCCCAGCCATCGTGTTCATTTGGGAAGTGAACCAGCGATGGAAGATATTTATCTATCTATCGCTCTCTCTCTCTGCCTTTCAAGTAAATGAACAAATCCTTTATTAAAATTAAAAAAAAAAAAAAAAAAAAACGGAAAGCCATGGGAATGCTTCTCAGATTTCTGATTCTCAGCCTAGAACTTTTTTTTTTCCTTCCAACTTCATAAGGTTATTTCAAGGTTTCTCTAGGGTCATGGGGAAAAGCTATAGCCAGGGCCTGCCTAAAGCCCATTATTAATGAAAAATCTAGGAAAGATCCCACCTGCTGGCGCCGTGGCTCACTAGGCTAATCCTCCGCCCACGGCGCCAGCACCCTGGGTTCTAGTCCCAGTTAGGGAGCCAGGTACTAGTCCTGGTTGCTCCTCTTCCAGTCTAGCTCTCTGCTATGGACCGAGAGGGCAGTGGAGGATGGCCCAAGTGCTTGGGTCTCTGCACCCACATGGGAGACCAGGAGGAGGCACCTGGCTCCTGGCTTCAGATCGGTGCCGCGCTGGCTGTAGCGGCCATTAGGGGAGTGAACCAGCGGAAGGAAGACCTTTCTCTCTGTCTCTCTCTCACTGTCTATAACTCTCTCTCTGTCTCTCTCTCTCTCACTAACTCTGCCTGTCAAAAAAAAAAAAATCCCACCTTAAGGGAGAGTCCAGAGGGACAGGTGATTGGCACAGCAGCTAAAGCACTGCTTGGGCTGCCCACAACTCATAGCAGAGTACCTGGGTTTGAGTCCTGGTTCCACTTCTAATTGCATCTTCCAGCTAATGTACAACCTGGAAGGCAGCAGGTGATGGCTCAAGTACTTGGGGCCCTGAGTGAGTTCAAGGGTTCAAGTTCAATGTTGTTGCCAGGTGGACAACCCAGATTGAGTTCAAGGATCCTGACTTCAGCCTGAGCCAGCCCAGCCCTTGTGGGCATTTGGAGAGTGAACTAGCAGACGGAAGAGCTCTGTCTCTCTCTTTCTCTCCTATTCTGCCTTTCAACACAATGAAATAAATAAACACAATTTAAAAAAGAAAAAAGGAGTCAAGCAAATGAAAGTTGAATCAGTAAGGCCCCCTGGAATCTGAGGGGCCAGTCCCTATGAACTCCCTGAGGCTTCCATGGAAATGGAACGTGGCTGCAACAGCTGGGGCCGGCCATACCAAGGTCAGGAGCCAGGGACCCTATCTGGGTCTCCCAGGTGGGTGGCAGGGGCCCAAGTCCTTAGGCATCTTCCACTGCTTTCTCTGGTGTGTTATCAAGGAGCTGGACCAGAAGTGGAGAGCCAGGGCTTGATCACAGGTGGCAGAGCTAACCCACTGTGCCAGAGCACTGGCCTTTGGGATGCGCTTTTAGGAATGGTTAGAAGCCTGGTCAGCAACTAAGACCAAGGATCTACAAGTGGACATGACATAGCCTGGGCAAAAAGTCCTTCCAAGAGCAGCCTCAGAGCCAGCCCCTCTGTGTCAGGATTCCCAGGGCTGAATCGTCCTAACCTCTCTGCACTGCCGTTCCATGAAAAGCAAAATGTAAATGATGACAATTTCCATTCACTTCTACCTGTACATGTTTAGGTTTTTTTAAACTTTATTTACTTGAGAGATAGAGTTACAGACAGAGAGAGGGAGAGACAGAGAGAAAAGTTTTCCATCCACTCATTCACTCTCCAAATGACTGCAACGGCTGGAGCTGGGCCAATCCAAAGCCAGAAGCCAGGGGCTTCTTCCAGGTCTCCCATGTGGGTTCAGGGGCCCAAGCACTTGGGCCATCTTCTACTGTTTTCCCAGACTGTAGTAGAGAGCTGAATAGAAGAGGAGTAACCAGGGCAGAAACAGCACCCTGTACATGTTTTTTAGAACATGCATATGCTGATATCTGGGAAAATATCCTTGGAGAGCAGAGGAAAGGTCTAGAACAATGCTAAATGTTTCCAGCAGAGGGGAGGGGGGCATCACATACAGACCCTCTAGAGACTCTGTGCAAAGTTATGGTCGCTAATCATGAAAACCTGACGCTACTTACTAACGTAATTCCCCAGTGCTGCAGAGAATTTCCACAGATGTCTGCAAACCTGAAGTTCATCATCAGACCCTGAAAAGTCATGATGCGCTGGTAGGAGAACTGCTGTCTTGGGGAAACAAGGATTTACTCCTCTACGTATGTATGTAGTTAACGCCAATTGACATGGCAGTGCCCTTGACTGAGAAATCAAAAGTATCTGCAGTCTACGCTATCATTAGGCAGTGAAGTGAGGGGCTGAGATCACACACTTGGAGGTCAGGCAAGCTGGGGCTCCAGTTCCAATTCTGCCACAAGCTGTGCAACTTTGGGTGAGTGACACGGAAGGATCTAAGTCAAGGCAGCCATTTGGCGAGCATTCTGGATATCCTTAGCCCACCACTCTCCAGGGCAGGGGTAGGAAGCGTCTGTCTCTTCCCACAATAACCTGCTGCAGTGTTGGGTCTCCGTGAGAGCAACTGCCACACCAGGAGGTATTCCTGGCAAACTGGACAGAAGCAGCCATAGCACTGTGCAGGTACACCTACAAGATATCTGACACAAAGTTTCCCTCAAGGCCAACTCTTGAATGCTCTGGGTCTGACCACCCAGTCCCCCCATCCCGCCTCCCCGTGCCCAAAGGGACCGAACCTTCTATTAGCATGGGGACCACTCTTCATGGCCTAGAGTCGGAAAGACCCTCTTCTTCCAGGGTCTTCATGTGGACTCCCTATGTGGGTGTCTGTGTTCTAATCTCCCCTTCCTATGGGACGCCAGTCGTACTGGATTAGAGCCCGCCCCCACGACTTTGTCTTACCTCCATGACTTCTTTCAAAACCTCCCTTCAAATAAATCCCATTCTGAAGAATTGGGGGTTAGGTATTCAACATATGAATGGGGAGGTACACAACTCAGCCAGAACACCACCAATAGGACCTTGCTAAACAAGCGAGGGCACATTCATTCATCCAGGGAACACCAGCGGCTATTCAAGAAATAAGGCCGTGTCATAAAGCCCGAGACGGTGAGTCCTGGAATTACTTCGCAGACAGGTGCTAAGGAAGGACAATTTAAGTCCAGGATGATGTGCCTGGAGTGTCATCTGTGCCTAAGAGGAGAAGAGAAAGGATACAGATGTGCTGGTAGGTGGCGGAGCACCCATGGACTTCAGGCCCGGGGAGGGGGTGGGGGTGGGGGTGGGGAGCTCGTCTCCAGAGAAGGACCCTGAAGGGCTGGGGCCCAGAACTGAGAAAGTGATCACATTTGCTCTATAAACACTCCCGTGAGTACTGAGTGTTTAACAGAGGTTTATTCTGCGTGACATATTAAAAATGGAATTTAAAATGCCTTAGAGTTTAGGTGTTCAAAAGGTGCATACGCACGTTTCGATGTGTCCTAGAAAGTTAAAGGGTTTTCGGGCCGGCGCCGCGGCTCACTAGGCTAATCCTCCGCCTAGCGACGCCGGCACACCAGGTTCTAGTCCCGGTTGGGGCGCCGGATTCTGTCCCGGTTGCCCCTCTTCCAGGCCAGCTCTCTGCTGTGGCCAGGGAGTGCAGTGGAGGATGGCCCAGGTGCTTGGGCCCTGCACCCCATGGGAGATCAGGAAAAGCACCTGGCTCCTGACTCCTGCCATCGGATCAGTGTGGTGCGCCGGCCGCAGCGCGCCAGCCGTGGGGGCCATTGGAGGGTGAACCAACGGCAAAGGAAGACCTTTCTCTCTATCTCTCTCACTGTCCACTCTACCTGTCAAAAAAAAAAAAAAAAAAAAAAAAAAAGAAAGTTAAAGGGTTTTCTCTTGGTCCTCAAAACTTGCCCCCAGAGCCTGTCCTCGAATTTCCCCTACCCTTGGGCGGCTGCTTCACCAATCTCCCTCTCCATGGCAGCTCTCCTGCAGCTCCCGGTCTATGTAATTCCAATTGGTCTCTTGCATACATGCTCGCTCTCGCTCTCTCTCTTCCCACCCCCCCCCCACACACACAGAGTTGAAGAGGTAGAATTTTCCAGAACTCTGGAGTGCTCTGAGTGGCAGGTACCTTGGGAGGGTTCCTCCACGAGTGCTGTCAGGTTATTTCCCGCTGCCAAGATGAAGGCAGAGGAGAGGCATCGGAAAGGAGAAAGCATCACTCCAAATAGAATGGAAATGGCAGCACTGCAAAGTAAATAGCCAAAAATTTCACCAGTGTCATTCACTGTTCACAAAGACTGTTTTTAGACAACATAATAATCCACTACAACATTTATTCTGTCTCTGGGATTATTACAGCACAATTTTACCTTTCCATCTTCCGTGGCGTCGTGTGATTTCTTGAGTAGTCATTCTTTGTCTTTCCCAAGTTTTGAGGTCAGACTAATACAAATGATGACTTGGGGAGGTGAAGGGAGGGGGCTGATGACAGCCAGGAAAATCACAAGAAGCCTCTCACACCTTCGGCGCTCTCACACCATCCTGTGTTAAGGTGCTTCTCCCACCAGCCTTCTCAAGGGCACGACCCGGGACGATTCACGTGCCTGACCTCAGGTGGGAAGAGCCCCCGTGCCCTTCCCCCACCTTCTAGTTCTAGCCTTTTCAGAAAGCCTTGCTTGGACCACAGCAACTTAAAGTGCTATTTTCCTTTTTTATTTCATGCTTTTACTTTTCGAATGCTTATTTATTTCTTTGAAAGGTAGGGCGACAGAGAGAGAAAAAGACATGTCACATCCACTAGTTCACTCCCAGATGCTTGCAACAGCCTTTGCTGGGCCAAACTCCACCTGCATCTCCCACATGGGTGGCAGGGACCCAAGTACTTGAACCATCATCTACTGTCTCATAGAGTGCACATTAGCAGGAAGCTGGATCAGAAGCAGAGCCAGGACTTGAACCCACGCACTCCAATATGGGATGTGGGTGTCCCAAGCAGCAGCTTAACCTGCTTGCGACAATGCTTGTCACTCCCTTTTTTTTAAAAAAAATATTTATTTATTCATTTATTTATTTGAAGGCAGAGATACAGAGAGGGAGAGGCAGAGGCCAAGAGAGGGAGAGAGCTTCCACCACCTGCTGGTTCACTGCCCAAATGGCCACAACTGCCAGGGCTGGGCCAGACTGAAGCCAAGAGCCAGGAGCTTCATCCAGGTCTCTCCACACAGGCACAGGGACCCAAGTACTTGAGCCATCTTCCACTGCTTTCTCTGGGCACATTAGCAGGGAGCTACAGCAGCCGGGACCACAACCGGTGCCCTTATGGGATGCTGGCGCTTCAAATGGTGGCTTAACCTGCTATGCCATAGTGCCAGCCTCTCGTCAGTCCCTTTTTAAAATTCCTTTGGTATTTACAGATTTTATTGCAGCACAATTCAAGAACTGTTTCTCAGACCCTTTCTGTGGGCTGTATCGTTGGGGTGGAAGGAAGGGTGGAAAGAACAGAGGAGAGGAGGGTGATGACTAAGAGGTGAAGAAGGGGACAGGGCCATCACAGGGTCTGACGGATAACTCGAGCCATGGTTCAGCCAGTCCTCCTGGATGTTCTAGATTTGAGGTGGTCTGCAACCACCCTCCATTGGGTACCTTCATGAGTCTGCCTCCCTCTCCCTGTCCAGAGCTGGCCTTCCCTGCTCATTCCGTGACTACCCATGATAGGGTTGTGGAACTGCCACTATCTCCTCCCATATCTTCCCTTTCCTATCAACTGGCAACTTCTACCAGTGCTGTGGACTTCACATTCATGGGTAAGAGCACCAGTTGGCCCAGGGAAAGGCTTTGGGTAGAGCACATGGGTCACAGTCAGCCAATCAATAGCTGGGTTGAGCTTAGGTCAGGGGATCAGCCCCAGCCCATCACTAGCTTGAACATGCTTTTCTGCCCCTCCCTTTTTTGGGCCACTATGAGCTCATGCAGTACCTCGTGCAAGTTAGAAAGGAACACCCTGTAGGCATTTGGCTTGGCAGGCCAACTGTGGGTAAGTTTTGTTTAAAGTGTGCTTCCTTTGGGCAGACAGCAAGTACATAGCCCATTAAGCAGAACTAGGCTGGCGACCATTTCTAGTCACTACCTCAGCCTGGGCCTCTGTGCAGTGCACAAACTGTTCAACCTAATGGGACAGCCCTCACCACCATTCACAAAGTCTCTACGATGAGATTCCAAACAAGGTCCATAAGAACTACTCATAGGTGACTGTCCTGTCCAGTTGCCTCTTGATTACTTGTTTTTACATTTTATTTTTGAGGCAGAGAAAGAGAGACAGATTGATGAACACAGAGGGCTGCCATCTGCTGATATACTTTCCCAAATGCCTACAGAGGCCAGACCTGAGCCAGGCAAAGACCAGGAGCCAGGAAGTCAATCCAAGTCTCTTGTATGGGTAGCAGGAACCCAATTGCTGGAGCCATCACCTGCCGCCTCCCAGGGTGCAATTAGCAGAAAACAGGAATAGGGAGTGGAGCCAGGACTCAAACTCAGGCAGTCCATCTCCAGCTCCTGACTCTAGCCTCCTGCTAACACAGACCCTGGGAGGCAGAAGGTGACGGCTCAATAATTGGATCTGGACTTCATCCCAACTGCTGGGTTGAGCCACTGCCCGGGGCTGACCACTGGAGTAACTGGGGAGTGAGCCAGTGAATGTCTCTCCTCCTCTCTCTGTAACTCTGCCTTTCAAATAAATAAATCTTTTTTTTTAAATGACAGCTGAGACACCAGTGTCTTTGCATCCCATGGCTACACATGGCCTGCTCCCAGCCCTATGCCTCACCCATCCCTCATCTCTTTTAAGCCTTTTTTCAAAGCAGTATTCTTCTTGCCTTTGTTCTCTGTCTTCTGGGCTTGGTTTCTTTTTGAAAAATTGATTTACATTATTATTGAACATCACTGAAGATTTTTCCCTTTGAGATCCAGCAGTCATCTTATCTGAAGGGATTTAATCATGCTGGTATTGATGTGGAGTATGCTCACTGTACCCCTTTCAGCAAAGTCCACATTTCTACAAATGCTCCACCGTGTTTAAAATTATGGCATAAATAATTACAGGTTTCATCTCATGGACATAATTAATGATAAATTTCTGGTGTAAATTAGACTTTCATACCTGACATGGTTTTGGCTGGGAAAAAAAAAAAGATTAGAGGGGATCTTCAAAGAAGATAGAACACTGAAATCAGTAGACTTTGAAATCAGAGCAATATAAAAAAAAAGGCTATGCTTACTGCATTAAAAGTAGCTAGGAAGACAGTTGTACTCCAGTTAATTTCATTGGTTTGTTATCTTCACATTTGGCACAAATAAAAAGAAATCCATCCAGCCACTGATCAAGTTAAATTACTTTCATTTTTCTGTGATCCTTTCTAATATTTGTCTACCTGTATATATAATGGATTGATAACTTTCACCCCAGATCTTGTCTAGGTTCACAAGATTTCGATGCCTATGAAATGAAGTTGAATTCAGGTCAGCAAGCATGCATGGAGCAGGTACTGTATGAATCTCAGCAAAGGGGAAGGCTCCCAGGCAAGCTGCTAACAAACCCTGAACACTGTGTTATCTCTCACACGGGTGCACTGGAGACCAAAGCAAGACAGAGTGCAGCAAAGACCAGCAGCTCTGGGAGGCAGGTGCCACAGGATCTGATTATCCATCACTAACCAGCTCTGACCTTAGCAAGTTTGCCTCGGGGGGCCCTCAGTGCCTCATCTGCAAAATTAAAGGATTAGGCTTGATCAATAGTTCTTAAAACTCTGCTGCTAGAAGACACAGGAGCAGGAGTCATGGCGCTAAGGGACACATCTGTGCCCACATCCCTGCAACCAGAGCAGCTCCTTTCTGGTCTCTTTTCCACTCAGAATCTGAGTCCAAGAAGTCAAATGACAGGAGATGTCACATTGCATGCAGCATCTCAGAGAAGCCGAGACGTGGGGCAGCCTGATTCTCAATCATCCAAGCTGCTGGAGTGCAGGGAGGGGAGGAGCAGAAGGGGAAGCTGCTGGAGGAGGCAAGGCTGTAGCGCACTGGAGGGAAGGCAGTGCTTGTAAAGACACAGGGCATGGGCCGGCGCTGTGGGTTAAAGCTCTGGCCTGCAGCACTGACATCCCATATGGGCACTGGTTCGAGTCCTGGCTGCTCCACTTCCAATCCAGCTCCCTGCTAATGTGCCTGGGAAAGCAGCAGAAGATGGCTCAAGTGCTTGTGCCCCGGTACCCGCATGCGGCTCGTGGTTTCAGATCAGCTCAGCTCTGGCCATTGCAGCCACTTAGTGGGGAGGGGGTGAACCAGTGGATGAAAAAATATCCTCTCTCTCTCTTTCAAATAAATTAAATAAATCTTTTTTTTTTTTTCGGACAGGCAGAGTGGACAGTGAGAGAGAGAGAGACAGAGAGAAAGGTCTTCCTTTTGCAGTTGGTTCACCCTCCAATGGCCGCCGCGGTCGGCGCACCGCGCTGATCCGATGGCAGGAGCCAGGTGCTTATCCTGGTCTCCCATGGGGTGCAGGGCCCAAGCACCTGGGCCATCCTCCACTGCACTCCCTGGCCACAGCAGAGAGCTGGCCTGGAAGAGGGGCAACCGGGACAGAATCCGGCACCCCGACAGGGACTAGAACCCGGTGTGCTGGCGCCTCAAGGCAGAGGATTAGCCCAGTGAGCCCCGGCGCCGGCTAATAAAATAAATCTTAAAAAAAAGACACAGCCACGGGGAGCAGAAATGAGGATGGACATAAGGGTCTGCACCCTTAAAGGCTGGCAGACAGATATGGGCTGACCCGGGGAACCACAAGATCTCTGATCTCTGGGAGATTTTCAGGCACAGGAACCGCACCCTCAGGATCTCTCTAAGCCAGTGCAGCTTGATGCCGGCGAGGTGCCTGAGGGCAGCCAAGCATAGACGCTGGGAGAACCAGCAGGTGCCCTGGAGAAGTCTGGCAGAAAGCAGAGGGCAGGATGTGTCAGGGCCCGGGTCACGGAGGGAAGGCGGGAGAGACACTGCAAAATGCAAACCAACAGGGCCTGGTGGCCAGCTGAATGCAACGAGCAAGAAAAGCAAGCAGTAACAAGCGGCCTCAGTGTTCAACGTCGGAGCTTGAGAGCAGCTCCCCCTCCGCTCAGGGCCATGGCTAAGGCGCTTTCTCCAGCCTCGCATTCCGGTGGGTGCTCCTCTGCCCTCCGTACCCACCTCTGAGGCGGCCAGATTCACAGGCCCGGAGGAGCCTGGGTCCCTGAATGACCGCATGGAGCATCCTGGTAGCGTCGTTGTTTATGGCACCTGACTCATCCCGACACTGAAACAGCAGCCTTGCCACTTAAACGACAGGCACAGTGGGTAGAGGATGAGATAGGACGCAGAGTATTTCACTGAGGAGTGTTTTCTTTTGAGGCAAAGAGGGAACCAGATCTAACAACAAGGGAATGAAGTGGGCAAAGCTTCTAGCTTTTGCATGGCTTAGAAGGAAGCCTTGTCCGCGAAATTATGAGAGTCACTCTGATTGGCTCAACTTGGGTCACGTGCCTATTTGGGACCCAATCAGAAAAGCCGGGCCATGTGCCGGCCCTGGTTGTCGCTGGGCGATTCCCCAGTGAGAAGCCTAGTACTCCTAGAAAGGAAGGGAAATGGACGCAGGGTATGGAGAAGCAGTCTCTTCCGTGTCGGACACGCCTGATTATTTGGACTGCCCAGAGGAGAGGACCTCGTCAGTGGTTTGGAATATGAAATTGAAGCCCAGGTAGAGTAGAACGAGACAGGCAGCCTCACCCGGGACCAGGTAAGAGATCTCCTTCCTCTTCCTGATTTCCCAACTGGAGAAGATTGAAGGCAAACATAACTCCTTTCGGGAATCCTCTTTGATAATGCGGCTTCGCTGTGTCCCTTCCCTGTCCTTGCTAGGGGCTCTTGGCCAAGTTCAGAAAGTAAGGGACATATTTCAGAGACACAGCGAGGAACACTGACAGACAAGACACAATGTGGAGGGGCCGGTGCTGGGCGTAGAAGGTTAAGCCTTCTCCTGCAGTGCCAGCATCCCATATGGGCACCCGTTCAAGTCCTGGTTGTTCCACTTCTGATCCCTGCTAATGCGCCTGGGACAGCAGCAGAAGATGGCCCAAGTCCTTGGGCCCCTGCACCCAAATGGGAGACCCAGATGAAGCTCCTGGCTCCCAGCTTCAGCCTATTGTGGCCATTTGGGGAGTGAACCAGTGGATGGAAGTCAGTCAATCTCTCTCTCTCTCTCTCTCTCTCTCTCTTTCTCTCTAAAACTCTGCCTTTCAAACAAATAAATCTTTTTTTAAAAAAAGATAGAATGTGGAGACCCCATCACAAGCCTCACACTCCCATAACCTCTTTTTCAATGCTGGCTTTTAGACTCAGTTGATGAGGGCTGCTGGGCCTGGCTGTGCTGGGCTGGCTGCACGAGGTGCACAGCACATGAAAGTAGCACCCCCAGAGTGGTACAATATCTCAGCCCAGCACTGAGCCATTCTTCTCACATGAGGAAGTCTTCACGTGGACACAGAGAATCTGGCTGGCTATGGTCTGAACCTCACTTCCACAGCTGGCAACATTCAAAAGCCTTCTCATGCCTTTGTAAAATGCCTAATCTTGGAGCTGGCATTGTGCTACAGCTGCTTACGCTGCCGCTTGCAACCCCAGCATTCCATATGGGAGCACCAGTTCAAGGCCCTGCTTCTCCACTTCCAATCCAGTTTCCGCTAATACATCTGGGAAGGCAGCAGATGATGGCCCAAATGCTTGGGCTTCTACCACCCACATGGGAGAACAGGCTGGAGTTCCTGGGTATTGTCTTCAACCTGGCCCACCCTGGCTGTTGTGGACACTTGAGGAGTGAAGCAGCAGGTGGAACATGGAAAATCGATCTCTCTCTGTGTGTCTCTCTCTCACTCTTCCTCTCTCTGTTTCACTCCGCCTTTCAACTAATAAAATAAACCCTTTTTTAAATGCCTGATCTTCCTCCTCATGCTTACTTACTGCAGTGTGCTTACTCCTGATCTCACTTATGTCCTCTTGCCGTTCTCTGCTCCGAGCTCCCTTCCTGCATCTGAGCCTGCCATCTTGGCTCTATCCTCTCTGATGTCTATGAAAATGTTATTTAAGTGACCTCTGAGCGTAGAAACTTTCCTGAACAATTCTAGATTTGTCACCAAGGAGGAAGCATATCACATAGCAGAGAAGGACAGTCATTCCTAAAAATCCCCCTTAGCTCTGCTCCCCGCCCCCGGATCTCTCCTTAGCAGTCAGAGCTGCTGTGCTGACCCTCTGCAGACATCTCCAGATCTTTCCCACTCCATCTCCTTCAATGTCTTCCACCCAGACTCTCTATATCACTATTGTATCATCTTGGTTTATTGCAGCTTGGTAATACATCTCTGGATTAAATTATATAAATTTTTCAACTCTTTTCTTCTTTGTTTTTTTTTTGTTTTTGTTTTTGTTTGTTTGTTTGTTTGTTTTGGACAGGCAGAGTAGACAGTGAGAGAGAGAGAGAGAGAGAGAGAGAAAGGTCTTCCTTTTGCCATTGGTTCACCCTCCAATGGCTGCCACGTCTGGTGCACCGCACTGATCCGAAGCCAGGAGCCAGGTGCTTCTCCTGGTCTCCCATGCGGGTGCAGGGCCCAAAGACTTGGGCCATCCTCCACTGCACTTCGAGGCCACAGCAGAGAGCTGGACTGGAAGAGGGGCAACCGGAACAGAATCCGACACCCCGACAGGGACTAGAACCCGGAGGATTAGCCTAGTGAGCTGTGGCGCCAGCCATCTTTTCTTCTTTCTAATACACATTTTTTAATCATTGTAAATCCTTTGGATTTCCATATAATTTTTAGAATCAGTTTGTCATTTTCTACCAAAAACCAAAAATAAATAAATAAATAAATAAATAAATAAATGTCTGGTGCTCACTTCAGTAGCACATATATTAAAACTGAATGATACAGAGAGGATTAGCATGGTCCCTGTGCAAGGATGACACACACATTCGTGAGGTGTTCCATGTTTTTCTGGTGTTGTGGTACAGTAAGTTAAGCCACTGCTTGAGACACTGGCATCCCATATCTGAGTGCTGGTTCAAGTCCCGCCTGCTCCACTTCCAATCCAGCTCCTTGTTAATGTGCCAGGGAAGGGAGCAAAAGATAGCCCAACTACTTGGTCCCCTACCACCCAGGTGGGAGACCAGGATAGAGTGTCCAGCTCCTGGCTTCAGCCTGGCCCAGCCCTGGCCATTGCAGCCATTTGGGGAGTGAACCAGCGGACAGAAGATCTATGTGTATGTGTGTGTGTGTGTGTGTGTGTGTCTCCCTCTCTCTTTCACTGTCACTCTGCCTTTCAAATCTTTTTTTAAAATATCTGAGGAGAAATGTTGATCAAGTTTCTAATCCATGAGCACAGACTACACTTACTTTTATATTGGAAAGGCAAGAAGACAGAGATCTTCTATCTGGCAGTTCACTCTCCAAATGCCTGCAACAGCTGGGGCTGGATCAGGCTGAAACCAGGAGCCGAGAACGCAATTCAAGTGTCCCATGTGGGTCGCAGGGACATAAGCACTTGAACCATCACGGCTGCCTCCCAGAGTGTGCATTACCAAGAAGTTGAAAACGAGAAGCAGAACCAGGACTTGAACCTAGACACTGATATAGGACGCAGGTATTCCAAGTGGCATCTTAACCACTGTGGAAAATGCCTACCCCCTCTCTGGTTAGGTCTTTTAAATTTCTGACAATAGTATTTTTAAGTTTTCTTTTTTAAAAAATTTATTTCCTTGGACAGGGCCAGTGCTGTGTTCAAGTCCCGGCTGCCCTACTTCCAATCCAGCTCCCTGATGATGGCCTGGGAAAGCAGTGGAAGATGGCCCAAGTGCTGGGTCCCTGCACCCATGTGGGAGACCCAGAAGAAGGTCCTGGCTCCTGGTTTGAATCGGTCCAGCTCTGGATGTTTCAGCCATCTGAGAAGCGAACCAATGGATGGAAGAGCACTCTCTCTGATTAAATTTTTGCTAAGTTTACTTTGAAGAGTTTACATTTTTATGTTATTTTGGGTGGTGCTTTTAAAATTGTTATTTCTGATGGTTCATAGCTATCATATAGGAACAATTTATTTTTACATGTCGACCTTGTATCCAGCAGCCTTGCTAAACAGGATGCAAACGTTAGTCACTTTGGAAACACTTTGGCAGTTTCTTACAAATTTCAATGTACACTTCCCATAGGACCCAGCAATTCCACTTTTAGGAAGTGGAAACTTGTCCCCGCTAAGACTGACAAGCAAAAGGTTAACAATAGCTTTGTTCATGATAGCCCAAACAGGAAAAGACCCAAACATCCATCAGCAGGTGACTGGGTAAACAAATTGTGATATATCCTGGCCAGCGCCGTGGCTCACTAGGCACCGGCACACCGGGTTCTAGTCCCGGTCGGGGCGCCGGATTCTGTCCTGGTTGCCCCTCTTCCAGGCCAGCTCTCTGCTATGGCCCGGGAGTGCAGTGGAGGATGGCCCAGGTCCTTGGGCCCTGCACCCTCATGGGAGACCAGGCTAAGTACCTGGCTCTTGGCTTCGGATCAGCGCAGCCATTGGAGGGTGAACCAATGGCAAAAGGAAGAGCTTCCTCTCTGTCTCTCTCTCTCTCACTGTCCACTCTGCCTGTCAAAAAAATAAATAATTAATTAATTAAAAAAAAACAAATTGTGATATATCGATACAGACGAATACTACTCAGCAATAAAAAAGCACTCACTCCTGACCCATGCCACACGAGCATGAATCTCTAAATCATTACACTGAGGGGGAAAAGTCACAGAGAGTGGCGAGTATGTGATTCCATTTGCATGCTCCTCTGAGACTACAAAAATAATATATAATGACAGAAAAGTAGGGGCTGGAATTGTGGCATAGTGGGTACACCTACCACCTGCAATGCTGGCATCACATACGGGTGCCAGTTCATGTCCTGGCTGCTCCACTTATGTTCCAGCTCCCTGCTGATGGCCTGGAAAAGCAGTGGAGGATGGCCCAAGTTTTTGGTTCCCTCCACCCACTTGAGAGACCTGGAAGAAACTCCTGGCTCCTGGCTTCAGCCTGGGCCCAGCTCTGACCATTGTGGCCATCTGGGGAGTGAACCAACAGATGGAAGACCTCTCTTCCTGTCTCTCCCTCTCCGTAACTCTAACTTTCAAATAAATAAATATTTTTAAAAAGGAAAAAAAGTTGACCAATGCTTGCCTGGACCAAATGTTAGGGGGAGGAATGCGTGGGAAGGGGCACAAAGGAACCTTTTGGTGAAATGTAACTGTTCTGTATCTTGATTATGGTGGTGACAGCTTGGTTGTTTCCATAGTCAAAAGTCACTGAATTGTGTGTCAAAGTAGAAGTATTCACTGCCTGTATATCTTACCTCAATCAAGCTGAAAACTGCCCAGCTTACCTTGTGGAAAACAAGAGGTATGGAATGCACCAAAAAGCAACTGAACTACAAAAACACAGCAAATAAGACAGAAGAGAAGTAAGAATTTGGGGCAGGTACTGTGGCACAGTGGGTTAAGCCAATGCCTGTGATGCTAGCATCCCATATAAGCACTGTTCTAGCTCCCATATAAGCACTGTTCTAGCTAATGTGCCTTAGGGGAAAGCAGCAGAAGATGGCCCAAGTACTTAGGCCCCAGACACCCACAAGGGAGGTCTGGATGGAGTTCCTGGCTCCTGGCTTCAGCCTAGCCTGGCCCTGGCTTTTGTGGTCATTTGGGGAGTGAAGCAGAGGATGCAAGATCCCCACCCCGACCTTAGAGCTCTAACTTTAAAATAAATCAATCTTAAAAAAAAAAAGCAACTGAACTATAAGAACATAGCAAATAAGGCATAAAATAAGTGAGCTCTCAATCTTCACTGGTTGTTAGCCAATAGACCCACCCAGAGCTGTTCAATAGCATTGTCTGCCCTTCCCAATGCAGCAGCCCCACGGCACAGTGGCTATTGAGGGCTTTAAATGTGACTGGTACAACTGAGGAACTAAATTGTAAACTTTATTGAATTGCAATCAATGGCATTCCAGTAGCCACAGACAAGTGACATCATGTTAAACAGCACTGGGAGGGGAGGGGATGTATTATTGTCTCCAAGTGCCTAACATCTAATTCAGGCCCAGTAGCTGCTGCTCTGAACAGCTCTCGGGCTTTGTGGTTGTGTAGGGGGTGGAGCAGCAGACTGGAGGGTCCAATCCTAACTCTGCCCCCTGGGGCCTCTTCCATTAAAATGGAGCTGTACTCCCTGCAAACCACTGGAGGTTCAGACCCAAAAATGGAAGTAGGAAGTTGTCAAAACCAGAACCTCACAGCTCTGTGCAAGCAACACAGTCACATCTGGCTCCACCTGTGATTTTAATGAGGGACCAAGAGGAAGAGACCCTATGGCTCCGTACCTCAGTTCCAGGCGGCTTTGACATGCTAATGCTACAGTCTCCGTGGAGCACCAAACACAGGCACCACCCACACACGCACATGCATACGCTTGCAAGGGAGCCCTTTATGGCATCGATCGCTGGTCCACAGGAGCTCGCCTTACAACAGAGTAGGGAAGGGGGCGGGGTGGGAGGGTTGGGGTGGGGAGGGGGGCAGTGGCCTTCGAGGACAGAAGAGGTGGTGTCCGCTGGCAGCACAGACAAGAGCCCCCACGGTGACTCACAGAGCAGAACCTGCAGTTGCAGCCTGCTATGCTCCCGCTATCTCCAGGAACAGCTCGCCCCTCCCTCTGGGGCTGTCTTTTGTCTCTGAACGCCCAGGAGACCGACAATGGATTATTATCTGGGCATGCAGGTGTTGTTGAAGAGACCAATTTGTGAACAATGGCCCTTCCCACGTTGTCCAAACAGAAAGATTGCTCCGCAGCTGTTATTTGCAGAACCTGTCACCATTCCTGAGCTGCCGAGCTGCCAGTGCTGGAGCGTGGCTGACATCGCAGTGCAGCCCCCGCCCACCCGCCGGCCCCGTCGCGCCACCGCCTGCCACACGCACCAGGCCCTGGTCAAAACCTAGCTCCAGGGAAACCCCCTTTCCCGCTCCATATTCCTGGGGGTGTGAAAACAGAACCAACAAGTGGAGTTGCTTGGGGAGCCTTTAGGGACAGATCTTCATGTGCACATTATTTTTAAGACACGATCTAGATGTCAGTTGTGGATCTCCTGGCCCTGGAAGATCCGGGGGTCACTTCTCGCCCCCACTGATTCCGCAGTTCAGGAATGCCCAGAGACCAGTAGGAGAGTCCTTCCCTCCCTCCCTACCCCTGCATAGGCATGCCCCTCTCTGTTGTAATGTGCCCACAGCCCCTAAAGTGGAATGCAGCCCTTTCACTTTCACTGGATTGCCAGAGAAATCCGGTGGCTGGAAGCAGTTATTGGAGACCTGCAAACAAAAGAGAAGGCTTCCTCCCGGAGAGGCAAGATCTTGGTAATGCTCCCAGCTCTCCTCCCCACCTCCTTCCTGCCCCTGCCACCTCTCCCATCTCCAACCCATCCCCCAAGCTGCACTAGGCAGTTCCCACTAAGGGTCTTCCTGGCAAGCACAGGGACTCCCTCTCCTACGAGGAAGAAGCACTGTTTTATTCCTGGTACAAAGACCTTCAGTCCCCGCTGGTGTCCTGCCGGCGCCAGAGTGTCTGCTGGGCTGCTGGTTTCTCAAAAAACTTCACTGGCCTCCCAGTCTCGGTCCAGGACAAGTCTCACTCACAGGATGGCCAGCTACTGCGGAGGCAGGTTGTCAGGCTAGCTTTCCGCCCAGGACTCCCAACCATTGCGGAGACATCCACTGCTGGATTTTGCAGGGCACAGCAGCCGTGCCTGTTGGGCCATGTACACCTAGACTGACAAATAAAGACACGCAGAATTCGAGTGGCCGTCACCTTTGCCAAATCCCCAGCCAGTGCCTGTCTGTGTCTTGTGTGCTCAACTCCAGATCCCAGATGCAAGCATATCGTATCTTGTAGGTAACGACAATATTAATACCTTACAATAAAGAAGACTTTGAGCCTGGCCTGAAAATATTCCTTAAATTTATTCAGACACCAATTTCTAAGACCGCTGCCATGTTCAAGTTTGGGGCCATAAGATAAATTGAACTGACCCAGACCTTCTCCTAACCCCATTTTATGCTAATGATAATGTTCTCTGAAATAACCAGTCATGTCCTCAATGGAGTGACCTTGGCTCTCCTTTCCTAATCTGTAGTTAAATTAAATGTATATTATAAGCCTAAAACACAATTCCTGGCCCCTTCACTTTTAACCAAGAAAGGAGATAAAAATCAACCAAGACAGAATTTTTAACCCTAGTTTTAGATAGCATCTCCTGGTTGGTTTTTGCAATATTATTAAGGGTCTGAAGGAAACCCAAATTATTTAAAAGAACGTTCAACAAGAACACAGAATTCAAAAGACTCCGATTTCTCGGGACTTTTGAGAATTAAGTCCACTGCTCTCACACTCCCTGACTCCGAGACAGCAGGGCAGAACCCCCTGGGTTGGGCATCGTGAGTGCAAGGCAGAGCTCACGGGGTTCAAGCGGGTGTACCACACGGCAGCACGTGCTTGCTTGTGAGAGCAATGAGCCTGTGCCCGTGCTAGCCAGTGCTGCAGAAGTGGCCACTGCCCAGCTCTGCCCAGCCCCCATCTGCGAGGCAGGGTCAGAGCGCCCTGTGCATGTTAACAAGCCGGGTGGGAGGAGGGAAACCTCAGGGCTCAGCCCGGCGTCAGGCCAGGGGGGAATACAAACTGGAAACTGCAAATATTTACCTTCAGGGATCTCCGAGAGACCTCTGGGGGAAGGAAAATAAATCACTGCATGTTTTACTCATGATGATTTCCAACAAGCCTGTCTAAATACCGGCCCAGCATTTCATTACACAGACGTGTTCAATGGCCACGGGGCTGTGTCAACTCATCATAAATAAAGGCACAGGTTCTCTTCTAGGGGTGGGTGGAGGCATCAGGTGTGAATGCACGGTCCCTGTCTCCCAAACGCTCCCTTCTCAGAGGCAAGGATTCTGTTTTCCCTCCCTATAGAGTCGGTGTGGAGGGACGTCCACTCTGAAGGCTTATACACTCCTCGTTACGGCTCTGGGGAAGCAGAAATCGGAAAGCGGGGGAAAGGCCTCCAAGAAATCTTTCACACACTCCGCACTGGCCTTGGATTTACCCCACAAAGGTGCTCAAATGATTAAACCCAAAACCATTCGCTGAACCTGATGATAAATGACGTCCAAAGGGTCTGTTTTCTCATCTGGCTGGAGCAAGAAGACTAACGGCAGCCTCTGAGGCTGTCCACATCCAAGAAGGGAGGGTACATAACCTCAGAGCATCCTCCAGGGGCCAGGGCCCCCGGCGGTGCTGAGAAAGCATGTGCCTCTGGAAAAGGCCCCAGCAGGTACACACAAACACACGTACACACACACGCACACACACACAACGCCTTGGTACAGGGAAGCCACTCCCCAGGCTACTGATTCTCCTGCCTTAGTCATCCTTCTCTCCTCCTCCCTGCTCTCACTGGCACCCGGGCCAGGCCATGACTCAGGAAGGCAGGCAGTAGGGAGAAGTTGGTTCTCCATCACGGCTTTAAAAAAAATACCAAGGTCCTTTCAAGTGTATTTAACTCATAACTTACCAGTCACCCGGCGAGGGAAGGGGCCACAGAGCAGTGCCGTGTGTGTTTGGGCAAGGTGGAAGAGGAAAGGTATGTGCACCATAGTTACTAGGAAAATGATAACCTTCCCCCCTCCTCTTTCCTGAAGTTGGCTCCTGCAAACCAGGAAGGGATCCTTCTGGTAACTTCTGCATGTGAGCCCACAGGCCATGCTGCTGTGGACAGCTCTCCTGCATTCAGAAAAGCCTCCCACCTCTGATTACATGACATCCCACCAGCATCACACATCTGCTGCAGGGAGAGGGTGTCAGGGGCATTGCAGGGACAGTGGGAGCAGCATGAAACTCAGCCTTGAGCCAACTCAGTGAGAGCTGGGTGCCAGGACGCCAAGGTCTGGCAGAGCGAAAACAATACCAGACCCCAGAATCTGCAGGACTGAAATAACTCCCCTTTCTCTGAGGATATCTAATTTGGCCATCTGGAGAGATGGCATGGATTCAAGGGAAACCCTACCTAGCACCATCTGATGGAGTTGACGGTGGCACTGGTAAGTGTTCTGGCTCTTGATCTTTGCATATAAAAAGCAAAATGTCTCTGCCACCCCTCCCCCACCAGCCTCATTACTCAGATTCTGGGGCAACACCTGCTGCCCCTACAAGAATCACATCATCGAAAGACCGCAGTTTTTCCTCGTCCCGCCGACTCGTACCTCCCTGCTCACGCCAGCCAGCGCGATGCGGTTGCACCACACAGCTCTGGGGAGTGGAGCCTGAGGGAAGCTGACCCCTGAGGGTCTCAGCACAAATCACAGGGCCCTCGGCCTCAGCGCCAGTCCCGGGGGCTCCAGCACAGCACTGCCATTAGCACGATTTGCAGCTGGCTTATTAACCAAACCCCACTGCTCCTGGCTCGCGTTCAAGGCCCAATACAAAGGCATGAGTAAAAGCTGTTTTCCCCACAGCAGTATCTCGCCTCCTTGGCAGGTGGCAGAGGATGATGTATGGAATCGCTGGCATCTCCTCCTCCTCCTTGGAAAGGAATTCGGCACACAACACCACTGTCGGCCAGCCCACCAGCCAGCTGACGCTCTGCGCTCTGCGGGCTGCGGCAGGGCTGGCTCCAGCTGCCAAGTAGAGGAACAAGCCCCACAAAGCCCAGGGCTCTGCACCGGCTCCGCCCTCTCCTGGGCCCAAATGCCCAGGCAGCCCCAACATCTGCAACCCATGCTCTATGCTCCAGCCCCGATCAAGCCTTTCCTATCCTTGCATCCCACCAGTCACATTAAAACGTCACGGGAACAGCCTTGCAGCCACCTCTCTAAACACCCACCTGCTCCAAGAAAGCTGCCCTTGACCCAGCACAGGGCTGGCCCAGGAATATTCCTGGAAACCTTTCTTCTACGTGTAGCCACTTCTCCAATGCCATGTGCTCTGGTTCATCTGTGTTGCCACAGGGCTGGTGCCCTGACGACCACGGGGCTCTGTAGGGAGAGGCTGGTCACACGTGGTCTCTCCAGCACTTGCCACTGTCTCGCCTGGCGGTGACCCGGGGCTGAAGTCTGACTCTCCTGAAGCTGGCTTTGCAGAGCAAGCACATGGCCCTGACTGAGATTTGATGTTGATGGGGAGAGATTTGGAACCAGGAGGAGCCCCAAGTCCTGCCTCTACCTTGGCACTGCAGCTCATGGCCCCAAGTGCAGCTGTTGACTGCAGGGTCAAGGAGCCCCAGGGTACTCCGGAAAGAGCCTTGGAGACCAGCCAGCCAGATGTCAGCTCTCAAAAAGGAGGCTCATGGGACTCCACCTCCCCACCAGCACATGGCAAGACTGACGTGATAAGCACAGGCATGAGGCTGGCACCGGAGAGCTAACACGCTGCTGGGGCAGGTTGGCGTAAATTTAGCACATACCATCTAGAAGCTTGGCTACTCAGGTGACCCTCGCCACAACCTTGGGAGGTGCCACTATCAGCCCCATCTCAGAGATGAGGAAATAGTCCCAGGCCCAAGAACCAACAGCCAGCAAGTGGCAGTCTCAGGCTTGGAAGCCAGTCTGTCAATGACAAAGCGTTCCTTGTCACCACACCCTCCCATATCCCTCACGTTGGATTTCTGATTTCACTCCCTGCAATCAGCCTTCAATGGGACAAGAAGACATTTTGGTGCCCCTCCCAACCCCCACCCCAGCAGGAAGTCTGAGAACCCTGTCCCAGGCTGGGAATGTGAAGAGACAGCTCAGGGCACCAGTGGATGACGTTAACCCAGGCCGTCAGACAGGTGGGCGAGGCCCGCAGAGGCGGTCTTCCAAGGACAGGCTATGGCTGGCAAGCGCTTGGCTAGCTCCTCCCAGGCACTCCTCCCACCGTACAACAAAGGCAGAATGCAGGGGTCACCAAGTCAGGTTAGGGGCTCCTTTCTGGCTCCAAATAGCTTTCTGCTACTTAGCACACTCCCCAGGGACTGGGCTCCTTGGTGCCACTTTGTCATCATAGGCCACCACAAGAGACTGCCCAGGAGATGAACTCTGCTGTGGTCTTAGCATTTGCTGCCTTGTTCCTGCTCAGGTCACCAGGTCCTTGGAACGAGGGTAACCAGGTTTAGCCAAAACAAAACAAAACAGGACCCAGATTCAATTAAAAGTTCAGATAAACAATGAATAATGCTTTAATGTAAGTTTGTCTTGTTTGGTATTTGTGAAGACAGAGCCCAAGATCTCATTTGTTGTTTATCTGAAATTATCTGGGGTCTCATATGCATCCTGGAAACCCTCTAATACAGCACCACTGTTTTCAGAAGCTAACGTGTTAATGAAGGCCAGAAGATATCCCACCAATAGTGAGTGGGATTTAACCACGCCACTGGGGCTCCTAGTTAAGACCAAAGAATCCTGACTGCCCCCATATAGGAGCCCCACCTTGGGGCTTGGGGAGAAGAACTTCCCACACTGCTGGGAGGCCTGAGCTAAGCATCCCAACCCCTGAACAGCCCAAGAAAGTCAAGTGTGTCTGTGTTACATTGATCTCTGTGGTTGCAAATAATAGTTCCTTTCTCGATTGCTGTCCACAGGGCAGTCTCCAGGGACACACCTGGGCTGGACACAGGGCAAGCCCTTCCCTCTCCCACCTGCTGCGTATTTTGAACAAAACAAGTAAGATCCCCCCCCCCCCTCCTCACCCTCTGCCCGAAACTCCTCTTTCACAAAGATTTGCTTGGGGAGCAGATGGGAAGAATGGCGGTTAGGTAGCCAAAAAAATTACACTGGATGCCAGAACAAGTTTCCACTCGTAAACACCAGCTCCGGCCCATGTTTTCATTTTTCAAGTGCAAGCATGTTGCTGAAATCTAGATGCCATTGCAAAACAAGCTTCTGAAAGAGCAGCGAGTGGGTTTCCCTGACACCAAATTCATTCCCTTCCTGTTCTCCAAAGAAGCAAACCTCACTTCATCGCCACATCTCCATGTTACCTTCCATGCAAAGCCTGTTCCACTCTCCCTGGACATCCAGGGCCACCCGCCAGGACAGTGGCCTCTTTAAGTGTCTCCTGTCCCTCTGAGTTCTCTCTGGCTCCTCCTACTTAGCTCTCATCCAAACCACACACCCGCAAAAGGCAATACTTAGGGCCAACTGAAAGCCCCAGGCTACCCATATCTGTCCAAAGCGGCACCCTCAGGTTCCTAAGAGCTTGGTTTGGTGAGTCTGATCTCCACAGCTGGGGCAAGATTCTGGTGTTGCAGAACCCTGGGTGACCCTGGGGGCAGGACCAATGACTCTCACAGGGGACAGCCCCCTAGCTCCCAAGAGCTGCTGGTAGGAGAACAGCCAGGAGAACACTGCATTTGAAAAAACATAAGTAATAATTAGCATTTGGAAAACGAAATGCCCATGGGTTTTGCAATACACACTACAGAAAGGAAAGCTCAGTTCTCACTGTTTACAGGAATGAATCTTCTCCATTTTGTATAGCAATGAAAGAGAACATTTGACAGGTGCCTAAGGCCAAACATAGCGCTAAGCACACAACCTGCATTTCATGTACTCCTCAGCCACCCCACGAGGTAGTACTGTTATCGTCGCATTGACCAAGCAGGGAGACTGAGGCTTGTCCCCATAAGGGGCAGAGCTGCAACCTGCAGCCAAGCCCTGCGACTCCAGGATCAAACTGGCAATCACTCCACACCCTGTCCAACGATGAGGAACACTGGTGTGGACAAGCTCATGGTGAGTCATTGCCGTGGACACCTCTGCCTTTGTGTCCTGCTGTAGGGACCCGGGACAGCACTGGAATTTAGGGAAAGGCCTTATAAAGCCAAAGAGATTTACCTGGCCACTTTCCGAAGCCGGGAAGACGGAACACATGCTGCACAGTGTCGACAGGACCACACCAATAAAACCATAGGCTCACGTGGTTCTTTCCTGTTAGTACCTGCCAATGAAGGAAACCTTCAGGGAAGTCCAGGAGAAATCCAGCTTGATGAAAACCCCGCAGCCACTGAAAGAACTTGGTGACAGCAGACCAGTGCCTTGAATGAGATAAGCCCTGAGCTAATGTTGTTCTGTCGAACTGGGATAATTTTAAATATTTATGAATCCCTCCCTGTCCTCCACCCCAGGTGAACCTTAAGGTGTTGCTCATTCACTAGACAGGCACTGAGTTCTGCCACAACAAGGCCTGACCGTGGGCTCGACGGTGAGCCCACGATGAAGCGGGTGCCCATGTGAAAACTGAGAGCACCACGATCGATCGGGAAGAATCTATGGACTTCCTGATGAAGAACTCAGGGAATCTGTTTTCTGTTCCTAGGAAAGTCAGCACCACAAACCTCTTTTAATTTTTTTTATTTTAATTTTAAAATTTTTAAAGGATTATTTTATTTATTTGAAAGTCAGAGTTACACAGTGAGAGAGAGAGAGACAGAGAGAGGTCTTCCATCCACTGGTTCACTCCCCAGATGGCCGCAATAGCCGGAGCTGCGCCGAACAAAGCCAGGAGCCAGGAGCTTCTTCCGGGTCTCCCACATGGGTGCAGGGGTCCAAGGACTTGGGCCATCTTCTACTGCTTTCCCAGGCCATAGCAGAGAGCTGGGTCAGAAGAGGAGCAGCCAGGACTTGAACTGGCGCCCATATGGGATGCCAGCACTGTAGGCCCGGGCGTTAACCTGCTGCGCCACAGTGCCAGCCCCAGCACCACAAACTTCTGATCTCACATCTGTAGGTCCCAAGTCCACACACGGAGTGGGCTCCTCTGCTCCGACTTCACTTGGAGTTCAGGATGCTCTCAACTCCCAGAGCCAACCACAGTTCCTGCCTTCAAGCGAGCAACGCCATGGCAAACACATTTTTGGCTTCAGATCTCTGAAACCTGCCGGAGAAAACTCTGCCCAGATTAGGTCAAGTCCACCAGGATGCTTTCCCTTTTCCCATGGCACCCGCTGCAATCCTAGAGTCGTCGTACTCTCAGATTTTCTCACGTTCATTGTATAGGTGTAGAGGTCATCAGGGGTCACCTGGAGACTGCTGCCTGCCACACATGTGAACATTTACGGGACAAAATATCTTCTCTACCATTCTTGGCAGTGGGGCCACAAGGAAGGGGAGAAAGCAAAGATACCAAGCATCCTGAAGAGATCAAGGAAGAAACAAAAGTAAATGAGGCAGCAAGAACCTTAACATTAAATAGGCCGCCCCAGCCCTTCTTAATGAACAAACGGTCCAGTAAAGGCTCCAGTTGTTTCTCTTTTATATGATGGATCCACCCCACCCCAACCAACATTAAGGCAAAGATAAAAACTGGATTGGAGGCCCAGATTGTGCTGTAGTAGGTTAAGCTCCCGACATCCCTTATGGCAACGGTTCAAGTCCCGGTTGCTCCACTGCCCATCCAGCTCCCTGCTAATGTGCCTGGGAAAGCAGCAGAAGATGGCCCAGGTGCTTGGGTACCTGCCATTCATGTAGGAGACCCTGGCTCCTGGCCATCTGGAGACTAACCCAGTGGATGGAAAATCTCCCCCTCCCCACCCCATCTCTCCTTCTATCTCTGTAACTAACCTTTCAGTTAAATAAATAAATCTTTTTTAGAAAAAAAAAAAACTATATGTATTGAAACAGTAAGACACACAATAATGGAAGTGCAGTGACTCCAAAACAGGACTTGTTCCCTTACTTGTTCCCCCTTTAGGGGGAAACAGGAATAGGGATTTCATACTTGAATACTCACCACCATCCATCCCCAATTAACATCGGTCTTCAGAAGATACTTAGAGGTTAAGATCAATTGATGGGGAGACCAGCCTAACTACTGTTCTCGGGGTTAGTGCCCTGCCCTGGGATCTGGGCCAGGGCCTGGGTCCCCTGAGATGAGTGTTCCCCATCACGGCGGAAGATTTTGATCATGGGGAAGCAAAGTCCTTGCCTCCAGAAGGGTATCCAGAATCTGAACAGGGCCTTGAAGGATGGGAAGGCTGCACTGTGAAAGACAAGACAGAGGTGCTTCCCAGTGAGAGAGGAGAAACAGCGTCAACAGTAGGATCCTAGAACAGGTTGCCCACTTAAGAGGAAAGCTGGAACATGTGTGTTTGTAGGCTGAGAAAGAATCAGTGGGTAAGGAAAGAATGAAGACTAAAGACACAAGAGAAAGGAGACCCTGGACAAAAGCTCCAGAAGAGACCCCAGGGGATGGGACAGAGTTGCAGAGAGGGGGCTGGCGCCGTGGCGCAGTGGGTTAGTCCTCCACCTGCGGCACCGGCATCCCATATGGGCGCTGGTTCTAGTCCTGGCTGCTCCTCTTCCGATCCAGCTCTCTTCTATGGCCTGGGAGAGCAGCAGAAGATGGCCCAAGTCCTTGGGCCCCTGCAGGTGCGTGGGAGACTGGGAAGAAGCTCCTGGCTCCTGGCTTTGTTCGGCACAGCTCTGGCCTTTGTAGCCATTTGGAGAGTGAATCAACAGACAGAAGACCTTTCTTTCTGTCTCTCCCTCTCACTGTCTATACTCTACCTCTCAAATAAATAAATAAAATCAGGAGAGGAGGGGGAGGGAGAGAGGGAGGGGTAGAGGGAGGAGAGGGAGAAAATGCACACAGGGTGTAAAAAAAAAAACAGTTGTTTGCCAGAAAAGATGGAAGTCATGACCCTGCACTTACCAATCTATTAGCTCAACAAACCAGGGTAGGGGTGTGTGGGTGTGTGTATCTTCTACTTGTCTTTTAAAGAAAACATTGCAATTTTTAGAGAAAAGACAGGGTAAGACATGTGGATAATAGGAAATGTTGCCTAATGAAATGAGATTTTCCCACATGAGTGATGATTATGTCCAGTTTCTACATTCATCCCTGCCACCCCTGGAACACACCCTCGGCCTTGACTCTTCAGTTCTAGCTGACAAACTGCATCTTACTTACTGCAATTTGGGAATGGAGCTTTGGTTCTTAATTGTTTCTAATGCATCAATGACACTTTTGTTTAACCAATTTGGGTCAGCCATGTACCATTATTCAGTGGGAATTGAGAGCAAAGATGACATTTGTGCAAAGGAAGGGAGAAAATGTTGATGCATAAAGTTTAAGAGTTACAGAGGCAGGTGTCTGGTCTAGCAGTTAAAACGCTGGGTGGGACACCCACATCCTATATCAGTGTCTCATTAATACCTCGCTCCACCCCTGACTCCAGCTTCCTGACAATGCAGTCCCTGGGAAGCAGCCATGATGGCTGAAGGAATTGAGTCCCTGCCACCCACACAGGAAACCTGGAGTGAGATCCTGGCTCCCAGCTTCAGTTCAGCTGGTGGCCATTGCAAACATTTGGGGAGGGGACCAGCAAGTGGGAACACACACTCTCTTTCAGATAAATTAATAAGAAAAAGAGTTATCTAGGTGCATGCAATGGTGTCACACTGGAAACATTATGAGATGTAAATAGGGTTTTATACTCTGTGTGCATTTCAAATAGAAAGGGCGATGTGCAATCTGAAACTGGTACCAAGATTTACTAGAACGTGACCAGATCCAACAGCGATTTAGAATGAGAGAAATACGAAGAAGGAGATTGCTTTCATAGACTTCATTTTCCAGAGTTACCTAAGCAAAATCCAGGCCACCATTTTATAAAAACTTGCCTAAGGTAAGGCACCATGAAAGGCTGCCTGGCCCACCCTAGAGAAATATATGATGGTACTGAATTGCTAGAGATGTGCTACTCGGCAACAACGCTAGAGATGAGCAAAGTGAACATGTGCAAGGCCATTAGGGACAGCTCCGAGCACTATAGCAGATCCCCCGGCACTGTTGGGCTTAGAGAGATCCTCCTGCTTCCAAGCAAAAGACAAAAAAAAGAGAAAAGTCTATTTCTCATCTGTACTTTAGCTCTGTAGCAACTATGGATGTGGCTCGCTCCATCCCTGCCTGCCCACCTCGGGGCAGGTGGCAGTGCTTTGGCCCAGGGAGGGCGTGGGGGAGGGGCATGAGATGACACTAGTGCCCACTGGAGCAGAAACAGGAGAGCAACCACCTGAGCACTCAGGATTAAAGGACCTCCTGGGAAGCAGCGCTTTGGGTACTGAAACCAAGGGATTTATAAATAAATGAATTTATAAATAAATAAATTTATATATATAAATCTCTTTCTTTCACATCTGTTAAAGGAGACCATAGGGGGCCGCTGCCTGCAGCATCAGCATCCCACATGGGCGTCAGTTGGAGTCCTGGCTGCTCCACTTCCAATCCAGCTCTCTGTTTATGGCCTGGGAAAGCAGGTTTGGGCCACTGCACCTGCCTAGGAGACCCAGAAGAAGCTCCTTGCTTCAGATCAGCCCAGCTACAGTTGTTGTAGACACTGGGGGAGTGAAGCAGTGGATGGAAGATCTGTCTGCCTGTCTGTCTCTCTCTCTGTCTCTCTCTTGCTCTGTAACTCTGCCTTTCAAATAAATAAATAAATCTTTTAAAAAAAAGGAGATAATAGTAGTTCCTATCTTTTAAATGAGATAATGCATGCACATTAACTGGGACTTGAAGAAGCATTTGCTACTAAATTAATATTAGTCCTTATGTTCATTCCAAATTATTTTCTTAGGCTAAATACCCAGAAGTTCAATTTTGAGTTTGACAGTATGCACATGTGTGAGGCCTAAGATATGACGCCAAGCTACCCCCTACCCACAAAAGTGCAGGTTCAGAGTGTTACGCTCTGAGCAAAGTGTCTGAGTCAAGGATGCCTTTATCCAGTCCCAAAAGCTCCATCAGTTTGCACCAATTTTAAATTTATTATGGTAGTTTTGATATACAAACAGAATGATTTGTAAAATTTTAAAATCAATTATATCTCCCTAAGTAATGTATTTGTAAAAAAAATCACAAAATCTGTGATTTATTTACAATTTATATGCTAACTTCCTGGTTAAAAAAAAAAAAAAAAAAGAGGTAACTCAGAATAAAAACATGACATGACAGTTAAATTTTTTTTTTTTTGGACAGGCAGAGTGGACAGTGAGAGAGAGAGACAGAGAGAAAGGTCTTCCTTTTGCCGTTGGTTCACCCTCCAATGGCCGCCGCGGCTGGCGCGCTGCGGCCGGTGCACCGTGCTGATCCGATGGCAGGAGCCAGGAGCCAGGTGCTTTTCCTGGTCTCCCATGGGGTGCAGGGCCCAAGCACCTGGACCATCCTCCACTGCACTCCCTGGCCACAGCAGAGAGCTGGCCTGGAAGAGGGGCAACCGGGACAGAATCCGGCGCCCCGACCGGGACTAGAACCCTGTGTGCCGGCGCCGCTAGGCGGAGAATTAGCCTAGTGAGCCGCAGCGCCGGCCAGACATGACAGTTAAAATATTTTAATATTTGGAAAAGAGAATGTTAGTTATACTAAAAACATATAAAATGATTATTAATTTCATCTCTGAGCTTCCTAGCAACAAATGTAAAAATAGAAACTTATTTCTCATTCTAAAAAAAAAAGGGAAGCACATATGTTTATCTAGAAATAAATGTCTTCCTGTTAATAAATTCTAAGAATTATCATGTATTTCCTTTTGTAAAAGGCACCGAGTAACACAACAAAGTATATTTGAGCCCAAACTTACTGAAGATGAAAAACTTTTATATGTGACCTATGTGAGAAAGACAAGAACAATAAGATCTGGTTGTGCTTATGTTTGTACACCCCAAGTTTGCTGTTTCTCAACTGTGAGTTAAATCATGCTGGTCATTCATGCTGTTCACCAATGTTTCTAGTTGTCCCTACTTCCAGACACGTGGTAAGACTTGTGTTCTCTGCCCCTTTAAATTAGGCAAAACCATGTGGTGTTCTCTGCCCAATGAAGGGTGAGCATCCATAGCAAGTGTGCAAGGTTTAAAGTCAGGGTACATTTTGCTAAAACACTTTTGGGGCTGCTCAATAAACTTTTAGCTATAACAGCTAAAGTATTTTCAACCAAATAAAAAATGGACAAATCAGACTTCAGAAAAAAATTAAGGGGTGGGCATTTGGTCGGTGGTTAAGAGCCACTTGGAACACCTGCATCCCATATCGAAGGCCTAGTGAGTCCCAGCTCTTCTTCCGATTCCAGCTTCCTGCTAATGTACACCCTGGGAGGCCGCAGGGATGGCTTTACATAGGTGGGTGGAGTTCCCAGCTCCTGGCTTTGGCCTGGCCCAGTCCCAGCTCTTCCTGGCTTTTGGGGAGTGAAGAAAGGGATGGGAGATTTCTTTCTCTCTGTCTCTCAAAGCAATAAATAAATGAATTTATTGTTAAACAATCAAAAACTTTTATGCAACAAAAGACACTATCGACAAAGTAAAAAGACAGCCATAGAATAGGAAGAACTATTTTCAAATTATGTATCTGATCAGGATCTAGTGTTCAGAACACACACACACACACTTACTTTTCTGTACCCTCTTGTGTCTCTATTGGTTCCATCTCTCTGGAGAACCCTCACTAATACAAAAACTAATGAGCATGTCTTGAATTCTCATACAGACAGGGCCCAGAGGTGGAGCAAGGCAATTCTCATTAATAAACCTTTGTGGTGCATTTGCCTCTCATCAAAGGTTTCTATAGCAACCCGAGTCCCAGCGTAAGGTTCAGGCCACATTTCCACCAACTGCAACAGGAGGAGTGGAAATAAGTAACGCCTGCGATCAACCAAGAAAGCCAGGGATAATAAAAGAGCGGCAGCCAGGCCTGAGCTGAATTAATTCCCCAGATTTAGGCCCACAGACCACCGGGCGCACACACGTACCCCCACGCTCCCACAGAGACACCTGATTTCTTGAGGTCAAAGTCACATTTTCATATCACTGTTTCATCAAGTGAAAACATTTCCCTTCTTCCTTTATTTTTTAATTCCCTCATACTCATGCAGAGACCGTGCTGGGAGTAGGAGCTGTGCCGGCCAGAGTTCTAAGAGCTGACTTCATCAGCTGCTAGCTATGACGACCCGGGACAGTTTCTTAACGACCGGAGCCTCTGTTCACTAGGAATCATCATTCCAGCTTGCCTCAGCCAGGATCCAGCCAACACCCAGAACGGTATTTACAGCACAAAGAGAGCAAGGTGGGGAATTAGCTCCTGGAAGAAGAAGGAGCCACAGAAGCCTAGAAGCTGCTCTGAGCCTGGGAGGAATACGCAGAGAGGAGGGGCAATGATGGAAGAGCATGGCTCCAGCAGGGAGGGGTGGAAGTCTGTGGCTTCTCCTCCCCTACTCCCATCAATCCCCCAGGGCTTCCCCAGAGCAAGCAGGGCCAGCACAGATGGTGAGGATGGAGTGACACCCGTGGGCAGTCCCCAGCCAGCTGTAGGCACCAGGGTAGCCTGAGCTGTATGTTATACACTGGGGCTCCCTCGCCTTTTCCTCATGGCCATGCACAGATTTCCCACTCCTCACTGTCCCCCTTTGTCCGCCCCCTCGCTCATCAGCCATCTTTCCTCCCACTCCCTCGACAGGAGCTGGCTGGCCTCCCAGCAGACGGTATGCACGGTGAGACGCGAGGGACAGCCGTGCACACCCAGGGGTGTCCTCCTCGGCTGAGGGAGCTGGACGCCCCGCCTCTGCACCCCGGGGGCCGCACGGGCACCACACGCGTCAGTGCAGCACCAACACAAGCAAGGCGACAGGACGCGTCTGCATGTCACAGGGTAGAACACAGCCAGCCCGCCTGCTGGACACACCCACCAGAACTGTGCCACCCCCACAGCCAGCTCCTTCAAACAGTCCAGGCTGGGCCCATTCCTCTACGGGAGGAGCAGTGAAAGAGGCGACCTCTGAGCTCTCTTCCACCCCCACCCCTCTATGTCCCTTCTGCAGGCGGCATTGCCACCAGGCTGGGCTCTGGCCACTGTGGCTGCCGGCCTGTGTGACATTTAGCCACAGGGAGACTCTCAAAATTCTTGAGGCTTGGTGCAGAGTGATTGTCTTCCTTCTATTTTTCCCCTAAAGGTCAAACTTTTTAAATTTTAATTTTCTGTAGTCAGTGGTAAAATATTTTTTCCATGTATTACTGATGTTGGGGAAATTATATTTAAAAAAAAAAATCTCCTGTCAACCTAGTGAATTCTTTCCACAGTGGAAAAAGGGAATAAAAGGAAACGTTCTGAGCTGGCACTGTGGCATAGCAGGTAAAGACACCATTTGCAGTGCCGACATCCCATATGAACACTGGTGCAAGTCCTGGCTCTTTCAGTTCTGATCCAGCTCCCTGCTAATGCGCTAGGAAAAGCAGCAGAAGATGACCCAAGTGCTTGGGGCCCTGCTTCTACATGGAAGACCTGGAAGAAAATCCTGGCTCCTGGCTTTGTTACAACCATTGGGGAGTGAACCAGTGGAAGGAAGATCTCTCACTCTCTCTTTCTCTCTCACCTTCCCTCTCTCTAGGTAACTCTTCCTTTCCAATAAATTTAATTTTTTTTTTTTTTTAGAAAAAAACAGTTTCATTACAGAATAAGCTGTCAACCAGACTGTGCTGTGCCTCACAGGCAACCACTAAAGAGACTGTACAAACAGAAACCTCACCCTCTGCATAGCCAGGCAGATCTGATCGACCCCACACTAGTGGCATGGATTTCAAAAATGTTTGGAACCACAATAACCTTTTAATTCCATTTTCCATGAATGCTGATCTTCCTACATGTTCGTTGTCTTTGTCCAAAGGAAAAATAAAACTTCTAGTGTCTTTATGACAAGGAACAGGCTGCAGCCTAGGACCAGGACCTGAAATTCCAACAGGCACAGGGAATCACGGCTCTCCTTCCTTCATGTTCACAGTCCACAGAGACAACTCTAAGGCCCCCAGGAAAGATATTCCTGGGATGCAAACTTATTTGGCTCTTCAACGATTTATTTTTATTTTTTTATATCAAACACATTATTTGCACCTTCTTTTTTTTTTTAAAAAGATTTATTTATTTGAAAGTCAGAGTTACACACAGAGAGAGGCAGAGAGAGAGAGAGAGAGAGAGAGAGAGAGAGGTCTTCCATCTGCTGGTTTACTCCTCAGTTGTCCGCAACGGCTGGAGCTGTGCCAATCCAAAGCCAGGAGCCAGGAATTTCTTCCGGGTCTTCCATGTGGGTGCAGGGGCCCCAAGGATCTGGGCCATCTTCCACTGCTTTCCCAGGCCACAGCAGAGAGCTTGATCGGAAGTGGAGCAGCCAGGACTCAAACCAGCGCCCATAAGGGATGCCGGCACTGCAGGAAGCAGCCTTACCCGCTATGCCACAGCGCCGGCCCCCAAAGATTTACATACAGTAGGATAAGCCACTGCCTGCAACATTAGCACCCCCCATGAATCCCAGCTGTTCTGCCTCATATCCAACTCCCTGCTAATGTACCTGGGAAAGCAGCCAAGGATAGCTTAAGTCCTTGGGCCCCTGTACCCACATGGGCAATCTGAATGAAGTTCCTGGTACCTGGCTTCATCCTGGCTCATCCCTGGCTGTTGTGGCCATCTAGGGAGTGACCCAGTAGAAGATCTGTCTCTCTCTCTGTGTCACTCTGTATTTCAAATAAAATAAATAAATCTTTTCGGGGCCAACACTGTCTTAGTGGGCTAAGCCTCCACCTGCAGCGCTGACATCCCATATGGATGCCAATTCTAACTCTGCTGCTCCTCTTCTGATCTAGCTCTCTGCTATGACCTGGAAAAGCAGTTGAAGATGGCCCAAGTGCTTGGGCCTCTGCACCTGCAAGGAGACCTAGAAGAAGCTCCTGGCTCCTTTGAATCGGTCCAGCTCTGGCCATTGTAGCCATAAATGAGGAGTGAACCAGTACATGGAAGACCTTTCTCTCTCTCTCTCCCTCTCTCTCTCTGTAACTCTGCCTTTCAAATAAATCAGTCTTAAAAATAAATAAATATGGGCCAGCGCCGGGGCTCACTAGGCTAATCCTCCGCCTTGCGGCGCCAGCACACCAGGTTCTAGTCCCAGTTGGGGCGCCGGATTCTGTACTGGTTGCCCCTCTTCCAGGCCAGCTCTCTGCTGTTGCCAGGGAGTGCAGTGGAGGATGGCCCAAGTACCTGGGCCCTGCACCCCATGGGAGACCAGGAGAAGCACCTGGCTCCTACCATCGGATCTGCGTGGTGCGCCGGCTGCAGCGCACCAGCTGCGGCGGCCACTGGGGGTGAACCAACAGCAAAGGAAGACCTTTCTCCCTGTCTCTCTCTCTCTCACTGTCCACTCTGCCTGTCAAAAAAAAAAATACAACATCCTTTCAAGATGAAAACCTTAAGCAACTTGGGTATAGAATAAACATTCCTCAACAGAATCAAGAAAATTTATGACAAACCCTCGGCCAGCATCCTATTGAATGGGGGAAAGTTGGAAGCATTCCCACTGAGATCCAGAACCAGACAAGGATGCCCACTGCCACCAGTGCTAATCAATATAGTCCTGGAAGTTTTAGCCAGAGCCATCAGGCAAGATAAAGAAATCAAAGGGGTACAAATTTGGAAGGAGGAAGTCAAACTATCCCTATTTGCAGATGACGTGATTCTATACATAGGAGATCCAGAAAATTCCACTAAGAGGCTGTTGGAACTCATAGAAGAGCTTGGTAAAGTGGCAGGATATAAAACTAATGCACAAAAATTAATAGCCTTTGTATAAATAGACAATTCCATGGCTGAGAAAGACATTCTAAGATCAATCCCCCTCACAATGGCTACAAAAAAAAATTGAATATCTTGGAATAAATTTAAACAAGGATGCCAAAGATCTCTACAATGAAAATTACAAAACATTAAAGAGGGGCCAGTGCTGTGGCATAGTGGGTTAAAGCCCAGGCCTGTGGCACCAGCATCCCATTTGGGTGCTGGTTCAAGTCCCAGCTACTCCACTTCCAATCCAGCTCTTTGCTATGGCTTGGAAGAGCAGCAGAGGATGGGCCAAGTCCTTAGGCCCCTGAACCCATGTGAGAGACCCAGAGGAAGCTCCTGGCTCCTGGTTTCAGGTTGGCTCAGTTCCCACCTTTGTGGCAGGGAGTGAACCAGCGATGGAAAACCTCTCTCTCTCTCTCTACCTCTCTCTCTCTCTACCTCTCTACCTCTTGCTGTAACTGTCTTTCAAATAAACAAAATAAGTCTTTTTTAAAAAGTTAAAGAAAGACATAGAAGATGACACATCAAAAACGGAAAACTCTTCCATGTTCATGCTCTGGAAGAATCAATATCATCAAAATGTCCCTACTATCAAAAGCAATTTATAGATTCAATGCAATGCCAATCAAAATACAAAGGACATTCTTCTCATATACAGAAAAAAACGATGCTGAAATTCATATGGAAACACAGGAGACCCCAAATAGCTAAAGCAATCGTATACAACAAAAACAAAGTTGACTGGGCCAGCACTGTGGCGCAGTGGTTTAATCCACTGCCTGCAGTGCCAGCATCTGATATGGGTGCCAGTTCAAGTCCCGGCTGCTCCACTTCTGATCTACATCTCTACTATGGCCTGGGAAAGCAGTAGAAGATGGCCCTAGTGCTTGGGCTCCTGCACCCATGTGGGAGACCTAGAAGAAGCTCCTGGCTCCTGGCTTTGGATGGGCTCAGCTCCAGCCATTGCAGCCATTTGAGAAGTGAACCAGTGGATGGAAGACCTTTCTCTCTGTCTCTCCCTCTCTCTGTCTATAACTCTACCTCTCAAATAAATAAAAATAAAAATCTAAAAAAACCCAGAGACATCACAATACCAGATTATAAGACAAGACATACTACAGGGCAGTTATGATCAAAACAGCCTGGTACTAGCACAAAAACAGATGGATGGACCAATGCAACAGAATAGAAACACCAGAAATCAATCCATTTATCTACAACCAACTTATCTTTGACAAAGGAGCTAAAATCAATTCCTAGATCAAGGACAGTCTCAAATGGTGCTAAGAAAATTGGATTTCCACATGCAGAAGTATGAAGAAAAACCCCCACCTTAAACCTTACATTAAAACCCACTCAAAATGGATCAAAGACCTAAATCTATGACCCAATACCATCAAACTTTTAGAGAATATCAGGGAAAACCTACAAGACATTGGCATAGGCAAAGATTTCTTGGAAAAGACCCCAGAAGCACAGGCAAATAGGATTATATCAAATTGAGAAGCTTCTGCACTGCAAAAGAAACAGTAAAATTAAGAGGCAACTGAAAGAATGGGAGAAATTATTTGCAAACTTTGCAACTGATAAATGATTAATATCCAGAATATATAAAGAACTCAAGAAACTCAACAGCAACAAAACAAACAACTCTGTTAAGAAATGGTCAAAGGATTTGAACAGGCATTTTTCAAAAGAAGAAATCCAAATGGCCAACAGATATATGAAGAAATGCTCAGATTACCAGCCATCATGGAAATGCAAATCAAAACCATGATGAGGTTTCACCTCATCCCCCATTAGAATGGCTTTCATATAGAAATCAATAAACGGGGACGGCGCTGTGATGCAGTGGGTTAACACCCTGACCTGAAGAGCCAGCATCCCATAGGAGCACCGGTTCTAGTCCCAGCTGCTCCATTTCTGATCCAGCTCTCTGCTGTGGCCTGGGAAAGCAGTAGAAGATGGCCCAAGTCCTTGGGCCCCTGTACCCGTGTGGGAGACCCTGAGGAAGCTCCTGGCTCCTGGCTTCAGATATCAGCGCAGTTCAGACTGTTGTGGGCAATTGGGGAGTGAACCATCGGATGGAAGACCTCTCTCTCTCTCTCTCTCTGCCTCTCCTCTCTCTGTGGAACTCTGACTTTCAAATAATAAATAAATCTTTAAAAAAAAAGAAATCAATAAACAACAAATGCTGGTGAGGATGTGGAAAAAAAGGAACCGTAATCCATTGCTGGTGGGAATGTAAATTATACAGCCACTGTGGAAAATAGTATGGAGACTTCTCAGAAATCTGAATATAGACCTAACATATGAGCCAGCCATCTCATTCCTGGGAATTTACCCAAAGGAAATGAAGTCAGCATATGAAAGAGTTAACTGTACCCCCATGTCTATTGCACTTAATTCACAATAGCTAAAATATGGAATCAACCCAGATATCCACTAACTGAAGACTCAATAAAGAAATTATGAGATACGGACACCATGGAATACTACACAACAGTAAAAAAAATGAAATCCTGTCATTTGCAACAAAATGGATGCAACTGGAAAACATCATAGTTAGTGAAATAAGCAGTTATATTCTGTTCTATGTATATGATATAGTCTCCATGACCTGTGGTAACTAATAGAGTACCTAAAATGTAATCTATAAAAGTGAAATTAACACTTCGAGATGCAATGACTTTGAACAGCCCGTGTCTTGACTGTTGAGGAACAGTTTTGTTTTTTTTTTACCATACTATTTGTTGAACTCTTTACAGTTAATTTTATGTATATAAAGTTAATTGAAAATATATATTAGTAAAAATAAGAATGGGAATAGGAGAGGGAGGAAGAGGAGGGATGAAAGTGCAGGTGAGAGCATAGGCAGGGTGGAAGAATCACTGTGTTCCTAAATTTGTATTTACGAAATGCATGAAGTTTGTAAACCTCAAATAAAAGGTTTCTGGGTTTTAAAAAAAAGGCACAGCTATAAGAAAAAAGGAATAGGAGAAAGTTGAAAATAAAGAGAAAATGCAAATATTTCATCTTTAAAAATTTGTAGCTACACAAAAACTATCCAACCTTCAATGTCAAAGGAGGCTACCAACAGCTTACCATGAGAGAACATGGACTTTTTTATTGGCACTAAGACTACAAACAGGTTCATAGTAAAATTCCATTGCCTGCAGAGTGGTTTGCTATTAACTGAAGAAGCATTTTTGGGAACAAAAGACCCCAAGGCTTATCCTAGGAGCAGCACAGAAGATAATAGTTGTACACCCTGAAATCTAATCCTCTCTATACATAAGCTATTTGTGGATTCAAATAATCAGAATTACAAAGGGAAAAACATAGGAAAAACATAGGAAAGCAGTTTGTTATATTACACATGGCTTAAATGAAACTATTGTGCTAATTTATACGATTACCACTCTCAAAATCCCTATAAAATTTCCCCTCATATCTCCTCCCCAGGTGTATAAGAGGAACTTTCCTCTGATGTTGTCTTTAACAACTAGAGCCCAGACATGCACTGCGTCCGTCAGCTTCACCAATACAGAGCAGACTTCCCGGTCCGTACAACTGTCCAGGCAGTTGCCCAAAACTCCACTTTTCACTCTGTAAAAAGTGACAGGTTGATGCAAGCCAGGGCGGAGTGTTTAAAATGTTTTTTTACATATTCATTTTCATTTTATTTGAAAGGCAGAGAGAGAGAGAGAGAGAGAGAGAGAGAGAAATGTTCCACTCAATGGTTCACTCCCTGGGGCTGGGCCGGGCCAAAGTCAAGAGCCCAGAACTCAGTCCAGGCTTCCCACATGGGTGGCAGAGACCCAGCTACTTGAGCCATCACTGCTGCCTCCCAGAATGTGCGTGCAGGAAGCTGGAATCAAAAAGGAGCCAGGACCCAACATGGGATGTGGTGTCCTAAGCAGTATCTTGACCACCGCACCAAACATCTGCCCCCAGGGCAGGGCTTTATATGTTTTCACTTGCCCTGCTGTGCCAGTGGCTCTTTAAGAATGTTTCCTGGGCCAGCGCCGCGGCTCACTAGGCTAACCCTCCGCCTTGCGGCACCAGCACACCGGGTTCTAGTCCTGGTCAGGGCGCCGGATTCTGTCCCGGTTGCCCCTCTTCCAGGCCAGCTCTCTGCTGTGGCCAGGGAGTGCAGTGGAGGATGGCCCAAGTGCTTGGGCCCTGCACCCCGTGGGAGACCAGGAGAAGCACCTGGCTCCTGGCTCCTGCCATCGGATCAGCGCGGTGCGCCGGCCGCGGTGGCCATTGGAGGGTGAACCAACGGCAAAGGAAGACCTTTCTCTCTCTCTCTCTCTCTCTCTCTCTCACTATCCACTCTGCCTGTCAAAAAAATTAAATAAATAAAAATAAAAAATAAATTAAAAAAAATAAAGAATGGTTCCTAAACTAGCAGCAATGGCATCGCCGAGCACTTGTTAGAAAGGCAGGTGTTCAATCCCTGACCCGACTCTACTGAAACAGAAACTGTGCAAGGTGCAGCTCGGTGATCTGTGGTCGAGCAAGCACTCCAGGTGTTTCCGATGCATGCCAAAGTCTGACAGCCACTGATCAGTGACGTAAATATTAACATCTTCCTTCCATTTGTGTTTTTCTATTGTCAAGTTACTATTTTTAAAAATGTATTTGAGGGCCGGCGCCGCGGCTCACTAGGCTAATCCTCCGTCTAGCGGCGCCGGCACACCGGGTTCTAGTCCCGGTCAGGGCGCCGGATTCTGTCCCGGTTGCCCCTCTTCCAGGCCAGCCCTCTGCTGTGGCCAGGGAGTGCAGTGGAGGATGGCCCAGGTGCTTGGGCTCTGCACCCCATGGGAGACCAGGAAAAGCACCTGGCTCCTGGCTCCTGCCATCGGATCAGCGCGGTGCGCCGGCCGCAGCGCGCCAGCCATGGCGGCCATTGGAGGGTGAACCAACGGCAATGGAAGACCTTTCTCTCTGTCTCTCTCTCTCTCACTGTCCACTCTGCCTGTCAAAAAAAAAAAAAAATGTATTTGAAAGGTAGAGCCAGAGAGAGATCAATCTCCTATCTTATGGTTCACTCCTCAATGTCCACAACAACCAGGGTTGGGCCAGGCTGAAGCCTGGAACCTGGAACTCCGTAAGGGTCTCCCATGTGGGCGGCTGGGACCTAAGTACGTGAGCATCATCCGCTCCCTCCCAGGGTGTGCCTGAGCAGGATGCTGGCTCGGAAGCAGAGGCACGCTAATCCAGGGCGCGGATGAGCGTGGTGTGTGTAAGGTGGCATAACCCTGTGCTGTGAGACAAGCAGAGTCACGTGCTGTATAACTTGGTCTTTTTTGTAATGACTTGAATTTGAATGTAAACCCCACATCTCCCCACCGTCTGAAATCTAGTCTTTTTAACGCTGACTGCATTCAGTGCTTACTGTACTGGGGAGGCTTGGGTTACTAAGCGAGGGTAATTTCAAGCAGGAATACAATGGGGGATTAGAACACGGCTACACCTGTGCTGTCAGAATGCAGCCGTGCCCCTCTGCCAGGCTGTCATTCCACGTTCGGAGGGGAGGGAAGGCGCGGTGCCTTTTCCAAGCATGCACACTTCTGCTGGTAAATGCGTCTTTCCTGTAATTGACTGAACACCCACAAGCGCCCTTCTCTACCCACCAAGAAACAGCAGGTCCCAACATGGGTACAGAACTGCATTTCCTCGCCCGTTTTTTTCCAACCTTGTAAAAGCTCTTCATCCTTTCCAAGTAGAGGGGAGTTTTGGCAAAGAGGGGAGTTATTTCTCCACGGTAACAAAAAGCACTTTCTCTCCACTCTTTTGTTGTGCTGTTAAATCTGAAACCCTTTGCCCTGAGAACAATGCACTGCCAAGTTACTTGCTGTTGCCGCTTTCCACTGTGTTTTCTCCGACCTTGGAATAATAGGCCGCCATTTCAACGTCAGAGAACAGGAAGCCGCAGTGACTCTGTGCTGAATGAAAGTCAGGCCTGTGAGTACCATTATTCCAACTCCTAGCCGGGCTGCTCTAAGAGGCTTCATTTAAAGAAAGCAACGTGGCACTCCACTTGGAAGGCCTAGCAAACAGGAAATGGACTCCCACATCAACAGCATACTAACCACCCTGGTGGGCACACAACCCAGAAGGTAATTGGGAAATTTAAGAAGTCAGAGAAGATAAATAAATGAGAGGAACCAACCCATTTCCTTTCTCTTTTTTATGCAGACCATGATTGGAAGCCATAATCATCCTCCCATCACTAATGAAATGGGGAAAGGGAGAGTCTAAACTATGTGGTAGTGTTAAATAATCCATAACCAAGTGCACGGGCGACATCAAGAATAGACAGCCGTGGATGGAAACTCCGTGATGGAAACAGGCTAGCACTAACCCAGACACGTTCCATGTTTTCAAACATTGCTCCTAGCATTCTAAAACCAGCTATGACTGTCTGTAGCCTCCAGTGAGATGAAGATTTGCTGGTTAGCTTCATAATTAGATCATTCCAGACAGTCAATCCAGCAAATCCTGTCCCAAAGCTAATGTTTCCTCAATAATTACCTTATGTCTGTCAACAACCGCAGATTAAGCAAGTCACCGCCGAGTCGCCAACACGACACGCACACAAGCTGCCGAAGGGACAGCAGAGGCTTCTCCTTCTCCCTCCTGCATGCACTCCTTCTCTGTTCAAAAGGCGCTCAAGCTAACAGAAGAAGACAGGCTCGCAGTGCCTATGGTTTACACAAAGGATTTATTTTCAGAGACCGTCCAGATCTGGCTTTGGTTTTAATTGGTGTGCACTCTTAAAGGTTCCAAGCATTCCAGTAAAAATGCTCATCTTTGAAGAATGCACAAAAATGCTCAAGGAGATTGAGTCATCCAGACTGAGTGATCTGCAGTTTGCAAAATGCTATTTCACACCTTTTCTGTTCCACCCCCACAGCCCCGTGAGGTGTGCGTTACTTGACATGTGTGCAAACCATGTCTTCAAGTCAGAGGGCTAAAAAAGATGAGGATTTCCCAGAACTCAGGTCTCCTGCTCCTGAATCCTCTGAGACTGGGCTGGAATCAACTGATAGAAGTGAGGCACCAAGGTAGGCACTGTTCTGGTCTCTTGAACATGAAGGCAGAGCACAGAGGCAGCTCTGCACCAGGACAGGGGTGGGCAGATGCCCCTGGGCTCAGCAGCTGTGTTTGTGACACTTATGTCCCTACACTCGTGTTCCCTGCCATGGCATTGACCCACCCCCTTGATGCCCTGTGAATGAGACAACCAGGGTTTCTAGCCCTCAAGAATGGCCACAGAGGATGGCAACTGCACAACTCCTCAGAGCCCTGAGACAATATTTAGGTTAGTAACCCCAAGAGTTTTGGACGTGGAATTTGTTTCATTTCAGAAGACCTACACATCTTTTGAACTAACAGTTTCCAGATGGAGAACATTCTTGGATAACACCTTCAAAATCCCAGCCAACAGTCCAGTAATTTAAGGTGGAAACTCAGTGCCTGGGTCCTACTGGATGCCACGTAGGTGGTTAGCACAGATCCTGCGCCTGATGCGGGAAATGCAAGCTCACAATCTTAAAAGCCAACTTATCCATAGGTGAGTAGGTCCAAGGGAAACTGTTCATTCTATGCAAACTCTTTCTTTCTTTCATATTTATTTATTTGAAAAGCAGAGTTAGAGAGAGAGAGAGAGAGAGAGAGAGAGAGAGAGAGAGGAGAGCTCTTCCATCCACTGATTCACTCCCCAAATGCACTCCTTTCCCCCATGTACATGGATTTCTTTCTTTTTTTTTTAACTTTTATTTAATGTGTACATGGATTTCAAAAATTTTCTTGCACCAGGAACAAATGCTGTGGCACAGTGGGTTAAGTTGCCTCTCAGGATACCCCCATCCCATGTTGAAGTGCCTAGGATCAAGTCCTACCTCCCCTTCCTATCTAGCTTCCTGCTAATGTGCCTGCCAGGCAGTAGATGATGGCCCAAGTACTAGGGTAGAGGTTCTGGCTCCTGGCTTCAGGCTGGCCCAACCCTAGCTGTTGTGACTATTTGAGGGTGAACCAGCAGATGGAAGATCTCTGTCTCTCTGTGTTGCTTTGCCTTTCAGATAAATAATCATTTTTTAAAACTTATCTTTTAATTCCACTGTCCACAAGCTTTCTGAAGTATGCTCATACTTTTATTGGGAAAAGAAACGTAATGCTCTAGGGCTACATGAAGACAAGCATCCCTCAAAGAAAGTTAAGAAGGCCAGTCAGGGGCTGGTGCTGTGGCGCAGTAGGCTAAGCCTCCACCTGCTGTGCTGGCATCCTATATGGGTGCCAGATCGTATCCTGGCTGCTCCTCTTCTGATCCAGCTCTCTCCTATGGCCTGGGAAAGCAGTAGAAGTCCTTGGGCCCCTGTACCCACGTGGGAAACCTGGAAGAAGCTCATGGCTCCTGGCTTCGGATCAGCTCAGCTCCAGCCACTGTGGCCATTTGGGGAGTGAATGAGAGGATGGAAGACCTTTCTCTCTGTCATTCCCTCTCTCTGTAACTCTGCCTCTCACATAAATAAATAAAATCTTAAAAAAAAAAAAAAAAAAGGCCAGTCAGGAGGCATTGGGCCTCTTGACCATTGACATGGTCAAGAAGAGGGAACTGGAACTGTGCTCACTCCAGTACTCCTTGTGTTAGAATGCCGCTAGTTGCAAGAAACACAACAATAAATTCAAACTGTCTGGAAACAATAAAACTCCCTGTAAGTGAAACCGGGGTTGGACTTGATCCAGTGACCCGTGTGTGTAATCAGGGGTCCTATTTCTGCCCTTCTCCCAGCTCTGATGCCATGGAGGAGCTCACCTGGAGCTGTCAGCCAGAGTGCCACTGCAAGTCTTCTCTGCACATGGGAGCTGGGTTCCCAGAGGGAGCGGCCCAGCACGGGCTACTCAAAGGGACCCAGGCAGGAGCTCTGGCCTTAGATGTCCTAGAATGCCATTTCTGCAACAGTCCAGAGAGTCACTACGGCCGACCGGAAATACAGGAGAGGGACAGCCATGTGGGTGGCTGTGGAGCTCACCCACTGCACAGCAGTGGGCAGGCAGGCTCCTGCAAAGAAAATCCCAGCTAGCCCATGCTGCCAGGTGCTAACGGGCAAGCCCTTGGTCTTTGAGACCCCTAGCCAGCCAGTTTGTTACATCAGCCTCATCCTGCCCTGGGCTCCCTGCTCTGTCCCTGCTTACTTACTGCTCCCGGACCAAAGCAGACATCCCACTGAGGTCCAGGTCAAACCCCTGCCGCCCAGACCAGGCCACTCCAAGCTCAGGTGACTTCAGCATCCTCCAGCCCTTCCCGCACCAGAGATGAAGCCTCTCCCATGGAGGGCGCACTCCCCGGGGGAAGACAGCAGCAGAGAGCAGGCCCCCGCCAGGAGGAAGTGGAGTATATAGGGCCGGCTTTCACTCTTCGTACTCTTGGTTTAATTTTTCATGGTGAACACTGAGGGTTTTGTTTGTTTGTTTGTTTTGTTTTTCTTTACAAGCAGAGTGGACATTGAGAGAGAGAGAGAGAAAGGTCTTTCTTTACCGTTGGTTCACCCTCCAATGGCTGCTGCAGCCAGCATGCTGCGGCCGGCGCACCGCGCTGATCCAATGGCAGGAGCCAGGTGCTTCTCCTGGTCTCCCATGGGGTGCAGGGCCCAAGTACTCGGGCCATCCTCCACTGCACTCCCTGGCCACAGCAGAGAGCTGGCCTGGAAGAGGGGCAACCAGACAGAATCCGGCGCGCCGCCCCCCCCCCCCCCCACGGGGACTAGAACCTGGGGTGCGGCACCGCAGGCGGAGGATTAGCCTATTGAGCTGCTGCGCCGGCCTCATGGTGAACATTGAGTTTTATAACACAAAAAACAAACCATTGTAAGCAGGGGCTAACAGAAATTCATTAGAGAGTTGGCTGTTGTGGCAACAAGGGGTTAAACTGCCACTTCGGAGCCTTGAACCCACGCCTGTGCTAGTCCCAGCTGATCTGCACGAATGATGCAGCTCCCTGCTAATGTGCCTGGAGGCTGCAGATGATGCCTCACGTACCTGGGCCCCTGCCACCCATGTGGGAGACCTGGATGGAGCTCTCAGCCGCTGGCTCCGGCCTGGTCCAGCCCCAGCCATTGCAGTCCCTTCGGGGAGTAAAACCAGATGATGAAAGATCTCTCTGTGTCTCTTCCTCTCTCCCCATCATTCTGCCTTTCAAATATTAAATAAAAAAGGAAATTCAGTAGAAATATTAATACCCTCTAAAGCAAACTCAAAGTTTCCTAAAGAAAAATAGTTTTGTCTGACAATACCAAAAAAAAATCCTCCTGGCTCTGTCCACCCTTCACCTTCCACTGCTCAGCAGTACACCTCGCTCTGCTGTATCATTTTCTTTTAAAAAAAAAAAAGATTTATTTTATTTATTTGAAAGAGTTACAGAGAGAGGTCTTCCATCCGCTCGTTCACTCCCCAGATGGCCGCAACGGCTGAAGCGCCAATCCAAAGCCAGGAGCCAGGATCTTCTTCTGGGTCTCCCACATGGGTGCAGGGGCCCAAGGACTTGGGCCATCCTCTACTGCTTTCCCAGACCATAGCAGAGAGCTGGATTGGAAGAGGAACAGCTGGGACTAGAACTGGTGCCCATATGGGATGCCAGCACTTCAGGCCAGGGCTTTAATCCCCTGTGCCACAGTGCCAGCCCCATATCATTTTCTTTTTCTTTTTCTTCTTTTTTTTTTTTTTTTTTTTTTTTTTTTTGACAGGCAGAGTGGACAGTGAGAGAGAGAGACAGAGAGAAAGGTCTTCCTTTGCCGTTGGTTCACCCTCCAATGGCTGCTGTGGCCGGCACGCTGCGGCTGGCCCCCCGCGCTGATCCAATGGCAGAAGCCAGGTGCTTATCCTGGTCTCCTATGGGGTGCAGGGCCCACTGCACTCCCGGGCCACAGCAGAGAGCCAGACTGGAAGAGGGGCAACCGGGACAGAATCCGGCACCCCGACCAGGACTAGAACCCGGGGTGCGGCACCGAAGGCGGAGGATTAGCCTATTGAGCCACGGCATCGGCCCCCATATCATTTTCTTATTCCAGTGTGTTCTCTGGGTCAGTTTAGCAAGAGTAAGGAACCAGGTATGTTAGGAGCCCCTGGAGGGCCACACCAGGCACACCCTGAACCTGTGCAACACGTCCAGCAGTCGTTGCCATCAAGGCATGCCGACATCCGTGAGCACAGGGCCACTTCCTTGTGTGGGCCGTGTCACACCTGGCAGTCTTGGAATCTGCTCCTTGCAGCACAAACCCCATAAGTAGACGCCTCTGCTCCCCCTGCCAGTGTTCAGCAATGGCTTCTTTAAGTCAAAGACCAAAAGCAATGACAACAGGGGGCAGGGGTGGAGGGCCCTCCACGAGGAGCTCTTCCACCCTCCTTCCAGCTTCCTAACCAGGAAAAAGCGGCATCACTTGTCCAGGTCTCGAGGTAATATGCAGCCTCCTCAGGATGAACACCTGTGACTGCAGAGGCATTTACCCCCCAATCCCCACCGGAAGCCCTGCTTGTAGGCTGAGCTCCAGTCAGTGAGCCCCAAGCGAGGAAGCCCTGAGACAGCCTCTCTTACTTCTCCTCCCACCCCACCCCCCTGCCCCTGTGCCCAACCGGGAAAGCAGGCACTGGCTGAGCCCATCCTTGCCGTTGTAAGGGGCAGTGGGATTCACCTGTCAGTGTAGATGCCCTTGGCATCTATGAATGGGGAAGGCAGCCCTGGAAAGAGAATAAGGTAAAGTCGGGAGAGGCGTCTGTGTGGTGGTGCCACTGGGTAAGCCGCCACCTGCAGTGCTGGCATCCTGTAGCCAGAGTGCTGGTTCAAGTCCCAGCTGCTCCGCTCCATGATAATGCACTTGGAAAGCAGTGGCAGATGTCCCCTGCCACTCAAGTGGGAGACCAGGATGGAGTTCTAGAATCCTGGCTTTGATTTGGCCCAGCCCTGGCCATTGCAGCCATATGCAGAATGAACCAGTAGAGGGAAGATCTCTGTCCCTCTCTATTTGCCCTTCTCGCCCCTCTGTCTCTCATTGCCTTTCAAATAAATAAATACATCTCTTAAAAAAGCAGGTAACGGAGGCCTGGAGTGTGTCCAGGTGGCTGTATCTGGAGGAGGCCCTTCGGGCTGTGCATTCTGTGAAAGAGACTTCTCCCTCATGCACTAATACTAATCCACTGCCCTGCAGGATGTCACCTGCAACATGAAACCCTTGGGACAAAGCCCCATAAAGATCCCAGTTAGGGAACGGGACAGGAAGGAGAAAGAATAGGACATCTTATCCACGTCAGGTCAGGCTCCAATCCGTCTCAAACAATCCAAGTCCTTCCTGCTAGGATAGAACAAGACCCAGAACTTTCCAGGGTAGACAGACTTCACTGTAAGAACAGGTCAGAGCTCACATTCAGGGCAGGGTTACAAGGCCCCAGTCCCTTCATCTAGCAGCTCCCTGCTCCTGGGCACTGAGGCGGGAGGCTCAGGCAGAGGGGTGTCACAATGGTCCCAGCAGCTGCCCGCTGAGTGCACGGCTGTTATCAGGTTGTCTGGACTTTATCCCTTGAGTTACGGTGGAGCAGATGGAGAGACGTCACAGAGTTCCCCAGCCGAGAGTTCCGCTCTGAGAACTCTATTCGCCAAAGACTTCACGTGCCAGAAAGGTATGTTCACTGAGGCTGGAAGAGCCGAGTGATTTACAAGCTACCGTCCAGCAGAGTCACTTGGGGCTCCTGACAGCTGCGTGCTTTGCTAATCCCCCGTAACCCAGGCCTCACTGAAAATGTGACTGTGGAGCAAAACTTGGGGGGAAGTGAGGGGATGAGCCACAGGGACATCTAGGGGAAGAGATTTCCAGGCCTATATACAAAGATTCTGGACAGAGGAGCGACATGAGAAGAGTGGTACAATTTGATTGATGTTTTTAAAGGACCACCCGGACTCTGTGTTGGGAACAGAGTCAAAGGCTAGAAGCAGAGAGACCAGTAAGCCAGGCTAGAGCTGCTGGTGGCTGGGCTGAGCATGGAACAGTAAAAGGCGCCAGACTGTGGAGGAAGTTTGGAGGCAGGGCCCGCAGGGTTTCTGGACCCGTTAGATGTGGGTCACAACGACGAAAGAGAGTTGCCAAGTGCACCTGCAAGGACAGGGTGTCTGGCAGCTGAGATGCGAAGACTGTACATGGGACAAGACTTTACTCAGGTTGGGGAGATGGTGTGGACTGGTGAGGTCTGAGACCAGGCACACAGACAGGGGTCTGAAGAACTTGAAACACAATGAAGGAGGGAGCACCCTCTTTCTCTTCAACCAGGACAGGAAATAACCTGATAGGGTTATATACAGTTGGAAACACAACTCTGAGAATGCACGATACCCCCCTAGGTAACTGTATTTTTCCCACTTTGATGAGATTATCATCCATTCATCATGAAACACTTAACAGAGATGTATGCCAAGTATTCCCCTAAGCACTCCCCATGTACAATGCACTTGGCTGTCCCAGCCCAGTGACAGTACCATTACCATCCCCATTTTACTGAGAAGAAACTGAGATAAGGAGAATCTGAACACTTTGCTCAAGATCACCCAGCCACAGTACAAACCCAGGCAGAAATGGGCTTTGGAACATCGCATCCCGTATCAACAGGGTGCCTGGGTTCCAGTCCCAACTCCACTTCTAGTTCCAGCTTCCAACTAATGTACACCCTGGGCTGCAGCAAATGATGGCTCAAGTACTTGGGCCACTGCCACCCATGTGGAGACCCGATGGAGTTCATGGCTTCTAACTGTGGCATGGCCTAGCACTGGCTGTTGCAGACATTTAGGGAGAGAACCAGCAAATGGAAGATCTCTATCTATCTGTCTCTCTTTTTCTCTGTCTCCCTGCCATTCAAACAAAATGAAGATAAAATTTTTTAAAAAGCTTAGAAAATAAAGAATCTAGCTGGTGCCGCGGCTCACTTGGCTAATCCTCCACCTGCGGCACCAGCACCTCGGGTTCTAGTCCCTGTCGGGGTGCCGGATTCTGTCCCGGTTGCTCCTCTTCCAGTCTGGCTCTCTGCTGTGGCCCGGGAGTGCAGTGCAGGATGGCCCAAGTGCTTGGGCCCTGCACCCACATAGGAGACCAGGAGGAAGCACCTGGCTCCTGGCTTCAGATCAGTGCGGTGCGCCGGCCGCAGCGGCCATTTGAGGGGTGAACCAAAGGAAGGAAGACCTTTCTCTCTGTCTCTCTCTCTGTCTCTCCCTCTGTCTCTCTCTGTCTAACTCTGCCTGTCATGAAAGAAAATAGAGAATCTGAGGACAGGCATTGCAGCACAGTGGGTTAAACTGCTGCCTGTGGCACTGGCATCCCATATGAGTGCTCATCTGAGTCCCAGCAGCCCCACGTCTGATCCAGCTCTCTGCTAATGCACCTGGGAAAGCAGCAGAAGATGGCCCAAGTGATTGGGCCTCTGACACTCCCGTGGAAGACCCTGATGGAGTTCCAGGCTCCTGGCTTCCACCTTGGCTAGTCCCAATTGTTGTGGCCATTTGGAAAGTGAACAAGCAGTGAGATCTCTCTCTCTCTCTCTCTCTCTCTCTCTCTCTCTCTTGCTCTCGCTCTCACTCTCACTCTCTCTTGCTCTCACTCTCACTCTCATTCTCCCTCTCTCTGTAACTCTCCCTATCAAATAGATAAATCTTTAAAAAAAAAAAGTCTATATAAAACAGACAACCTGGCTCTGACACCCACACTCTCAACCACTGTACCACATTGCCTGTCAAAGACAAGAGAAAGGAGGAAGATTTTTCTTAAAGGAAGGCTTACTGGCCCACAGGAGAAACTAGGATTTCGTGTGGCATGGAGAAGCAGCTCCTGCTCAACTCGAGTTTGAGGAGCTGCACTACAAAGGCGGAGGGGAGTCCCGAGGAACACCACGCTGGGGAGTGGACACTGGGCTGCAGACCAGAGGGCTTCGGCTTAGAGAATGGACTTGGGCCTCTGTTTTGAAGCGTGTGAGTGTGAGGACGAGACGGTTTTCATGAAAAGGTTCAGAAAGTCAGAGGAAAGCTGGGCAGTAGGAATGTTACAAACCCTGCATAGGGTGAGGAAGCAACATCTAAAATGCCGGCTTGACTACTAAAAATATCTTCATTTATAGAGTGCTTACATTTTCACACTGTCTCCTGTGGAACATAAAGTCCTTTTTATCATTGAACATATATCAGATTAATGAGTTGTAAGTTTTATTTAATGATAGTAATAAACTCTCTCTATATTTATACAAAGAGGATCTTGCTTATTTATGGCATATCTTATAAAATATTCTACTCCACACTTCTGTTCAAGCCCACCCAGGGATGCTCTGCCCTGGGGAGCAGCCATCTGAGCTGGTGGCTAAGTCTGGTTAACATGCCCAGGTCCCAGATGAGAGGGCCCAGGGGCCCAGCTTTGGCTCCTGAGCAGCTTCTTGTTGCTGCCAACCCTGGGAGGCAGCAGGAGATGGCTCAGGTAACTGAGTTCCTGCTACCTACGTGGAAGACTTGGCTTGAGTTCCCAGCCCCCTGCTTTGGCACCAGCCAAGTCCAGGCCACTGAGGACATTTGGGAAGTGAACCATGCATGAGAGCTCTCTCTCTGCCTTTTTTAATGTTCAAAAGTCAGAGGTAAGATTTAACACTCAATGAGCCAGCGCCGTGGCTCAATAGGCTAATCCTCCGCCTTGCGGCGCCGGCACACCGGATTCTAGTCCCCGTCGGGGTTGGGGGGGGCGGATTCTGTCCCGGTTGCCCCTCTTCCAGGCCAGCTCTCTGCTGTGGCCCGGGAGTGCAGTGGAGGATGGCCCAAGTGCTTAGGCCCTGCACCCGCATGGGAGACCAGGAGAGGCACCTGGCTCCCGGCTTCGGATCAGCGCGGTGCGCTGGTCGCAGCATGCCAACCACAGCAGCTGTTGAGGGTGAACCAATGGAAAAGGAAGACCTTTCTCTCTGTCTCTCTCTCTCTCTCTCTCTCTCTCACTGTCCACTCTGCCTGTCAAAAAAAAGAAAAAAAAAAAAGATTTAACATTCAAGAAGCAAAGGAAAGCTGATCCTTTGATTACCCAGGAGCGGGGCCGTGATGGTCTTCAGAGAATGCAGTTGTCCTAGTTATAAATCACCACTGAGGTCCCTGCCTTTCCTCATATGTCCCAGGACACTTCCAGTCCCATCTCCCGGTTATTCCCAAGAAGTCACACCAAACCAGCTATGACCAGAACCAAGGTTCTGCTGTGTTTTATATAAATAAAGCAGAAGACCAGACAGAATGCTATAAAACTTAAAATTATCTTTCTTTTTCAAACTTTCATTTGCAGCAAGGCAAATTCATTTCTGTATGCTAACAGATTTCCATTAACATTTCTTCTGGTGGGGGGCAGCATTGTGGAATAATGGGTAAACCCATCACCTATGATGCCAGCATCTCATATGGGCACCAGTTCAAGCCTGGCTGCTCCACTTCTGATCCAGCTCCATGCTGATGCACCTGGAAAAGCAGCAGAAGATGGCCCAAGTGCATCAGCCTCTGCACCTACCACCTGATAAAGTTCCTGGATCCTGACTTTGGCCCAGCCCAGCCCAGCCCTGGCCATTGCAGCCACATGGGGAGTGAACCAGAAGATGGAAGATCTCTCTGTGTCTCTCCTTCTCTCTATATAACTCTTTCAAACAAACAAATAAATCTTTAAAAAAAGAGAGAGAGATTTCTTTAGGGGTTCAATGAGAGATGGATGTAAGAAGGCAATGTAGGGAATAGAAATTAACCTTAACCTAATCAATTTTCTGATTGGTCTTTCTTGCAGACCTAATGGTTGATTTTTATGTCTTCAAAATTAAAAAAAAAAAAACATGTTGCAGACTGACACCCAGCTAGATGGGAACCTGACGAGGAGGGGACGTGCACCTGCTCTTTGACACGTATCTGCTGCATGGTGAAACTTTCCCACTTTTGCTTGGTTCTGAGGATGGGTCTGTCATAAGCCTTTGCCACTCTCCTGCTGTCGTTTTGGAATCAGAGAGGGGCTTTGAGGTTCAATTTTGCAACCTTGATGCAGAAGTTTTTGCTATATGCATAACTAACCAGCCAATGTGAGTTGGTTTATGGGCACAAGAAAATCAATCCTGTATTTAGCAATGTGCTCATTCCTTCCTCTTTTTATTTATTTAAGGACTGTTTGTACACCTACTAGGTGTCAAGAACTGAGTACATTGATAAATAAAAAATGGACCATCTGCCCCTGGGAACCTAGGATCTAGCTCTTAGAACACCACCAATCCATGCCTGACCTTTGGCAAATGCCAAGCTTTATTGATCCATCTGATTACATCAGGTGCTAGAAAAATACTTCTAGCAGAAAATAATGGCATTTTCATAGGGTAATATAAGACTACATTCTTGAAAGCACTTAATGAGAAAAAAAAGTAAACCTAGCCTAATAAGCTGGTTTTATATTTTTTTACTAGGTTTAGTTTAATAATGTTAATATTTATTGTCAGATAAACAGCAACAGGTACCAAAGAGTAACATAAACTTGTAAACAGCAATTTTTCCTTTGAAAGAACTGAGCCCATTGTCTGCGATCTAAGAACTACCCAACACAGTTCCATCTCAATGGAAAGATACCAGTGCCCTGTGGAGCGTAGTACATGTTCCATGGAATCTTTTTGAGGGGAAGATCCATTCTCTTGTTAGAAGGTGGCACCTACTGGCAGGATAGCACTCTGCAGCTCAGTTCTATTAGACATTAGAGTACACAGAATGAATCACAGAAGAAAGGAGGGAGCCACACTGGGAGATCTATGTTCCCCGAAGTTCTAATCCTCATCCGGTTTGGGTGGAAGCTTCCACTGTAAGAGACTCCAACTTCTAAGACAGAAGCTAAAGTAGACAGACCCACTGCTTCCTAACTGTGGGCTCCACCTGTTAGAATTTCCAGCAATTCCCGATAGGAAATAGGAGGTCCCAGGAAGAGGGGATGGGTGGGTGAGGGTTGCAGCGGGATCAGCAGCGGGATCAGCAGCGGGATCTGGGCCCAGCAGCGCCAGAATGTCCTGGTCAGGTTGTTCCTGCTGCCTCATCTCCCTTAGCACCTCCCAGTTCTCACCGCCTGCTTTTCAAACACCACCAAGTCTGTGAACGATCCCGCTTTCTCCCAGTAAGTTCCTTTCCATTTAAGGTAGCCAGACTAAGTTTCTGTTGCTCTGAACCAACCATCCAGGCTGAAATACTATTTACTGAAGGCCTCCTCTGTGTCGGGCTTTGTGCTAAGCGTGCGCGCGCACGCACACACACACACACACACACACACCCCTTCCCCCAACAAAACCCAATGAGGTAAGGACAGAAGAGGGAAGAAAGACAAAAAGACTAATTAATTTCACCAAGTCACTCAACTAGTTGGTAGTGCCAGGATACAAGTTCAGCCAGTTTGAACTAATTCCCAAGTACTTCGCTGTATCATAAAGGAGAAAACCTGGTGCTTCTGAAAGGGTGGAGCTGAAAGACAAGGCACAGCCCTGAAGTCTAGCGGCAGCTATTGCTGCCAACTGCGGAGAGAGCTCCTGCACGGGCAGAAGCAAAATGCAATATGAAGGGGAGACTGGAGACAACTCCACCACGATGCTGACGAAACTCAAGGGCCCTTGGCTAGCAAGGGGCCTCTCCTAAAGTCCTCCATTTCATCCCCTGCTTGCATATTTGTGTTTTTTCCAAAGGATGACCCCCAAAGGGAGACAAGCTTGGGACTCTTATAAACCTGGATGAGACCATGAATTTATCCGATGCGAGACTCACCCTCTAGCTGCAGATTCAGAGACCATGCAGGGCCTCTTTGCATGGAAACCCAGCCCTACAGAATATGGACACAGGCACAGATGCCCGTGGAGGCCACACCCACTCACCTGTGCCCCATGGAAGGAAAAGGGGAGTCACTGAATTACTTCTCACCTATCCAGGGAAGGCTCAGTGCACCGAACCCTGAAAGACAGGACATCTGTGCGCCCCATGGGTGCAATGGCAGCAGCAAGGACCCAGGGAGAGTGTCCTCCTGCCTCAGGCGCAGTCACTGGGTCCTACCTTCCTACAGCCGGAGGTGGCCCTGACTCTAAGAAGGCAGACTGCCACGCCCCAACAGGGACAGCAAGAAGACACTGTTGACATTTTGCTCACTGTAGATTTTGCTGTTAATTTTTACTGCATAACAATAATATTCATCTCAATTACTGAGTTTGTTTTGTGCCCCCCCCCATTAAATTCTGTGCCTTGTCACTTCACCCTCACCCCATAATGCTTGTACGTAGATCTACACCCAAGTCACCATAAAAGTCCACATTTCTACCTAGGCTCAGGATACAGAGTGCTTCTGTTCTATGACAAGATTAAAAGCCTGAGGAACATTTATACCAGATAGGACAATCACAAGATGGCAGATTTGATGTTCAGGTCCTCAGGGGAAATGAGACAGAGAACCACAAAGTCTCTTCATGACAATATTGCACAAATGTGGCTCTGACAACACACGAATGCAGGGCGATCCCACAGCAAACAGTCCCAGACAAGTTGTCCTGTGGGGTCGGCGTCCTTCCGTCATTTTAGGCATGCAAGGCAAGCCAGTACTTGTAAAGGGATGAGCCCAGGGAACAGGAATGAACTTGAAGGATTTCGCAGAAATGCCAGCCCCAGAGGTCTAGAAACAAAGCTGAGCAAACCACAGCCCGAGGCTGCTGGGTGAGTCAGGGCTTTCTCAGCAGGGCAGCTCTGCTGGCCTGGGCTACCCCTGGGAACTGCAGGCAGCCTCAGGAGCCATCCGCACAGCGAATGCATGGAAAATGTTAGGCGCGGTGTAGTTGGAACATGACCCCACCTAGACCGCTCCCTGAAATTGCAAAGCTTTCAAACACTGCCCCCAGCCAAGGAGGTGCTGTCTCAGGCTAGGGCCCTAACCTGAGCAGTCCTCCAGCCACAGAGCTGCCTGGAGCCTGAAGAAAAACTTCTAAGAGAAAGTTGTCCTCAGCGAGGAGGGGCCGTGTGAGACTGGATTTTACTCCAGGCGATGGACCACAGGCAGGTGTTCTCTGTATTCAGGTTTGAATCCCAACATTTGCAAAGATATCGAGGGCAAATATTGAGCTTCTTCCTGCTCTGGTTATCAGTTGGTGGTTTTTCTAAATCCTACATAAACAGGGAAATCCTAAATGACTTCCCAAAAGACAACTGAGAAGACAGAATACACGCAGCAGCCTAACCTCCCCCATCCCATTAGAAGTAACAGAACTAATTTTTTAAAAGATTTACTTATTTATTTGAAAGGCAGAGTTAGAGAGAGAGAGAGAGAGAGAGAGAGAGAGAGAGAGAGATCTTCCACACATTGGTTCACTCCCCAAATGGCCACAATCGCCAGAGCTGGGCCTGTCTGAGGCCAGGGACCAGGAGCTTCATCCAGGTCTCCCACATGGGTATAGGAGACCAAAGACTTGGGCCATCCTCCACTGCTTTCTTAGGTGCATTAGCAGGGAGCTGGATTGGAAGTAGAGCAGCTGGGGCATGAACTGGCGCCCATCCAGGATGTTGGCATTGTAGGTGGTGGCTTTACCCTCTATGCCACAGTGCTGGCCCGAGAAATCATTTCTAAATAAATAAATCAGAAACAGTGAAGGTGAGGGACTGACACTGTGGCACAGCTGGTTAAGCTGCTGCTTCAGACACCAGGGTGCTGGTTCGAGTCCCAGATGCTACATTTCTGACCCAGCTCCCTGCTAGTATCTCTGGGAAAGCAGCACAAGATGGCCCAAGTGCCTGGACCCCTGCCACCCATGTAGGAGACCTCTATGGCGTTCCCAGCGCCTGGCTTCAGCCTGGCCCAAACCTGACTGCTGTGGCCATTATGGAGTGAATCAGCAGATAGATCAGTCTCCCTGTCTGTTTCTCTCTCTCCCTCAGTTTGTTCCTCTGCCTTTCAAACAAATAAACAAGCAAAAAAAAAATTTTTTTAACAGTAAAGGTGTACAAAGAAAGGCAACCTCTGTGGCCATCCTGAAAGACATAGACAGATGGGCTCAGAGTGAGAAACCCAAGCCACATACAGGAGAGAAGAGCAGTATACAGTGGAGATGCTTCCAAGGGGCCCTAAATTAGACAAAGAAGATGTTGGGAGGCTGTGTGGACCAGAGAGCCCTGGGCTACCATTAGAGCTACTTTAGCCATCACTGTAGGTGCAGACACACAGGTAGTCCTACACACACGTGCTAAGCAGTGGGAGCAGCACATTCCAGAGACATCCACGCCCAGCAGCTGAGCCACAGAAGCCAGGCAGTGCTTCAGGGAGCTGGCCTCGCCCAGGAGGAGTGGTGTGAGTGTCCTGGCCAGAAGACTGCTGACTCACTCTGCCCAGTGCCATGTCCTGCTCCTGCCCTACCCCAGGACGAAGCACATTCTAGATTTACCATCTGGGCCTCCTGAACCAGAAAGGCTCACACAATCACAAGCCACCAAACACTGGATAAAACACCTCTGGGACAGAAAGTCATGGATTACCATTAAGACAAGAGCAACATTCAGAAACAAGTCATTGAAAACTCAGTAGATGGATGAAACAGCAGAATGGGCACAACAGAAGGGAGACTTAGAAAGCTGATACATGGCTGGCGCCGCGGCTCACTAGGCTAATCCTCCGCCTGTGGCACTGGCACCCGGGTTCTAGTCCCAGTTGGGGGGGGGGGGGCCGGATTCTGTCCCGGTTGCCCCTCTTCCAGGCAAGCTCTCTGCTGTAGCCTGGGAGTGCAGTGGAGGATGGCCCAAGTGCTTGGGCCCTGCACCCCATGGGAGACCAGGAGAAGCACCTATCTCCTGGCTTTGGATCGGCACGGTACGCCGGCGGCGGCGGCCATTGGAGGGTGAACCAACGGCAAAGGAAGACCTTTCTCTCTGTCTCTCTCTCTCACTGTCTAACTCTGCCTGTCAAAAAAAAAAAAAAAAAAAAAAAAAGCTGATACGTGAGATAGAAAAATGTTCACAGAAAGAATGAGAGAACATGGAAACTAAAAGAATGATGAATGATGGAGACATGGAAGGTACACTCAGAAAAGAGAGGCTCTAAGAACCCCTCCAAGAAAATACAGAAGGAAATTTCCCAGAGCTGAATAAGAACACATGTCCTCAGAATGAAAGGGCCAACCTGGATGTATTAGTGTGAAATCTTATAATACATAAAAACTAATTACCTAAAATTAACAAGGATCTAATTAACATCTGATATCTTATTGACAAAATGAAATTCACAAAATGCTATCCTAAAATTCCTATGGAAAAGCAAGGGGTCCTCAAAAGCTAAAACAAACTTGAGAAGCAAAATACAGTTAAATTCAAACTTCTTGATTTCAAAACATACTAAAAAGCTATGGTAATCAAAGCAGCATGATTTTGGCACAAAAACAGATATAAAAGTCAATAAAACCAACTTTTGCATATGTTAGCAAAATTTTTAAACCTTTTATTTTTTACATATATGTACATACATATGTATATATATTAAAATAGGCATACATACATATGTGTATGTATATTTTAAGAGACAGACACAGAGCAAGCTCCTATTTGCAGGTTCACTTCAGCCCACAACAGAAAGGGCTGAGCTAGGCCCAACCTGGGAGCCAGGAATTCAATGTAGGTGGGGGCAGGGAGTCAACAACTTGAGCTACTACCTGCTACCTCTCAGAGTCTACATCAGCAGGAGACTAGCACTGGGAACTCAAGCCCATGCATTCTGATATGGGACATGGCTATTCTAACCAGACTTTAACTACGAGGCCAGTATCGTCTCTCAAATTATTTTTTAGAAGAGTGACAAAACTATTCAATGGAGAAGCAACAGTCTTTTCAGCAAATAATGCTGGGAAGACCGGATATCCACATAAAATTAGATTCTTACATCATACAAAAAAATTAATTCAAAATGGATAAAAGATTTAAACATAAGAGTTAAAACTATAGAATACTTAGAAGAAGACATAGGAGAGCTTTGTGATATTAGATTCGGCAATGATTTCTTGGATATGACACAAAAGGCACAGAAAACAAAAGAAAAGAAAATTATATTTCATCAAAGTTGAATCTTTTGTGCATCAAATTGCACGATCAATAAAGTAAAAAAAATGAACCTAAAGTGGAGGAAAAATATTTGCAAATCATTTTATCCAACAAGGGATTGATATCTAGAATGTATAAAAAGTACAACTCAACACCAACAACCCAAAAACAACCCAATTTGAAAATGAGCAAAGGACTTAAGTAGACATTTCTCCAAACAATATACATAGATGGCCAATAAGCACATGAAAATATGCTCAATATGACTAATAAGTGGGGAAATGCAAATTAAAACCACAGTAAGATATTGCCTCATACCCATTAAAATTCTTAAACATGCACACAGAAAACAAGTATTAGCATGACATGGAGAAAGTGTAACCCTCATACGTAGTTTTTGAGAGTATGGAAAACAGTGAGCAGTTCTTCAACAAATTAAACAGAATTAGCATTAGATCCAACAGTTCTACTTCTGGGTATTTATCCAAAAGAAGAGCAAGTGTGGATCCAGATGTGTGCACACTAATGCTCATAGCAGCGTTGTTCACATTAGCTGAAAGGTAAAATCAAGCAAACCCCCACTGTGGTGTGGCCAAACAACAGAAAAGCATTCAGCCTCCAACAAGAATAAAATTCTGACATGTGCTACAACATACATGAGCCCGGAAGACACTACACTAGCTGAAATAAAGCCAGACACAAAATTGTATGATTCCACTTAGGTGAGGCAGGCAAATTCAGACACAGGTCTTCACGCTTGGACACAGTCAGCATCAGAGTCACGCTGAGCTGATCAGGATGATCATGGATGTGCCACTCACAATCTCTGCCAACATGGGGGCCGTGTCGTCTTCCCGCTTGTCATTCTCTATCGCCACAGCCACCATCCCAAGAAGCAGGAATGAAAGGGACTCTCCCAGCAGGCGGAAATGTGCTCTTTCTCTCTCTCGCTCTCTCTCTCTCTCTGGAAAATCTCAGGAAAGATGTAGGGTATGAGGGGCCTTCATGCCTCATTTCATCCCTTCATACAAATTAACTATACTGGATTTTTTTTAAAAAAAGCTTTTTCATTTCTTTAAAATCTTCCTTCTCCCTATGGAATCAGAAGCTGCCACTGATTAAGGCCCATGATAGGGGGTGCTTTTTTCTATTCCCACTGCCCCCAACAAAAAATATAGAGACACATGTTTGGCAGAGCAACTAGGATGCCCATCCTATAACAGAGTACCCAGCCCCAATTCTCAGCTCCATCTCCTGACTCCAGTTTCCTGTTAATATGCACCCTGAGAGGTAGCAAGTGATGGCTCAAGTAGTTGGGTGCCTGCTACCCAAATGAGAGACCTAGAATGAGGCCAGTATGGGTATTTGAGGGGTGAACAAGCAGATGGGAGTGTTCTCTCCTCCCTCTCTCCCCAATACCTCCCTCTCTCAAATAAGTAAATTTTTAAAAATTTAAAAAGGAAGAGAGTTGGGGCTGGCATTGTGGTACAGCAGGTTAAGCCACTGTCTGCAACACCAGCATTCCACATGGATGTGGGTTCGAGTCCCACCTGCTCCACTTCTGATCCAGCTCCCTGCTCATGCACCTGGGAGAGCAGTGGAAGATGGCCTGAGTTCTTCAGTCTCTGCCCCATGTTGGAGACCTGGATGGAGTTCTTAGCTCCTAGCTTCCACCTGGCCCAGCCATAGCTGTTACAGCCTTCAGGGAGTGAACCAGAAGATGGAAGATTGCACTTGCGCTCTCTCTTGTGCTCTCTCTTGCTCTAACTCTGCCTTTCAAATAAATAAATAAATAAATCTTTAAAAGAAGAAAGAGGAAGAGGAGGGGGAAGAAGGAAGGGTGGGTATTTGGCCTAGCAGTTAAGATGCCAGTTGGGACAGCCACATCCGTTGTCAGAGTGCCTCCAATGACTCCAGCTTCCTGCTATGCAGACTCTGGGGCTCAGTGGTGATGCTGTGAGTGGCTAGGTTCCCACCACCCATGTGCAAGATCTAGTTGGAGTTCCTGACTTCCAGTTTCAGCCTTGCCCTGGCCCCAAGCCACTGCAGGCATTTGGGGAGTGAACCAGCAAAAAGGAGTGTGAACTCTCTCTCTCTCTCTTCAATAAAAATTTAAAAATGAAAAAAAAAATTTATTTATTTGAACATCAGACTTACAGAGAAAAAAAAAAGGAGAGACAGAGAGATCTTCCATCTGCTAGTACACTCCCCAGAAGGCTGCAACGTCCAGCATTGGGCCAGGCAGCCAAAGCCAGGAGCCAGGAGCTTTATTCGGATCTCCCATGTGGGTGGCAGGGACCCAAGAACTTGGGTCATTTTCCACTGCTTTTCTCAGGCCATTAGCAGAGAGTGGGATCAGAAGTGGAGGAGCTAGGACTCGAACTGGTGCTTATATGGGATGCCTGTGTCGAAGGCAGCAGTTTTATCCCTATGCCACAACACCAGCCTCCAATTTTATTTTAAAAATGTTCTGTTTCTTGGGGCCGGTGCTGTGGTGCTGGTATCCCTTATGGACACTGATTCTAGTTTCAGCTGCTCTTCTTCCGATCCAGCTCTCTGCTGTGGCCTAGGAGAGCAGTAGAAGATGGCCCAAGTCCTTGGGCCCCTGCAACTGAGTGGGAGACCTGGAAGAAGCTGCTGGCTCCTGGCTTCATATTGGCCCAGCTCCAGCCATTGCAGCCAATGGGGAGTGAATCTGCGGATTGAAGACCTCTCTGTCTCTCCCTCTCACTGTCTAACTCTGCCTGTCAAATAAATAAATAAAATTTTTTTAAAGTTTTGCTTCTCTTCTCAAAAAATATATAAGCAGGTAAAAATTTTAAAAAAAAAAAAAGTACATAAAAACAGTAGAATGGTGGCTAGCAGAGGCTGCAGGGAGTGGAGAATGGAAGCGATTATTAAATTGGTAGAATTTTTGTTTGGGATAGTGAAAATTTGGTTACAGGAATTGATGGTGGTGGTGACTACAACACGAATATACGTAACATCACTAAACAGCACACAGAAAAATTGTTCAAATGGTAAATGTCTCTAACAACTTATTTATTTGCTTTCTTGTTTGAAAGTTAGAGAGAGAGAGGACAAAGAGAGATTTTCTATCCTCCATCCTCCATTTGGTTTACTCTCCAAATGTCTACAATGGCTGGGGATGGGTCAGGCTGAAGCCAGGAGCCAGAAACTCCATCCAGGTCTCCCACGTGGATGGCAGGAACTCAAGTACTTGAGCCATCATCCACTGCTTCTCAGGTGCATCAGCAGGTGTCTGGATTGGAAGCAGACTAGCCAAGACTCAAACCAGCTCTCCAGTATGGGACATGGACATCACCAGCAGCAGCTAAAACCACAGCACCACAACACCCGTCCTTCAAATGGCATAGTCTATGCTATGTGTATTTTATCTCAATATAAAAAAAACTGGCTATATCCTTGTAATTAGTAATTCCAACTTTCAGACTCTATCCTCAGGAAACAGAAGAAGCAAAATTTAGTTGCCAGTATGAAGCCCACTTAAGTGTGTAACAGAAGGGGAGAGTCCGAAGGAAGCCACACAGCTTCTCGTGGACTGAGCATCAGGTGGCATTTGAAGCTTTGATGACAGATAGTCACTGATGAAGAAACTCCTCTCAATGTCAAACTGAGTCAGGAAGAAACAAAGCAAGACACACACCAGTACGAAAGGAGAGGAAAATAAATACACAAATAAACGGTATTCCAGAGGAAAATCTCCCTAAATTCATTAAATTCTGGCTCCTTTTACTTTCTCTAAACTTCTCTATGCTTTTCTAATTTTCCTTAATAAGCATACATTTTAGTTGGAGGGGAAAATACATTAGTTACTTCTAAGGTCTGAAAAGAATAAATAAGGAGAAACCGCCTTAAGCCACCACACGATGGGCGTCACAAAGGAAATGAAGGTGGGAGAGGCAGCTGGAACTTCCCGCAGGGGACAGCCAGAGACTCCGCTAACTCTGCTCCCGATCTCTCGCGGGGAATAGGAACCAGATTGTCCCGTGGCCTCTGGGCTCACCAGCCTAACCGCATGTGAGAGCCGCAGCTGGATTTGGGGAGGTCTTGAAAACCCACATGAAGGGCTCGGAGCTTCTGCAGAGGCGGTCAGGACAGCAAAGGCTGCTTTGGCAGCAGGTTCCAGGCGTCATCGAGGCGGAAGACGGAGGCGAAGGCCCAGGCAGGGCACCCAGGCAGTACAAGTGTGCAAAACAAAGGCCTCAGGAACCGCCATGTATACCCACGGCGAGAAATAAAACACAAAAGAGCCTCTTCCCCGAGCACATTCCTGTGCCCCAACCCACTCCCTCCCCCCCACCCCCGGCACTGGGCAGTGCCTCCCATGCCAGCCTCCCCAGGGAGGCAAAATACCACCATTGTGTTTGGAATTTCGCGTTCTAATAATGGAGAGAAGCTTGGGCCAGCTTCCAGGGTCCACAAATACATGGCGATGAGACAGGGACTGTGCCCGGCCCCTTACATGCGAGATGCTATTGATTTTTTTTTTTCTTTTTCCTCCAACTCCAGAATTTGTCAGAGCGTTTTAGACTCCCAGACAACCCGCTGCCATGCTACCTCCCTGGGAGCTGATAGTTCTCTAAGGTCTATCTAGAGATGAAAGAGAGGGGAAGTTTCCATTTTAAAATGCAAATGTGTACTCTTCAATGTTAAAGCTTCACACCAGAACTCAACCCCCAGTCAAGGGCACTGACACAGTGGCCCTAAAAAGACCTAGGTGATTCCGATGTGAAACTAAGTCCACACAGCAGAAACTGAACTATGCAGATGCATTGTTTCCACCAAACCGGAGCCTCTGCTATGGGCCAGCATATAACACCTTCTGAGTCTGCCTTAGGGGAAGTGGGAGGGTCTGGTGTGGAAGAGCAACGCTTACCTGTCCCAGGACTTCCAAAATGTCCAAGGGGCCAGTGAGAGACACAATAGGTGGCTGGCGCACATACACAGCAGAGATGAGGGGCCCTTCCTGCTGAAATGACCAGAGACACCATCACGGTGGCCCCAGAGCTGTGCTTAGAAGGCCAAACATGGGGCCGGCGCCATGGCTCACTTGGTTAATCCTCCGCCTGTGGCGCCGGCATCCCATAGGGGCACCAGTTCTAGTCCCTGTTGCTCCTCTTCTAGTCCAGCTCTCTGCTGTGGCCCGGGAAGGCAGTGGAGGATGGCCCAAGTGCTTGGGTCCCTGTACCCGTGTGGGAGACCAGGAAGAAGCACCTGGCTCCTGGCTTCAGATCAGCGCAGCACTGGCTGTGGCGGCCATTTGGGGAGTGAACCATCGGAAGGAAGACCTTTCTGTCTCTCTCACTAACTCTATCTGTCAAATAAATAAAATTTAAAAAAAAAAGACTTATTAAAGAAGGACAAACATTAGCAAAGCCACAAGGAAGAGCAACCAAAGGCAGAGAGAGGAACTTAAGGACGGCTGAGAGAAATGAGACACCTTTTTGCCTTCGACTGTAGTTCATGGGACATTTTAAACCAAAGGAAAGAGACAGGTGCTTGGTCCAGATTAAGACACTGCTTGGGACACCCACATTGCATTCGCAGGATGCCTGGGTTTGGATTCTGGCTTCACTTCCTACTACTGCACACCCTGGGAGGCAGCAGGTGATGGTTCAAGTATTTGGGTCCTTACCTCCCATGTAGGAGATCCAGATTGGGCTTGTGGCTATTGGCTCTGGCCTGGCCTAAGCCTGACTACTGCAGGCATCTAGGAAGTGAACCAGCAGATATGTGTGTGTGTGTATCTATGCACACACATATATAGATATACACATACACACACATATACTCATATGTGTGTGTAAATATATATATGTATATATATATCCTTCTGCCTTTTAAATAAAAATGAAGATAAATGCATAAAATGTTTAAGCAAAAGGAGGTCTTCCCTTTGTCAGGGGAACTGAAGAGAGTGAAGCAGGGAAGGGCGTGGGAGGACTGTTCAGAGGCAGAGGTTGAGGAGAAGGAGGGACTGAGGATGGCTTCACCGCTCACTTGCTCAGGGCTGCCGTAGCCTCCCCCAGTCACCCTCCCTCCAGCCCAGCCTGCCTTTCGGGACAGTCTTGGGAATGAAGTAGCAAGAAACAGACACTTTGGGGAATCACATTTGATAGGAACATTTTAAAACTAAATGTGAATGAATTCCATGTCACCCATCACAGTCCAGAAAGACATGCTGATGCTTGCAAAGAGATATAGGGTGCCAGGGAGCTGACTTGGTGAGCTGGAGAGTAGCAGCTGCCACTCTCACGCCGGGACATCAGTCCAGGTCCCCTTGTGTGTATGGCAACAAGCTAGAGAGGAAGCCAGGATACCCGTGCACATGTTCTCACACACTTGCCAAACCACTCCACAAGGAGCCACAGGCCTGGTTAACCACAGGGGTGCAGTGGGAGAAGTAACAAGACCAGATCCTGGCTCTGACCCAGCTTTGGGGGAACTTTTCTGCCCCTGGGAAGTCCCTTATGGCATGACTGCTCCTCGTGCATCTACTGTGAATGGGCAAGGCTCAACCCAACTCGGAGCTGCAGGTCCTCTGGTCCTGCCAGGTTGCCTATAGAGGAAAGATAAGAAAAGGACGTAATGCTTCATAAAATGCCTTAAAATTCTCTGGTAAGGAGCAGTTGCATCCACACTGCAGATCATCTGCAGTTGTAGAAAAGATTGAAGGAACTCTGTATGAGCTGACAATGAAAGATCTCCACAGTATGGTACTGGGTGACACAGAAGTCACAGAGTAGAGGCCAGCATTGTAGCTCAGCGGGTTGGGCCCCAATTTGTTTTGTCAGCATCCCATATTAGAATGCCAGCGCCAAGTTCCAGATCCCTCATTTCCAACCCAGCTTCCTGCTAGTGTGCCTCGGAAGGCAGTGAATGACGGCTAATGTATGTAGGCTTCTGCCACCAACAGGGGAGACCTGAGTGGGGTTACTGACTCCTGGCTTCCACCTGGCCCAGCCTGGGCTGTCATAGGCATTTGTGGAATGAACCAATGGCTGAAAACAACAGAACTACCCTCAGCTGATGCCCTGGGATCCTGAGGGCTGTCTGTCATGGTGCCCTAATTCCCCCTCTGCCAGAGCTGGGCCCACACCCTGGCTGGCCCGTCAGGGTATCCCCGTCCCCTAACTACAATTAGGAGTTCGGAGTTAGGCAAGTGTCCTAAGCTGGACCAATCTGAATCTTCCCTAATATTTCACACATGGGCACTAGAGGAGAAACGTTTCTTCCTCTAGGATCTTGAGCTGTATAGACCAGGAAATCCCAAACAAAGCCAGGCAGAGGTAGAGTGGGAGGTGAGGCACAGAGCTGATGATGTCACTTGACATCCTGGACTTGGCCATGTCTGAAGCCCCAGTCACCCACATGGACTTCCCATCTGTGAGTTAACTCACTCTCCCTGGTGGCTTAAGCTGGTGCCTTAATATGCTTCATGTCACACTAACCAAATACCTGGGCTGGGTACTTTGTTTACATGAGGTGTCTTCAAAAAGTCCTTGGAAAATGCATCTAAACTAAGCACAGATTTAAATTCTTTTGCACCAAAATCAACTTACCTTTTAATTCTATTTTTTCATGAATCCCCTCATGAAGAACAGAGATTTCTTTAACTCACAGTTTTGAAAGCTGAAGTCCAAGACCAGGAGGCCCTAGCTGGTTGGCCTCCAGTGAGGGCCTTCTGTGAGGCGGATGGCACCACATGCAGGCAATGCACAGGAGAGACCGCAAGGCCAGAGAGGAAGCGGGAGGCCAGGCAGAGGCAGGCTCGCTCTTTTATATCAATAGGCTCCCAGGAGAACCAACCCACCCCCCAGGAACAGCTTCAATCCTTCAGAGAGAGGTCATGACCCAATCATCTCCCACCAGGCCCCACTTCTTTGGTCCCACCACCTTTCAATGCTGTTCTATTGAGAACCAAGCTTCAATATGAGTTTTTGCTTTTGTTTTCTCTCTTTTTTGGGGGGAGGGGAAATGTTGGAGGATCAGCCACAGCCAGACCACAGCAATGGCATTGTGTTGATTTTCTTTCCCTTGAAACCCAAAGGAACCTACCTAAAATCACCATTTTCTCACTGGAGAAAGAGAGAGAAAGAGAGAGAGAGCAAGAGAGAAAGAAAGAGAGAGAGAAAGAAAGAGAGAGAGAGAGAGAGAATGTATGAGAAAGAGAGAGAGAAAGAAAGAAAGAAAGAGAGAGAGAGAGAAGAAGAGAAAGGAAGAGAAGGGAGGGAGGTGTATTCAATGTCAAAGCAGAGTGTTATCTGTAAAATCTACTAGGGGAAGAGGAAGTGAGAGAGATTCTTTCTTGATGTATTAGTTCAGCCACAACCAGGACAAATCAACCGCAAATTCCTCAAATTCCCAACCATCTGAGCTTTGTCAGACTAACCTTGTTGATTTCCTGGTCAAAAATATTCTTAGCAACTGGATATCTGCTCCAAAGAAGTGTTTCTAAGTATACTTATCTTCAAGTCAATTAGATAAAGGACGCCAAAGCTCTCGTGTTTGTCTAAAGATTACTTTATAGTATAAATGACAGCCCTTATAAAAACAGTTCACAATCTTACAATTCAATAGAAGAAAAACAAACCAATTTAAAAATGGGAAAAGGACCTTAAAAGACATTTTTCCAAAGACAACATAAAAATGGCCAACAGAAATATGAAAAGGTTGGACTGGCTTTGTGGCACAGTAGCTTAAATTGCTGCTTGCAATGCCAGAATCCCACATCTGAGTGCGGATTCCAGTCCTGCGCTACTCCACTTCCCATCCAGATCCCTGCTAATGTGTCTGGGAAGCAATGGATGATGGTCCAAATGCTTGGGCCCCTGCCACCCCCATGGAGGACCTGAATGGAGTCCATGTTCCTGGCTGCAGCCTAGCCCAGCCCTAGCTTTTGCAGCCATTTGGGGAGTAAACTAGTAGATGGAAAATAGCGCTCTCTCTCTCTCTCTCTCTCTCTGTGTGTGTTTTGTCACTCTGCCTTTCAAATAAATAAAAATTTTTATAAAGAAATACGAAAAGGTCCTCAACATTACTAATAATCAGGGAATCCAAATTAAAACCATTATGAGCTATCACTCACACCTGTTAGAATCAAAAAGACAGGAGATAATAAATATGGTGGGGCCGGCCCTGTGACACAGCCAGTTAACACCCTGGCCTGAAGTGCCTGCATCCCATATGGGCTCCAGTTCTAGTCCCAGCTGCTCCTCTTCCGATCCAACTCTCTGCTATGGCCTGGGATAGCAGAAGATGGCCCAAGTCCTTGGGCCCCTGCACCTACATGGGAGACCCAGAAGAAGCTCCTGGCTCCTGGCTTCAGATCAGCGCAGCTATGGCCTTTGTGGCCATCTGGGGAGTGAACTGGTGGATGGAAGACCTCTCTCTGTAACTCTGTCTTTCAAATAAATAAAATAAATCTTTAAAAAATAAATAGGCCGGCACGGTGGCTCACTAGGCTAATCCTCCGCCTGCAGCGCCGGCACCCCGGGTTCTAGTCCCAGGCTGGGTTCTAGTCCCAGTTGGGGTACTGGATTCTGTCCTGGTTGCTCCTCTCCCAGTCCAGCTCTCTGCTGTGGCCCGGGAAGGCAATGGAGGATGACCCAAGTGCTTGGGCCCTGCACCTGCATGGGAGACCAGGAGGAAGCACCTGGCTTCTGGCTTCGGATCTGCGCAGCGCACTGGCTGTAGCAGCCATTTGGGAGTGAAACACGGAAAGAAGACCTTTCTCTCTGTCTCTCTCACTGTCTAACTCTGCCTGTCCAAAAAAAAAAATAAAGTAAAAAAATAAAAATAAAAAATAAATTAATAAATAAATATTGGCAAGAGTGTGGAGAAAAGGGAACCGATGTTGGGAATGTAGTTTGGAACAGCCACTATGGAAAACAGAATAGAGGTTTCCAAAGAAATTGAGAATAGCAGGGGCTGGCTCTGTGCTGCCGGCAGCCTATATGAGCGCTGCTTCCATTCCCAGCTGCTCCACTGCCCATGCAGCGTGTGAGAAAGTGGAGATGCCCAAGTGCTTAGGTCCCTGTCTCCCAGGTGGGAGATCTGGATGGAGCTCCAGGTTCCTGACTCTGGCCTGGCCCAAGCCCGATCATTGCAGCCATTTGGGCAGTGAACTAGTACATGAAAGATCTGTTTCTCCATCTCTCCCTCTCTTTCTCTCTCTCTAACTCTGCCTTTCAAATAAATAAATAAATCCTTTAAAAAAAAAAAACAAAAAACCAGAACTACCATGTGACCCAACAATCCATTTTCTGGGCATATACCCTAGGGAGACAAAATCATCACCTCATGAAAATATCTACACTCCCATGTTCTTTGGGGCATTATTCATGGTAGCCAAGATATGGAAATAATCTGTCAACAGACAAGTGATAAAGAAAATGTGAGATATATGAAGGTACTTCAGAAAGCTCGTGGGAAATGCATATTATAAAAAACTAGGTATGAATTTCAAAATTTTTGCATCAAAATAAACTGGTCTTTTTAAAAACAACTATTATTAGTTTATTACACATCTTTTAAAAATTCACATATGAATATATATATATATATTTATTTGAAAGGCTGAAAGAGAGAGAGAGTCAGGTCAGACAGATTTCCCATGTGCTTGTTTACTTCCCCAAATGCTCTCAACAACCTCGGCTGGACCAGGCCAAAGGCAGGAGCCAGGAACTCAGCTCGGGTCTCCCACATGGGTGACAGGGACCTAAGTACATGGGCTATCATCTGCTGCCTCGCAGGGTGCACATTAGCAGGAAGCTGGAATCAGGAGCAGAGCCAGGACTTAAACCTAGGAACGCTGATGTGGGACACAGGTGTTTTAACTTGCAGCTTAACTGCTACTCCAAATGCCTACCCCTAAATTTACCTTTTAATGCATTTTCCATGAACTTTTCAAAGTACCCTTGTACAAGCACACACACACACACACACACACACACACACACGCAAGCACTGGAATATTATTCAGCATGAGAAAAAGAAATCTATGGAATGCGCATTCAGCCTAGCAGTTAGGATTCCAATTAAGATGTCCTTATCCCAGGGCCGGGCACTGTGACATAGTGAGTAAAGCCAATGCCTGCAGTGCTGGCTTCCCATACGAGCGCCGGTTCAAGTCCCAGCTGCTCCACTTCCAATCCAGCTCTCTGCTATGGCCTGGGAAAGCAGTAGAAGATGGCCCAAGTCCTTGGGACCCTGCACCCTCATGGGAGACCTGGAAGAAGAAGCTTCAGGCTCCTGGCTTCGCATTGGCCCAACCCCGGCTGTTACAGCCATTTGGGGAGTGAACCAATGGATGGAAGACCTCTCTCCTCTCTCTCTCTCTTTCTGCCTTTCAAATAAATAAATAAATATTTTTAAAAAGATGTCACCCCACAGCAGAGAGCCCGGGTTCTATGTCTTGCTCTGGCTCCTGGCTCTAGCTTCCTGCTCACGCAGAGGCTGGGAAGGCAGTAGCTTTGGCTCAAGTGGCTTGGTTCCCACCACCCATGTGGGAGAACAGGATTGTGTTCCTGGTTCCTCAGTTCAGCCCCACCCAGCCCTTATCAATGTGGGCATTTTAAGAGTGAACCAGTGGATAGATTCTCTCTCTCTCTCTAATACTTTAAGATTTATTTATTTATTTGAAAGGCAGATTTAGAGAGAGAGAGAGAGATCTTCCATCTGCTGGTTCACCCCCCAAATGGCCTTAATGGCTGGAGTTGGGCCGGTCTGAAGCCAGGAGCCAGGAACTTCATCTGGGTCTCCCATGTGGGTGCAGGAGCCCAAGACTTGAGCCATTTTCCACTGCTTTCCCATGCACATTAGCAGGAAACTAATGAAGTGGAGCAGCCAGGACTCAAACAGGCATCTATATGGGATGTCAGCATTGGCTTTACCTACTACACCACAAGGCCAGCCCTTGTTTTGTTTTTATTTATTTATTTATTTAAAAAGGGAATCCTGCTAATTGCCACAACATAGATAGAGCTGGAGTACTTTATGCTACGTGAAACAAGCCAAGCCAACAGGGAGAGAAAAATACTATACAGTCTCACTTACATGTGGAATCTAAAAACAAACAAACAAAACAGGATGGTCATTTGGTACAGCCGTTAAGACACTGCTTGGGATGCCCATGGACTATATTACAGTGCTTGGGTTTGAGTCCTGGCTTCACTACTGATTCCAGCTCCCTGCTAACATGCATTCTGGAAGGTAGCAGGTAATGGTTTAAGTAGTTGAGTCCCTGCCACCCACATGGGATACCCAGAACAATTAGAAACTCCCTCCACCTCCTACATCTAGGGTTGTTAGACACATTATGTTATCCATACAACTAAAAAAGATCCAGCAATCGAAAATCGTGTTCAAAGAATATTTAATATCCTGAACAAAATTCTTTCATATTATTCTACTTTTAAGTATGTTATAAAATATAAACAGTTTAAATGGATATATAACATTTAATATTTATGTATCATAAGTCTGAGTGGTAGAATTATAGATGACTTATTTTCTTCTTTACATAATTACACATTTCCAAATTTCTCACAATAAAGCTAATCTTTGTAAGTAAGGGAGAAATGTTATTTGAAAAAACAAAACTGCTTGACATCAAATCATATATTTTTCCCATGGAAAAAATAATATGCCCTCCTCCATGCACTAGCATACAGTAAACATTTTGTGAGACCCAGGTCTCTTTAGAAATTGCTAGACAAAAACCTGGGAGCATTTGGATGTAATATTTGGGTAGGAAATTCGTTCCAGACAAACAGAAAACCCAGCAGCTATCAAACAGAACACTCATAAAAGTGACTCCATCAACATTTAGAATTGAAGAATGATAACTACCACACACAAAGTCAAAAGACGGAGTAGATAGTCAAAGGCCTAATTTCTTCAATATTTAACAAGCATTTGCCTTTCTCCTCTTTCCCCACCATCGTGCGGAGTGCACCTGACCCTCACCGTGTCTTCTCACAAGACTTTCAGAACCAAGAGATTCCTGGCCCAAACACACGGTCACTCCGTGCCCCCCATGGATTTGGATGAAAACCAGTCATAGAATCAGGTGTAACTCAAAGAGGAGACACTGGAGAAGGACCACGCTGGCTCTACAAGGAACTGGACTGGAGACGGATGGCACACACACATACGCTGCATCAGGCCACTGTCTTCTTAACCACATCCAGCTGGAGCTGTCGCCACTGTCTGCACAGCTGGACATGCTTGACTGGGGCTGTGACCAGGGGGTCGGTTCGCTGATAAATATGTCAAATCTTTGGTGGGGGTGGGGAGCATTGCGATTCACGAGAAAATGCCAGCAATCCAGTAGAAATAGGCAAAGCACATAAACCATCCAGTCCTAGAATTCAAACAGCTTTTACTCACGTGAAAAAGAATTCACTCAAAACTTAAAAGTTGCAAATTAGCTCAGGCAGATCTCATTTGTTAACCTCTTCCTGGACAAATACCTCAGTGTTATCAGGATGGGCAATGGCCTGCGGTCGTTAATACGACTGAGAATGGAGGCCACCTTTTCAGGGTTAATTGGCAAGATCTAGAAAAATAAAAAACTGCAAATAATCTTCAAAGGGACAATTCTACCTCCAGAAATTCACCCTGTAGACCCAGCTGCATAGGTAATCCAAAATGCACACAGCAGATACTCAGTGCAGAACTGCTTCTAACATCAAAGGGCTGGAAGTGACCTCAGTACCCTACACACCTGATGTGATAACCTGGAGGGGCTGGCACAGCAGAACGCCCGGCGGTCACTCTGAAGGAACGCGTGGATCCTCACGCACCGCCCTGCGACCATGTCCAGGACACAGGATAAGGGACAGGGGCGGCCCCATCCACGCAGCTGGGATGTGCGCCCAGCATGTTAGGAGGTAGCTGTGTCCTTGTGTTCCGTAAGGAATCACAACAAAGTATTCGCAGTATCTGCCCGCTCTGAAATCAGGAGAGAAGGGCAGGGATTATTTTTCCATTTGGAAGGCCTGCTAATGCTTAAAATAGACATGAAGTCAACATTTAAGACAGGGGGGGGGGGGGGGGAGTGGGCGAGGATTCCCTGGCGCCTTGAGCTTCGGTATCAGGAGGAGTCCCCACATCCCACCCAAGCAAAGAGCGAGTCAAACTCTGGGGGAAGAAGAAAGGCAGGACGGGGGGAAATCAGTGGAAGGAAATGTACAACGTCGAGCAGATATAAAGAAAATAAAAACGAGGCAAGGAAGGCTTGGCAGGAGCACTCTCCGCACGCACGCCCTCTCTCCTCCAGGGGCGGCCGGGAGCTCAGTCGCGGAACTCGCTCCCTGCCCCCAGGGTGGCGCGGGCCCGCCCGGCAGGTGCAAAGCTGCAGATGGCCCTCGGTCGGCCTGCCGGCCCCTGCTCCGCCCCGCGCGCATTCGTAAGGCCACAGTGCGACCCAGCGGGCCGCGGGGAAACTGCGCGGCCGCAGGCCGGCACCCGGCCCCGCAGAGTCGCCGCCTCCTGCCCGGCCACCGCGCTGCAGGAGAGGTGCGTGCCGGGGCAGTCTCCTGCCTCCAGCGTGCCCTGAGACCACGCTGCTAAACCTGGCGGCCCTTGCTACTCCACGCTCATCCAGGTGAAAATGAGTGTGCTGGAGCTTTGTGGTTGAGGGATTCAGAATCCCAGCCATCTGGTCCTTGCTACAGTCCCAGAAAGGAGCTGTACGTTTCTGGCTGAAGAAGAAGGGTACCAACCGAGTAAAGCCTATAGATGCCAGTTGTAGAGGCAGGCTCCGCGGAATGGCCGCGCCTGCCTGCCCTGTCTGCCCGCCCGCTGCCCTGGGATTGTGGCTCGGCTCTCACCACAGGCCGCTGTGATCGGGATCTGCACGTCATCCTGTCTAGCAGACCCTCAACCTCCCTGAACTGAAGCCCAGCCCTCCTCACCTGTGACAGGAACAGGGGGAAAGACAAAGCCTGCAGAGGTTAGGAGCATGGGGCAAGTCACAGCAGCCACACTCCCCTATTTTACTGGCCTCCTGAGTGGATTCCTGAACACCAAGTAACCGTTCATTATGCTGAGCCCTTGAACCACCGGTCTCCGTTTCTCAAGGAATCCCCTAGCACATTAGTTTGAGGCCACAGTAAACCCACATAACCTGTGGGCTCACGTGGTGGTGCAGTGGGTTAAACCACCCCTTCCTTGGCTTGCTGGCATGCCACATCCAACTCTGTTGAGTTCTAATTGCTAGGGCCCCTGCCACCCATACAGGAGACCCAGAGGAGCTCCTGGCTCCTGGCTTCACCCTGGCCCAGCCCTGGCTGTTGCAGCCATTTGGAGAGTGAACCAGCGAATGGAAGATCTTGTTCTCTCTGTGTGTCTCTCCCTGTCACTATGCCTTTCAAATAAAATCTTAAACAGACATGTAACTTAAAAAAAAAAAAAAGATTTATTTACTTATTTGAAAATCAGAGTTACACAGAGAGAAGGAGAGGCAGAGAGAGAGAGGTCTTCCATCTGCTGGTTCACTTTCCAGTTGGCCACAACGGCCAGAGCTGTGCCGATCTAAAGCCAGGAGTCAGGAGCTTCTTCTGGGTCTTGCACATGGGTACTGGGACCCAAGGACTTGGGCCATTTTCTACTGCTTTCCTAGGCCATAGCAGAGAGCTGGATCAGAAGTGGAGCAGCCAGGACATGCACTGGTGCCCATATGGGATGCTGGCACTGCAGGTGGTGGCTTTACCCACTATGCCAAAGCCCAGCCCCCAGCCATGTAACCTGAATATCAGGCAACCACGTATGCAGTGAGCTCACATTTTACAAAGGAAAATTCCCTGAAGACACAGACTGGGTTTGGGGAAATTGGAGCCCACTTGAAAATATGCTGTGGCATAGTAGGCTAAGCCTCTGCCTGCAGCACCAGCATCCCATTTGGGCACTGGTTCATGTTCCAGCTGCTCCACTTCCAATCCAGCTCCCTGCTAATGTGCCTGGGAAAGAAAAAATGACTCAGGTCCCTGAGCCACTGCCAGACGCATGGGAGACCTAGAAGAAGCTCCTGGCTCCTGCCTTTGGCCTGGCATAGCCTCTGTCCTTGGGGCCATTTGGGGAGTAAACCAGCAAATGGAAGATTTATCTCTTTCAAATTAATAAATTGCCTTTCAAATAAATAAATCTTTTTTAAAAAGATAAATATTTAGGATATAAATAATAAGGGAATAAAATGGCTGTGTCTATGATTGGTGTCATTCAGTTGTGCATAAATGTTTAAATCACATACTTGACCCTGCACCTGCATGAGAGACCAGGAGGAGCACCTGGCTCCTGGTTTCGGATCAGCGTGATGCGCCGGCCAGTGCACGGCGGCCGCAGCGGCCATTGTGGGGGTGAACCAATGGCAAAGGAAGGCCTCTCTCTCTGTCTCTCTCTCTCACTGTCCACTCTGCCTGTAAAAGAAAAAAAAATCACATACTTGAAATAAGATAGTAATTTTGAAATACTGCTCTTTGTTCCTCTCTCACATTTTATGAATTTTATTCAAACTCTTATCCGACTTTCTCAATGTCTTAGTCATGGCAAGATGCACTTCTGACAGCATCTAACACAGTCTCTTTAATTAACATGCAGTATTCGTTTGAATAAAATGAATTGGCCATTGGCTATTTTATCCTAAGCCCTAAGTATGCACATTCCGGGCTTTAAAACCTTCCCACCCTGTAGTTTGGGCTTGAGATCACTTCAACATGGCCACAGGCTGTCATGCTTTTTCTTCACCGCTGGCTCGCCTAGGGGAGGCCCTAGCCTGCACTGGTCAGCGAGGGTCCAGCTGCAGGGAGTCACAACAGAAGCATCACCGACGCAGCAGGTGTGGGGGAGCACCTGGCAGGCAACAGACTCGAGGCCGAGCTTCTGGGAGTAATTCCAAAGCCACACAGGAGGCCTGACCAGAGAACAAGAAGCCACAGGCCAAACCTGGCTCTGCCGTCGCATGTAGAATGGCACCACCTCCCCAGCATAAGATGCCAGCCGAGTCCAAACATGGCTGCTACGCAGTCCCTCTGTGCACGGGTCTATATGTCTACCTGGTCTCTCTCCCCCTTCTCATAAAACCACCAGGGTTCAGTCACGGGGGCTCTACTCCTGATCACTTCCCAGCACCCCCCAAACCCCACAGCCACATTGTTTCCACCCTCTCAGAGCCTCACAGCGGGGTCAACTCTCAACACGGAAGTCTTAGAGAACCATTCCAAGCCACAGCAGCCCCCATCTGCCTCCTTCCAATGGCAAGGTTTATGCAAGTGCACCTGTTAGCACCTAAAGTACATCAAACATGCTCACTGCAGGATGGTCCAGAAACTTTGGTTATAACTTTCCAGCTTCTTCAATCTAAGAACAGATGGTGAGGGGCCGGCGCTGTAGCACAGTAGGTTAATCCTCTGCCTGCAGTGCTGGCATCCCATATGGGCGCCAGTTCGTGTCCTGGTTGCTCCACTGCCAATCCAGCTCTCTGCTATGGCCTGGGAAAGCAGTAGAAGATGGCCCTAGTGCTTGGGCTCCTGCACCCATGTGGGAGACCCAGAAGAAGCTCCTGGCTCCTGGCTTTGGATGGGCTCAGCTCCAGCCATTGCAGCCATTTGAGAAGTGAACCAGTGGGTGGAAGACCTTTCTCTCTGTCTCTCCCTCTCATTGTCTGTAACTCTCTCAAATAAAATCTTAAAAAAAAAAAAAAAAAAGAAAAGAATAGATGGTGAGCAAGTCAACAGTGTCTCATTATATGCCTGAGGGTAATTACTAATTTTGTGTTGTTTCTTCCTCCCTACCTCCAATTTCATCAGAGAACTTTCTCCCCAAATTTTTTTACTTATTTGAAAGCAGGGAGAGAGAGAGATCAATCTTCCATTTGCTGGCTCACTCCCCAAATGCCCACAACAGCTAGGGCTGAGCCAAGCCAAAGCCAGGAGCCTAGAATTCAATCCAGGTGTCCCACATGGGTGGCAGGGACCCAACCAAGGGAACCATGTCCACTACCTCCCATGGTGCACATTAATAGGAAACTGGATCAGAAGCGGTGTTAGCATTCACCCGGGGACTCCAATTTGGGATGCAGGCATCCCAAGCAATGCCTTAATCATTGCACCAAATGCCTTTCCCCAGGTAACTTTCTAGCAACTAAAATTAGCGTTGATTGAAGTGATTTCAAGAGCAACCAACAATGCTCAAAATGCTCAAAAAGAATGGGGAAAATGCCCTGAAATATGAGCTCTTGGAAGCCCTGGAACCCATGGAGATGTCATCTTTTCTCAGGAAGTATTTGGGAGGAAAAACCCTAGCCTCATATCTGTGCATGCATGGTAGCCACACCAAGAAAAGGTTTTGTTGTTGTTTTTTTTTTTTTAAGAGTGTTGGGACTGGTGCTGGGGCGTACTACGTTAAACCTCCTGCCAGTTCGTGTCCCTGCTGACTCCTCTTCCAATCCAGCTCTCTGTATGTGGCCTAGGAAAGCAGTAGAAGATGGCCCAAGTGCTTGGGCTCCTGCACCCATGCAGGAGACCCTGAGGACGCGTCTAGATCCTGGCTTCAGATTGGTCCAGATTCGGCCATTGCAGCCATTTTGGGAGTGAATCAGTGAATGGAAAACCTTTCTCTCTATCTCTCCCTCATCTGTAACTCTACCTTTCAAATAAATAAATGAAATCTTTATATACATATATATGTAAACAAAAAGTTTTATGGGCAAATGCATCCATTTCCTAGGGTTCCTTTAATGAGTCATGGCAAACAGAATGGTTTAAAGACAACAGAAATGCATTCCCTAACAGTTCTGTGGGCCAGAAGTCAAAAACCAAGCCGTGCAGAGTGCAGACTTCCAGCTGGAGGTCCTAGGGGAGAAGCCTTCCTGGACTCCCAGCCCCTGGTAGCCAGCAACATTCCTTGGCCTGTGGTCACATCACTCCAGACTCAGCCTCCATCTTCATGTTATTTCTCATCTGTGCCTATCTCCTCCCCTTCTGTCTGTCTCAACTATCGCTCTGTCCTTCTCATAAAAGGCCACCTTCAGGGCCGACATTGCGGCATAGCAGGTAAAGCCATTGCCTGTACTTCTGACATCTCATATGGGTGTCAGTTTGAGTCCCGGCTGCTCCTCTTCCAATCCAGCTGCCTGCTAATGGCCTGGGAAAGCAGTGAAAGATGATCTGAGTACTTGCACCCCGGCCACCCACATGCGAGACCCAGAAATAGCTCCTGGTTCCTGGCTTCAGATTGGACCAGCTCTAGCCAATGCGGCCATTTGGGAAGTGAACTAGCAATGGAAGACGCTCTCTCTCCAACTTTCAAATAAATAAAATAAATCTAAAAATGAAAAGACTGCTCGCATTGGATTTGGGCCCCACTCATAGTCCAGGATGGCCTCATCGCCACACCCTTAACTTAACCACATCTGCAAAGACTCGCCAAGTGAGGTCACATGGATGTACCTCTCGAGGAGGCCGCCATTCAGCCTTCTGCAGTAAGTGAAGGAAATGCTGGCCTAACCAAATTAAATCCATTCTCGGCCACAGGATTTTGCAAAGCATTTAGCTTGTTGTATGTGTACTGTGAGTTTCCAAGAGCAAAGTATTGTCAGGCTGTGGAAGTCAGGGTCCAGGAGGACTTTACCTATCCCAGAGAAAGTACCCAGACATTTATTTATGGGAGAGACTGATGCCTGCCTGCCATGGGTCCCTGACCAGAGCCCCCCACACACACACACTTCCTCTGGGGACACAGCGTTATGTGCTTTCCCTACAGACAGCTGTGCGGTGCCTCCCCTGCGTATTCAGCCGGAATCCTGCCTGCCAAGCAATGCTCTGCAGAACACAGAACTCACCTGGCCTTGTCACCACCTTGGTTTTGGGCCCTGGCCTCCAGAACCTTGCAACAATAAGCTTCTGTTATCTTGAGCCCCCTAGTCTCTGGTGTTTTGTCGCAGCTGCCCTGGAAAACTAATATGGAGTCCCTTGAAGACACTGCAGTTTTATTTTTTTAAAAATGCTTGAAATGTCTTCAAGAATTCTTATTATTGGGGCCGGTGCTGTGGTGTAGTAGATTTGAGCCTCTGCCTGTGGTGCTGGCATTCCACATGGCCGCTGGTTCAAGTCCTGGCTGCTCCACTTCCATGCAGCTCCCTGCTGATAGCCTGTGAAAGCACTGGGAGATAGCCCAGATACTTGGGCCCCTGAACCCATGTGGGAGACCCGGAAGAAGCTCCTGGTTCCTGGCTTCAGATTGGCCTAGCTCTGGCCATTGTGGCCATTTGTCGAGTGAACCAGTGGATGGAAGACACCTTTTTTTTTGTATCCCGCTCTCTCTGTCTGTAACTCTCTCTCTCAAAAAATAAATAAATCTTTTTTTAAGAAAAGAATTCTTACTGTTGACTATAACCACAGTCCTGATTTATCTAATTCACTCCTGATTTATCTAATTTTGAGATTAGGGAAGTGGACTATTTATACATCTCAGGGAAACGTGTCACTAAATATTGCTGTCTGTGGATTTTACTTCCATGTCAATGTGCTCCAGTGGCAATGCTCTAGCACCCGGGCCTTGAGTTACAAGTGCCATGAGTATCCTCTGATGAAATCCTGCTTCCAGGCTGGGGACAGGGACAATACAAGGGAGCCTGGAACATTGCTCAGAAAGCAAGGAAGTGCTGAAGACCGACCAAGACACGCCACAAGTGCATGGGGGCCAGTTTGAAAGGACTCCTGCTACCCGAATCTGGAATGATGGGAGCAGCAAATAGAATCATGGAATAGGATGGTCACTGACTAGAACACAGTGAATTACCTTTTTAAAAAATCTACAGTCCATGGTGATCCTCAAAAGGGAGAGGGAGAAAGAGCCGTTTTTAGAGAAATGTCACCTGATAAATACAGCAGGAATGATTGGATTATAAAAGAACCATTGGGGCAGGTGTAGTGGCATAGTGGGTAGTGGGTAAAGTCGCTGCATGTGATGCCAGCATCCCATATGGGGATTCATTTCCCAGCAGCTCCACTTCCGATCCAGCTCCCTGCTTATGGCCTTCGAAAAACATTGGGAGATGGTCCAAGTGCTTAGGCCCCTACACCCAAGCGGGAGACCTGGAAGAAGCTCCTGACTTCACATTGGCTCAGCCTTGGCCATTGCAGCCACTTGAGGAGTGAACCAGCAGATGGAAGATCTCTCTCTCTCTCTCTCTCTCTCTCTGCCTTTCAAATAAATAAATAAATCTTTTTAAGGAAAAAGAAAAGAACCATTTTTGCAGCCTGTAATAAAATTATCAATTCAGGCAATGGATGCTGACACTATAGGGGAACCGCGTATTTACATGGATTTAAAGTGTGACTGCACAGAGACCTTGGTAATTATAGGTGTCAAAATGGAAGGATATGGCAGGCACCTCATAATATGTTACAACCTCCAGACCTGATGCCAAAAGAAATACACACCATCTCATATGTAGCACTTTTGCCAAAATTGTTTCTCTAAATGTAATCATGAGGAAACAGACAAATTCAGAATTTGGAACATTCTACAAGACAACTAGCTTCATTTGTTCACAACAGCCAGTTTCATTGCAAGCGTTTAGCCTACATCCACTTTCAGAAGGCATGGTTTTTTGGTTTTGTTTGTTTGTTTGTTTGTTTGTTTTTTGACAGGCAGAGTGGATAGTGAGAGAGAGAGACAGAGAGAAAGTTCTTCCTTTGTCCTTTGCCGTTGGTTCACCCTCCAATGGCCGCCATGGCTGGCGCGCTGCAGCCGGCGCACCATGCTGATCCGAAGGCAGGAGCCAGGTGCTTCTCCTGGTCTCCCACGCGGGTGCAGGGCCCAAGCACTTGGGCCATCCTCCACTGCCTTCCCGGGCCACAGCAGAGAGCTGGACTGGAAGAGGAGCAACTGGGACAGAATCCGGCGCCCAGACCGGAACTAGAACCCGGTGTGCCGGCGCCGCTAGGTGGAGGATTAGCCTGTTGAGCCGCAGTGCCGGCCATGAAGGCATGGTTTAAGAGCAGGCTCCACAGGGCTGCCACAGTGGCTTAGTGGCTAAAGCCACCATCTGCAGTGAGGGTGTTAGGTAGGAAGTAAGATATGAGCTTATGTGTGTGTGACAAAGGCCTAAAGAAAAGACGTCTATGTCCAGCATATGCATCTGCATCTCAAAGTCATCCCGATACCGTTTCAGGGGCAGCCCAGTATTCGCATCCTGCCCTGCCCCCTCCTACGAGATAACCTGCCAGGTGGGGTCCCTGCCCCTTCTGCCTGACAATCTTCCACCATCTCCCAGATGCAGCTCAGTATCTGCATTTCAAATACCCTGCTCTGGATCCTGGGTTAGGACGGTGCCAGCTAGGCTTCCTCCTGTCTGATACCTTCAGGGGAAAACTCAGATAGGAGCTTCTTAATATTTACATCCATAAAATCCTTTGTGAAGACAAAGACCCATCTCCTTAAAAACCTCCAGCCTCAACCGGACAGCGAGCTCAGCCCTCTGCCTCTCTGCTGAGTCGCCTGCCTGCCCAGGTGTAATCTCTCCACTCAACCATGTAATCTCACTCTCGCCCCACCCCAGTCCGAGCAACTGGGCACTCTCTCTCAGGTTCTGTCTGGACAGGTGCCCATCCATTCTTATGGATGTCCCTTCCCTAATAAACTTTGCTATTTTACTTTCCACTACTCTTTGTCTCATGCCAGAATTCTTTCTTGCATGAAGACAAGAACCCTGCCATTCACTGGTAACTAAGGCATCCCATGTGGGCGCCAGTTCGAGTCCTGGCTGCTCCACTTCCAATTTGGCTCTCTGCTATTGCCTGGGAAAGCAGTAGGAGATGGCTTAAGTTCCTGGGCCCCTGTACCCTCATGGGAGACCCAGAAGCAGCTCTGGTTTCAGATTGGCATAGCTCTGGCCATTGCAGCCATCCGAGGAGTGAATCAGTGGATGGAAGACCTTTCTCTCTCTATCTCTGCCTCTCTGTAACTCTAGTTTTCAAATAAATAAATAAATCTTTAAAAAAAAAAAAAAAAGAGAGAGAGAGAGAGAGAAGGCTCCACTCCCAATTCCAGCTTCCTGCTAATACATGGCCTGGAAAGCACATGGCAGCTCAACTGTCCCTCCACCCACATGGGAGACACAGACTGAGTTCCCAGTTCCCAGCTTCAGCCAAGCCGAGCTCCAGACATTTCAGGCATTTGGGAAGTGAACCAACACATGGGAGGGTTGGCCTCTCTCTCCCTCTCCCTCTCCCTCTCCCTCTCCCTCTCCCTCTCCCTCTCCCTCTCCCTCTCCCTCTCCCTCTCTGCCTCTTAATTAGTTAAATGTTTAAAAACCAATGTCATGAGAGAAAGAAAAGAAAAAGTGGGGCATTCTTTCTTAAATGAGACTGAAGACATTTCATGAATTTGATTGAATCTCATATTAAAAAGGAATAGTTATAAGAAGCCAACTGGAGGCATCTTGCACTTCAAAGTCCTGCCCAGACCCTGATAACCTCCCAGGTGGTCCCAGCCCTTCCCCCAAGGAAAACTCCCAGGAGAATTCTCTCCTCAGGACCAAATGGGTTACCTGACCTGATAACATGGGGCAATAAAACCTTCACAGATGCCCAAAAGGCAGTCCCTCTGCTTTGTCCAGCTCCCATGCCAGGCACCAGCAAATCTGGGGAGGAATTGGCTAATTTTCACCCAACAAACCCTTCCGCCAGGACTCTCCACCCTTTGTCCTGGAGGAGAGGGGGAGGTGGGTAAACAGACTCCATTAAAAACCTAGGGAGTCCAAACGGACTGCGCTCAGCCCTCTGCTTCTTGGCTGAGCCGCCCACCTGGCCTGCCCAGGTTTATTCCCGCCCAGATGTATTCTCTCCATTCAACTGTTAGGTAGGAAGTCAGAAATAAGCTTATGTGTGTGTGACAAAGGCCTAAGGAATTGACATCTAGGTCCAGCATCCGCATCTCAAAGTATCTGCACTTCAAATGTCCTGCCCGGGTCCTGACTGCCTTCTCTACCCATAACCATGCTTCCTTTCCTCTAAGGCAGGGGCGATGCCAGCCAGGTTTCCTCTATCTGATAACTTCAGGGGGAAAACTCAGAAAGGAATTTTTCGTATTTACATCCAACAAGTCCTTTGTTCAGGAGGAGGAGAAGGAGAGGGGGAGGGAAGGCAAGATCCATCCCCTTAAAAACCCCAGCCTAGGGCCAGCGCCGTGGCTCACTTGGTTAATCCTCCACCTGTGGTGCCGGCATCCCATATGGGCGCTGGGTTCTAGTCCCAGTTGCTCCTCTTCCACTCCAGCTCTCTGCTGTGGCCAGGGAGTGCAGTGGAGGATGGCCCAAGTGCTTAGGCCCCTGCACCCGCGTGGGAGACCAGGAGGAAGCACCTGGCTCCTGGCTTCAGATCAGCGCAGCACCAGCCATTGCGGCAATTTGGGGAGTGAACCAATGGAAGGAAGACCTTTCTCTCTGTCTCTCTTGTAACTCTACCTGTCAAATAAAATAAAATAAAATTAAAATAAAATAAAATAAAATAAAATAAAAACCCTGCCTATATGTTAACTGGGCACTCTCTCTCAGGTTCTGTCTGGGTGCGATCGCGCTATTGTGGTTATGTCATTGTTCCCAGGAGAGGCACGCTAAGGTAACGTCACAATGTCTGCAACTGCCAAATGCTAGCAGTGGCTAAATGGAGGTGAAGGACATCCAGGTGTTAATGTGTCATCCGATCAACTTTCCTGAGGGTATGAAAGCTTTCAACTAAACTACAGTGGTGAAGATTTGACTGTGACTTCTGCACAGTGGGTTTCCTTTTTCCCATTATGATCCTGGATGGCCAAACATCCCCCTGTGTCTTTTTAGATTATCTTTTCTACCCAGTGTCCTCTGCCCTGACCCTCCCCACACATACTTCATGCTACACACACACACGTTCCCAGTAAAGCAATTTCCATGCCCAGAAACGTGCAGGGCTCTCCCGCCCACAGGAGTCCCAGTGGGAGCATTTGTCTGCATCAGCACCCCACGTGTTTATCATTACCTCACCCATGTGTGCAGCTTCAGGAATCTGTCGCTGTCTCTAACTTAAACACGAATCACCCTCCCAAGTACCAAGAGGTAACACCATGTGACTCCCTCATGGTGTGTGGCAGGAGGGGGCCACACCCCAGGTCCTCTGCTCCGATGAAGAGCTCACTGGTGGCCTCTGAAGTCTGCAACAGATGCCCAGGTGTGCTGGGGACATCGCTGGGCTAAAAACGGGGAGCCACCCGGGGCAAGTGACACTCTGCCTCTCTGTACTTCAGTTTCTTGGTTTACGAAAGGGACCGTCTGAAATGAACACTTCTGGTTTTTTCACTTGAGAGGATGAGAAGACACACTCTCTTCTGTTGCTTCACTCCCCAAGTGCCCTGAACAACCTGGAGCTAGGCACTCCATCCAAGTCTCCCATGTGGGTGGCAGGGACTCAAGTACTTGAGCCATCACCTGCCGCCTCCCAGGATGTGCGTTGACAGGAAGCTGGAAGTGGAGCTGGGACTGGGACCCAGGCACTCTGATGTGGGATGAAAGCGTCTGTATGCAACGAGTGTTTTTTGAAGTTCCCTTTAAGCTCTAACAGTCTATCATTCAAGTCCTTGCTTTTGCAGACACACAGAGTGCTTCAAAAAGATTGTAGAGAAATGGGACTTAAAGATGAAGGCTATTTCAATGCAAAAAAAAAAAAAAAATTGAAATCCTTGCATAGTTTTTTCATAACACCTATTTCCTATCAACTTTTTGAGGATCCTTCCTATATACCACCATGACCCAAAAGGCAATGCTGGAGTCAGTCCTCCTTCGGAACAGTCCTCAAATTCTAGTGAAGTTGCACCCTGAGCTCCTCCTCTCACAGCAACCATCAAGACCTAACCCAAGGGCACAGAGGGTTAAACCCACGGCTGTGACACCGACATCCCATATAACCGTGGGTTTGGGTCTCAACTCTTCTACTTTCAATCCAGCCTGCCACCCACTTGGAAGACCTGAATGGAGTTCCAGCCTCCTGGCTTTGGCCTGACCCAACCCTGGCTCTTGCATCCATTTGGGGAGTGAACCAGCAGTTGGAATATCCATCTCAATCTTTTAATCTCTCTCTAACTCTATATTTTCAAATAAATTTTAAAAAAAAAGCCAGGGAGTCCCAGCTGTGCTGCTCCCAATGCAGCTCCCTGCTAATGCACCTGGGAAAGCAGCAGAGGGGGATGGCCCAAGTACTTGGACCCCTGCACCCACACGGGAGGCCTGGAAGAAGCTCCTGGCTCCTGGCTTCAGATTGGCTCAGCTCTGGCTATTGCAGCCATTTGGAGGGTGAACCAATAGATGGAAGACCTCTCTCTCTATATTTCCCTCTCTCTATCTATAACTCTGCCACTCAAGAAAATAATACAACTATCAAAAAAAGTTTGTAGAAAATTACGTAAGAGGCAGTCATCTGGCACAGTGGTTAAGACACTCCTTGGGACACACACCCCACACTGGAGGGCCTGGGTGCAAGTCCCAGCTCCACTCCTGATGCCAGGTTCCTGTTATTATAAATCCTGGGAGGCAATTGTTTATGGCCCAAGTACTCAGGTCTCTGCCACCCGTGTGGGAGACCCAGATTGAGTTTCAGGTTCCAGGCTTCAGCTATTTGGGAGCAGATAGAAGCTCGCTCTCTCTCTCCCTCTCTCTCTCTCCCTCTCTCTTTCTCTCCCTCTCTCTCTCAAATAAATAAAAATAAATCTTTTTAGCCCAGCGCCGCGGCTCACTAGGCTAATCCTCCACCTGCAGCACCAGTAACCCAGGTTCTAGTCCCAGTTGGGGTACCGGATTCTGTCCCGGTTGCTCCTCCTCCAGTCCAGCTCTCTGCTGTGGCCCTGGAGGGCAGTGGAGGATGGCCCAGGTCCTTGAGCCCTGCACCTGCATGGGAGACCAGGAGGAAGCACCTGGCTCCTGGCTTCGGATCAGCACAGCGTGCCAGCCGTAGTGACCACTTGGAGGGTGAACCAATGAAAAAAAGGAAGATCTTTCTTTCTATCTCTCTCTCTCTCACTGTCTAACTCTGCCTGTCAAAAAATAAATATTTTTAACTAAAAAGAAAGAAAAGGCCAGCATGCACCTTCTAGGAGCAGATGTCAGCTGGCAACTCATCAAGCCTCAGAACTGAAATGTACTGCACCCATAGTTACCCAAGCACATAAAGAGAGCATCAGAGGAAGACATTCGGGGCAGGTGCTGCGGCACAGCAGGTTCAGCCGCCCCTGGAACACCTGCATCCCACAGCAGAGTGCCAGTACGAGTCCCGGCTCCTCCATTCACGATCCAGCTTCCTGACGATGCACCTGGAGAGTGGTAGATGATGGCTCAAGTATCTGGGTTCCTGTCACCCATGTGGGACACCCACAGAGGTTCCTGGCTTCGATCTGGCCCAGCCCTAGATGTTGTGGACATCTGGGGAGTGAACCAGTGGAAGATCGATCTCTCTCTCTCTGCCTTCAAATACATACATAAATCTTTTTAAAAAGAGAGAGGGAACATTCCCTGTGGAACATGGTTCTCTGCTTCCTCTGAACACTCTCAGATACACAGCCCCTTGGGAAACCCTGACAGGGCAAAAGGAAAGGAGGTGGCACGAAGTCTGGGTGGACCTGATAGAGGAAATCAGTCAACTTCCATGCCAGGCACCAACAGGGTGAAAAAGCAAATGGAAAGTCCTGGAGATCAGTGATAAGTGGAGGAGAAAGAACATGCTAGAAAAGGATGTTCTAGAGATGGATTCACTTCCACATGAAGCTCAACGCCAATACACTGCAACTCCACTTTCTACCCTGGTCGCTTTTATAAATAATGATAGGAAATATTTAAAATACATCCTTCCCCAATTAACCATTCAAGCCAAGACAGTGAGCATCTCTAGGGTCAGGAAGAACTAACTGTGTTCTTAGGATAAGCTGGGGAAGCTCAGATTCAGCTAGAACCAAATCAGGCCATGAACCCAGGCCAAATAGAGCCCCTGTCTTTCACATAACACAGGCAAGAACACACTTAACAAAATAAAAAGAAAAGCAAAGCGACAGGAAGTGGCAGGTGATGGCTCAGGGATCTGAGTCCCTGCCACTCAAGTGGAAAACCCAGACTGAGCTCTGGACTCCAGACTTTGGCCTGGCCCAGCCCCGGTTTTTTGTAGTCATTTGAAGAGTTAACCAGCAGTTGAAAGATCTCCATTTCTCGCTCACTTGTTCGCTCACTCTCACTCTCTCTGTCCCTGCCTTTCAAATAAAGTGAAAATAAGTGAATAAAAATGAAGGGTAGGTGTTGCAACGTGGTGGGTTAAACTATTGCTTGGGATGCCCACATCCAATATCAGAGTGCCTGGGCTGAGTTCTGCCTCTGCTGCCAATCCAGCTTCCTACTAATGTGTCCCCTGGGAGGCAGCAGTGCTTAGGTCCTTGTCACCCATATAGAAGACCTGAGTTCTCGGCTCCTGGCTGCAGCCTGGCCCAACCATGGCTTTGAGGGCATTTGCAGAGTGAATCAGCAAAATCAGCAGATGGAAGATTCTCCCCGCACCTTTTAAAGTCCACCTGTGTGTGTTTGAGCTGAATATATCTATACTACTTGCAACCAACACACTGAACTCTCATTAAATCCAATAGTTGGGGTCTGTTCAGCTTCATTCTCTTAGTAGGCTAAGTATAAAACCAGATCATCTGCAAATAATTAAACCTTGTCTTCCCCTTCCAACGTCCTAAGTCTTCCTTCTGTTTCATCTCAACGGCACAGCTACAAACCTGGAAACACATCAGTGGCGGCGGGGGCGGTAGGTATTCCGGCACCCTTCCTGGCATGGAGGAGGCCTCTGGTGTCTCCTCGTTCTGGGGTTCACAACCCGAGCCCAGCAGGCTCTTGTGTGCTCATTTCCGCCCACTTTACTCCCATCGCAGACCACTTAAAATAACCCCGATACAATAACGTAAGCCTTAATAACACCGGCACAGTTAGCGCTCAGTTTCCTTTCCGTCCGTAACACACAGCATGAGAGCATGCCTCTGCCTCTGTGATGTACACACACACACACACATACACACACACGAGACGTCACACGTCAGCGGAGCGACGCTTGTGCCTCACATCTGCAGGCTGCTGGCCGGGCAGTGCCCAAGCCCTAGGAACACCACGGCCCCTGCTGCGAACCTGCTTGTTCCCGTAGGAGGTCCCGGCAGCGCTGCACGAGGACATGGGTAGCAACGGTGTGCCTGTTCTAACCAGCACCAAGAGTGAACAGGATATTGACACAATAGAAAAAGAGTCACTTCTCCTGCCTCTGACCTTGAGCCTGGGGGATTCTGGCCCGTCCATCCCTCAGTGGTTCATGCCTCCTCCTGTGCACAAACTCTTCTACCAGCTGCCACCAGGTACTGACCGTGTGGTCACACGCACAGGGGACTACATGGTCAGGCGCAGTGCCTGGACAGAGAGGTCTTCTCTAGGAACCACGCAGTGACGTCACCCCCAGATGCTGTCAGAACAGCGTGAAAGAAGACTGGTGTCACGTCTACTTTCCTGGGGATGCAAGACTATTCGCAAGACTTCTCTTGGGCTTCCCGCACTGTGGCAGCAGGACAGCCCTTGGGGAGCTCTGGCAGGCGGTGACAACAGTAGCTTCTCTTCCCTGCCAGTTAGGTTGGCACTGAGTCTCCAGACGCCAACACCCCGATCCCTGTTTGGACAACTCACAACCTTCCTCCCACTCTGTGGCTACAGGGACCCCGCACTGGGGGCAAGGGGCGAGGGAAGGGTACCCACATGTGTCCCTGATGGTGCTCAAGGACTGGGGGCAAAATGCAGGCTGCCTTTGTTTCCCTCCTCCACCCCCACCCCTACTTCCGGTGTCTCTAACCCCTCAGTGAAAGCCTGGAGCTAGCTATATATTCCAGCACCATTCCCAATCATCCTACTGCTTATCTCCAGATCCGTTCCATTCCCTGGTTAGCTTCATTCCAGCCCCTAGCCCTGCCTGACCAGTGCTGATCTGTGAACTCACCTCAGCAACCAGAGCCCTGTTTATTAGTATTATTAAGCTAACAATTAATAATTGTAAGGGCCAGCGCTATGGCGTAGCAGGTTAAGCCATCACCTGCAGCACTGGCATCCCATCTAGGTGCTGGTTCAAGTCCCAGCTGCTCCACTTCCGATCCAGCTCCCTGCTAATGCATCTAGGAAAGCAGCAGCAGGTGGCCCAAGCGCTTGGGCCCCTGCTACCCGTGTGGGAAACCCAGATGGAGCTCCTGGCTCCCTGCTTTAAACTGGCCCAGCTCAGCCTTGTAGCCATCTGAGGAGTGAACCAGAGGGTGGAAGATCTGTGTGTAAGTGTGTGTCTCCTCTCTCTCTCGCTCGCTCGCTCTGCCTTTTGAATAAATAAATGCACCTTTAAAAATAATAACTTTAACCAACACAAATATTTATTTTTTTACTCTTCACAGCAATGCTCTGAAGTCAATACTATGATTACTCCCAGTTTACAGATGAGAAGACTGAGACTCCAGGAGATTAGATGACTCGCCCAAGGTCACACAGCTTATAAGCAGCAGAGCTGAGCAGATCCCAAACTGGGAACACTGAAAAGAGCTGAAAGGGACAGTACATGAAAAGGAGCCACCAGGGGCCAGTGTTGTGGCTTTATTGGTAAAGCCGCCACCTGCAGCATCCGCATCCCATATGGGTACCTGTTCTAGTCCTGGCTGCTCCATTTCAGATCAGCTCTCTGTTATGGCCTGGGAGATCAGTGGAAGATGGCCCAAGTGCTTGGGTCCCTGCACCCACATGGGAGACATGGATGAAGTTCCTGGCTCCTTGCTTCAGCCTGGCCCAGCTCTGGCCAGAGTGCCCATTTGGGGAATGAACCAGCAGATGAAAGATCAGTGTGTGTGTGTCTATGTGTGTGTGTGTCCCTTTCTAACACTGCCTTCCGTATAATCCTAGAAAAGGAAAAGGAAAGAAAAAGGAACATCCAGGCCCGGAGAGAACCCAGCTCAAGCAGCCTGGGAATTGCCAGGGGCGGCCTGGGAGCTGGAATCACTCAGGGAAGCAGATGGATGTGGAGAAGAACAGCGCGTGGCACGGCTGGGCCTGCAGGTGGACGAAGCACAGACGAGAGGCGCGGCAGCAGATGAAAGCCGCAGAGATGCCAGGAAGGTACAGATGGAGCCGGCCGGGCTGGGTGGAAATTAAGGGCAAGATGAAGGCCATGTCGTCATGGGGCCTGAACTTTTATACAGGAGACGTCAGGCAGATCTCCCAGGCAGATTCCAGCAGGGAGAGAGACCATGTGACAAGGCTCAGAAGGAAAAGATTGAGGGATGGGGTTTGAATCAATGGGAACTAGAAGAAAGGTATGATTAGTGAGAAGAGAAAGAGGCCAGCACATGCCCGGCCAGGTATTAATTTTGAAGGCACATGGTAGATGAATGGACTCCCAGCAAGGGGTAGCTGCTGAAGACCAGATGCAGGGGTGGATAAATGGAGAGGCTGGGGTCAAAGGAAGTGAAGGGATCCGCCCATCACACACCTGCCGCCCACCTGTGCAGAAGCCAGCCATCAGCTCACCCAACTGCCTGTCAATGTAGAATGAGCCTAAGGACATGGGATGGCCCCAGCGCCCATCTCTGCCCATGCCTTGTGTGGCAGCAGCTTTTTTCCAACTGAGTGGTCAAAGTCAGAGGAAAATGTGAATTACAGCATGACCAAGTGAGAAAATAACAAAGTCGCTGGTAAGTTAGGGAGCAGGTTCTGCATCTTGAATCCAGACTCCTTCTTGTGCTCCGTCTGTGGTTGGTACTGTTGTCGAGGAAACTGTGAACTTCTCAATGCCCTGAGGATCACCAGGAAGTGGTTAAACAGACCGCAGTTCAGCTATCCTCTGGAATACTGCACAGCTACCTAGAACAAGGAACTGCACCCGCGTGCACTAAGGTGGGTAAACACCCAATATTCCTTGTTAGAGGAGAAAAGCAAGCTGGAGATTGTATGAAGGGACTTTCGAAAGGTCAAGGAAAAGATAAGCTTAGGAGTGGACATTTGACCTAGTGGTAGGGTTGCCTGCCTCCCACATCAGAGTGCCTGGGTTCAATACCCACCTCCAACTCCTGTCTCCAGTTTTCTGCTAATGCAGACTGTAGGAGGCAGTGGCTGATGACTCAAGTAGTTGGGTTCCTGCCATCTATGTAGAAATTAAATTCCCAGTTCCAAGCTTCAGCCTCATATCAGGCATTTGGAGAAAAACCCCTCCCCTCCCCTCCCCTCTGTCTCTCTCTCTCTCTCTTTCTGTGCCTCTCAAAATAATGTGTGTGTGTTTGTTTTGCTACAAATAATGTTTGAACCCCCCAGGTTTTTCATCATATGTATCTCCCATAAGCTTTTTAAAGATCCCATGGATATACACCACAATCTCTCTTATTCCAAAAAGGATACTGCATGGTGCCAAAGCAAAAGATAATCAACATGTGCACGTGCCATGCTCCACAGTCATTCACGCTTTCAAGATGGATTTTCCAAGCATCTTCTTCATCTCAGGCACCGGCATGAAAACCCCTGGAGTTTGTCAAGGAGACAGACGACAAAAGAAAGAACTAAGTCAAAGATGTAAATGCTATGCACACAGTGCTGGGGATAAAAGGCAGCAGGGAAAAGCGTGGGAAGTGAGGGTTAGGAGGGCATTGCCCCATCTGGGTGACTCTAAAGAACTGAGGGGGCTGATATCCAGAGAGGAAGCCGGAGAAACACTACAAGGAAAGGTCCTGAGGCAGAGGGCCCAGCTGGGGAGACCGGGCTTTCCGGACCGTTGTGAAAACACCGCTTTTACACAAAGCAAGGCTGATATGCATGTAAAGGAAACCCTTGGAAGATGTCAATCGTTGCTGATTGAGAAATGGGACTAGCAATAACTGAAAATTTTTAGAATAAGTTTTATCTTGTAAATTTTTATAGTTTGAAATTTTACTGTGTCTATGCATTTTATTGGTGCTTTTTAAGCTAATTGAGGGGCCAGCACCGTGGTGTAGTGGCTAAAGCCACTGCCTGCAATACTGGCATCACATTTGGGTGCTGGTTTGAGTCCTGGCTGTTCCACTTCCAATCCAGGTCCTTGCTATTGCGCCTGTAAAAGCAGTGCAGGATGGTCCAAGTGCTTGGACCCCTGTGCCACATGGAAGAACCAGATGAAGCTCCTGGCTCCTGGCTTTGGCCTGGCCCAGCCCTGACCAATGTGGCCATTTGGGGAATGAACCAGCATATGGAAGATCGACCTCTCTCTCTCTCTCTCTTTCTCTCTGTCTCTCTCTCTCTCTCTTTGCCTCTCCTGCTCTGTAACTCTGACTTTCAAATAAATAAATATGTCTTTTATGGTGGTTCATGCTGGATTTATAACCCACATAATGTGAATTTGAGGAACCTCTTCCTCTAGGTAGCCAAACAAAAAAGTACATTTTCACCAAAACTTGTCTTCTTTCCTGCCTAGACAGAGGAACTAGGTAGCTTCAATGGACCTGAGAATCCAGCAGAACCAGCCACAATCACACACAGGACAACTGAGTACCTGCAAATATTTGAGAACTAAACTCTCCTTAATTGCAATGCTAAGATTTCTGCCCTAAGAGGAACTTAAGCCTTGTTATCATGACATGTGAAGGTTATATAAGCATATTTCTAAGCATGTGCCTACATGAGCTTGTGCCCACCCCTACCTGTGATGACAAGAACTTCCCCTCATTGTTTTTTTCAACTTTTATTTAATGAATATGGATATCCAAGGTACAACTTTTGAATTATGGCAGCTTTTCTCCCCGTGGCCTCCCGCCCACCCACGGCCATCCCATCTCCCACTCTCTCTCCCATCCCATTCTTCATCGTGATTTATTTTCGGTTGTCTTTGTATACAGAGGATCAGCTTAGTATACACTAAGTAAGGAGTTCAGCAGACTGCACCCACACAGATACACAGGGTGTACAGTACTGTTTGAGTAGTAGTTTTACCATTAATTCTCATAGTACAACACATCAAGGGCAGATGTCCTACATGGGGAGCAGGTGCACAGTGACTCCCATTGTTGATTTAACAATTGACACTTTTATTTATGAAATCAGTAAGCACCCAAGGTTCTTGTAATGAGTTGCCAGGGCTGTGGAGGCCTCTTGAGTTCACCAACTCTGACCTTATTTAGACAAGGCCATGATCAAAGTGGAGGTTCTCTCCTCCCTTCAGAGAAAGGTAATTCCTTCTTTGATGACCTGTTCTTTCCACTGGGATGTCACTCACAGAGATCTTTCATTTAGGTAATTTTTTTGCCATAATGTCTTGGCTTTCCATGCCTGGGAGACTCTCATGGGCTTTTTAGCCAGATTCAAATGCCTTAAGGGCTGATTCTGAGGCCAGAGTGCTGATTAGGGCTTTTGTGATTCTATGAGTCTGCTGTGTGTCCTGCTTCCCATGTTGGATCATTCTCTCCTTTTTAATTCTATCAATTATTTGCAGACACTGGTCTTATTTATGTGATCCCTTTGACACTTAATCCTATCTTTTTTTATCAATTATGAACTTAAACTGATCACTTTAACAAGTAAGATGGCATTGGTACATGCCACCTTGATGGGATTGAATTGGAATCTCCTGGTACGTTGGTTCACCCTCCAATGGCCGCTGCGGCCGGCGCACTGCGCTGATCCGATGGCAGGAGCCAGGTACTTATCCTGGTCTCCCATGGGGTGTAGGGCCCAAGGACTTGGGCCATCCTCCACTGCACTACCTTGGCCACAGCAGAGAGCTGGCCTGGAAGAGGGGCAACCAGGACTAGAACCCGGTGTGCCAGTGCCGCAAGGTGGAGGATTAGCCTAGTGAGCTGCGGTGCCAGCCACTTTGGCTAGTTCTAAAGACTGATGGGTCACAGAAGAGCACCTGCTACAGCTCTCAATTTCTTTAAAATTTACTTTCACTTATTTGAAAAGCAGAAATACAGAGATCTCCCATCCTCTGGTTCACTCCCCCAAATGCTGCAACAAGTTGGAGGGGGTGTTGGGGAGGCCAGTGCCAGGATTCTGGAACTCAACCCGGGTCTCCCACATGGATGGTGAGGACGCAGGTACTTGAACCATCACCTGCTGCCTCCCATGATGCACACCAGCAAGAAGCTGGAATCAGAAGCACAGCTAAGACTGGAACCCAGGGACGTGGAGCCATCTCAAACTTTATAGAACAGGGATTGAGAGGCTGAAAGCTAGAGGGAAGACCAAGCTTCTAGAACAAGAAAGGTTCAAGACAAGCCACCAGGGACCTAAGAGAAGCTAAAAGTTGAAACAGAATGTAAATCGGAACTGGCATACATGGGTGGCATACATGGGTGGCAGGGATCCAAGTGTCTGAGCCATCACCACTGCCTCCCTGATTGCACACTGGCAATAAGCTGGACCAGAAGTGGAAAAAGGACTCAAACCCAGGCCCTCTGATTTGGGATGTAGGTACCCCAATTCCCACCATCTGTGTGTGTGTGTGTGTAAAGTAGACATCTTATTTAACATTCCAATAACAGCCATATTTACATATTACATAAGTGAATAAAATCTTAAAATAAGAAAAACTGCCTGCACTGAAAGAACCAATCTCCATATGGAGTAATTTTACTTATTCTGTTTATAAAAATTTATAATAATTTATATAAAAATTATTTTCTCCAAAATTAGATGATTTTTAGTAATCCACACAGTTGTGATGTCTTTACAAATAGGTGTATATTAAAAACTTGAAAGAAAAATTGTAGCATTTTTTCACATACAGCTTGCTTTGGAAAGGAAGACAGTTTCTGCTCTTTCCAGGAGCTTCTACTGCTACTTCCGCAGTTTTCCTTGGTTTGCTCTTTCCTCCATCAGCTGGGCTTGCTAAGGGAGAAATCAAAATCAAATTTATTCCTACTGTAGGAGATGACCAAGAAGGTGGTTTTTCTGTGTCTGTGCTTGCTTGTCTTGTTTTTACAGTCCTCATTCTTTCCACTTTTTGCTTTCCCATAGTTTCTACCAATTTAGCATCGTCTTCCAGTTTATCTAGAAGTCTCTTTTCTTCAAAAAGATTTAATTACTATGCATTGAAAGACAAGGTGTCAGAGTGAGAGGGCAAGACTGAGAGAGAGATTATCCATCCACTGGTTCATTCACCAAATAGCCACATAGCCAGGGCGGGACCAGGCAGAAGCCAGAAACTCCATCCAGGTCTCCCACTATGGGTGGCCCATCTTCCACTGCCTTCCCAGGCACATTAGCAGGGAGCTGGGTGGGAAGCAGGGCAGCCAGAACTCCAACTGCTGCTCTGATACAGAATGTGGGTGTCCCGGGTAGCAGCTTAACCTGCTGCACCACAGCACCAGCCCCAGGCAGGAAATTTAAATGGGGCCCTTCCTTGCAACTGCAACATTAGATGGCAGAGAACAACACACACAGAGCAAAACTCATACCCCAGAATATCACAGCTCCATGGAAAGCACATACCAAAAAAAAAAAAAAAAAAAAAAAAAAAGCCATCCTGGGGGCAGGAGCTGTGCCTTAGCAGGTTAAACTGAATTTCAGTTCCAATCTTCCAATGTAGTAGCTTGCATCCCATACGAGAGTACCTGGGTTTGAATCCCAGCTCTGCTCCAGATTTGAGTTTCCTGTTGACGCAGACCCTGGGAAGCAGTGGGTGATGGTTCAGGTAACTGGATCCCTGATATCCAAGTGGGAGACCAGACGGAGTTTCCAGATCCTGGCTTTGGCCTGGCTCAGACCAGCTGTTGTGGGCACTTGGGGAGTAAACCAAGCAGTGGATGGAAGGTCTCTCTCTTGCTCACTCTCCCTTTAAAATACATAAATAAATCTTTAAAAAGAAGAGCAAGGAAATGATTATGGTAAAATCATGATAGTGGTTACCTTGGGAAGGAGGGGGCACTGGGAAGGAAGGGACCAGGACAGGACATGTGGTAGGAGGCTGTGGGGAGACATCAATGTCCTATTTCTTTCTTTTTTTTTTTTTTTTTAATTTTTGACAGGCAGAGTGGACAGTGAGAGAGAGAGACAGAGAAAAAGGTCTTCCTTTTGCCATTGGTTCACCCTCCAATGGCCACCGCGGCCGGCGCGCTGCAGCCGGCACACCGTGCTGATCCGATGGCAGGAGCCAGGTACTTATCCTGGTCTCCCATGGGGTGCAGGGCCCAAGGACTTGGGCCATCCTCCACTGCACTCCCTGGCCACAGCAGAGAGCTGGCCTGGAACAGGGGCAACTGGGACAGAATCCGGTGCCCCAACCGGGACTAGAACCCGGTGTGCCGGCGCCGCAAGGCAGAGGATTAGCCTAGTGAGCCGCGGCGCCAGCCAGCAATGTCCTATTTCTTAACCTGACAGCACTTTCATGGCTTATTATAACTATTTTACAATTTTCCATCATGTTTTACATTTATGCTATATGTACTTCTTGTATTATCCTGTACAATTAATAGAGGTTTGAAATAAATCAATTACCTTCAATTTTATGATCATGGAAGTCCCTCTGAAATTGTTAAACTTATCTTGAGTGTCTTATTGGGTTTTTTAGAGACTTATTTATTTACTTGAAAGGCAGAGCTACAGAGAGGCAGAGGCAGAGGCAGAGAGAGAGAGAGAGAGAGAGAGAGAGGTTTCCCATCCACTGGTTCATTCCCCAAATGGCCACCACGGCCTGAGCTGGACCAAGCCAAAGCCAGGAGCCAGGAGCTTCTTCTGGGTCTCCCACGTGGGTGCAGGGGCCCAAGGACTTGAGCCATCCTCTACTGCTTTCCCAGACCACAACAGAGAGCTGGCTCGGAAGTGGAGCAGCAGAGACTCGAACTGACACCCATGCAGGATGCTGGCACTGCAGGCGGCGGCTTTACCCGCTACGCCACAGCACCGGCCCCAATGAGTGTCTTAATACAGCTTGATTGGTGCACGAATCATCAGCAGGGAACAGAAGCCATGTATCTGGCGACTCACAACCACTGATTCAAATAGAGAGGAGCTGTTGAATAAGCGTATTTCCCCACAGTGGTGACATTTGGCTCTCAGAGTATCCCAAGTGTGTTCTAAAAATGATATGATAAGTACTGTATTATACCTAATGTTCTTTAATGTTTAATTGAGGTATCCTTCATGTTGCTAAGCCTCATACCAATTAGGCTAATGTTTCCAGGCCACGAAAAGCAATTCAGAAGAATTGCCACGTCCTCGGAACACTAGAACACCAGGCTCTGGAGATGCTACTCTAAAAGTGGGTGCAGGCAAATTTCAAAATGCAAATGAATGCTATAAAATTAAGCCTCATTAAAATGCACTTACCAGTTTAAGTGGAGGCTGATTTTGTAGCCACATTTGGAATTTAGATTCTTACTACTCTCAAACAAATGCTATGTAAACACAACAATTAAGTAATCAGATTCTTTGCCCACCTTCTGCACTTTCCACTTTGAACTACTGATGGCCTTCAAAACACAAACCCTGAAAATATCCCAGTAAGGAAATGGAGTCTCTAAGTTTGGGAAACATGCTTTTTAAAAATTTTTAAATTTATAGGCCGGCGCCACGGTTCACTAGGCTAATCCTCCGCCTTGCAGCGCCGGCACACCGGGTTCTAGTCCCGGTCGGGGCACCGGATTCTGTCCCGGTTGCCCCTCTTCCAGGCCAGCTCTCTGCTGTGGCCAGGGAGTGCAGTGGAGGATGGCCCAAGCCCTTGGGCCCTGCACCCCATGGGAGACCAGGATAAGTACCTGGCTCCTGCCATCGGATCAGCGTGGTGTGCTGGCCGCAGCGCGCCGGCCACGGCGGCCATTGGAGGGTGAACCAACGGCAAAGGACAAAGGAAGACCTTTCTCTCTGTCTCTCTATCTCACTGTCCACTCTGCCAGTCAAAAAAAAAATTTAAATTTGTTTATTTTTATTTATTTGAAAGGCAGAGACACAGAGAGAGAGAGAGAGAGAGAGAGAGAGAGATAAAGATCTTCCCTCTGCTGGTTCATGTCCCAGATACCCACAACAGCCAGGGATGGGCCAGGAAGGAGCTGAAAGCCAGGAATTCAATCCAGGTCTGCAACATGGGAGGCAGAGACCTAACTACTTGAGCCATCACCTGCTGCTTCCCAGAGCAAGCACTGGTAGGAAGCTGGAACTGGAAGCTAGACCGGGACTCAGCCCCAGGCACTCTGACCTGAGACGCAGCTGTCCTAAGTGGTATCTTCACCACTGTGCCAAATGCACGCTCCTGGAAACACTCTTTAACCTCGTTGAGAGCAGACCCTGAAGCCCACAGGCACAGGGAAGACTTACAGAGACCCTTGGCAGCTCAGCCCAGAAGCTCAGCCCAGGCCTATCCTGTCCTTGTCTGCCAATCCCAGGAGCTGGCCCTGCCTTCTCCAAGCTGGCTCCCTGCCTCCCAGCCATCGAGGTCCTTGCCCTAAGCCTGGCTGCAAAAGGGCCATGGTCTCCTCAACACCCGCTTCATCACTGCTCTACGTTGGAAAAAGGACAGAGTGTGACAAAGGCACAGAATCCAGAGACCAGCAGTACCGGCTCACCACGTGTCAGTCCAGACGCCTCACAACCTGACAGCGAAAAATCCCTAGAACTTCCTTCTACAGGGCAGAGCAGAGCATCAGAGCCCAGAGAACTGGTGCAATCTGTCTGAGGCCAAACAGCTGACAGAACGGGGCCCAGCCAAGCCATGCTTAATGGAACTGACTTTCCTGCCTCTCCGGGCATCGTATCTTTTTTCATTTAAAGATATATTTTATTGGCCGGAGCCGCGGCTCACTAGGCTAATCCTCTGCCTTGCGGCGCCGGCACACCGGGTTCTAGTCCCAGTCGGGGCGCCGGATTCTGTCCCAGTTGCCCCTGTTCCAGGCCAGCTCTCTGCTGTGGCCAGGGAGTGCAGTGGAGGATGGCCCAAGTGCTTGGGCCCTGCACCCCATGGGAGACCAGGATAAGTATCTGGCTCCTGCCATCGGATCAGCGCGGTGCGCCAGCCGCAGCGCGCTGGCCGTGGCGGCCATTGGAGGGTGAACCAATGGCAAAGGAAGACCTTTCTCTCTGTCTCTCTCTCTCACTGTCCACTCTGCCTGTCAAAAAAAAAATAAATAAATAAAATAAAATAAAAAATAAAAAAGATATATTTTATTTATGTGAAAAGCAGAGTGACAAAATTGGAATCAGAGGTGGAGGAGGCAGGACTCAACCAGGCACTCTGGCATGGCATGCAGCATCTTCAACTGCTGCACCAAACACCGCCCCTTGTTTTTTACATATATGAATTTTTACTTAGTGGGAACAATGATAACATTAATGGTCAGTTTCTCATCTGAAACAACAGAAACCAGAAGACGGTGCTGAATATCTTTAAGAGTTTAAAAAACTGTCAACTCCAAGTTTTACACTGAGTTGGGGCCAGCGCTGTGGCGCAGTGGGTTAAAGCCCTGGCTTGAAGCGCCAGCATCCCATATGGGCGCCGGTTCAAGTCCCTGCTACTCCTCTTCTGATCCAGCTCTTTGCTGTGGCCTGGGAGACCAGTAGAAGATGGCCTAAGTCCTTGGGCCCCTGCACCCACGTGGGAGATCCAGAAGAAGCTCCTGGCTCCTGGCTTCAGATCCGTGCAGCTCCAGCCATTGCAGTCATCTGGGGAGTGAACCAGTGGATGGAAGACCTCTCTCTCTGTCTCTACCTCTCTCTGTAACTCTGTCTTTCAAATAAATAAAAATAAAATCTTTAAAAAAAAAGTTCCACACTGAGTGAGAATATCCTTCAAGAATGAAAGCAAGAGTGGGAGTCCGGCACAGTAGTTCAGGTGCCACTTAGGAAGCTCACACCCTGTATCCTGTATACTCACACCCTGTATGCCTGCTTTCAAGACCTGGCTCCACTTTCAAATCTGGCTTCCTGCTAATGCTCACCCTGGGAGGCAGCAAGTGATGGCCAAAGTAGCTGGGTTCCTGCCATCCACAAGGGAGACCTGGATAGAGTTCCAGGCTCCTGGCTCTGGCTTGTTCCAGCCCTGGCTGTTACAAGAATTTGTGGCGTGAACAGTGGATGGAAGATTCTCTTTCTGTCTTTGTCTCTCTGCCTTTCAAATAAAAAAATGAAAAGAATGAAAGAAAATACAGTCATTTTCAGATAAAAGGGAATTAAAACAATGCATCACAACAGACAAGCACTACATGAAAAGCTAAAGGAAGAAATTCAGGCTGAAGGTAAACAACACCAGGTAGAAACTCAGATCTTCATAGAGAAATAAAGACTACCAGAAATAGTAAGTATGTAGATAAATACAAAGGAGTATCTTTCTTACCTTATTTAACTACGCACAACTATTTAAAGTAAATTATAAAGTGAACCATAATGAAGAAGGGGATGGGAGAAGGAGTAGGAGGTAGGACAGGAGTCGGAGTGAGAGGGTGGATATGGGTGAAAGAACCACTATATTCCTAAAGCTGTACCTATGAAAAATGCATTCATTAAATAAAAGCTTTAAAAAAACTAAAAAAAGTAAATTATAACAAAGTATCATGGTATTTATAGCATGCTTTTATGTAATACATAGAACAACTATAACATAAAGCAGGAAGTCAGCAAACTTTATTTATTTATTTGACATGCAGAGTGATAGAAAGAGGTAGGAAGAGAGAGGCAGATATATTCCTTTCACTGGTTCACTTCTCAAATGGCTGCAATGACTAGGCCTGGGCCAGACCAAAGCCAGGAGCCTGGAACTCCATCCAGGTCTTCCATAAAAGCGGCAGGCACCAAAGCACATGGGCCGTCTTCTCTCACCCTTCCCAGGCACATCAGGAGGGACCTGGAGTGGAAGCAGAGCTGCTGGGACTGGAACTAGCACTCCAATATGGGATGCCAGTGCTGCAGGCGGCAACTTAGCCTACTGTGCTAGACCAGACAGGAAATCTTCTAGGTACTCTAATGAAATGGTTGGGTACCAGCATTGAGGTGCAGCAGGTAAAGCCACTGCCTGATATGCTGGCATCCCATATGAACCCTGGCTTGAGTCCTGGCTCCTGGCTTCAGCCTGGCCCAGTGCTAGCCGGTGTGCCATCTGGGACATGAACCAGCAGATAGAAGAGCTCTCTGTCTCTCTAACTGACTTTCAAAATAAATGAACAGCTTTAAAAATAAATAAATAAAACATGTGGTCTCTGTAGCAACCATTCAACCCAGCCATCATAGAGTGAAAGCATCCACAGACAATGCATAAATGAATGAGTGTAGTTCTTTTTTGTTTGTTTTTTTTTTGTGTTTTTTGTTTTTGTTTTTTTGTTTGTTTGTTTGTTTTGACAGGCAGAGTGGACAGTGAGAGAGAGACAGAGAGAAAGGTCTTCCTTTGCCATTGGTTCACCCTCCAATGGCCGCTACGGCTGGCACGCTGCGGCCGGCGCACCGCGCTGATCCGAAGGCAAGAGCCAGGTGCTTCTCCTGGTCTCCCATGGGGTGCAGGGCCCAAGCACTTGGGCCATCCTCCACTGCACTCCCAGGCCACAGCAGAGAGCTGGCCTGGAAGAGAGGCAACCGGGACAGAATCCGGCCCCCCGACTGGGACTACGACCCGGTGTGCCGGCGCCGCTAGGCGGAGGATTAGCCTAGTGAGCCGCGGTGCCGGCCTGTTTGGTTTTTTAAAGATTTATTTATTTAAGCCGGCGCCGTGGCTCAATAGGCTAATCCTCCACCTTGCGGCGCCGGCACACCGGGTTCTAGTCCCGGTTGGGGCGCCGGATTCTGTCCCGGTTGCCCCTCTTCCAGGCCAGCTCTCTGCTATGGCCAGGGAGTGCAGTGGAGGATGGCCCAGGTGCTTGGGCCCTGCACCCCATGGGAGACCAGGAAAAGCACCTGGATCCTGGCTCCTGCCAGGATCAGCGCGGTGCGCCGGCTGCAGCGGCGGCCATTGGAGGGTGAACCAGCGGCAAAGGAAGACCTTTCTCTCTCTGTCTCTCTCTCACTGTCCACTCTGCCTGTCAAAAAAAAAAAAAAAAAAAAGATTTATTTATTTATTTATTTGAAAGTCAGTGTTACACAGAGAGAGAAGGATAGGCAGAGAGAGAGAGATGTTCCATCCGATGGTTCACTCCCCAATTGGCCGCAACGACTGGAGCAAACGAATCCGGAGCCAGGAGCCAGGAGCTTCTTTCCTAATGCCTGAGGTCATTTTAGTAGTGAACCAGCAGATGTTAAGATCTCTGCAGGGGAGGGAGGAGGCGGGGAGGGAGGGAGGAGAGGAGGGAGGGAGGAGAGGAGGGAGGGTTGACTTTGCTTCCTGGCTTTGGAGTGCTCTCTCAGCAGACGCCCACAACACCTCCTCCTGCAGTGCACAGTGCACAGAGGCAGCCAGAGCCACCAACTTTTCTCCTGGTCTCAGATCCCCTCGGGCGGTTACATAACAGGAAGTTCTTCTAGAGAGACAATCCCCGCCCCCAACTCCTGCACACTGGAAGGCAAGTTCTATAGAGTGGGTTTCCAGCCAGTTCTGCTAACACGGAACCACAGGGACTTTTCTGCCATTCAAGGAGCCATGAGCCAAGGTCCAGCGCTCAGTTTGGCAACAGGGAGACGGGAGATGGCAAGGAGGGGACTCTCCTTTGGACACCTTGTCTCAGCCTTAGCTGCTCCTTGTATCTGCCGTTTCTATGTTATCTAGAATTTTCTTTACTTTTACTGGTCAATCTCTCATTACTTCAATGCTCAGTTTTATTAGTAACTCTTTATATTAAACCCTCGCTGTTCAAATGACTATATAGTTTCTGTCTTTTGACCCAAACTGCACTGATATGGCATTTTGAATAAAAAGACAAATAGGTCAAAAGAAAAAGATGTAAAAATATATATACCCTGTAGCAGTGGGCACTGTGGCACAGTGGGTTCAGCTGCCTCTTGGGAAACCCGCTTCCCATATCAGAGGGCTGGTTTGAGCTAAGCTTCCTCCAGTTTGATCCAGCTTCCTGCTAATAACACCTAGGAGGCAACAGTGGATGACTCAAGTACTTGGGTCCCTGCCACCTTCCTGGGAGACTTAGACTAAATTCCAGGCTCCCAGCTTCAGCCTGACCCAGTCCTGGCTATTGCACAATGATAAAAATTTAATTCATTAGGAAGAGAAATCATAAGTGTTTATATGCTTAAAACAGAACAAGTCATAAATGTTTATATGCATAAAACAGGAATTTGACACACAGGTTAAGATGCCACTTAGGGGGCCAGCAATGTGGTGTAGCAGGTAAAGCTACTGCCTGTGAAACTGGCATCCCTTATGGGTGTCAGTTTGAGTCCTGGCTGCTCCACTTCTGATCCAGCGCCCTGCTAATGAGCCTGGGAAAGGAATGAAAATGCTTGGGTCCCTGCCACCCACATGGGAGATCTGGACGCAACTTCTTGCTCCTGGCTTTGGCCTAGTTCAGCCTTGGACATCGCAGCCACCTGGGGACTAAACCAGCAGATGGAAGGTCTCTCTTTCTCTGTAACTCTTTCAAATAAATAAATAAATCTTAAAAAAAAAAAAAAAAAAAAAAAAAGACACCACTTAGGAAGCCCACATCCTACATCTAAGTGCCTGGATTAAAGTCCCAGCTCCTTTAAAACATACAATTTATTGGGGCTGGCACTATGGCATAGTGGTTAAAGCCACCACTTGCAGTGCCAGCATCCCCTATGGGCACCCGTTTAAGTCCCAGTTGCTCCACTTCTAATCCAGCTGTCTGCTATGGCCTAGGAAGGCAGTAGAGGATGTTCCAAATCCTTGGGCCCCTGCACCCACATGGGAAACCCAGAAGAAGCTCCTGGCTTCAGATCAGCTCAGCTCCAGCCATTGAGGCCATCTGGGGAGTGAACCAGCAGATGGAAGACCTCTCTCTCTATCTCTCTGTCTCTGCCTCTCTGTTACTCTGCCTTTCAAATGAATAAATAAATCTTTAAAATTAATTATTTATTTGAAAGGCAGAGTGGCAGAGAGAAAGGGAGAGAGAGACCTTCCATCTACCGGTTCACTCCCCAGATGACAATATATCAGCTTTCAGTAGTTTTTCGTATATATATATATATATATATATATATATATTTTTTTTTTTTTTAAGGCACAATGAAAGACAGAGAAAGAGAAATTGCTTACCCATTGGTTCACTATCCCAAATGCCCACAACAGCCAGGGCAAGGTCAAGTCAAAGCAGGAGCCAGGAACTCTATCCTGGTCCCCCATGTGGGTTGCAGGGGCCCATATACTTGGGCCATCTTCTGAATCTCTTCCCAGGCCATCAGCAGGGAGCTGGATCAGAAGTAGAGCAGCCAGGACTCGAACTGACACCCATATGGGATGTCAGTTTCACAGGCAGTAGCATTTTAACCTGCTGTGCCAAAACATAGGCCGCAATGTCTTATTTCTTTATCCCTCCCCATAATGAAGCTCTTTGCAATATGACTTTGCTTCTCTTCCAACCAAGAGGTGAGGTCTACTTAGGGTGACCAATCATTCTAGTTTGCCCAGCATGAAGGGGCCTCCAGGCACATAGGGCCTGGGGAACCAAAACTAGGAAAATCACGGGAAAAGCAGAATATGTCTCTCACCCTAAGTTCATCTCCCTTTTGAAATCTGAGCTGTCTTTGGGACTTCTTTAGGACAACAGAATCCCAAGGAAGTGACTATATGCTGCTCCAAGCTTAGAGCTCCAGTGGCATCATGTATTTCTCCTCTTGCTCGGACCCCTGCCCCTCCCACGTGGACAGCACACATGGCCTGCTAGATGATAAAAGACCTGTCTCCCAGTCGCCCTGGTCACCTCAGCTGAGAAGTTAAGCCAACTGCCAGCCATAGCAGTGAGATCATTCCGGGCAAGCCAGCTTCCAACCCCATCAACCCGCAGCAGACACGGGAGTGAGCTTAGGAAAGACCAGCTGAGCCCAGCCAGATCAGCAGAACCACAGACATGAGAGTAAGAATAAGGCTGGGACGGATGCTGGCATCCCTTATGGGCACTGGTTCAAGTCCAGGCTGCTCCACTTCTAATCCAGCTCCCTGCTAATGCACCTGGAAAAGCAGTTAAAGATGGCCCAAGTCCTTGGGCCCCTGCACCTGCATGGGAGACCTGGAAGAAGCTCCTGGCTCCTGGCTTCAGATTGGCCCAGCTCCGGCCCTTGCGGCCAATTGGGGAGTGAAACACCAGATGGAAGATTGATCTCTCTCTCTCTCTCTCTCTCTCTCTCTGCCTCTCCTCTCTCTGTGTGTAACTCTGACTTTCAAGTAAATAAGTAAATCTTTAAAATTTTTTTAAATAAATAAATAATCTTGAAGAAAAAAGGAACTAAAAGAAAAGAGAAACTGTGCTAAAGGCCTGTGAAGAGAATGAAAGATAAACTACAAGGTGGGAGAACATACCTGCACACAACACATCCAACAAAGGCTGCAATACATAAAGAACTCTCAAAACTCAATAGTTACAATGCCAAACAATTCAATCAGGATACGGGCAAAAGACTTGAATAGACACTTCACCAAAAAAAAAAAAAAAAAAAAAAAAAAAAAGGCAGGTAAAATGTACAGATAAAATCACATATCATGTACAACTAGGTAGATTTAAAAACCAACATCATAAACCATTAGGAAGATACAAACTAAAGCCACACCTATGACAGTAGCTAAAATAAAAATAATCACAACACCAAATGTTGGTGAGGATGCAGAGAAACTGAATCATTCACACACTTCTATGAAAATATAAACTCCTACAGCTGCTCTGGCAAACAGTAAAAGTACCACACCGTTGGCTTTTTTTTTTTTTTAAGATTTTCATTTATTCATTTGAGAGGCAGAGTTATAGACAGAAAGAGGGAGAGACAGAGAGAGGGGTCTTCCATCTGCTGGTTCACTCCCCCAAACAGCCATAACAGAGCTGGGACACGCAGAAGGCAGGAGCCAGGAGCTTCCTTTAGGTCTCCCATGTGGGTGCAGGGGCCAAGCACTTGGGCCATCCTCCACTGCTTTCCCAGGCCATAGCAGAGAGCTGGATCGGAAGTGGAGCAGCCAAGATTAGAATCGGTGCCCATATGGGATTAGAACCGGTGCCTATATGGGATGCAGAATCGGTGCCCATATGGGATGTCGGCACCTCAGGCAGAGCCTAAGCCCACTACGCCACAGCGCTGACCCCTGCCAGGTGGCTTTTGTAACAGCAACGTCTTCTCTTACAACTCTGGCAGCCAGGCGTCTGGGGTCAAAGTGTGGGAAGGTTTCGTTTCTCTGCGGCTGCTCTCCTCGCTTGCAGAGGGCTTTACCTCCGTCTTTTTGCATGGCCTTCCCTCCCCCACATCTGCGTCGCACTCACTTCTTATAAGGCCACCTGTCACGATGGACTAGGATGCACCATACAACCTCACTTTAACTTGGTTACCTCTTTAACGATCCCACCTCCCACTGCAGTCACATCCTGACGTTCTCAGGGTTAGGGTTTCAACTGATGAATATTAGTAGGGGACACAATTCAAGCCCACAACAGGAAGTCACCTTAAAAATTAAACCTATAATTTCTTTATCCAGTCTACTGTTGATGGGCATTTAGGTTGATTCCAGGTCTTAGCTATTGTGAATTGAGCTACAATAAACATTAAGGTGCAGACAGCTTTTTTATTTGCCAATTTAATTTCCTTTGGGTAAATTCCAAGGAGTGGGATGGCTGGGTTGAATGGTAGGGTTATATTCAGGTTTCTGAGGAATCTCCAAACTGACTTCCACAGTGGCTTTACCAGTTTGCATTCCCACCAACAGTGGGTTAGTGTCCCTTTTTCCCCACATCCTCTCTCTTCCTTCCTTCCTCCCTACCTGCCACTAACATGAGAGATCTGAATGGTGTCGTGGTCTCCTGGCTTTGACCTGGTCGAGCCCTCTCTGTTGTAGACATTTGGAGCATGAATTGTCAGATTGAAGATCTGTCTCTGCGTATCACTCTGCCTTTCAATTAGATGAAAATAAATAAATATGGGTTTTGTTTAAATAAACCTGAGACCAGCACTGTGGAATAGTGGAATCAAGCCACCATCTGCAGCACTGGCATCCCATATGGGTAAGGGTTCAACTCCTGGCTGCTCCACTTCTGATCCAGCTCTCTGCTAATATACCTGGGAAAGCAGCAGGATATGGTCAAAGTGCTTGGGCTCCTGCACCCATGTGGGAGACCCTGAAGAAGCTCCTGGCTTCAGCCTGGCCCAGTCCCAGCCATTGCAGCCATTTGGGGAATGAACCACAGATGGAAGATCGATCTCTCTCTCTCTCTCTCTCTCTCTCTGCCTCTCTCTCTCTGTAACTCTACCTTAAAAATAACAATAAACTATTGATACATACAATAATCTGGATAAATCTCCGGAATTATGTTAAGTGAAAAAAAGACAATTCCAGGGAATGGCGTTGTGGCATAGCAAATTATACACTGCAATGCCGGCATACCATAGGAGCACCAGTTCAAGTCCTGGCTACCCCACTTCCAGTTCAGCTTCCTGATAATGCACCTGGGTAAGCATTGGAAGACTGGAAGTGCTTGGTCCCCTGCACCCATATGGGAGAGTCAGATGAAGTTCCAAGCTCCTAACTTCAGCCTGGCCCAGCCCCAGCCTTGTGGCCATTTGGGGAGTGGACCAGTGGATGGAAGATCTCTCTCTCTCTCTCTCTAACTCTGCCTTTTGAAATAAATAAATCTTTTTTTTTTTAAAAAAAAAAGCCAGTTTCTAAGGTCTTTTTAGAGTTTTTATTTATTTTAATTTTATTTGAAAGTCATACAGAAAGAGTTGTTCCATCTGCTGGCTTATTCCCCAAATACCTGCAACAGCCAGGGCTGGGCCAGGCAGAAACCAAGAACACGGAGTTTAATCCAGGTCTCCAACATGGGTGGCAGGGCCCAAATACTTGAGCCATTACCTGCTACCTCTCAGGATCCACATTAACAGGAAGTTGTATCAGAAGCAGAGCAGGGGCCGGCGCTGTGGCGTAGCGGGCAAAGCCACTGCCTGCAATGTCAGCATCCCATATGGGCACCAGTTTGAGTTCTGGCTGCTCCACTTTCGATCCAGCTCTCTACTATGACCTGGGAAAGCAGCAGAAGATGGCCCAAGTCCTTGGGCCCCACACCTATGTGGGAAGACCGAGAGGAAGCTCCTGGCTCCTGGCTCCGGATCGGCACAGCTCCGGCCATTGCGGCCAATTGGGGAGTGAACTAGCGGATGGAAGACCTCTCTCTCTCTTTCTCTCTCTCTCTCTCTCTCCCTTCCTCCCTCCCTCCCTCTCTCCTCCCTGTGTAACTCTGACTTTCAAATAAATGAATAAATCTTAAAAAAAAAAAAGAAAACAGCAATTCTGCAGCTCTCACATAAAAGATAACTTAAAAAAAGAAAGAAGAAGAAGAAGAAGCAGAGCAGCTAGGATACCAACTGGGCACTTTGATTTGGAATGTGGGCATCCCAAGTAGCGATTCAACTGCAATGCCAAACGCCCACCCTCCAAAGTTTTCAGACCATATGATTCCATTTAACATACTAGCTAAATGATAAAACGTAGGAATCAAAACTAGATTAGTGGTTTTCAGGGTTTAAGAAGAGGTGAAGGTGGGAGGAAGATGGATATGGTAACATGCGGGGTCTCTGTGATAATAGAAATGTTCTGTATCTTGGGGCTGATGTGGTACAGCAGGTTAAGCTGCTGCCTACAATGCTGGCATTCCATATGATGCTGGTTCAAGTCCCAGCTGCTCCACTTCACAGCCAGCTCCCTGCTAATGGCCTGGGAAAGCAGTGGAAGGTGGCCCAAGTCCTTGGGCCCCTGCACCCACGTGGGAGACTCAGAAGCAGCTCCTGGCTCCTGCCTTTGAATCAATCTAGCTCTGATCATTGTGGCCATCTGGGGAGTGAACCAGCAGATAGATCTCTCCCTGTCTCTCCCTCTCTCTATGTCTGCCTCTCAAATAAAAAAATAAATCTTTGGGGCTGGCACTGTGGCAAAGTGGGTAAAGCCGCTGCCTCCAGTGCCAGAATCCCATTTGGGCACCAGTTCAAGTCCAGGCTGCTCCACTTCCAATGCAACTCTCTGATAATATACCTGGGAAAACAGCAGAAATGGTTCAAGTCCTTGGGCCCCTATACCCACGTGGGAGACCTGGAAGAAGCTCCAGGTTCCTGGCTTCGGATCGGCCCAGCTCTGGCCATTGTGGCCATCTGGGGAGTGAACCAGTGGATAGAAGACCTCTTTCTCCTCCTCCTCCTCCTCCCTCTTCTCTCTCTTTCTCTCTCTCTGCCTCTCTGTAACTCAAATAAATAAATAATTTTTTTTGAAAAGTTTAAAAAAAAAGGTCATATGGTCAGAGAATCAAAACTGTAATGGAACCCTCCACAGAGCTCAGCCAGGGCCCAGTGAGAACTGCTCAGTGGGAAACTTCCTGGAGCCAGGACAGTGAAGCCTGGCTGTCCCTTCCTTCCCTGGTTGTCTTCCTCTGAAGGTATAGTTATTTATGCTATGATGACTTTATTTCTTTTTAAAGTTCATTTATTTATTTAAAACGCAGAGCAACAGGCAGGGCTGGGCCTGCCAGGAGCCCAGAACTTCATCTGGGTCTCTCACGTGGGTGGCAGGCACCCAAGTACTTGAGCCTTCATTCGCTGCCTCCCAGGGTGCACATTCGCAAAAAGCTGCACCAGAAGCAGAGGCAAGACTCGCACCCTGGCACTCCAATGTGGGACACGGACATCCCAAGTAGTGGATGAATCCACTGCACAACGGCCACCCCTTACTTGGTTTTCAAAAAACAACCCTATGCAGCACTTTGTTATTCTATGAATGGGGTTGATGTAGGTGAAAACCCTGAATTACCCCTGGGTGTCATTGTCCTCTTACCCAGACTTGGAATGGCTCTTCAGTGTTCAGCCTTCCCCGGGTATGGTGATGACTTATGTATAGCTCCAAACGGAACCAAAGCACAGCATCAACTCAGAACTCAGCCACGTGGTAACACAGGCAGGAGACATACCGTGAAAAACCAGGGAGCAGAACAGTCTTAAGGTAGCCCAAAATGACATCATTGAGTCCCTACACTGGTATTCTTCCCACGCCTGCGAGCCACTTTGGCCCTTTTAATGGCCAGTTTTCTGGAAGCTTGTTTTTCCCTATCTGCAGTTAGTTCATTAGCAGTACTCGGCTGTGTACTGCCTTTGCCCTGGCTCGCCCCGTTAGCCTAGGTACCTGCAGATGGAAGTGGGCTTAGCACGTGTGACAACTCCTAAACATAATAAGCACATGCCCGAGGCAGGAGTGACACTGACAGGGAGGGGAGGGCCCACGTGGCAGGGTGACAAAACCTCTCCAATCCATCACCTTTAAATGGAAGCGCATGTGATTTGGGCTGAGACCTGCCAAAACCCCACTAATGATCACGTTCAGACTTGGGCTCCTCATGGTAACAGCCAGCTGGGTTAACCTGTTTCTTTTCACAGGCTGAATGCCTCCAGGTCAAATAGTTTTTCTATGCTTCCCTCCATCCAGTCTCTGGTTTTCACAGATTACAGATGTTCTGGACTTTTCCCTGTGGTTTGCTGAAGTCATTGCACCCTCACTTCAAGGTCATTGTGTTAGTTATGGTAGCTAAACTGTTATATTTCTTAAAAAAAAATCAGTAGCTTAAAATACTAGAAGGTTTGGGGTCGGCACTGTGGCGTAGCAGGTGGAGCTGCTACCGTTGGTGCCGGCTTCCCACGTGGGCAATGGTTCAAGTCCCAGCTGCTCCACTTCCAGTCCAACTTTCTCCTGTGGCCTGGGAAAGCCGTGGGGGATGGCCCGAGTCCTTGGGCCCCTGCACCCTTGTGGGAGACCTGGAGGAGGCTCCAGGCTCCTGGCTTTGGATTGACACAGCTCCAGCTCTGATGGCCATTTGGGGAGTGAACCAGTAGATGGAGGACCTTTCTCTCTCTCTCTCTCTCTCTCTAACTCTGACTTTCAAATTAATGAATGAATTTAAAAAAAAATACTAGAAGATTTGGGAACAAGTTGTGGTAGCTCAGAGAGCTAAACCACTCATGTACATTCCATATAAGAGTGTCAGTTGGAGTTCAGGCTGCTCCACTTCCAATCTAGCTTCCTGCTAATACAGATGATGGCCCAGGTGCTTGGATGCCTGCTACCCATGTGCAAGACCCAAATGCAGTGTGGGCTCCTGGCTTCAGCCTAGCCCAGACCTAGTTGTTGTGGCCCTCTGGGGGAGTGAACCAGCAGATGGAAGATCTCTATCTCTGTGCCACTCTGCCTTTCAAATACATAAATAAAGCTTTAAAAATAGTAGAAGTTTGGGGCCGGTGCCCCAGCACACTAGGTTAATCCTCTGCTTGCGGCGCCGGCATCCCATATGGGTGCTGGTTCTAGTCCCGGTTGCTCCTCTTCCAGTCTAGCTCTCTGCTGTGGCCCAGGAGGGCAGTAGAAGATGGCCCAAGTGCTTGGGCTCCTGCACCCGCATGGGAGACCAGGAAGAAGCACAAAGCTCCTGGCTTCAGATCAGCACAGATCTGGCTGTTGCAGCCATTTGGGGAGTGAACCAACGGAAGGAAGACCTTTCTCTTTGTCTCTCCCTCTCACTGTCTGTAACTCTACCTGTCAAATAAAAAAAAATAATCTTTTTAAAAAATAGTAGAAGTTTATTTCTTGGTCAGGTAACCTGCCAAAGTGTTGAAGACTCCCCTGGTGTGACTTTCCTCCACGAGTCCCCTAGGGCCCTGTCAGCCGCACAGTGATAGCCTCTTCCAGTCAGGAGGTGAGTGAGAGGGAGGAATCTCAACTCTCTTGCAAAGGTCATGTCCCAGGGGCTACCAGGTTAAGCTGCTGGCATCTCACACAGGAGTGCCTGTTCCAGTCCCAGCTGCTCCACTTCCCATCCAGCTCCCTGCTATGGTCTGGGAAAGCAGCAGAAGATGGCCCAAGTTCTTGGGCCCCTGCTAAGATGTAGGAGACCCAGATGCAGTCTTGGGCTTTTGGCTTCAGTCTGGCCTGGCCCTGGCTGTTGTGGGCATTTGGGAAGTGAACTAGCAGATGGAAAATCTCAAAATCTCTGACTTTCAAATAAATAAAAATGAAATAACTGTTTTAAAAAGGTCTTGTCCCAGGAGTGACACATATGACTTCCACTTGTGTTCCCCTGCCTAGAATTGAGTCACATGGTTGCATACAACTGACTGCAAGAAGGCTGGGGAAGGGAAACAGTAGGGAGGCCAAAGTTGGTCTGTTCCGCCAGCACTTGTCAATAGTCTAAATGATAAAGTCTTATAGTGATTATACCCTGAGTTGAGGCACATAGAAGTTAAATAACTTTGCAAGGGTCACACAGCCAGTGCTGTGTTCAAGTTAGGCTTTGAGCCCAGAGTCCAGAGTTCTGACCACCATACATTTTATTGCCAAAAATACTAGAAGAAAATATAAGTAGCAGGGAGAAGAAAAGGTGGAGAAATATTTCCATAACCTTGGGGTAAGGATAGCACCTGTGACCATGACCTGAACAGCCAGAAGTCACAAAAGAATAGAGTCACACATTTGGCCACACCAAAATTAAATTTTCTGAATTGGAAGCAAACATAAAAGAGAATTGGGGATACATGCTGACTATAAACACAAAGTTAAGAGCTACAGTATCATAATATGTAAGGATTTCCCTCAAGGCTACTTTAAAAAAGAAAATGGATCGAAAACACAAACAGGCAATTCACAGATGAAAATCAAATGCCTTGGCCAGCGCTCACCAGGCTAATCCTCCACCCACGGCACCGGCACCCCGAGTTCTAGTCCCGGTTGCTCCTCTTCCAGTCCAGCTCTCTGCTGTGGCCCAGGAAGGCAGTGGAGAATGGCCCAGGTCCTTAGGCCCTGCGCCCGCGTGGGAGACCAGGAGGAGGCACCTGGCTCCTGGCTTTGGATCGGCGCAGCGCACCAGCCATGGCAACCACTTGGGGGGTGAACCAACAGAAAAAGAAAGACCTTTCTCTCTGTCTCTCTCACTGTCTAATTCTGCCTGTCAAAAAAAAAAAAAAAATCAAATGCCAAAACAAAAAGATGCTCAACTCCAATAATATAAAAGCTATGCAAAGTAAAATGTGGCGATATCAGATTTCAAAAGTTACGGAAGATTTACTTTAATACTCAGCCTTGGTAAGTGTTTTGAGAAATGGGCCTCCTCATACACTGCTGGTGAGCAAAGAGTTTAAACTGCTACTTCCAGGGGCCATTGTGGTACAGTGGGTTAAGGAGCCACCTGCAATGCCAGCATCCCAAGTCCCAGACAACCCACTTCCAATCCAGCTTCCTGCTAATGCACCTGTGAAAGCAGCAGCAGATGGCCCTGCCACCCAAATGGGAAACCTGGGTAGAGTCCTAGGTTTCTGGATTTGGCCTGGCCCAGCCCAAGTCATTGCATACATTTGGAAAATGAACGAGCTAATGGAAGACACCCTCTGCCTTTTCTGTCATTCTGCCTTTCAAACAAATAACTCCTTTTAAAAATTGCTACTTTTTAAAGGAAAGCTTTATGGTATCAAAATGTTGAACCCCAATTAAGTTATTAGCACTCTAAACTTACATACAGAACTGGACATGTGGGCAAAGCTCTCTAGAAGGTATTCACTCTGATGTGGTATGTAAGTATGTAAATATAAAAGGATAGTTCAAGAAATTAGAGTGCAGGGCCGGCGCCGCGGCTCACTAGGCTAATCCTCCGCCTAGCGGCGCCGGCACACCGGGTTCTAGTCCCGGTCGGGGCGCCGGATTCTGTCCCGGTTGCCCCTCTTCCAGGCCAGCCCTCTGCTGTGGCCAGGGAGTGCAGTGGAGGATGGCCCAGGTGCTTGGGCCCTGCACCCCATGGGAGACCAGGAGAAGCACCTGGCTCCTGCCATCGGATCAGTGCGGTGCGCCAGCCGCAGCGCGCCGGCCGTGGCGGCCATTGGAGGGTGAACCAACGGCAAAAGGAAGACCTTTCTCTCTGTCTCTCTCTCTCACTGTCCACTCTGCCTGTCAAAAAAATAAATAAATAAATAAATAAATAAATAAACAAATTAGAGTGCAAAAAAATTACGTGCATTCCTTAATAGTCCTTAAAGAGAAGATGGTTGCTTGACATGGAAAGAAAAGATTCCTAAAAAAATCACAAATGTATTCAGTTTGATCTCATTGTTTAGAAAACAAAGATCCTGAGTATATGTTTGCATACAGTCATGTACTTATGTTTACAAATGCATTGAGGAAGCCCTAAGAAGCCTTCGGCCCAATTTTTTTTTTCTTTTTTTGTGATTCATTTAATTTTATTTGAATGTCAGAGTTACAGAAAGGGAAGAGAGATCTTCTATCCCCTGGTTCTCTACCCAAATAGCCACAACAGCCAGGGCTGGACCAGGCCAAAGTCAGGAGCCACCAGCTTCATCCAGGTCTCCCACAAGGGTGCAGGGGCCCAAGCATTTCTGCTGCTTCTGTCACAGGTTCGTTAACAGGGAGGTGGATCAGAAGTGGGGCAGCTGGGACATGAAGCACCTGCTGCTCCCATGGGATGGTGGCCTCACAGAGAGAGGCTTAAGCCACCCCACCACAGTGCGCGCACATGGACCAATATGTTTCTAGTCTGCTTCTCTGACAAACCTTTGTATTCCCTTGTGGTTTTTTTTAATAAAAAAATTATTCATTGGTGCATTTACTTATTTCAAAGGCAGATTGGGAGAGAACCTGGACCAGGCCAAGGCCAGAGGCCAGGCCTTCCTCCACGTCTCTCTCATAGGTGGCAAGGACCCAAGCACTTGAGCCACCGTCCATCCGTACCTTGTGACTCTTATGGATAATATTTTATTTTGTTTATGAAGGATGCAGGGAGCCAGGCAGAGCTACCCAATGCCAGTGCAAGTTTCCTCCCTGCACTGCTCTCTCCATTTTCAGAAGCCAACAGAAGGGGCCGGGTATGTCCACAGGAAAGTCTCCAGTGGCCTGCCACCACAGCACCCTACCTAGCATGCCAGCATACTTGGTGGAGTGGTTCAAGGCCACACGGACTAGACTCAGTGCTGAGGGAGGCCCTGCACCCCTCATCTCCAGGTCTGACCTCTCCCCAGCGCACTGGGATCACCCACAGCCAGCTCCCATAGGCCAGCCCCTGATCTGTTCCTCCCTCCCCTCAGTGGCCAAGAGAGGGCCTGGGGCCCATAAGGGAGGCGGCTGGCTAGCAGAGAAGCCAACACGTGGTCCCAGGAGGCAGGCATTTTTATTAGGCACCTTCTACAGATGCAAACAATAACGCAAGGGGAAATCAAGTCCTTCTTCCAGGGCCACGAAGTAACAGCAGGGGTTCCCGCCGCAAATCTGGCTCCCATGCACGGGAAGTGCCACTGCTCTCTGGGTGAGCAGCCGGCAAAAGAGAGTAGGAAGAGTCCTGGCGGAAGGTTCTAGACGTTTCCTTCCAAGTTCTCCCAGTTCAGTGATGGAATGTGTGCGCTCGCGCCCGCGTTTGTCTTACCCCTGGAGAGACACTAAAGTGAAAAGGACCGGACCAGGATGGGAGACCTGGAAGTCAGACGGACGCTAGCCGGTCAACCCAGCGCTACGGGCGCCCGCGCAGAGCTCACGTCCGCGCCCCAGTGGCAGGGGCCGCGGTTACCACCTGACCGCAGGAACTAACACAAACGCGGGACGAGAGGCGCCGGGACCAAGCCCCGCGCTGCTTCGCCGCTCCCGTGCGCAGCCCGGCCCGCCGGGAGAGCCAGCGTCCCCTGCCCTGAGCGCGGGAGCCGGACCAGAGGCGCCAGGACCCAGCCGACTCCTGCCCTGGCCGAGGGTGCCTGCAGCTGGGGGCCCGGAGCTCAAGGGAGCCGCCGCCTTTCAGGTTTGAGAACAAACGTGTTTCCAGCCATGGCCACCGCCACCGTGGGGCTGCTCAAAGTGCAGAGTGGACACCCCAGTGGTCTGTGCATCTGCAACTTTTGTCCTGGGGCAGCGAGGGGGCACTTACTCCACCCGCGCTCGTCGCCCCCACGTCCTGGGCTCCGAGATGGGGCAGCCCGGCCATGGAATGAGGACGCGTTTCTCCCGCCCATGCCCGGCCTGTGCGGCCTGTGCGCTGCGACGCCAGCGGCTGGACGCCTGGGAACCTGGGGGAACCCCTCGCCAGGTGCGAGGACCCCGGCTCTGGCTCCCCGCTGTAGCCACCACGTAGAGGGTGAAGTGAGACAGGCAGATGAGGAAGCTGGATCCGAACGCCCTAGAAGCGCGGTGCACGGCCAGCCCGGCGCGGCGCCAAGGTTACGGCCGGGAACGAGCGGTGTGTGGGCCCCGCGGACGATCCCGACGGAACCTCAGCGGGGACAAAGAACTGGGTGCCCGGGGGTGCCCGCCCGCGCCCGGGACGCTCGCGTTTGTTTGGGAATCTCGTTGGGGACCGCCGGGGGCATACCTGCTGCTCAGTCCGGTCCGTCGAGCCGCTTCCTCGTCCGCGGGGTGGGGGGTGGGGGGACCTCCTTCCAATCAGCCCCGAGGGGCTGGAAGGCCGTGCTCAACCTCGGGGCGGCCCAGGCCCTTTCCCAACTGTGCCACTGCGCGCGAACGGCCAATCCCGGGAGAAGCAGGTCCCGCGTGGCCTTCCCCAGGCCAGAAGCCCGGCGCAGTGCGACGGCAGCGGTGCCTCTGCGGAATCCCGACTGCTGCGTGCGCCCCCGGGCCAGCGAGTCTGTCTAAGCCCAGGTTTCTCCAATGTGGCTGATGGGCCGAGCACGTGGGGGCGACTCTGCGCGTCAGTGAGATCGGGAGCAGCAAGCCCCGGGACGCCCCGTAAACGCTCTCGCGGCAGACGGCGAGCTCTGAGGGCCGGGGTTGCTCGGCGCGGGGGAGAGGCGCGGCTGAGGCGCCCGAGCGCTCGGCGCAGGGGCGCACGACCAGCGGCCGCTCGGGATGCGGAGAAGCGAGGCAGTCCCTTTGCAGGAGAGGGCAGGACCGGGCTGCGGCCGAAGCGGTAGCCAGTGGACCAACGAGAGTCGCTGCCGCCGAGGGCTTCCGGCGTCCTCTCGCCAGGGCTCTGCAGGGGAGCTGGGGGTAGAGAGGGGGTGTGAGCGCCAAAAACACAGACCCGGGAGTATGAGGCCTCAGGGGCTCCCCGTGTCGCTCGAGCCGTGCCAGAGCGCAGGCGGCAACCGCGACGGGACGAGAGCGCAGAGCTGGCCGTGTCTCAGAAGCCAAAACCCGGCCTCCGCCAACGTCAGGTTCCAGAATGAAGCCCAAACGCAGTTCCTGGAGCTCCTAGTTCGGGGAAAGTAGGAAGACGGGGCTGCGAGAGGGCATCCTGCGTGCCCGGGGCCCTGGCGAGGGAGCGCAGCCGTCTCGCAGTAGCACGTGCAGCCCGCGCTGCCCTGGGGATGGCAGGGTCACCCCACCGCCAAGCAGAGACGAGGCGCTGGGCCGGGTGCGGCCGCCGGAGGGGCAGGGTGCAGAGCCGCGCCGTCCAGTTCGCAGTCGGCGGCGGGAGCCCGGCGCCACTCCCCCAGGCTCACAGGTACTCTGGTGCCGCCGCGCCCCAGGGGAGCGCCCTTTACCTCTAAGGAGGCGGCTTCCGTCCTCGGGGCCTCAGTATTCCTCTGTGCAATGGGCACAAGATTCAAACCTGGAAGGGCTCAAAGATGGGGGCGGAACAGACCGAGCCCATGCAGACAGGCAGGCTCCCCTCATCCCCACCACACCCCCTTCTCCAGGCCCCTGCGGAGGGAAGAAGGCATCTCTCTCTCTTTCTCTCTTTCTCTCTCTCCCTCCCTCCCTCCCTCCTTCTCTGTCCTTCTCTCCTCCCCTTAGGAGGGGGCATCACCCTGTTCTGAACCGTGACAAAAGAGCCAAGTTCTCCCCCCCACCACTGTCCCCCTGGCTTTAAGCCAAAGAAAGGAAGTCATCTGGATATTGTGATGTAGTACCCAGCCAGTTTGGACAAACTCAGACCTGTGTTCAACTTACCAGAATTAATACCTCGGGTTTATACCGGAGTCTCCTCTCTTCCCTCTTACACACACACACACACACACACACACACACACAAAGTTTATTCTCCAGATCAGAGGGAATTCGAGCCATATTGCCTTCTAGAAAAAAAAAATACCATGGTCCAGATCAGCTAACCTGGACGTCAGGCTGCTAATGGAGTTTGGGAAGGAATTAACTACACCAGAGTGGCCACCACAGAAAAAGTGCTCAAGGGCAGGGTCAAGGGCACGGTGGGAAGGCAGGAGTACTGCCGCTGGACGGGTTTTTTATTTTTATTTTTTTTTCTATATTAGGTGAAAACAGCTACTGCTTTACTGGCAGAAAGAAAGAGTTGGAATTTGAAGTCAAGACCCCAACGGACAAGCGGTTCACCTTGTAGCTGCAGCCCGCCACGCAGAGTGCTTTCCAATAAACTCGCTCTTCCCCATCTCGGGACCCTCCTGAACCCAACGGAAGGCTGGAACTACCGCCAGGCCGACTTGAAGGCGCACTACCTGCCTCATTATTCCGCTGTGTGAAGGCTGGGGTTTTAATTACACGCTTGCTTTTTCTGGGGAAGAAGACGGAAGATTATATTTTTCAAAGTATCAACTTGTTTTCCATTAGGCAGTTGTTGTAACAAGTTCCTTCGGCGACATGTTATGTCTTTAGGAAAGGGTGCTTCAGATGGCGCGCAGCAGCACAATTTTGTGGCTTTTAATTACTATTTTGTTCTTTTGGGGGGTTTCAGAAGCTGGCGCCTGGGCGTGATTAGACCGTCTACCGAGCCCGCCGCAACCTCGCACGCCGCCCACCAGGTGGCGCCACAGAGCAGGAGCTGCCGTGGACGCCTCGGACTTGGGAGTCCAGCCAGGGTGTGTGTCCGTCACACTCTGGCCAAGTTCCCAACCGCCGGGAGTTGGAGATGCAGAGGAGATCGCCGCCGCCGACTTAAAAAAAAAATTTTACGACGGCAGGGCAGAACAGGGTCCTAAGGTGCCAAGCTGAAAAAAATAAATAAATAAAACAAGGGTCAAACAAAGTGCACGAGATAAAACTTTTTATATTTGTTGCAAATTTACCAAGACGTGATTAATCTCGATGGATCAATCTGGAATTACGGCATTTCCTTTTTTTGTACAGGTGTCGGCTATAGGGTCAGAATGCACGTTGGAGGCCGTGTGGTCAGTCGGGTCCGCCTGCCCACTCAAAGGAGGGCGTCCCCGACCATCACCCACCCACTCAACACGCGTAATTAGCCGGAGCCTCTGCAGGTCGGCAGCGTGCAAGCGAAAGTGGTTTCAAATGCAGTATTGGTAATAATACCCCTGGGTTTATATAGCTTTCCTCTGGAGCAACGAGGGGGACGCGTGTGGCTGTGCTGTAATTAATTGTCCTAATAGCCCCGCGGGCTGGGCGGGAGGCAGGTGGCCCTGCACGAGGTCTGCGGGTCGTCTTGGTCCATTGACTCCGTCCAAGGCCAGGCGGCCCGTTTCTGGGCACCGCTTCGACGAACACGTTGGAAAAGTGCCCTCGCGCGTGCAGGTGGCAATCGCGGGCCGGGGACTCTTCTAGGCAGACCCGCCCGTCTCCGGGGCGCCCAGCGGCGCGCCCCGCGGCCGGCAGCGGCCCGCCGCGGCCCGCCGCCCCTGATTGGCCGTTGCTAGGTGACGTCGCCCGCGCTCACGTGATGCGCGTTAAATGCCCACCCTGCGGGAGCCCGCCCGGCAGACAATCGTAAAGCCGCGCGGGGCCGCTCACCTGCTCCCGCCTCCCGGAGCCGCGACCCGGCCCCGCCAGCCAGCCCTGCCCCCTGCACTGCCCGCCCCCCGCCCGAGCGCGCGCTGGGCGAGCGGCCGAGAGAGGATGCGGCGGACCGGAGCCGTCCCGAGCGCCGCGAGCTGACCGCCTCCCCCGGAGGAGGAGGAGGAGGAGGCGGCGGCGCTAGACGGTCGCCTCGATTCCTGTTTGCCTCCCCCCTCCCCGCCACCCCCGTAATTACATTGGCCACTGGAGGGGACCGGGAGAGACGAAGGAGGCGCCTCGCGGCCCCCGCACGCCCGCCGCCCCGGCTCTTCCCCGTCCCGGGCCAGGATGACTGGAGTCTTTGACAGTCTGGTGGCTGATATGCACTCGACCCAGATCTCGGCCTCCAGCACCTACCACCAGCACCAGCAGCCCCCGAGCGGCGGTGGCGCGGGCCCCGGCGGCGGCGGCGGCGGCGGCGGCCTCCACAAGCCCCAGGAGTCGCCCACCCTCCCAGTGTCCACCGCCACCGACAGCAGCTACTACACCAACCAGCAGCACCCGGCGGGCGGCGGCGGCGGTGGCGGCGGCGGCGCGGGGGGCTCGCCCTACGCGCACATGGGTTCCTACCAGTACCACGCCAGCGGCCTCAGCAACGTCCCCTACAACGCCAAGGGCAGCTACGACCTGGGCTACACCGCCGCCTACACCTCCTACGCGCCCTACGGGACCGGTTCGTCCCCAGCCAACAACGAGCCGGGTAGGCACGCCGCTGGCGTCCGGTCCTTGGGATGCGTGGGGCAAACGTGTCTGGGGAGGGGCATCGGACACCCTGGCCTTTCGCACCGCCGCGTGTCACCGTCTGCGCCCCCGCGCGGTGCCAGCCTCCTGGCGGCCGCTTTGCCTCGCCACCTGTCTACCTCTCCAGCCCCTCCCGCGGGCCGGGCACCTGCCCTTCTCCAGGGCGGTCAGCTCCCGCTTCCTGTAGCGGCGCCAGTCCCGGCAGCGCGGCTGTGCCTGGAGCCCGCGCAGCATCTCCAAGAACCCTGGCTCGGGCCATGGCTCCGCCGAGCCCTGCAGGCCGGCGGGACACCCCTCCCCCCGGCCCAGGACACCCCCCACCCCGAGTCGCGCGGGTCTCACGATTCCGTTTCGTTGCAGAAAAGGAGGACCTCGAGCCTGAGATCCGGATAGTGAACGGGAAGCCAAAGAAAGTCCGGAAACCCCGCACCATCTACTCCAGTTTCCAGCTGGCGGCCCTGCAGCGGCGTTTCCAAAAGACTCAGTACCTGGCGCTGCCCGAGCGAGCCGAGCTGGCGGCGTCTCTGGGCCTCACGCAGACTCAGGTGCGGCGCGCGCCCCGCGGGGGCCGGGAGGGCGCTAACCTGGGTGCTGGGACGCAGGAGGCCTTGGGACACTGCTTCCACACGTGTGGTTTCAGGATTTCGAGGGCTTTCCAGAACTTCTAGGCCCCAAACTGAAAATTCCCAGGAGGCTGCCGCGAGGGATGGACGGAGGACTGGGGTGGGCAGAAGACGCAGCTCGCTACTGATTACGCGGGAGAACCACCCCCACCCTGGGCCCTCCGGACCCCACACGCGGCAGCCGCTCCACGGCGCACATTGCACAGGCGTCGGCCTTCTTGAGATCACCTCCACGCGGGGCAGGCGACCCGCGTGGCTGCGAGGCTGCCGCACGCGCCCGCTCACCCATCCGGAGCGCTCAGCTCTTAACCATGGGCTCGCGCCGTCTTGTTCTGCTCGCTCCCCTGCCCCATGCCCAGGTTCCCAAACCACTTATGTAATGCCCGCGTCCTTGTTTCCGTACAGGTCAAAATCTGGTTCCAGAACCGCCGATCTAAGTTCAAGAAGATGTGGAAAAGCGGCGAGATCCCCTCGGAGCAACACCCTGGGGCCAGCGCTTCGCCCCCGTGTGCTTCGCCGCCGGTCTCCGCGCCGGCCTCGTGGGACTTCGGCGCGCCGCAGCGCATCGCGGGTGGCGGCGGCGGCCCGGGCAGCGGCGGCAGCGGCGCGGGCAGTTCGGGCTCCAGCCCCAGCAGCGCGGCCTCGGCTTTCCTGGGCAACTACCCTTGGTACCACCAGGCCTCGGGCTCCGCGTCACACCTGCAAGCCGCCGCGCCGCTGCTGCACCCGGCGCAGACCCCGCAGCCCCACCACCACCACCACCACGGCGGCGGGGGCGCCCCGGTGAGCGCGGGGGCGATTTTCTAATCCCAGGGAGACCGCGCCAGAGACTGAGAGAGCAGAGACCAGTGATCCTCAGTGCTCGCCCCCGTCCCCAAGCAAGCGGAGGATCCCTGCTCCAGGCCCGCCACCGCCGGCCACCTCTGCGCGGGGCTGCGGTCCGGGATGGGCCGCCCAGGCCCTACTCCCGCGCGCGGCTGCTGCGCCCCCCCCCCAGGCTCTTCCCGGGGGAACTGGGCAGCAGCGCGGCGAAGGTCGCCCCCACGGCCGCATTTCCGACCTGAGCCCCGGGCTCGGCCGTTTGGATCCCCGCCTCGAACTTGCCGCACCCCCCACCCCCGCCCGGGCGAGGCCGTCCGGCGCCTTCCTCGCCCGGGGCCCTGAGCTGGGACGCGGAGAGGGCCGCCTCCCCCGCCCGCGAGGCTTCCCCGGCGCTCTGAGGCTCCTTTCTCCTCGCCCGCCCCCGGGCTCAGCTCCTGCCGGCCTCGGCCGCTGACCTCCCGGGGCCCGCCCTCCCCAGCGTGCCCCTGTGACCCGCGCGGCCCCGCCGTCCGCAGCCGTCGGAGCCCCCAACCCTCTTAGTCACCCCCCCTCCCGCGACGCCCCCTTAGCTCTCTCCTCATCCATCACCAGTGGAGTTTTTTTATTTTTATTTTTTTAAAAGTTTAGGTGCCTTTGCGGATGACCTCATTTTGATGTTGGAAAAAAATGATTTTTTAATATGTGGACACTGCAAAAAATGTGTTTAAATTATCTTTTTTAAAACCTATTCAGGATTATTAGCCTGGACTTCGACACAGAGTTTGTAAATAAAAGTGTCTGTGCAGATTTTCCCACTGATTTATTTGTATGAAGATCCTCATCTTTTCAGACATTTTTGTAAACCCCCGGTTGTGGAAACTGCAGTTTAGCAGGGACCTCAGCAACCCCTCCGTTTTATTTTTCACTTTGAAGAAAAACAAAAAAACTCAGTTAAATTAAGCTACTGATTTGGGTTTGTTTTGTCTTATCCTAAAGTCTTTGTTCTTGAAATGCAAGGTATTTTGGGGTTATTTATTATGAAAACAACATGCTCTTAATGTTGATTTTACAATATGAAGAGATTATTTAAATAAATTATTGTTTTCATTGGATGTGTGCGCTTTTTCCTGGGTACCAGGCTTCAGGCGGTCACGTTCCCGGAGCCCGAGCCGCTGCCCAGGCTGGGCACCCGGGCAACCAAGAACAACGCGTGCGCTTTTCGGAGGCTCCCAGCGCGGCCAGGCAGGGACGGGCGCGCTGCGCGCTGGGCCGCTCCGGAGAGCTCCCGCTCCGCCCCCGCCGGAGTCCCCGCGCGGGCTTCTTCAGCCCGCGGCGCGCTGACTCACTCAGCACCCGGCGGCTGCAGCATCCGCCCGCCGGCCCCTCTGGCGCCGGCGCCACCGCCCCTCGCCTGGGCGGTCTTGGCCGCCCCCGCTCCCGCCTTGCTAGCCAGGCGGTGCACCCGAGCCGCCAGGAGGAGAACTGTTGTCCGGGCCTGCGCCCCGGCCGGCCGCACCCTGGGGTCAGACCCCTTCATTGGGACCACCCGCCCCCCGGCCCGATTTGTCCTGCGGCCCGTGGAGGGCTGGCTAAGCCAAGAACTCTGAGTCACTCTGGGGAGGCACGGTTGGCTGCTTTGGAATGCGGGGTGACCGGGGACACACTGCCACTTGCTCTCACAGCCATCTCCACTCAGCCTCCCCCCTACACACACATGGGCAGGCGCTTTCAAAGTCACACTCATGTTCTCCAACACTCACACCTGCACTGAACACCCTCACACACAACCAGAATCCCACGCATACAACACTGACACAGAAGTCCATGCACACCTTCAATCATATGACACAGGAACTCACTCATGCATACACAGATAGACATGAGACCAATGCACACTGCTATGGGCACGGAGTCTGCCCCACACACTCCTGGCTAGAAAGGGCCACCCCCCACTGAGCTCTTTTTTTTTCCCCACCTTGGGCCCACTGAGCTGCCTGTCCAGCTTTGGAAGTGACCCCACTCTGTGCCATCGCCTGCAAAGGTCACTGGTTAGTAGGTAGACCACGCAGGCATGAATGAAAAGCCTTTCTCCCTGCAAGTGCTGGGGCCTACAGTTGGGCGCTTCCTGGCTGCCATCACTGTGTGACCTTGGGCAACTCACTTACCCTCTCTGTTTCAGTTGGGTAGACCCCCAGGATAAAATAACACAAGCTCTGGCTCAGAGCTGTGAGCATTTCACGGGTCAATGATGTACGTCCGTGCTTGGCACATGGTGAGCACTCAGCACAGTTCAGCTGTTTAGCATTACTGTGTTATCACCGCCCCGAAACGGAGGTTTTGATTTTCACCTCTGGTTAGGAAGGAGTGTGTGGGGGAGAGCAGCATCCTTTGGCCAGAAGAGCTCTCCCACCTTCCTTCACCCGAGGCTGGAAGCCCCGCCATTCCCTCAGAAGAGACCCACCTCTGCTGGAGAGGAAATTGGCCACAGGACACAGAAGCCGGCACCGGCCCTCGGACTGCAGGCCACCTCTGCTCCCGGAGGCTTATGCAGGCCATCCAATGTCTTCAATTTACTTCTACCAGAGACACGAGGTGGAGGTGTGTCTGGACTCTGCATCAACCTGAGTTTTCTGATTGTTTTGGGGCGGGGACTGCTGGACCGAGTCTGGTTTACAACAGAATAGGGTCCAGGGCGTTGGGGCTATGGAAAAGGCGAGGGGTCGCGCCAGTCCAGTGTCCCTTGGCAACTCTGCATTGTTTTCCCGGGCTAGCGAGGCCTGGGCTGCAGCCCGATGACCCACTCTTCTGGGCTTCGCTAAGCAACCGCCGCCTGACAGCCCCCCACCAAGTCCCCCTACTCCCACCACCCCATCTCAAAATTCCATGTTTTTTTTTTTTTCTGGAGTGCCAGAAGCGGATGCCAGCCTTCCTCCTGCGTTCACTTGTGCCCTCCCCTCCCTCGCGCGCACTCCCCTCCTCCCGCCCGAAACCAGCGGGGAGAGACGGGGCAGTAAATTGGCTGGTGTCGAGGATCTGCAGCAGACAAGATGATTAAGAGGCCTACGCCGGAGCGCCCGGGGCAGGGAATGTCAGCCTAAGTTGGAATCACGCAACAGGCCTTGGCATGAGCAGAGCCTGGGAGCCAGGAGGGCGGGCGGCCCCAGCTCCGGGGTGGGCCGAGGCCCCACAGACTCGCCGGAGTCACCGAACCTGGCACCCGGCGGCGGCGGGGTCGGGCCGGGCCACGGCGCTCCTTCCCTCGGGGAGCCCGCAAAGCCGAGGGCAGGCGGGTTGCAGGGGCCAGGGGAAGGGGGCGTTTCCGCAGACAAGGAGAAGGGCAAAGAGAAGGGATCGCGGAGACGCGCCCGCGTCCCAGAAGCGAGGGGGCGGGGAGGGGGAGGGGTGGGCGAGAGGAGAGACAAAGCGCGGCTCGCGGAGGCGGGGGCCGGCTCCAGCCCCGCCGGGGGCAACGCGCTGGCAGCCGTTCTCACAGCCTCCCCGCCCGCCCGGAGACGCGGAGCCTTGTGATCAGCCCGCCGCCGCGCAGACCCTCTCCCCCCGCGCCCCACTGCGCTCCCCCAAAGCGCGAATGAAAAATGGAAATGGGAAGCCGCGATCTCGGCTCCCTACGCTGGGAAACCAGCCGCGCTCGGAACACACATAAATCTTCATTGTAATTCCCTTCCATTTGCTCCAGTAAAATATCGGGCTGGAGACAGGATATGACAAGCGCTGGGAAGCAGGGGGGAGGGAAGCCGAAGAGAGAAAGGTGCCCGGCTCTCTCCGCTCCACCCTCTGGCGGGGCTCTCCGCACAGGGGCTAAGCGCCCGCTCTGCGGGGCCACCTGGCCGCCCTGGCCCTCTGCGCCGCTTCACGGCCCCTGGCCCCCAGTCCCGCGCGCGAGGCCTTCGCCTGCCACGCCGCACCCGGCCAGGCGCGGTGCTAGGCTCGGATTCCCGTCGCCTGGCCCGCGGGCTCCGGGTTGTGGAGGGCAGAAAAGAGAGGGAACGGATCCCGGGCCTAATCAGCCCTGCCGCATGCAATATGGGACCGTTTAGGACGCTTCCCCCTCGGCCTGCTTTCAGGATCACTGGTGAAAATTGTGAATATCCGTCCTGTGTAAGGATTTCCGAGGCTGCTGGGGCGACTTTAGGGAAGTATCAGGTTTAGTGGGGGCGGAGAGCTTTGTGCACAAACACTTCTGTCTTGGGAGGCTCGGAGGGCGAGCGGCAGAGGGAACAGATGATTCCCTCAGCGGTTAGGGGCCCGCCAACCCCCAGCGGCGTCCTGGAGCCTTGCCTTCCAAAAAGTCCTTCTGACGGACACTAAGTGGACGCAGCTCCCCGACTCCGGGCGCCCCCTCCCCCGGCACTCGCTCAAAAGTCACACACCGGCTTCTTTCCCTCCAGGGAACAGCGACCACCAGTGGCTTTAACCTGTTTCAGGGTCAGAGACTCCTTTGAGAATAAAGCTACAGATCTTTTCCTAAAATAAAGACACGTTCCTTTTAATTAGACCTTGGGGCCCAGAGTCCTGCAAGCGGTTAGGTGGGGAGCTATCCTGGAGGCCGCTTTTCGCACACTCCCTAGGCGCCGGAGATCACTGGGGATTTTTCATAGGGTTCGGACACTCAAAACAATCCGGGGCATCTTCTCCCCTCTCTGGTCGTCCTTTCCTCCCCACCAGGCATCTGCTGGGCAAAACGCCCCCTCCCCCCCCCCACCACTGCAAGCGGATGCAGAGGCCCCTCACCCGTCCCCCCAATTCCCCCCCCCCGCGGGAGTTCCCTCCCTGGGACCGGCTTGGCAGTGATTGCCACATTACAAGATGTTACATTCCGCCCCGGGGCCTGGGGCTGGGAGGGGCGGGGGAGACGCTCTGTTTCAGAGAGAGCAGG